>NC_142588.1:50224270-50826770 GCF_965207765.1 Zootoca vivipara | reverse complement strand
TTCAGATATCCATCTAGAGGAGAAACAGTCATTTACAATGTACTAAGATTAACATCCCGGCAATTAGTTTTCCTGTGGTGTCCCTTTACAATCATCATTAAACATGTTCAGGGAAAAGTATCTTCAATCAATGCTCTTTTCTCAAATGCTTCTTTTTTCTTAAATATAGTGGCAGTTTGGTTCTTCTTTCTCAATGCTGCCTCATCCTAAATGCTATGTATACAAGCTAGAACTTCATCTAGCACTACTTTTGCCCCAAATGTATATGAATCTCTGACTCGGGTATCAGCCCTACCATAAGCAGCAGCACCCCCAAACACTCAAACTGCTGGGCTGGATCAGGCTATCTAATTTAACAGTGGTCAGTAAGAGAACCCTAGCAAATTGACAAGCGTGATATATACTGGAGATAACATCCCTTGTTGTTCATCCCCGTTATTCAATACTGAAAACTAAACAAGACGACTGCATTGTAAGCTGTCATGGTTCTTATACATTGATAGATCTAAACAAAATAAATAAATTCCTTCCAGCAGCACCTTAGAGACCTGGCATTGATAGATCTTTCCCCAAAGATAAGAACCAGTGTACACACTATCAGGGCCGGCCCTAAGGCAAGGCTGGGTGGCGCAATTCACCAGGGCACCGGGCCGCCAGGGGGACGCCACGCTGTGGCGCCCGCCAGACAGCCGTGCTGGAAAACGGGGCAGGGGGGTGCCGGAGGGATCTTCGCACCACGGCGCCAGGGCACCAGATATGCTTAAGATGGCCCTGTACACTATACCTGCTGCCATATGGAAAATGCATAAAATAGCACACTCACAAGCATATTTAATCAGAAGTATGTCCTACAGGGTTCAATAGATCCTACTCTCTAAGTAGGTGTGGGATTCCAGCCTTAATCACTTAGCCACAGGAGGATTGTCATCAAAACAAAACAAAACAAGGTGAGCCATGCAATGGCTAGACAAGTGGTGGGACCAATTTTCTTCAGATCAACACAAATGATTTGCAGTAGCATAGAGGCACTTTTGTGGTAGTGGTGAGCCATTGAATATGACAGACACCTTGCCACATGGTGCAGCTTTTCTACAAAGAAGTCATTTCCAGCTTAGCATCCTCTAGATGTTATGAACCACAATTTTTGATGGATGATTGGACCATCATACTTCCATTTTACTATATAGCGGCCTTTCCCAACCCAGTCCCTTCCAGATTTGGGGCCCACAATTCTTGTCAGCCCTAGCCAGCATGGAACATCTGGAAGGCACAGGGTTGGGGAAGGCTACAGTAGAGTAAATGGATAAAGCCTCCAAGGGGCTATTACCAGGTTGGGCAGAAACTCTTAGAAAGTTTTTAAAAACATACTGGTAGCTCTATCATGAGGCCCAATGAGGCATTTGCCTCGGGCAGCATGTGAAGAGGGTGACAAATTTGTTGCTACAGGCTCTTTGCTTGTTTGCCTTCCTGTCCCCTTCAGCCACCAAGCTACTGCCATCCACCAAGGTGGTTTTTTGTTTTGTTTTGTTTTGTTTTGTATTTTTAATATTTTGTTGGAAGCTGCCCAGAGTAGCTGGGGAAACCCAGCCAGATGGGTGGGGTATAAATAACAAATTAATTTTTTTTTTAAAAAAAGTAAATGTATACGGTTCTCTGGAATCATTTCCTGCTCTCCAGTATGAGCCTCACTTGCTCATCCCTTCTTGTTAAATGCTTTGCTACTGCTAACATGGCAACAATACTGGCCATGTCTCAGTCTCTGGCTCTCCTTCCCCACTGCCTCACTCAGGGCTGGGGGATCCTTCGAGCAAAGCATTATGGGTAAGGTAGCCCAGAAGATGGCCTGCACTGTCAGTTTTCTCACCATGGTTAGAAATCCTTTTTTTAAAAAAAAAAGTTTGAAAAGTTAAAGTTACTACAGTAGCTTTTGACAAGTTTTTGTAATAATGAAAAAAGAATAGCTAGTCACTTGCTGGTCATCTTGTCTAGAATGCCTGCCCTTCCTCATAGTGCAAAGGGGTGGGGCAGATGCTGAGATATGGCCAGCGCTGCCTCTGTGTCAGAAACAGCAACACAGTTAAGTGGTAAGCCAGGGAGAGAGGACAAAGAAGGGGGAGAGATGCCCGCCTCAGGTAGCACAATATCTCATGAGACCACTGGACCACATTCCAAAGGACCCACCCATCAGTCACTCAGAATGATGAAAAATAAAGTTCTGGGCCAGCTAGAATCAAGCTCTGCAGCAACTCCATTAAAATATATATGCTTCCCTTGTTATATACACCTGTCCTCCAGAATTAAACGACTATATTTTTGACATGTTTTATTTCAGTTTTTCCTTTGGAATTTTGATAGACTGTTTTAGGCTGTTAGAGCCATCAGATTGTCTCCCACGGTATCATCTGTTTGTTTCCCCCCCCCCCCTCTGTTTATTAGGAGTTGTTCTTCTATTCCCCACTGCTATCTAGTTTATTTTTTTCATTTATTTTAATATGTGTCCCAAAACATAATGTTTAGTGAGGTGTGTTAAGAAAATGACTGATGGATGCACTCTGAGGGCACACTTTATGACCTAGTTTGTACACTATAGTTTATGGGCAAATTAAAAGAAAAACGCATTCTGTCAGTTGTACCTTTTGCAGAAACTCATAAATGAAGGGCAAGGCAGCAAAAGACAAGGTATACATATATTTCTCTCGGTTCAGTCTCAAGAAAAAACAACAACACCTCACCAAGCTCTAAGACTATGTTTGCCGACTGTAAACTTAGTGACATAGAGGCAATTTCTCAGATGGAATCATTTCCCCATCAAAGACTAGCAATGGGGAGACCATCTGGATCCAATACAAAATTAATAATAAAAAGTGATTAATTTAACAACAGCCAGATGGTTAGAACTAGTTGCAATTTCCAGGCTGGGGGGTGGAGGGTGGGGACCTTCTTCACACCATTCTCCCTCATGGACAACGTCCTAGGGGGAACTAGCCACTTGGGATGGGGGGAAAAATCTATTCAGTTCACATTTAAAGCCAAATTTACCAAATTTGCACTTTCCATAAGAATATGAGAACTGAAAAAATAGCCATCCATCAAAATCTGCACTTGTCTGCGATGCATACCAGGGGGGGGGGATGCACATGAAAATGAATCAATTAGTGAAAAGAAACAATGCACTATATTAAGGGAAATTAGAGTTGGAAGGGGTTCTGAGGGTCATTTAGTCCAACCCCCTGCAATGCAGGAATCTCAACTAGATTATACATGACTGATGGCCATACAGTCTCTGCTTAAAAACCTCCAATGAAGGAGAGCCCATCACCTCTGGTGGGAGTCAGTTCCACTGTCAAACAACTCTTACTGTCAGAAAATTCTTCCTGGTGTTTAATCAGAATCTCCTTTTGTGCCACTTGAACCCAATGGAGCAGGAGAAAACAAGCTTGCTCCATGCTCCATGTGACAGCCCTTTAGATATGTGAAGATGGCTATCATATCTCCTGAAGATGGCTATCATATCTCCTCTCAGTCTCCTCTTTTCCAGGCTAAACATACTCAACTCCCTCAGCCTTTCCTCATAAGGCTTGGTTTCCAGACACTTTTAGGTTGCCCCCCCCCCCCGCCACCCGCACATGTTCCAGCTTGTCAAAATTCTTCTTAAATTGTGGTGCGGCAGATATTTCTGTGCATGTATATTAAATCCAGAGCAGCTGACATCCATGTGAGCCATTTCCCATAGTCCTCAATGTACTACATGCATGCATGGGCACTTTCAGGGCTTCACCTGAAAGCCATTGTGATTACCCCATACTGCATTTTCTGGGCATCTTCATGCACATTAAAAATCCCAAGACAACATCCATTCATTAGCCTCACTTAGAAGATTAATTACAATGACCTACTTCTGTTTAATCGTGCTAGATTCCATGCAGTCAATTGCACATTGAGATTAATGTTATCTCCCCCCAATGCCCAATGCTTTGTTTGGACTATTACATTTTAAGTTATTTATTTCTTGATGGCTTCAGCAGATTGTGTAGGGTTCAGTTTACCTTGCTCTCTACAGCTAAGAAGAATAACAATGTAGCAAACTGTTAACAGAAACCTGGAAAACTGAGATTGAAACAGTAATGAGGGACAGTTCTAATGGGCAACATTTACCCATCACATTAGCCAGTCATTAAAAGGTTCTCTCTATACTTGGAGAACTACCATTTGTTATTTCTCCCCCGCCCCCTTTTGCATACCTTTCTCTCTGACAAACACCAGTTTACATAGGTGAGCAATTCCTCTGTCAACCTTGATTTATAAATGCATCTATTTTAAAGGTGCTTATTCCCACTCGGAAGCCTGGTGGATTCACAAAGCCAACTTTGCCCATCACGGACAGCTATCCAAGTAGCTTGTTCTCTGTCATAAGGGATGTTCATTGTTCAAGTTATAAAACCTTGGACAGTGTCTATCATGGAAAACTAGTTTACATTTTAAATAGCCACATAAGTACAAGAGCTCATGTGTTGAGGTAATTCATCTCTTAGAATGCAGTGAGTTCACCTGCTGCACATATGGGAAGGGAAGCGGAGAGATAATAAAATGAAGGTTTATCCTTTTAGGTGGAAGAACCCAGCTCGTTCAATGTATATCCCAGACCATAAACCGGATCTAGATGTAGAGATTGTGTTCTTAGCTCAGGATGCCTGAGATCAGTGCCTTGAGCTGGACGTCTAACAAACCAGTATTATTTCCCTTGAACAGGCACATCTGTCAATCATAGTGAGAGGAGCCAATGTTGCATAAGATTGTGCAAAAAAATCATTAATTTCTCTGTTTACTTGGCTTTTTAAAATTACCCTATTCTCCTTGTTGAGAAATGATTTCCTAGGTTTGGTTTCTTAGAAACATAATTACAATTCTTTGCCATTTTGTCAGACATCTTGTGTATTTTGAGCTTTGAAATGACAACTTGGAAGGGAGTTAGACAAAAGTATAAACAGTTGCCTCTTCTGAGGGAATAAAGTCCATCAACTTTCAAAACAATATGTGCAGTGTGGTTCTCTTGCAAGGGCAGACTTCATCATTTTGGGGTGGTTAAAATAGAAATCACTTAACCTTAACCTTCCCTTGTGTTCCGTGTGCAGTGAGTCTGAAAACAGGTGAAACGACAGACATTCCCCTTGGTAAACAGGCAATAATAGATTAGCAATGAGCAGAGCAACTGGGAGCTTATTTGAGCTACAATAAAGCTTAGTTGATTGGAGAAAAAAAGTACCAGGCCTCAAGAGGGGAGGGGAGAGAAAACCTTAATTAAAAATTAATTTAATAATACTGGACAGCAAGAATTTGAGATAATGAAATCACAGGTACCCAAAAACTGAAGAGAGAGAATGGACCTTAGAGCAAGAAAACTACAACAAAGAGAAGGGAAGAAAAACAACTGGAAAGGGATACAAAGCAACAGACAGGCATACATGCAGCTGGAAGGGGTGGGTGGGGACTCCGAGAAGCGTTTGTGCAAACTTTAAAGAAAAAAAAGAATAATCAAAGTGGATGTTGCTTGTTGGAAAGAAGAAAGGAAATAGAATAAAGGGAACAAATAAATCACATGGAAAGCCCTAAAACTGAACAGGGGGAATGTGAAATGCCCCAGTACTAAAGGCCTGCAGAATAGCAACCAAATTAACACAAACCATGAAGAAAAGAAAAGAAAAAGTGTAGGATGAAAACACATTGATTGAAGTATTGATTTTAAATTGCTTGTTTGGAAACAGAAAGGGATTGGGAAGGATGCCAATAGTGCATTGGTCTTCTAAACATCCTTGTCTCCCAGGCAGATCTCACATGGCCTTGTGATAACCAAATGTTTTGTGCTTTTTTAAACATCCCTCCCCCAATCACTGTGTTTGAACTTCCCTGGTGGAAAAATTCACAGTGATTAAAATCTAGACTGTCAAAATGAAAGATCTCAGCTACGTCTCCATCCACTCCCCACTGGAGCTCAGGGCACTTCCCTAGTCAGCTAGCAAAGTTCTCATTTCAAAGGGCAGCAAAGCATTAGCCTTGGTATGAAGTACAGTAGAAACTAAGCTGAAAATCTAAGTATGAGCCACCTCAGGTTTAAATATCTTCAGGAAAAACTACTTTGTCTGTCCCATCAATATGTCCCATCTGACAGAAGCTCAAAAGAGAGTTTTCTTGGTGGCTGTTCCCAGGTTCTGGGACATCTTATCAAGGGAGGCCCAGCAAGCTTCATCTCTGGTGACCTCCTGCCAACAGGCAACAACATTTTTATTTAGGCAAGCCTTTGGCTCATGATTTGGAAGCATGCTGAAATTGGTTTATAAAAACAAAATTATTTTTATGATACTTTACTTAACCCAACAACTTATTTTCATTAGTTTTTAAATGAGCACAATTTCAAAGAAAGACCATGGGGGCAGCTTCTCTATGAGTGGTTCCATGTATAAAAACCAAAGATGAGCACAGAAGTTACAATAAAAACACAATGCTGAACTATAGTGCACTACCACTGAATTCTGGCTACTGTCAATATCTGCCACTGCGCAGTCTTCAGAGTAAGTCTTTAGAAGCCCTGGCTTCCAAATGGGTTGTGATGCCTTCCCAACCCTTTGCACAACATGCACAGAGGGGATCAGGCCTTACCTTTCCACTTCTGCCTCCTCCTATGTCTTCTCTAGGGAATGCTTGACGAATTCAATCTTTGTAAATTGCAATACAAACTAACTTAATCTTGCCCCTGGTAGTGACCATCTGCTAACAGAGATTTGTGTCCATTTCCAGTTTGTGTCCATTTTGCATGTGTTCAGTCATAATTCCACCCTGTTTCTTCATTAATGTGATTTTTTAAAATATATATATTTATATTTGAATACAAATTTTAATATTTATTTTATCACAAAATGCACATGTAAATAATATTTTATCTAAATGTAGCTTCTCCTAAAATATGCATTTTTGCTGTATTGGGTTGTATTTCTAATGCATTATATCTGATCTGTGCATTAGTCTAGGACGTGTAAATTAGGCCAGTACATTTGTGAACCAAACTAAATTCTCCTCTGTTCTTATGTACCGCTAAAATGATCGGTTATTTTATAATTTGAGATTAAATACCACAATTTCACATACTTAGTACTTAACCCCAGTCACCATAAATATCTGCAAGACTATGCATCATGTTTGAAAGCGGCTACCATTATCCCAGTCCAAAAGAAAACAGCAATTAACTGCCTAAATGACTATAGACCCATTGCATTAATATCTGTAGTGATGAAATGCTTCGAGAGATTGGTCCTTCTACATCTTAGAACATGTTTTTCACCGGTCCTTGATAAACAGTTCACCTACAGGAGAAATAGGTCAACAGATGATGCCATTGCTACAGCTTTTCACCTTGCAGCGAGTCATCTGGGGAGACCAGTGAATTATGTCAGAATGCTGTTTATTGATTATAGCTCAGCTTTCAATATCATCCTTCCGGACATTCTCATCGGAAAGTTAAGAGACCTGGACCTTTCTTCTAACATCTGTGATTAGATTAAAGACTTTCTGGGAGATCAGACACAAAGAGTGAGGATTGGACCTGTTACATCTTCCTCCCTGAAGCTCAGCACTGGCACTCCACAGGGATGCGTGCTAAGTCCATACCTGCATTTGTTGTATACATATGATTGCATTTCATCTGACCCATCTACTGCAATTATTAAGTTTGCTGATGACACCACAATGGGTTTAATTACAGGCGGAGACGAATCTGCGTACAGTGGGGAGGTTCAAAATGTATCCACATGGTGCTCAGAGGACAATCTGCACCTAAACATTGGCAAGACAAAGGAGATGGTGTTGGACTTTCGGAGGAAGAGAGGGGAGCTAGCCCCATTGTATGTCAGGGGGAGCTGTGTGGAGAGAGTATCTTCCTTTAAATACCTGGGAGTCCATCTTAGTGAAGACCTAACTTGGAAGGTCAATACAGTCCAGGTGGTTAGGAAGGCCCAATAGAGACTTCATTTCCTTAGGCTCTCAAGGTTGGACAGCAGCTGATGATTTCCTTTTATCGATAGAAAGTGTTCTCTCATACTGCATTATGGTGTGGTATGCTGGTTTGACAGCCATGGACAGAGAGTCCCTACGGAGGGTGGTGAAGACAGCACACGATATCGTGGGCTGTCCCCTGAGTCCGCTAGATGTTATCGCGGGAGACCGTTGCCTCAGAAGAGCGAGGAACATTCTCAGGGATGACTCACACCCTGGCCAGCTATAGAAGTATTTTAAGCTGCACCAACAGGTTAAAGAACAGTTTTAACCCATGGGCCATAAGGCTGCTGAATGGAAGACAGCAACATTGCAGCTGACGTTCAGGGCTGGTGGTCGTACGACAGCACCCAGAGTGAAACAAGGACTGGGAGATTGCGGGGGGTGGGGTGGGGTGGGGGGCTTGTTTAATCTCACTGTAAACAAGTGGTACAGTGATATTAAAGTATGTATGTATGTATGTATGTATGTATGTATGTATGTATGTATGTATGTATTTATGATGCTTCAGAATTCAACCTGTGGAAATGGGCAAGAGGCCTGTGGCAAGAAACATTTCCTCAAATGACTTTAAACCCATGGCCTGTAGGAAGTACCATGTCACCAACAAAAACAACAACACCCCTGCAGATACTAACCTTCTGATCCTGACTATAGGCCAGAATCCAATCCTCCTGCTTGGGATGGAAGAGCATGCTATGGATGTAGAAGTTCAGACGGTATTTTTGATAGGTGGCGCCTTCATCAGAACTGATCAACAGGCTGCTCTCAATCTCAGGGTCAGTAAGCAACATAATCTGTAAGGATCAAGCAGAGGAATACTGGAGTTTAGGATGAGGATAGGCAAAGAAATAGCTAAAACCTCTAAAGCTCTAGGAATTTTTTTTTTTCATGAAAGGTTATTCGTTTTAGTGAGCTCCGTGGCTGTGCAAAGCAACACAAGCAAAGCAAACAAGTTGATACAAAGCAAAGGTGACCTTCTCAAAGGCAAAGAGATTTTATAACTAAACATCCTACTTATCAGAACTTCTCCAAATACTTTTGTAATCCGGTCTACTCTAAGTTCTTCACTGTGTTCAGCATTGCTACAGTTCATTGTAATTTTGGTAGTGAATGGGATAGGACAGATATGGCCTATAACTGTATTTTGAGCAGGAGCTCAACAGTTTTGCATTACAGAAAACGCTGCTCAGTTTTTTGTTTGATTTCTACTGAACCTCCCAATTCTTTCCGAAAGTGAATTCAGGCATCGACTGAGTAAAATACTATGCCACTGAAAAAATGAAACTTTGAGGTCACTAACGTAGTGTGACTAATTTAGAGACTGAGCAGTGTCAACTGGAAAAGCAAAGGTTAACTTCTCTTCCTCTGAGATTTCACTTATTCATTAATACACGAGCAGCACAAGAAAGAGAGGGCTGTCATCGTCATGCCAAACGCATTGCTCAAAACTCCATAATGAGGGTAAAAGTGAGGGCTGAGAAGTGTCTTAAAGTGGTAAATAAATAATTAATATACAGTATATATATAGCAGAAATTGGAAACCCTGAATGCAGACATCAATGTTTTTGGGGGCGATTTCATGGTAGTCCAACATACACTATCACCATGGATAAAGGTTAAGGGACCCCTGACCATTAGGTCCAGTCGTGACCGACTCTGGGGTTGCAGCGCTCATCTCACATTATTGGCCGAGGGAGCCGGCGTACAGCTTCCAGGTCATGTGGCCAGCATGACTAAACCGCTTCTGGTGAACCAGAGCAGCGCATGGAAATGCCATTTACCTTCCCGCTGTAGCAGTACCTATTTATCTACTTGCACTTTGACGTGCTTTCAAACTGCTAGGTTGGCAGGAGCTGGGACCGAGCAATGGGAGCTCACCCTGTTGCGGGGGTTCGAACCGCCGACCTTCTGATCGGCAAGCCCGAGGCTCTGTGGTTTAACCCACAGTGCCACCCACGTCCCTATGGATAGCTGCTTGCATTTCCAGAGTGATTCCTAGTAACATAGGCTAACTGTGTCACCATCAACTACTTGACATGCGTACTGTCTTTCTCTAGAACAAAACTGGTTGCATTCTCAAATGCAGGAACTTTTGCACAAACCTGGACATCATTCTAAAACACCCAAGTCAACTTGCTAAGTGAAAAGTATTTCACTCTCAACACTTGAAACCCTGGAACACAAACAAAAGTTTCTCCTCCTTCACTGTAGAATATTGCCATTGCATTGTTTCTTGTCTTTCCCCTGGCCAAGTGGTATTAATGTTTCCCAAATCTCATTCCTCACTCACAGAAAGAAGACAGGATTCAGATTGGATCAAATGAATCCCATCAATGAGAAAGCTGTAACTGGTCATTTAAAATGGAGAGACTGGCTTGATCTGCAGGACTGAGAGTCGGTATATAGAGGGCACTGGAGTCTCAGTCTTCCATGCAATGTCTCTCCAGAGCTGTGTACACATCAGGGTGCAAATGCACACACTGTTTGCACATATCTGACCCATATGATTTTATGCTGGATTTCCCCTCCTCACAAATCAGGAAGATCCAAATTCAACAAGGCAAAAGCATAGACAGCTGCTTGGGTGAGGATACTATGTGGATGATGTGAAAAAACATGCACAGATGGGATATGCAAAATCTACATTAAACTGCTGTGTGTGTATACCCCATGTCCTTTCTGTCTTTCATCCATGTTCCTCTTCTATGTCCCTCTGTGCTTTGAAACTGGTCATGCCAGCCCATCTCATCACTGAATTCTGCTTTTAGGAATCCGGATCAACAAATGATATGTATTTTAATCTGACTGGTGTCATTTCATAGAGCTAACAATACAAAGACATGGACCAGAATCCACAGAGGTGAGATGCATACATGGGGCAGAAATGCACACGCAACCAGAACTGCAGCACTTCTTTCTGGCAAAGTAGCAACTTCCTTTCCAAATGAACAACAGATTGTCTCTTTGGCAGTGGGAGCTACTATGGCACCAACATAAAGCCTTGGCTATGCATGCTCTCTGCTCTCCTGCATGCAGATATCAGTTCTTTGGATTCTGGCCACAGTTCATTGTGCCAGTGGACATGCCTGCAAATATGCAATGCACTGAAACAACTCTACATATCTGGCTTCCCTAGGCAGAAACAGCATGAATGGTGCACAAAAAGCTCCATAATCAAGATGCACCCATTGGCACAGATATTAAATAGACATATATCAGCATGACTTCTTGTTGGATGATATATCAGCAGTGCCAATATTCAAAAAAATGAACAGACAGATGGTTGAGTAATTCCATTACCCAAAACAAAATTAAAACCGATGCATATTAGCTGTTCGCTCAGCCCACCCTCCCAAGTAATTAGCATATTCATCTGCCTATTTTACACTTCTTTTGTATTTGTAAGCATGTCCATGCAAAAGCAGGCACACATGTACAGGTATGAGTGTTATAAATATATTTATTCAGTGACATGAAATTTCTATGTTTAGTCTTCCATTTCTATTATCTGATACTGTCTCCATTCAGATTGTGGCAGAAACTTGCAGTCAAGTAAAAGCCACTGAGTCTTGTGATAACATAATAACTAACAAATAATGAGGGCAGAAACTTTTGTGGACGAGTGTCTGCTTCATCAAATGCATGAAGTGTTGTACAAAGTTTGATGGTTGTGCATATGGTTGTGAAGAGAAAGCAGTTGTCAGTGGTGAGTTCAGAGAAGTGCAAAAGCCGAGGACCGTACTGGTTATGTTAAAGTTTTGCTATATACAAAGTCATTAGTGATGTTTATAACAACACAAACCATTCTCAGCCATTGAGGATGCTTCAGGTACCCTTATTTGTTTGTGACAATCCTCCTACTGTTTGTAGTAGACAAGAACATGAGGGTGGGTGAGAGAATAACCATGCACACCCCTTGTCAGAAAGAATGCTTAAAATAGAGCTCCTAAAAAATTGAGTTTGATAAGATTTAGGACTCATCCAGACTTTTGTGTTGTGTTTCTAGGCACAAGTCTTTGTCCAAGCAGGGGGTTTTCTATCCTGTGCTTTCCCTGGGGGAAAATTCCACGTTTTACTATTGAATTGGAGCAAACAACATTTGAGTCTCTTTGGGTTGTTTTTTTTAAAAAAATAAAAAGGTAATATTTTGAACTCACATCTTCTGACTTTTGAGAATCACCCCCTTCTAAAGGAAGCACTAAAAAGGAAGTCCGCATGAGCCTTAAATTGACCAGACTTCAGAAATCTCGTAAAGGGAGGTCACACATATCAAAACCCTCCTGTAAGTAAAAGAAAAATAGAGAACAGGAAAGGTTGGGAGGGTGTTTTCTTTATTTATAAGATTTCTTCGTGGCACTTTGCCATAAGGTCCCTGGGTCAGTTATGCTATTATATGCAGTCATTAAAAGCATATAAACTTGTTAAAATCATAAAACAAGTAAAACTGTTCAAAATGGTCCTACCAAGCACAAGATCATAGCTGTCACATTCCAAGGTAAATAAATGCATCTTCAATATACAGCAAAGCTATACTAAGAGGATGCTAGATGGACCTCGGGGTGGGGGGGAGGTTACACTGTTTGTGTGTTGTTGACAGAGAAAGGCCTCTCTTTCTTCAGAAATATTTGCAGGAAAATTTATGCTCAATCCATTGCTTAACAAGTCATATGATTAGTTAACTAATATATTTAATAGCCCTGCCATAAATTCAGGGGAAGGGGCTGACTACATGGACTATATTTATTTTCTATTTCAATCATAGATTGAAGTTCTGTATTCAGGAAGGCTGAAAATACTGAAAGACTTTATGGTAAAAACTGCTTTTTTCTGGGGGGGGGACATAGGGGTGAGCATACCCCTAAACATTTTGTGAATCTAAGTTTGGTCTCGTTGAGGGGCAGTATTTCAATATCAGTAGGGAAATGAGAGTACAGTACCACTAAACATTTTTTTAAGGAAAAAAAGCACAGGGTAAAAACAAACAGAGATAAAAAGGGGTAAATATTTTACTTGAACAATGCAAATTACTCATCAAATATTTTGCTCTGGCTTTTGCCACATTTGGTGGATACTGGCTGAAAAAGTAATTTCTGAATAATATGCTGCTCTGCTAATTGATAGTAAGCACTTCCCAAAGAGAGTATAAAGCAACATGAGTGACATCTGTCAATTTGTTAATGATCTAGTTTTATGTGCAGTCATGCTGTAATAGATGAAGCAAATGATGGAAAGTTTGGGGGGAGGGTTTCCCCTTTGTTTTTATGTTTGGAAATTCTGTTTATTGTGATAATTTGTGGCTATAATTCTATGCATGCTTGAGTTGCAAATCAATGGGTACTTTCCTCAGAGTAACTGCACCTGAACATAGATCAGTATATATATATATATATATATATATATATATATATATATATATATATATATATATATATAAATCCAACTGTGAGTAAATGCTATATTTTTGTGCTTTTCATCTTCTCATCTAAGTTTGCACAGGATAGCAGCTCAAAAACTGTGCTTGCATGGACAGCATGGAAAGTCTCCAGTTAGAGAGGAATTTCAAAAGGAACATCTGTTCAAATGGAACAGAACAGGAAGGGAGGAGTATGTAGCAGTGTTATATATAAAAGGTGTGTGCACTTGTGAAAAGATCCATGACTCAGAACATGGAAGGCAGATTGAGAGTATAGGTAAAATTGGTAGGAGAGGGAAACAGTGACCTTGCTGTGGGTGTCTGCTATAGACCTCCAGGCCAGACTGAAGACTTGAATGATGCCTTCCTACAGCAAATTACCAAACATTGAAAAGGGAGATATCTAGTAGTCATGGGAGACTTCAACTACCTCCAGGGCCTGATGAGCTGCACCTAAAGAGACTAAAGAACTTTGTGGATGTTTGACTTGAGATACTGAGTTTGTGACCTGTCATCATTGAGGACTGACTCTGAAAACTGAATTTCAAAATGGAAATCTTTATTTTCTCACGAGTAAAAAGTTTCAAAAATGGTTCATGTGTTCAGTTTAGGTTTCTGTTCTTCCTTTCATCTTAATAGCTTGCGGACATAGTAGCTTGCCCACATAGTTCCACAGTCTATTTATCTCCAAAACTCTGCTTGATTTTTACTCCCCCCCCCCAATCTGAAGCACTTACCCCCCTCAAAACTCATTTAAAATAAACTGAAGCAAAACATTCAAAGTAGGTTGCAGGACCATAGCTCAGTGTCAGAGCATCTCTTTTGCATGCAGAGAGTCCTCTGTTTAGTCCCTGGCATCTCTAGGTACAGATGGGAAAGTCCCCACCTGAAACTCTGGAGAGCTGCTGCCAGTCAGAGTAGACAATTTTGAGCTAACAAGCTGCAGGAATGCTTCCTGTGTTATATATTCGGAACAAAGGAAGTCTCACTGAAATAAATAAGGCTTAGGTTGGGGGTGGATAGAAAGCAGTGTTTCCCAAACTTGGGTCTCCAGTTGGTTTTGGACTACATATCCCATCATCCCAGACCAATGGTCTTGCTAGCTAGGGGTGATGGGAGTTGTAGTCCATAAACAGCTGGAAACACTGATATAGTGGAATCCAATATAGCTTGCATACGTGTTTTTCCTTTACAGAATATGTGCATTCTTTTCTGAGTTCTGGGGCCCTTTCCCCATTGCTTCAAGATGGAAAGGAATCCCCAAGTGCATTCGGGGCACAGCTATAATAATAATAATAATAATAATAATAATAATAATAATTTATTTATACCCCGCCCATCTGGCTGGGTTTCCCCAGCCACTCTGGGCGGCTTCCAACCGAATATTAAAAACAGTACAGCATCAAACATTAAAAACTTCCCTAAACAGGGCCGCCTTCAGTTGTCTTCTGAAAGTAGAATACAGTAGTTACTTATTTCCTTGACATCTGCTGGGAGGGCGTTCCACAGGGCGGGTGCCACTACCGAGAAGGCCCTCTGTCTGGTTCCCTGTAACCTCACTTCTCGCAATGAGGGAACTGCCAGAAGGCCCTCGATGCTGGATCTCAGTGTCCGGGCTGAATGATGGGGGTAGAGACGCTCCTTCAGGTATACAGGACCGAGGCCATTTAGGGCTTTAAAGGTCAGTACCAACACTTTGAATTGTGCTCAGAAACGTACTGGGAGCCAGTGTAGATCTCTCAGGACCGGTGTTATGTGGTCCCGGCGGCCACTCCCAGTCACTCCCAGTCACTATGGTGAGAAGAAAAACCATGGGGCAGATGAAGAGTGCATAACTAGGTGGAATGGAATCTTTTTTAAGAACAAGGGCATTTGAGAAGAATATTGTGAGAGAACATGTTATAATGAGCCATATAAGTCTATGAACTAGTCTCCCAGAGGATGTGGATATACGATTCAGTGTTTATGAGGCTTAATAAAAATAAATGGAGTAGAAATTCCTGCAGCTACGGATCTCCCTGTCTGTGTAAATCCCTCATTCCCCATGGGTTAGAACCTACTCAGCAGCTGTCTTGCCATCAGCTCACCCATCCTCACAATGTTCTACAGATAATGAACTCTGTGTCACCCTGGGCAAATCTCTTGTTAATAATCTTGGCACCATCCATGCATACTCCAGCCAGGTCTGGCCATTTTTATGTTCACTTTGTGATGTAGTAAGCGATGCATCCAGACCTTGCTGCAAGGAAGGCTGCACTGATACAAGGAGCGCTTAACCTATTAGTAACTAGAAGAAGATACCCAAGACAGAACATTGGAAATAGCAGAAGTTGCAAAGGAAAGGGGTGCTTATTCTGGGAAACTGCTAAATCCTGCCAATTTCCTTCTTTTTTTCAGATGATAAATCCAGAAACACTAGACTGAAATGGGGGGGGGGAGGAAAAGGAAGCAGGATCGTGGCAGGCCCCACCACATTTCACACACATTCAGAACATACCACATGAGCATGAAACAAGGAGGATTCCTACAGGCCTGATGTGCCTACAGTTTTTATGCATCTACAGGCTGACCCAACAGGCCCCATGGGCCAGAACTGTGACCCAACAAAGAGCCATGCCTTCAGTGCAGTTGGTCCAACTCTATCAATTTCACTCCCATCAAGTTGTGGCCAGTGCTGCAGCCCAGGTGGGGTTGTGGAGCTCTCCTGGCTTCCTAACGCTGTTCATCACTTCCAGTTTCTGAGGGGGGAGGAGCAAGGGCGCATGGAGCTCAGCGCAATGTGGGTGCAGAGTTGGCAGTGGTGGAGCGACTCTGCCATTGCGCCCACACTAAGCTCGGCTCCTTGCTGCCTTGCTCCTTTCCTTTTCAGTAACCAACGGAGATGTGCCGCATTGGGAAGCCAAGAGAGCAATGCAGTCCTATGCATGCTATCCTATCAGCTGCTATTCCCATTAGAAATTAGGCAGGCACCATCCCTATGGAATTTCAGACACCAGATTAAATCAGTTTTATTTCAGGAGGCTTTTGTACTATGAATGTTTTTCTAATGTTCCTATTTTCTGACTCTTTAATCTATGTTTTATATTCTGTGTGTTTGTTCATTTGTTTGCATCATTTAGATCCCACTGTTTATTCCAAAGAGTTCAAGGTGGTGTACGTGATTCTCCCCCCCCCCCTTTAATCCCCACAGTAGTCCTGTGGGCTAGGCCAGACTGAAAGGCAGTGACTGTCCCAGTGAATGAATGAATCTTTATTTGCGTCAGCCATCAGCCATAGCAATAAAACAACAATACGATATACAAAGAATAGAAATAGAAAGTCAATTATATAAAATACATTTTGGGGTTTTGAACCAATAGTCAAATAGTAGGTCTTATTCTGATTGCCCCAGCTAAAAACTTTGCAAGCTTTGCTGTCACCAACTGTCCTGGTGAGTTTCATGGCCAAATGAGTATTTGAACCTTGGTCTGCCAGGTTCTAGTCCAATGCTCTATTTTTATTTACAGTATTTATTAAATGCTCTTCATTGAATATTTTCCATCCCAGAGCAGGGAACAAAGTAATAAAGAGAGAAAAACAGCAGGCAAAAATACCCCCACAAAACCATAATAAATGGGTCCAATAAACAACAATTTAACAATTCTGCCACAAGGTAAAAGAAAAAAGAAAAAAGAGCAAACAACAATAACATAAAACAAAATTCCCGATTTTATGAAATACCTAGGTAAAAGCAAGCACAAGACATTCAAACAGATTGAAACAGATTAAACAACCAACCATCTGAACAATCCCATTTTCCGCTTATGACATTCCACTTGCTCTCCCTCTGTCTTTCATTCAACCAACCAGGGCCTCACTCTGTGCCTACAGACTCACACTCTTTGACTTAGCACCTTTTGTCCCTCTCGCCAACACATCCAGATTCTCACTCTAAGTGGCATGAACTGTTGCGCTGAAGCAGCTACAGCAAAAAAAGGGGGATAAAAATAATAGGGGCTGTCAAGAAGCCACAGCTCCCCCTTCCGCTCTTGATGGAACTTGCAGGCCTCAAGGTCAGTAAGGCTGCCAGGTAAAGACATGCAGATGGATGGACGCTGAACACTACACCACTCTTGCATGTTTCCCGTTCTGTAAGCCACTTTGAGACATATAGAGAAAAGTGGAGTAATACATTCCTATTGCCACAGTCCTGCTCCCCTCTCACATGCATTTTAGTATTCCTAGATTTGTCTTAAAACGGACTCTGAATATTTTGTAAAACAAACAAACAAAAACAAAACTAGCCTTTGGTGTCTATTGTTTTATTTAAAAGTATCTCTTTAAAACACTATTTAGTATCTCTAAGCTGTGTGCAAAAATGCCAACATAAGAACAGCTAAAATAGGAACATAAAAAAACAGAGAAGAAAAAGAAAGAAACCTTGTAATAAGAGCGTCCAGTCTTATGGGACAGGGGAAAAAATATTCCTTATTTTATGGTTACAGGTAGGTAGCCGTGTTGGTCTGGATCGAAGTAAAATAAAAAAATTCCTTCAGTAGCACCTTAAAGACCAACTAAGTTTTTATTTTGGTATGAGCTTTCGTGTGCATGCACACTTCTTCAGATACAGTGAAATGGTATGCATACAATACAGTGAGATTCCATTTCACTGTATCTGAAGAAGTGTGCATGCACACGAAAGCTCATACCAAAATAAAAACTTAGTTGGTCTTTAAGGTGCTACTGAAGGAATTTTTTTATTTTCCTTATTTTATGTACGCTACCTGAATCTGCATTAAGTTCTCCACCGGGATGCCAGCCATGGCCAGTCTAATTGTAAGATTGCATCTTCCTGCTTTGCTTTTACTTAGCACCATGAATGATAATAACAATGAAACGGTCTCAAAGAAAAATTGAGTAAGCCGATAGCCGGGTACTATTTCTTTCCATCCTTGATAAATAGTGGGTAAGTAGAATTATACTTCCTCTGGATTTATGACCAAGTCAGCACTGGTAGATTATGATGGCTTTCCTGCCTCTTAAATACAAAGAACACAGTCCTTTATTAAATAGGGAAGTTTAGAGGGGTTTTTTTAATCTCTTGAGTGTCCCAGCAGAGAGAAATAGTGGGCTATGTAGAAAGAGATTTAAATGAACTCCTTTCTTTATGGGAGATCAAGGAATACAGAATATGTTAAATCCACTTTTTCCTGGGTTAGGGGAGTACATAATAAGTCTCCTGCCTGACACAAAGTGGTTTTTATTGTTGTTGTTGTTTTTTATATGTCTATTGCGGCATAAATGGAATTGTTAGTTTGTTTAACCCAGGCTGTGACAATGGCCATGTTACAGAAAACAAATTGGTCATTTCTGGATAATAATAATAAGAGGTGCTATAGATTCAAAACAAACGCAGAACAAAACTTCAATGCAGCAACGCAACAGAAACTTCCTATTTTAGGAAGGCTGCCCAGGCAGAAGAAACAGCTATAACTCAAATTATTCAGAGTACACAGGATCATGAACAGTGGGTTATTTTTAAATATGACCATCAATATAGAGGGGATTGTGTGTGTGTATATATACATATATATAAGAGAAAGCAGGAGAAGCTTGAAACTGGTTTAAAACAATGCATGGATATATTCGCCTAAGGACATGGTAATCCTTGACGAGAGTATTTGTGATAGATGGAACAAATAGTTGGAGACTATGGAGAAAGTCATGTAATTATACGGTGGAACACTAGTAACCTGAAAGAACCGACTTCCTTAGACTTGAAAGGATACACACACTTGTTCTATTTGCCTGATTACCTCTTCCTAGACTTATATTAGCCTCTGGCAGCCACAGGCAACTGGCAGTTTGGTGCCGTCTACCAGCTGGGATTTTAACTTTGGCTTGCTATCACAAACAAATTCATTTGGAAAAGCTGAATCTGCTTTAGTCCTGCATCTGACACAGGACACTTGTGACTCAGTCTTTCGGAATCTGTTGCTACAAGATGTGGTGATGGTACAGTCTTAGAAAACATTGAAGGGTAGGTCTATCATGGGCTATTTATTAGTCATGATAGTTAAAGGGAATCTCCATATCCGGAAACAGTACGACTCACCTTGAACATTTGTTAGAAAGGTAGGGTGTATATGCTGTAAAGAAACAGATACTTCTTGTTAGGGAGACAAAGGGGGGGGGAGTCTGTTGCTTTCATGCCCTAATTGTGGGCTTCCCTGATGCATCTAACTAGCCATTACAGTGGTACCTTGGTGTAAGAACAGTTTAGTTTATGAACAACTTGGATTAAGAACACTGCAAACCCGGAAGTAGGTGTTTTGGTTTGTGAACTTTGCCTTGGAAGCAGAACATGTTGAGTGTGTTCTATTTGTAAATTGAGTCCCCCGCTGCTCTGGGAAAAGCACGTCTTGGTTTAAGAATGCTTTGGTTTAAGAACGGACTTCCGGAATGGATTAAGTTCGTAAACCAAGGTACCACTGTACTGGAAACATGATGTAGGGTTTGATGGATTCAGGTTCTGGGCTAACTTGCAAGAAAGGGCCGTAGCTCAGTGGTGGAACATTTGGTTCACATGCAAAAGGTACTGGGTTCAGTACCAGGCAGGACTAGGGAAACATCCTGTCTAAAACTCTGGGCAGCTCCCAGTCATTGTAGACCTGAAGTATGGAACCTTTTTCAGCAGGAGGGCCATATTCCCTGGTGGAGAACCTTCCAAGGACTCTATGCCCAAAGTGGATGGGGCCATAAGCTAACAATGGACGTGATTTTTACCTTTACACAACAGGCTGCAGTCTAGCCACACAAAAGTTAGAGGTTAATATGCACACACATCTCCATCCTTCATCCAGGAAGTGAGAGGCATTATCTTAATTCAAGGGCATCTCCCAGAGGAGCAAAAACGCTCTAGCAGAGTCTGGAGAAGGATTGGAGAAGGTTGGGGCATGGCTTAGGAAGAGCACCAAAGACCAAATAGAGAGGTCTGAAATGTTGCATTCATCTTCCAGGCCTGAGATCCCACACCTCTAGTATGGACAGTACTGAACTAGATACAGCAGTATTCTATGATCTATCTTCCTATGATCTAGCAGGGCTTTTCTGACAACTTTAGGGAAGTTTTTAATCTGTGATATTTTAATGTATTTTGGTTTTTGTTGGAAGCCGCCCAGAGTGGCTGGGGAAACCCAGCCAGATGGGCGGGGTATAAATAATAAATAATAAATAATCATAATAATAACAACTATATGTGAATTTATTGTGTTAATTGTACTGGTTATAATGCCAATGCATCTATCCCAACTTTTATTGTTCATTTTATACTATAGTACCTGTTGTGTTACAGAACTGTGGCTTTTTGACTGATATATCAGCCCGGCATGCAAATCTTTTAAAAGCAGAAAAGAACTGTATACTGGGATACAGCTCCAAAGTTTGTCACATAAGATTATAGTGCAAAATGTCTGAGATTTTCCAAGCCAATGGGGTTGCAAACATTATTATTTTTCCTGGAAAAGATTAACATGGAAATTAGCACTAAACGTTCACAAATTTCTCCTAGGTTTCCAAAAGTGGCTTTTACATAAAATGCAGAAATGATCAGGTAAGGAAACATCAGGAAGGCAGAAAAAATATTGTCTGAATGCAGCCTGCCGGAAAACACAATCATGTAGCCTGAAATCAGCACAAGCTGGTGTTTTTCTTCACTAGCTGAAATGTCTATGTGAATTTAAGTGACCACACATAAATGTCAAGTTCCACATGCTCAATGAATGTGATCAGTTTACCAAAAATGCAGCTCCTTTCAGAGATACTACTCAACCCAGATTCTCAATTCACCAATATGACCCCAGCCTAAACACAGTCCAATTAAACAGGTATAGTGTACATTAATAATAAAATCATTTCACAGATATCTTGAGCAGCATACTTGAGAAAATTTCAGAATTTTCCCCCAGTCCCTTATTATAAATTCTTACTTTATGACTGTCATAAATAAGAGCATACATTAACAAGAGACTTTTTTAATGATTCTGGATAGCTTCTTTTAACAAGAGACAATTAGTGTGAGAGCAACATTGTTCCAAAATAACCTGCAGGTTCCCAGCTCTTCTTCTGTAAATTTGCAAAACTGATGTCTTTAAATGAAACAGCAAGCATTTCTTTATAACTGCCCCCCTCATCAAATAGGGTTCAGCTAAGAACAGATGGTCTTGATGGCAATCTGAACATCAGTTCTTTCATGTGTACGAAGGAAATGGATGTCAGCCTATTGCGACATCATAATCTTGTCTGATAACTGCTAGCACTTGAAGGAAGTAGTAACCTTTTGGTATTTTCACATCTCATGTATTCTAAGAAAACTTACATCAGAGTTTGTGCTAGACTTTCTCAGTATAAAGTCAAACCTGAAACAAGTTTTATTTTCCCAGTGTCAACCTGCTAACAAAAGGCCACACAGGCCTACAGAAATGGTACCCCTTGGAAAATTTTGGAGCTATGGGTCTGTTTTGACATAATCTTGGAAAAAAAGAAACTACCTTAAATTTATTTCATTGTGTTCCTACCTCATGCCAGCAACAGAAATAACCAACGTGCTGAGTGAAGACGTACTTCCTTTTGTCTGTCCTGATGTTAACCATTTCAGCCACACTGTGCATAATTATATACAGAAAATGGTGGCACCAGCGCCGGAAGTCGCTTCCACGCATGACCGGAAACACGTAAAAGCGACTTCCGGCGCCGGCACCGCCATTTTCTGGTGCCCATAGAAGGGCAAAGCGGCACCAGAAAAATGGCCGCCGGCAGAAGCCGATTTAAGGAAGAATATCGGGATTAAAAACTAAACGGGAGACCGCCGGGAAACGGTAGGGAAAAATGGGTTTTCCCGGCAGAAACGGGATACTTGGCAGCTATTATATATATATATATATATATATATATATATATATATATATATGCAGTAAAGATATTTGCAGTAAAGATGTGGCTTATTACAAAGAAACTGTTACATATTGTTATGTGTGGCTTGTTGGGTTTTTTTTGGGGGGGGGGGGGTAGGCTGCATGCCAAGACCCTTATAATTCCTGGACCCCAGCAAGTGTTATAATCTAAAGGATTCAAATTGTTGAAATAGCCAGACAAGGTAATGGTCCTCTAAGGTAACAAAGGAACTGACTCTGTTCCAGATTCAAAATGGGTAGGCTCCCCCCCTCAACTCGCTAGGATTTGGAATGACAAAAGTCAAGGGACAAAATTCAGTTATGTGAGCCAGTATGTTTCTGGGCACAATTCAAAGTGTTGGTGCTGACCTTTAAAGTCCTAAACGGCCTCAACCCAGTATACCTGAAGGAGCACCACCACCTCCATTGTTCAGCCCAGACACTGAGGTTCAGCACCACTGCAAGAAGTGAGATTACAGGGAACCAGGCAGAGGGCCTTCCTGTGGAACACCCTCCCATCACATGTCAAGGAAATAAACAACTATCCAACTTTTAGAAGACATCTGAAGGCAGCCCTGTTTAGGAATGCTTTTAATATTTGAAGAATTATGGTATTTTAATATTTTGCTGGAAGCTGCCCAGAGTGGTTGGGGAAACCCAGCCAGATAGGTGGAGTAAAAATAATAATAAAGAATTGTTGTTGTTGTTGTTGTCAGAAGTAAAGCGGCAGAAGGGAAGCTAGAGGGTCAGAGTCATTTCCGCTTCAATCCAAGGCTGTGGCTCTGGGAGAAGCAAGGCCCTCTTTGAGTGTTAATGCTGTGAGTCCCTCCATCACAGGCTCACGTTGTATATATGCATAAATAAACCATACAGTCATACCTCGACTTACGAAGGCTTTGACTTCCAAAGAATTTGACTTCCGAAGTCAAAGCCTCCGGAAGTGTTTTTGACACGTGCACGGGCGGTGCATGTGCAGAAGTGCGGAATCACGCTTCGCGCATGCGCCGTAAAGGCGCTTCAACAACCGAAAACCTCGACTTACAAAGACAACCGTAGAACGGATCGTCTTCATAAGTCGAGGTACCACTGTATATCCTAAACACACCATAGTCTCCACTGTGCCTCATTCTGAATGAAACATAAACCCTGGTTAGGTGCCTGGAAACTCTCAGAGATTGGGGTGGTGTGCAACATTATTTACTTCACTAATTTAGAGACAATGGTTGACAATTACACTTGCCTATTGATTTTAACTCCTTTGCCACTCATTCAGCTAGCTTGTTTTGTTTCATATAAAATATGCCAATAGAATACGTAACAGGAAACTTGGTGTGAACACCAGGAGAGCTGGAAACATAATGAGCATCTCTTTATTTATTTTTAGAAGATACCACTATCAACCTAGTCAATAAAGTGTTTGGAAACTTAACACATTTCGACTCATGTTCATGTGTAACTTCTAAGGAAAGCAAAACAAAGTTTCTTCAGTTTTAGGGAAGGATGATAAATAGGTGCATTTGGTTTGGTTTCAGGAGCTTGTGTCAACTTTATTGACTTTCCACAGAGAAAAAAGAAAAAAAGAAAAACCTTTAAACAATTCGTTTGGAGCATCTGTAAAGGCAACTTGCGTCTGCTGTGAGTAAATGGATTCTGATCACTTCTAGGCACCAACCTGAGAAGAGAATAATTACCCATGCTGGGGGTGATGGCTGGACCTTGATTTATCTATGTTTTTCATTCTGACTGAATGTAAACCAATAAATAGTGGTTGGGGCTGGTTAGGCCTGAATTCTGCCCAGCAGTGTGAAACTTCAAAATGTGGCTTCTACATTTTCCTCTCACCTTTTTCCACAATTATGAAGGAATGAGAAAATTTAAAAGATTCTTATTTGCTCTAATGAAGCAAAAATAGCCTACATACATGTACAAAGCAACGGGAAAAAGGTCAGAAATAATTCTCCAGAAGCTTCAAACCAAAGCAGCAATAATTTTGAGGTTTAGAATGTGAGTGAGAGTCATTCCTTACTGAGGTGATTGTTGTTGTTTTTACCATTATTGCTGTGATATCACATGCGAAGTGGGAGCAAGCAAACCATCAAACTTTTCCCTCTCTGTGGTCCTCACTGCCAGTGCTCTTTTCTGGGGGGGGGGGACGCAGGGGTACGCATTCCCCTAAACATTTTGTGAATCTAAGTTTGGCCTCATTGAGGGGCAATATTTCAATATGAGTAAGAAAATGAGAGTACTCCTAAACATTTATTATTATTATTATTTTAGAAAAAAACGCACTGCTCACTTCTGTCACCAAATGAACACATTTGGTTTTCCTGGCTGCCTTCACTAAAGCAGCCTTTTATCTGAAGTGAATTTGTTGTTTCCTTTTGGCTAATTAAGCCAACTCCCTGTTAGAATTTACACAAGGCAATTAGGTGAAAATTGAGACATCAGACCAAATTTAAGCCAGCACACTCCTAACCACCTGTGCCTCAAATGACAAAGATGGGTTTCTGGGCACCCTCAGATGACATACCTGTTCCTTCAGAGGGAGTTCGACCCCATCCAGAGCCAGTGAATACAAATCAGAACTTAGTTACATACCAAAATTCACAATTACCAAATGTTCTGAGGCGGTTTTTCAGCCCAAAAAGCTGTTTAAAAAATACCTATTTCAATGTGCAGATTGTTGCAGAAATGGGACAGTGGATACATGTGAAAGTGATATGGATCAGAAATGGGCTGATCTTTCCATCCTTATCATGCCAACACAATCACTGCTATGACTATCACATACGTGATGTGAAAAGTATTTTTATTTCTCTTCCACAAGCAGAGCAATATTCTACGTGCAAGAAGGAATCCCATCACACAAAAGAAAGGGAGGGTCATGCAGATGTGGGAGCTTTGTATTGCACCCCATCCCAACAAACCATAATGGAAATGTTGACTCTAACAGTTAGTTCTTACTCAGGAAACACTAATGCATTTAAAAACCAGTATAGTATGGTGTTAAAGAGTATCAGACTCGGACTGGTTGACCTAGGTTCAAATCCCTACTCAGCCACAATGTCCGCGATGTAACCTTTCAATCTATCTTACCTCGTGGGATTGGTTTGAAGATAAAATTGCAGAATTATTGGTAGAAAGAAACCTTATATACCCTCTGAGATCCTTGGAAGGGTAGGTTTCTTTTTTTAAAAAAAATATGAATATCTAAATATTGGTGGGGGGGGGGATCCAATCCGATGAGAATATATCTGAATTCAAATTTTGGCCAAATATTTTTGGTCAGTATTATGGTTCTGCCATTAAAAGGCTGGTCTAATGGAAGAGGCCACAGTACTAAATATCTTCTATGCAGGGGGTAGGGGGTTAAAATCTTGAAGTTCTTTGCCCATATTTGGCAACAGCTGTTGCATTATTTTGTCAGCTCACATAAGAATGAATCAGTGTAGATTCTAGACTGCATTCTCCTTCTTTGGTGTTAAGAATTTTATTGACTTGGTAGACAGACAGCAGTAGGTTTTCATACAATAGGAGAATAACACAATGTAATTTGATTTTGTGGAACATCTCCCACGAACAAGTATCAAAGGACTACAATCAGAGCTTGTAATTAATGTGTGCTGTCTTTAGTTGCCATGTCTTTGACAGTTAGATAAAAACAATATTTTATGATAAAAATAAAAGTGTAGCTATGTCAACAGAGTGGCAAAGCTGGTGAATAATTATAAAAGAAATGCTATCCGAGTGCTTTAATTGAAGAAGGGTGAAAAAGATGAGGTACCAAGCAGAATGGACAGCTCAGAAAATGGAATTTCAAAGCAGTAATTTATGCCGGAAGTATAAGAAGGAAAATGGTTTCCTAATGGATGTTATTGGTTTTGAAAAAAAAGGATAGGAGTTCAACAACAGTCTGTAAAACACAGACTGTCTCGCCAGAGTGGTGCGTGCTCTAGTTGTCTCCTGCTTGGACTATTGCAACACACTCTATGTGGGACTACCTTTGAAGGTGACCCAGAAATTACAACTAATCCAGAATGCGGCAGCTAGACTGGTGACTGGGAGCGGCCGCCGAGACCACGTAACACCGGTCTTGAAAGACCTACATTGGCTCCCAGTATATTTCCGAGCACAATTCAAAGTGTTGGTGCTGACCTTTAAAGCCCTAAATGGCCTCGGCCCAGTATACCTGAAGGAATGTCTCCACCCCATTGTTCAGCCCAGACACTGAGGTCCAGCTCTGAGGGCCTTCTGGCGGTTCCTTCCCTGTGAGAAGTGAGGTTACAGGGAACCAAGCAGAGGGCCTTCTCGGTGGTGGCACCCGCCCTGTGGAATGGCCTCCCACCAGATGTCAAGGAAATAAACAACTTCCTGACCTTTGGAAGACATCTGAAGCAAGCCCTGTTTAGGGAAGTTTTTAATGTTTGAAGTTTTATTCTCTTTAATGTTCTGTTCGGAGCTGCCCAGAGTGGCTGGGAAAACCCAGCCAGATGGGCGGGGTAGAAATAATAAATTGTTGTTGTTGACAAAAAATACACAACTTTGAAGCCCTTTGGCTGATGAGCTGGTTGGAACCACTGAGTGCAAAAGTGCATGAGGTCTTAGTCCCTTCCCAGAAATGCAGCAGTCCCCAGAAGCCATAGTTCTGGCCTGGTTTCATTTGAAGAGAAGTTCTCCAATCCAGTCATATTCAGTACAGAGAATTCTTTTCAGCCAAGTAATGTTAGTTCATAGTACTGGGAGCATGAATTTGTGTGATTTCATACAAAACTGGGTACACATGCCTACAGCCAACACACAACCACTGCTAGAGCATGTGTATGTGTATACATAAGGCTTGAGAGGATAGAGACTCTGTTGCCATGAGGGAATGGTTGGCTTCTTCTTCGCTGCCCCTTCAAAAGGGAGCTGCTGCCACAGACATGATGTTTATGTGCAGTGCTTTTTTTCTATTAAAAAAAATAATGTTTAGGGATGCTCTCATTTTCCTACTCATATTGAAATATTGCCCCTCAATGAGGCCCAACTTAGATTCATAAAATGTTTAGGGGTATGCGTACCCCTGCGTACCCCCAGAAAAAAGGTGTTGTGTATGTGTATTCTAATGAGCTGAGTAGGGTGTGGAGGTGAGGAGAGTGTGTGTATGAACTTAACAGTGCTTAGTTTATCTTTTGGTTGCTATGTTGTTCATGTTTTTGATATTGTTTTATATATTATGCTGTACTGATTTGCTAATCATATAATATGACTTCTGCCCTGATTGTGATATTTAGCCTATTTTTTAGTTGTTGCTTTGTTAACAATGTTTCCAAGATTGTAATTGTTTTACTGATGATTTGTTAATTATTCTATATGATCTATGCTGCACTTGTGATGCTCTGTTTTCCATCATGTTGTTATTTATTATTTGTAAGCCACTTTAGGATTCACTTGAATGAAAAGCAGCACAGAAATATAATAAACCAAACCAAATCAAAATCCTAATTCAGCAAATGAGAGAGCAGGAAGGCTTAAACAGGAAATAGAAGATTAAAAACCAATACAACATATTGCAAGGACCAGATTACACAATGACCCCCAGAATCATTATAGCAATGTTTTAGTTAATGCAAGCATCTCCACACACACATGCATTTGGACACAAACACACAGCAAAATTGAATTACAGTTGCACCTTGGTTCTTGAACAGAATCCGTTCCGGAAGTCCATTTTACTTTGGAAAACATTCAAAAATCAAGGTGTGGCTTCCAATTGGCTGCAGGAGCTTCCTGCACTCAATCGGAAGCTGCGCCGGACGTTTGGCTTCCAAAAAACACTCACTTTTGGGTTTGCAGCATTCAGGAGCCAAAATGGACAAGTACCAAAGCATTCGAGAACCAAGGTATGACTGTACAGCCAAACTAATTCTTCTGGAGACCATGCCTTGCCACACTGTAATCCACCAAGCCAAATGCAGTTCAATCATCACCACCACCCCTCTTTTTCCTGCCTGCTACAAAAAGCAAGGTTTGTGTCTGTTAAGCATCTCACGTGACACATCTGATGGGCTGCATTTGGTTTAGTTTGCCGCATGCTAACCTGGCCTGAATTAGTCTGTCATTCATTCATTTATGGTTGACTTGTCCCTTTACATCTTGTTTGTCTAATAAAAAAAGACAGTGCTTGCCTTCTTTGCTTTGTTTCCTGTCAAACAGGTCTGCTAACACATAAATACAAGCAGGGAAACATGAGAGACTGGAATGAATGCAATTCCAAGTGTAGGTACAGCCTACACAACACTTGCACAATCACATTGCACAGAACACCTATACTCATAGGACCGAACAGCCATTTACTCAGTGACAGGCTTTTGTATATTGAGTGGTAAGGAAATGCAATATCTGTGCAACAGAAGGGAAAGATGATTGGAGCCCCTATAATTTAACACCATCACCTTCCTTTATAAAGGACTAAAACACAAAAGGCCCTGAGTGTAGCTTACATCTTTCATCTCAGAAGCTGGCAACACAGCAAATAAGCATTTCTATTGTACAAGAATGGTAATTAATGTTGCATATCTTCCAAGATCTTGAGTCCCAAAACGAGGATGTGTGTCTTCCCATCTTTGTTCCCACGTGGGTCACGTGACCTGTGTAACATCACGGAACCCAGAAACACACCTGTGCTCTCACACTTTTTTCAGGGCAAAATCTTGGCATGAAATTGCATACTATAATGGTGCCCAATGGCTTTTGCCGGGGGGGGGGGAGGTGTCATAGTTTTTCTGGGACGCATGCAGGTGGAAGCAAATATGAAGATATGAAGATAGGATAGGAACCTGGAAAAAGCCCCAAGCTCAGCTTAGCTGCCAAGTATCCCGTTTTTTGCGGGAAACTCCCGGATTTTAATCCATTTCCTGCTGTTCTCCTGACTGGAAAAAAATCCCAGAAATCCCCCGGATTTCCTACCTGCCCAGGGAGCCTCCATTTTGGGTGCTGCTCTGCCCATGTGTGGGCACCGGAAATAGGGCAAAACGGCACCGAAAGTCACTTCTACGCATGCCCGGTGGCCATCTTGGTGGTGGCCGCATGGCGGCGGGCGGCCACCACCAAGATGGCCGCCAGGCATGCGTAGAAGCGACTTCCGGTGTCGCTCTGCCTTATTTCCGGTGCCCACACATGTTCAGAGCGGCCCCAGAAGTTGCTTCTACACAACGTCCGGTGCCGCGCTGCTGCTGTTCCCGCATTTTTCAGCGGGAGACTTGGCAGGTATGAAGCTCAGTTGCATTTGATTTTGGCAGTAATTGTTATATCTTGATTTTTTTTAATTAAATTTTTTATTGGTTTTACATAATAAGATTTTACATAATAACAAAGACCATACACATACATAACATATTTTTCACATTCCCTTACCCCCCTCCCAGAGCCCTCTCCTCCCACAAGAGAACCCCCCGAGAGGAAGGCAATCAAATGTGGTTCATTTTATAGTTGGGTCTCTATCCACCTCCCCCCCTCCCCCCTGAACCTCCCTCTGCCACCAAGTGGTCCCAGGATGGCAAGGATAGGAACAGGTGAATATCCACCCAGCTGTTGTCTAACTTTAACATTCAAAAACGATAAGAGAAAAGAAAAGATAAAATAAAAAGAAAAAAAACAGAAGAAAAAAAAACCACAGCGTATGATAAAAATAAAAACAAAACACATAACATCAAAAATTCAAATCTTATCTAATTTCCTAAACATTGTCTATTGGGCTTCCCCAGACCCCCCCCCCTTGTTGATTTTCATTTGCCAACTCCATCTTTACAGTTTTCACTATTTACCAACCATTCTAATCTCATTTAATTTAAAATTGTCCATTTAGCCAATTAATCAAATTATCAATAATTTTTTATTTGTTTACTTATATATCTCCTTCCATTCCCCTCCTTCTCCCCACTCCCCAGAACTCTCCCTGCCACTGAGAGCCTCCATGGTACAGAAGATAGGAAGAGATGGCTCTTTTTCCAGCTGGTTCTCCCCCTCCCCCCCTCCCCCCCACTCCGGGAGTCCCCCTCTGCCACCAGGGAACCCCAGAACGGAGACGACCACGGGAGGAGGATTAGAGAACCCCACTATCCCATTATTCATTCTTCCCAGCTATACTAATAATCTCCTTTCAAATCTAAAAAGAAAAACACACACATCTCTATTCTACTTTCCCTCCCTTGCCTAAATTTTCCTGCAAGAACTTTCATACTTTCATACTTTTATAAAATCTATATATCATTTTCTTATTCCATTTTAACTCTTATCTTCTAATTTTAGCCTCTTCCCCCCCTGTTCACGGCACCTCCCTTCTCGGATCAGCAAATTCCATGGTCCATAAACCAGTTTCAAACCGTTTTAGCCAACCTTTAAACAAGAAACCTTTTTCCATTTACCCCACTCCCTTTCTGCGAAATTTTACATGTCCAAATTTTCCATTCCCTCGCTGTTGCCCCTTTATTGTTTGTATCATCCACTCAATGTAGGTAAACCTCTCCCACGGTCTTTGTTCCCTATGGGTATTCTGAAGTCCAGACATAATTTCTGCTCCCCCTTCCATGGGAGCGTCATTCCCCTGATTCACGTGCTCAAAAACTTTTTCCTCTTTCTTCTCATTGCAGACTTCCTCTTGATCCAAAAGCTGACATGTTTCTCGCTTTCCTTCTGTTTCTTGTTTATTCTCTTGTTCCAATGTTTTTTGTCCCTTGTCCCCTTGAAGAAGTCGATTTGTTTCCTCTAATTGAGCAATCTGTTTATGTGTTCCAATAGTAAGTTCCCATAAGAGTTTCAGAGTTTTTTCTTTAAATCCAACTGTGTAATCGTATGTTGACATTTTTGTACTCCTCTCAAGGACACAGTGCACTCCCAGAGCACAGGAAGTGTTAGCATTTTCATTCAATCGCCATTTTTCCAAACTGGTTACAATGTATTCAGAAATTAAAATCCATTACTTGTTTCTAAATTGTAATCCAAGGGAGTTTTCGCAAGCAACTTTTACAGCTCAGTTTATCAACATTGTTTCAAAAACTCCCTATTACACAAATTTTGCTGAGTCCGTCAGGACCGCCGATTCCAGCGGTAGTAAGAGACTCTTCTCTCTTATTAAATCTCACACTCTCCCCTCTACCTTGTCACCAAGGGGGATTTCAGCACAGTTCTTGCAGATGCATAGATATAACAAATCCACAAATGACTTGGCAATGGGTATTTTCTTAACTGTTTCCACTTTCAATCAATATGGGGGAGATCGGCTTCCGTTTTTTAAATCTCCTCCCGCTCCAAATTTAAGTCCCAAATTTTTTTTTTAGCCTTCTTACTCACGGTAATCTATTTTTGAATCCTTTTTCTTTGGAAGTATTCAGCGCTCTCCGCCTCCGGAACGGAGCTTCTCTTTGCAAAGGCAACAATGGTGCTCAAAATGGCCCCGCGACTACAACCCTCCTCGCTCTGGAGCTCTTATTAGAGCCTACCAGAGAGTTGGGGAGTCCGAATTGGGGCTCTGCTGAGACTTTTCGTCCCTATAACGCTTGATATAGGGCTCTATGGGGTGCAGCGTCGCCCCCGCTGCTTCCCCCCCCCTCGCAAAGACGGGCTGCCTCGGAGATCGAGACAGACCCCACCGGACGGCGCTGGCGCTAAACCGGAAGTAATTGTTATATCTTGAACCTAAATGTTGATGATTTTGAAAACCAATTCAGATTTGAAAAATAAATAAATATTACATTCATTCAAAGTTCAACATGATTTCCCCCCAAAAATGTGAATTGCTACAGCAATTATACAAATAATGTTTCCAGTTCCAGCTGGAGCTAATTTATGTCCTACACAGAACATGTGTCTGGCTAGCCATAGTCATTTTTGTCAGATAGAGATACAATCTCCTGCTTTTGTCTCACATTATTTCCCAGACTCATCAGCTGCATTGTTAATTTCAATAATTAGACTTACTTGCCTGCTTTTCAAAGAAAACAGCATTCAGCAAATATGGATGTAATTTAATTGAATAATTTATTTGATGAGGGCTTTTATTTTTCCTTCCTGATATTCAGTCAGCTGTGACAATAATGGAATATTGCACTGAATGCCGAGTGATAACAGAACTGTACTTTTAATTTTTCATGTTCTTAATAATGAAATGATGTTCCCATTGCTTAAAAGCATATAAATGATGAACTAATCAAGTGCAGAACCTTTTCTGAAATGCATGGCATCACATTGTAATGTGTCAAGAATAAAGTACAAATTCAGAACATTGCATTTCAATTCCCTGAACATTTGATTGTTTAGAAAATTCAAAACTTTTGAAAGTTTTAATTAGCTGAAATGGTAGTATGGCAACAAAAGGCAAAGAGGATGCTAAACAAGGGCAACTACCAGGGAAGCACTTATCTCTCAGGAACACTGCTTTAGGGAGGGAAGGATGCTGATGGAAGGCAGGCTAAAACTACTAGGAAAGGCGGAAGACAGCTCATTCATAAAGGTACCTAGAAGATCGTCATATCTTTTGCTCTAAAGACGAAGGACAATGAGAAGCTAAGTCTCCTGTCCTGCTCTAGTAAGTTTTGGAGTTCTGTGTGTTTATACACCCCAGGCCTACTCAAAAGTAAGTCCCATTGAACTTGTTTCCAAACAATAACATTTAGAATTGCAGTTTGCAACCTTACAGTTTGGCCTGAACAATGTTCACTCTGAAGTACGTTGCACTGAAACGAAGATAAGATTGGAGTTTTAGCTCTCACTGAGCTATATGGGACTAAACTGGGCTAAGTAGTTTATGGATCAAACCAATTAATTCATCAAGCATAACAAATGTAGCAGGGTTTAGCTTTGTTGTTTAGTCGTTTAGTCGTGTCCGACTCTTCGTGACCCCATGGACCATAGCACGCCAGGCACTCCTGTCTTGCACTGCCTCCCGCAGTTTGGTCAAACTCATGTTCGTAGCTTCGAGAACACTGTCCAACCATCTTGTCCTCTGTCGTCCCCTTCTCCTAGTGCCCTCAATCTTTCCCAACATCAGGGTCTTTTCCAAGGATTCTTCTCTTCTCATGAGGTGGCCAAAGTATTGGAGCCTCAGCTTCACGATCCGTCCTTCCAGGGAGCACTCAGGGCTGATTTCCTTAAGAATGGATAGGTTTGATCTTCTTGCAGTCCATGGGACTCTCAAGAGTCTCCTCCAGCACCATAATTCAAAAGCATCAATTCTTCGGCGATCAGCCTTCTTTATGGTCCAACTCTCACTTCCATACATCACTACTGGGAAAACCATAGCTTTAACTATACGGACCTTTGTCGGCAAGGTGATGTCTCTGCTTTTTAAGATGCTGTCTAGGTTTGTCATTGCTTTTCTCCCAAGAAGCAGGCGTCTTTTAATTTCGTGACTGCTGTCACCATCTGCAGTGATCAAGGAGCCCAAGAAAGTAAAATCTCTCACTGCCTCCATTTCTTCCCCTTCTATTTGCCAGGAGGTGATGGGACCAGTGGCCATGATCTTGGTTTTTTTGATGTTGAGCTTCAGACCATATTTTGCGCTCTCCTCTTTCACCCTCATTAAAAGGTTCTTTAATTCCTCCTCGCTTTCTGCCATCAAGGTTGTGTCATCTGCATATCTGAGGTTGTTGATATTTCTTCCAGCAATCTTAATTCCGGCTTGGGATTCATCTAGTCCAGCCTTTCGCATGATGAATTCTGCATATAAGTTAAATAAGCAGGGAGACAATATACAACCTTGTCGTACTCCTTTCCCAATTTTGAACCAATCAGTTGTTCCATATCCAGTTCTAACTGTAGCTTCTTGTCCCACATAGAGATTTCTCAGGAGACAGATGAGGTGATCAGGCACTCCCATTTCTTTAAGAACTTGCCATAGTTTGCTGTGGTCGACACAGTCAAAGGCTTTTGCATAGTCAATGAAGCAGAAGTAGACGTTTTTCTGGAACTCTCTAGCTTTCTCCATAATCCAGCGCATGTTTGCTATTTGGTCTCTGGTTCCTCTGCCCTTTCGAAATCCAGCTTGCACTTCTGGGAGTTCTCGGTCCACATACTGCCTAAGCCTGCCTTGTAGAATTTTAAGCATAACCTTGCTAGCGTGTGAAATGAGCGCAATTGTGCGGTAGTTGCAGCATTCTTTGGCACTGCCCTTCTTTGGAATTGGGATGTAGACTGATCTTCTCCAATCCTCTGGCCATTGCTGAGTTTTCCAAACTTGCTGGCATATTGGGTGTAGCACCTTAACAGCATCATCTTTTAAAATTTTAAACAGTTCAGCTGGAATATCATCACTTCCACTGGCCTTGTTATTAGCAATGCTTTCTAAGGCCCATTTGACTTCACTCTCCAAGATGTCTGGCTCAAGGTCAGCAACCACACTACCTGAGGTGTACGAGACCTCCATATCTTTCTGGTATAATTCCTCTGTGTATTCTTGCCACCTCTTCTTGATGTCTTCTGCTTCTGTTAGGTCCTTACCACTTTTGTCCTTGATTATGGTAATCTTTGTACGAAATGTTCCTTTCATATCTCCAATTTTCTTGAACAGATCTCTGGTTTTCCCCATTCTATTGTTTTCCTCTATTTCTTTGCATTGCTCATTTAAGAAGACCCTCTTGTCTCTCCTTGCTGTTTTTTGGAAATCTGCATTCAGTTTCCTGTATCTTTCCCTATCTCCCTTGCATTTTGCTTGCCTCCTCTCCTCCGCTATTTGTAAGGCCTTGTTGGACAGCCATTTTGCTTTCTTGCATTTCCTTTTCCTTGGGATGGTTTTCATTGCTGCCTCCTGTATAATGTTACGAGCCTCCATCCATAGTTCTTCAGGCACTCTGTCCACCAAATCTAAATCCTTAAACCTGTTCCTCACTTCCACTGTGTATTCATAAGGGATTTGATTCAGATTGTATCTTACTGGCCCAGTGGTTTTTCCTACTTTCTTCAGTTTAAGCTGGAATTTTGCTATAAGAAGCTGATGATCTGAGTTACAGTCAGCTCCAGGTCTTGTTTTTGCTGACTGTATGGAGCTTCTCCATCTTTGGCTGCAGAGAATATAATCAATCTGATTTCGATGCTGTCCATTTGGTGATATCCATGTGTAGAGTCGTCTCTTGTGTTGTTGGAATAGAGTGTTTGTGATGACCAGCTTGTTCTCTTGACAGAACTCTATTAGCCTTTGCCCTGCTTCATTTTGAACTCCAAGGCCAAACTTGCCAGTTGTTCCTTTTATCTCTTGATTCCCTACTTTAGCATTCCAGTCCCCTGTAATGAGAAGAACATCCTTCTTTGGTGTCATTTCTAGAAGGTGTTGTAGGTCTTCATAGAATTGGTCAATTTCACTTTCTTCAGCACCGGTAGTTGGTGCATAAACTTGGATTACTGTGATGTTAAAAGGTCTGCCTTGGATTCGTATCGAGATCATTCTGTCATTTTTGAGATTGCATCCCATTACAGCTTTTGCCACTCTTTTGTTGACTATGAGGGCCACTCCATTTCTGCTACAGGATTCTTGCCCACAGTAGTAGATATGATAGTCATCCGAACTGAATTCGCCCATTCCCTTCCATTTTAGTTCACTGATGCCCAGGATGTCGATATTTATTCTTGTCATCTCATTTTTGACCACATCCAGCTTACCTCCACTCATGGTTCTTACATTCCAGGTTCCTATGCAATATTTTTCTTTACAGCATCGGACTTTCCTTTCGCTTCCAGGCATATCTGCAACTGAGCGTCCTTTTGGCTTTGGCCCAGCCGCTTCATCAGCTCTGAATCTACTTGTACTTGTCCTCCGCTCTTCCTCAGTAGCATGTTGGACGCCTTCCGACCTGAGGGGCTCATCTTCCAGCGTCATAACTTTTATATGCCTGTTGTCTTTGTCCATGGAGTTTTCTTGGCAGGGATACTGGAGTGGCTTGCCAGTTCCTTCTCCAGGTGGATCACGTTTAGTCAAAACTCTCCACTATGACCTGTCCATCTTGGGTGGCCCTGCATGGCATAGCTCATAGCTTCTCTGAGTTATTCAAGCCCCTTTGCCACGACAAGGCATTGATCCATGAAGGGGAGGGTTTAGCTAAGTACCCACTAAAGGAAATAATTTATAACCCAGACAACAATATATCAGTATGGGTTTGCAGGTCATGACTCCTTTACCATTTGTAAATCTGTTCTGACAAGAAAATCGGCCTCCTCCAGGGCTAAACTTGGTAATTCACCAGAGATTTTAAACTCCAGTGAATTATCAACATTTGCATGAGCCCTGTAAGAAGAAACATTTATGTCAGTGACTGCTAGTTTTAAAAGCTACTTTGAGTTTCTTTTGACCACTGGAATTAATGTTTGAAGAAGGCATCCCCAAACTGCGGCCCTCCAGATGTTTCGGCCTACAACTCCCATGATCCCTAGCTAACAGGACCAGTGGTCAGGGAAGATGGGAATTGTAGTCCAAAACAACATCTGGAGGGCTGAAGTTTGGGGATGCCTGGTTTAAAGTCTGTTGTATAAACTGGGCTGAGTGCCCCTATTTGCCATTCTTGTTCCTGATGTTCCAATAAGTCGTTTTTGAGCTGAATCTTGGTCTTGGGTCATGCCTGAACCCACCTACACTTCAGAGCCAAAGAGGGGCAGATAGAAAAAATCCCCCCACTCTTCTCCCATTTGCCAGCAAGGAATAACCAGGTCAGGTAGTCACTTCTATTAATTTCAATGGGTCTACTCTAAATAGAATCAAAATTGAATATAACCCTATGCTTTTTGATAATGTAGTATATAACTATGTACTTCAGAAATTTCCCAGTATTTTTTCCTGGAAATTTCACATGTAGTTTCAATCACTGTGGAGGAGCTTTGGAAGCAGTGTGTGGTATTGCTGAAAGAAGGGTGGCTGTTTGGAGAAACATTCTCACTTATTACTAAGTCCTTTGGGATGTATTTGAGGACTACTGAAATTTGCTTGGTACTTGAACATGCCTATAGCTTCCAGGAAAATTTCCCTGTGTAACTGGTTTCTGTGGCCACTGGAAGGGAAGCTTGATCCGATTCCTGAAAGTATGGTTATATTATATAGCATGAACATACCTTTCTGCACATCAGTGGTTCCTGCTCTAAGAAACACCACATATGGTAAAAAGAAGATCGCCATGTGCATGCAATTCCCACTTGAGACACACAGAAACACCCTGAGCCCACACTTCCCATGACCTCACATGCATGAATATGGCAATAATTCAGAAGGGGCTGATTACATCTGGATGGGGTGTTAATTGGAGAGAAAAGACACATATGGTGGATACCATCCACATGGTTACACAATATCATTGGGGTCACATGGGATTACATGAGGAGAAACTAGCTCAATTGCACAAGTTATATGACGAAACAAGTTTTGTGTCTACTGTATAATGCCAGAATTAGCTTTGAGGTACTTCGGAAATCAACTCTCCATTTCTCATCAGGAATTCAATTTCAAATTCAGTACAATAATTTCAAATTCAGTACACGACTAAACGACTAAACAACAACAATAAGTTTTTACTGCAGCTTCCTATTTTTTCTTGTAATTACATTTCCTATTTCTTGAATCATGCATTAATTCTCTAAGCCTGTTGTTGCAAATATCACACTTATTTGAGATCACAGGCAGCCATCAATAAACATCTCTCTTGAGTTTTGGGTACTTAGACAAACATCTGCTGGGTAACAAATTTCAGAATTAAACCCAAAGAAGCTGCGTTTAATTCTGTTGTCAACAAGTGTCTTAGTTAATTGTAGAATGTGCTGGATGATTAAAGCAGAGGGGAAAACAAATGAGAAATAGCTTTTTGTGATTCAAAAACAGGTTTGGCATGACCATTTATTGTTCCAGTTATTCTGACATGATTAGGTTTACCTTAAAGCTGATAATTCTATGGTAATTACTTTACAGCAGTAACAACGAGTCTCTTTGTTTTCTTATCCTGGTGTTTTTATTTTATTTTATTTTTAAAAAATAGATACCTGAATTCTGCAAGTGGTTTTTAGCTACAGTGTCTCAGGCTCAGAGTGGGGAGCCACAAGTTCAGGAGCTGAAGGTGACCTAGGGTCTCTTTCCAGGCCACATCTCTAACCAACCCTGCTTCACATCCTCTACCAGTGTTTCTGCCTGGCTGGAATGTTCCTTGGAACTCTGATAATGCTTGTCTTGATGGAGAATAGAGAGTAGAATGCGTATATAGAAACTAGCCTGGTGTACAATGGTAAAATTTACAAATGGCCTCACCCATGCTGTGGCCCTCAGAACAAAAGCGAATGCAGCCCTTGACAAGTCCTTGTAGTAATTATTGCCTGTTACTGGTATAACTATTATTCCCTGCACCAGTTAATCCATCAATTACTGTATGCGTCTTTTCCCCTAAAAGCTCCTCTATCTAGCCCTCTTTTACAAAGAGGGGAAAGAAGAATTTTTGATGGATTGATACATGATGGTTGTTGGGTCTATAAAATCCTCTATTTAATCTGTGCAATATCTTTCCAAGCAGTAAAGTCTCTGCTCACCCATCAACCCACATTTTCAACATACTAAAAATACAATATATATCTTAGAAGTGGCCTGACAACCAAAGTTTCTAGCTGATGAGTTCAAAACCAATATGGAAAATTCAGTGGTGCTCCCTCCCCTGATTTCTCTCTAGCTATTTGGCTTCTCTGTCTCACTGCCTTCCTGATTCCCCTTTCATGTACATATTGCTCAATTGATGCCAACTCCTGTTTCTAGGTTCCTAAGTTGTATGGGGTATTTTCAGACTCCTCCACTTTCATACTTGCCTCTAGCATTGCTTATGCTCAAGTTATAGGCTTCTCCTTCCTAGGGATCGGGGGACTTATGGTACAAACATTTACCAATTTCATGTGTACAAAAAACTAGCACAAAACCAGCCCAAACCATGGTAAAATGGTTTCCATTTCAGGATTTCATTTGCGGTTATCACACTCAGGTTCTAGAATCTGTTCAATTCCAGTGGATTTATTTTTATTTTTATAAAAAAAATCTAGTTTGGACCCTGGAACAAACACAAAAAGCATTTTCTTTCCTTATCACTAAACAACAACTGATTTAGATACTTTCCCCTCATATACACTGAAGGATCTAGGCCAGGCAGAGGCAAACTCAGCCCTCCAGCTGTTTTGGGACTACAATTCCCATCATCCCTGACCACTGGTCTTGTTAGCTAGGGATCATGGGAGTTGTAGTCCCAAAACATATGAAGGGCCAAGTTTGCCTATGCCTAGGACTTTGGAGCATACAGGTTGATGGTCACACAAACCTAAACCACAGCTTCATAATGTACAGCATAATGTACAATCAGAGAACCCTGTCCCTCTCCACAGCAATCCACTCTTGATTTCCCCCCATCAACTCTCCAGTAGCTCCTTACAGAATACTTTTTTTCATAATAACCTAATAACCTGCTTTTTAAGACAGCATCTTAAAAAGCAGAGACATCACCTTGCCGACAAAGGTCCGTATAGTTAAAGCTATGGTTTTCCCAGTAGTGATGTATGGAAGTGAGAGCTGGACCCTAAAGAACGCTGATCGCCGAAGAATTGATGCTTTTGAATTATGGTGCTGGAGGAGACTCTTGAGAGTCCCATGGACTGCTAGAAGATCAAACCTATCCATTCTTAAGGAAATCAGCCCTGAGTGCTCACTGGAAGGACAGATCGTGAAGCTGAGGCTCCAATACTTTGGCCACCTCATGAGAAGAGAAGAATCCTTGGAAAAGACCCTGATGTTGGGAAAGATTGAGGGCACTAGGAGAAGGGGACGACAGAGGACAAGATGGTTGGACAGTGTTCTCGAAGCTACGAACATGAGTTTGACCAAACTACGGGAGGCAGTGGAAGACAGGAGTGCCTGGCGTGCTATGGTCCATGGGGTCACGAAGAGTCGGACACGACTAAACGACTAAACAACAACAACCTAATAACCTAACCTGAAAACTTGTTGAAGGATCCTATAACTAAATACATACATACATACAAGTTTTGTTTTTAACCAGCTGTTAAGAATATGTTTAGCTCTGGTTAGGCAATTAACAGTAGGGTTGCCAGACTCAATAGAGGACAGGACTTTTGTGCCTTTAATTGCCCTGCTCTCTTTTGAGTCTGGAAACCTGAAAGAGAAACCAGCAGACCCTTTGTTTAATTTCCAAGCAAAGGGTCTGCTGGTTTCTCTTTAAGGTTTCCAGACTCAAAAGAGAGCAGGGCAATTAAAGGCACAAAAGTCCTGTCCTCTATTGAGTCTGGCAACCTTAATTAACAGTTGCTGGTCAGCCCTAATAAACCTTTAGTCCCTCTTTAAGACAGTAAAAGAGGCTATTCCTACTAGGACATTTTTTTGGGGGGGGTGTTTCATTTTTACTGGATAGACTGCAAAATAAGCCCTTTCTCTCTGACATCCCATCACTGAAGCAATGCATGGTTGAGCTGTAGGAGGTTGTCGTTCTGATAGCTGTCCCCTGGGAAAGCTGGGGAAAACAATGACAAAACAGAGACATTCTTAACTTGTCTGCAGTTGATGCACACAGTATATTGCATGAGGGCTTAGATATCAGACAACAGCTTCTTCCTCCTCTTTCCCCTTTTTTTCCAGAGAGCTTTGTTCTGTCATGCTGACAATGCATTTTGCTCAAGGAAGGTGAAACACAGCAGACAAAACTAGATATTGAGGAGGGGGGGAAAGGCACAGTGCCAGAGGGATAATACACCATTCTGTGTCTTGTTTCCTCTCATTAAACACGCTGGGCTCCCATAGTCAAGGGAGCCTAAACTTTTCACAACTGTGAAGAAGCAAAGGCTTCTCATAATGGTTGGCTGTATTTAAGTATTCCTTAACTGAAGGACTACATCATTATTATGAATATCAAAACATGTGCAGGTTGTAATGTGGAATGAATAAGACAAGGGCATTTAAATGGTTGTGTTGGGCTAAATGAGAGATCCACCCAGCCTAGGACCTAACCTAGAAGATTTTTTTGAGGTTGCTAGATGCACAGTCAGTGACTACTGGACTCATTACATGAATACAATGGATCAACTTATACTTTTGTTCACAGCACTCCCATGCCTGCACTTCTGATGAAAGCAACTTCAGGGTCAACAGGGGCCATCATATATTAAGACTCAAAGTATGCTGGTAGGACCTTCTATTTTTTTGTGCACTCTCTCCGGTTTAGCAATATACTGTAGGACTAAACCAGAAGTTCTCATTAAAAACAATAATGGCATCTTAACAGTATAATTTGGCTTTCTAGTCGTGCATCCATGTTAGGTGTGCTGCAAAATCAGATTGGTCAGCAGTTGGATCCAGGAAAGGATCATTTCTGCAGGCAGAAAGTCAATAATAGTTATTTCTATGTTTAAACCAATCTCATGGGGTTTTACACTGTTTTCAGACACTGGTAGCTGGTTTCTGGTATCATGTCCTTTTTAGAAGGAAAAAGGGATTCTTAAATGTCCACATGCACTGTCAAATGTATTATGTAAACTCATTTGCTGTTTTGTTTCAAGCCATAAAACACAACATGCTCAGAATGACAAAAAAAAACCTCCATCTCTTTAATATTAATGCACATCATATCTTATCCTGGGTATGTAGTACATGCATGGGAAATAGTTATGATGCAACCTGAGTGCTCTTTACTGTACAGACAGATGGATGTGGACACTGTGGTACTATGCAACTAAACATTCTCCTCCCTGGTGTCCTGAAGGGGTTTCCGGAGTTAGGGATGGTGTCATGTCTGCCTTAGATAGAAGCAGGATGTCCTTGTATGCAACCTGGCATGCAAACATGTGAGGGCAGAGGAAGAAAGGACTTAGTTTGGCCATAGCTCAGTGATAGAGCATCTGCTGTGCATGCGCAAGGTATCACATTCAATCCCCAGAGTCTCCGAGTAGGACACCCAAGAGGACAGGATCACACTTCAGAATGACCTTAACAGATTAGACAACTGGGCCAAAGCAAACAAGATGAATTTTAACAAGGAGAAATGTAAAGTACTACACTTGGGCAAAAAAAATGAAAGGCACAAATACAGGATGGGAGACACCTGGCTTGAGAGCAGTACATGTGAAAAGGATCTAGGAGTCTTGGTAGACCACAAACTTGACATGAGTCAGCAGTGTGATGCAGCAGCTAAAAAAGCGAATGCAATTCTGGGCTGCATCAATAGGAGTATAGCATCTAGATCAAGGGAAGTAATAGTACCACTGTATTCTGCTCTGGTCAGACCTCACCTGGAGTACTGTGTCCAGTTCTGGGCACCACAGTTCAAGAAGGATACTGATAAGCTGGAACGTGTCCAGAAGAGGGCAACCAAAATGGTCAAAGGCCTGGAAACGATGCCTTATGAGGAACGGCTTAGGGAGCTGGGTATGTTTAGCCTGGAGAAGAGAAGGTTAAGGGGTGATATGATAACCATGTTCAAATATATAAAAGGATGTCATATAGAGGAGGGAGAAAGGTTGTTTTCTGCTGCTCCAGAGAAGCGGACAAGGAGCAACGGATTCAAACTACAAGAAAGAAAATTCCACCTAAACATTAGGAAGAACTTCCTGACAGTAAGAGCTGTTTGGCAGTGGAATTTGCTGCCAAGGAGTGTGGTGGAATCTCCTTCTTTGGAGGTCTTTAAGCAGAGGCTTGACGGCCATCTGTCAGGAATGCTTTGATGGTGTTTCCTGCTTGGCAGGGGGTTGGACTGGATGGCCCTTGTGGTCTCTTCCAACTCTATGATTCTATGATTCTATGACTGTGAGAAACTCCTGTTGCCAGTCAGTGTAGAAAATACTGAGCTAGATACAGTATAAAGGTAAAGGGACCCCTGACCATTAGGTCCAGTCATGACTGACTCTGGGGTTGTGGCGCTCATCTCACGTTATTGGCTGAGGGAGCCGGCGTATAGCTTCCAGGTCATGTGGCTAGCATGACAAAGCCGCTTCTGGCGAACCAGAGCAGCACATGGAAACGCCATTTACCTTCCCGCTGTAGCGGTACCTATTTATCTACTTGCACTTTGACGTGCTTTCGAACTGCTAGGTTGGCAGGAGCTGGGACTGAGCAACAGGAGCTCACCCCATCGTGGGGATTTGAACTGCCAACGTTCTGATTGGCAAGCCCTAGGCTCAGTGGTTTAACCCACAGCGCCACCTGCGTCCCATATACAGTATACTGACGTATTATAAAGGAGCTTCCCATGTTCTTAAGAGCAAGCCAGATGGTAATGGCTTTCGGTCTGGGACAAGGCCAGGGTTTTTTTTGGCCTAGTGTACCTGAGCAACAGTAGCCCTTTCACAAAAGTCCACTGCAATCTACTCCCGTGAATTTACACCTGCACTGGGGGGAGCTAGTATCTAATAAAATATGAATAACAAACTGCTTCTTCCCTGGGTTCATGTATCAGATTTTTAATGCATGAACCTGGGATGGGAAAAAAAAAGAAACAGTCCAGACTTTGTGCCTGGTGAGATAATGCACTTTTTCCTGACATAGAGATTAATATCTATGTAAAAAAAAAAAAGCAAAATGAAATAACTCTCAGAGAAAACATCATATCTATTTCAGACCAGGAAAATCAGATACTTATAGACTTTGCTGAGAATATGTTGTTTGCCTCTATAACTCATATGTTAAGTATCAGAGATACATTTTCTCCAAGAACTTTGGATTTACTGTGGTGATCAATTCTTTGTTCATAGATAATCCCTATACCATTTAGCACTGTTTATTGCCTGACAGCAGATCAATTGAACATTGTCAATTTGAAAGCTTCTGTTTCCACTGACATGAATTTCTAGAAACTGACAGTGTGTTTACTGGGGACTTATGAAAATCATAAGACCTTCTTCTTCGTCGTCTTTTAGTTGTGTGCATTCAGCATTAGTGTTCTGTATATCATTTTAATGAGTGAACTCCTCTTGGCTAAATTTGGTATTTGCTTAGCATTTTTAGTTCTCAGAAAAATTTCTGAAGAAGCTCAGTCACAGAGGTCATTCTTTGTATGCAGAAGATCAGAGGTCCAATCTCTGCATCCCAATTAAAGGATATAGCTGTAGATAGCAGAGTAAGGAAAGGTCTTCACCTGAAACCATGGAGAACTGTTGCAAAAATAGATAATATTGAGCTGGATGGACCAATAGCCCAACAATAGCCCTCTTGAGGTATTCTAGGTAAAGGGGCCCCTGGCCATCAGGTCCAGCCGTGTCCAACTCTGGGGTTGCAGCGCTCATCTCGCTTTATAGGCCGAGGGAGCCGGCGTTTGTCCTCAGACAGCTTCCGGGTCATGTGGCCAGCATGACAAAGCTGCTTCTGGCAAACCAGAGCAGCGCACGGAAACGCCATTTACCTTCCCGCCGGAGCGGTCCCTATTTATCTACTTGCACTTTGATTTGCTTTCGAACTGCTGGGGGGGGGGCAGGAGCTGGGATCGAGCAATGGGAGCTCACCCCGTTGGAGGGATTCGAACCGCCGACCTTCTGATCGGCAAGCCCTAGGCTCTGTGGTTTAACCCACAGCACCACCTGGGTCCCTATGAGATATTCTAATCATGTCTAAAAATCAAAAGTCAAGCATGGAAAGCAGGAACAAATATGCTAAGCACAAGGGACATAGCTTAGCACACTTGTTCCTGCTGATGTGTTGGTTTTACATACAGGTAGAATGCTTGAATAATGGGGTTTAAAAATCTAAAATAGGGATGGCTTGCCTAATGTTATTGCAATTCCCCATTAAGCTTGGCCATACTGCTTTGGGCTAATGGGAGCTGGAACATTTCTAGGGCCTCACCCTGGTCTAAATCTGGTTTCATATGTCCAGCGTCTCAGTACAGGACCCAGAAAACTTCATCCCTGGCTAAAATAATAATAATCAGTGCTGCCTTCAGTGGGCCATAAACCCAAAGAAGCTACCTCATCTTTTTAAATCTTTATTGATTTTTTCAACAGAGCAAGTATAAATAAAACAGTTTAAATTTCATCTGGAGTACAGTCATATTTTTTTACATAAATGAATATTTTGCCCACAAGTACAGTAATTAAGTACCAAGAGTCTCTTTAGCATCTCCATACAATTAAAGTTGTTCCAGAAAATATTTGATGGTGGAATTGTGTAGTTCCTTAGCTGGCCTCAACAAACCAAGGCTGGAGAGATTCCCAGTCCTTGAGCCAAGAGAGCTATGTGATCCTAGACCAGGCATCCCCAAACTCGGCCCTCCAGATGTTTTGGGACTACAACTCCCATTATCCCTAGCTAACAGGATCAGTGGTCAGGGATGATGGGAATTGTAGTCCCAAAACATCTGGGGGGCAGAGTTTGGAGATGCCTGTCCTAGACCAAGACCCAAAAAGGCCTAGCTCAGGGAAGCTTCCCAGACCAAAAAGCAAGAGCACCAGCCTTCTTGAATCTACCCATATAAACCTTAACATAGAGAACAATCTGTAAATTTCAAATCTACCTTCCACAATTTTCCCCAGTCCTCAAATTGTATGTTGTGTCCTATATCTTGTGCCCATTTGATCATGACTGATTTGACTTCCTCATCTTTCGTTTCCCATTCTAGCAGAATACTACCGGTATATGCTTTCTTCAGTAGCTTCACATCTTCTATAACCTCCTTTTGGAATCTAGAGATGGTACAGCTAAACCCTTTTTTTATTATCCTCCTTATACATCTCATTTAATTGTCTGTAATGAAACCAACTCTGAAAATGTTCTTTCATTTCGTCATACTCTTTTAATTTCCATTTTCCATCTCTCAATAGGCCACTTTTCTTTTTTACCAAGTGGTTTGTACTATTAAGTCTTTGTATCTCTCTCACACTCTCATTAGTGATTTCCTGATTATATGATTGTAGGATCCTTTATGTACTTTCCCTTTCCCATATCATATGTATGTATGCATGCCATCCATATCTGTTATCATGACCTTCCAAATCTAATGCTTCTTCCTTTTCCAGTTTTATCCAGGCTGCCCCCATCATTCAGCCCAGTTATGAGGGCCTTCTGGTGGTTCCCTCATTGTGAGAAGTGAGGTTACAGGGAACCAGGCAGAGGGTCTTCTCAGTAGTGGTGCCTGCCCTGTGGAACACCCTCCCATCAGATGTCAAAAATAATAATTATATGACCACCCATAAAAACATCTTACGATAGCCCTGTATTGGGAAGCTTTTAATGTGTGATATTCTGTTGTGTCTTTGTATATTTTGATGGAAGCCACCCAGAGTGGCTGGGGCAACCCAGTCAGATGTGTGGGGTATGTATATGTGGTGTGTGTGTGTGTGTGTGTGTGTGTGTGTGTGTGTACAGTGCTTATTTCTTAAAAAAATGTTTAGGGGTACTCTCATTTTCCTACTCATATTGAAATACTGCCCCTCAATGAGGCCAAACTTAGATTCACAATATGTTTAGGGGTATGCGTCCCCCTGCATCCCCCCCCCAAAAAAGCACTACCGTGTTTCTCCGAAAATAAGACACCATCTTATATTGATTTTTCCTCAAAAAACACACACCATGGCTTATTTTCAGGGGATGTCTTATTTTTTCCCCTCCTCCTCCTGCCGCAGCCGCCATTGCTGCTGTGTCTATCACTATGTCTTATTTTCGGGGTATGGCTTATATTCCTTGAATGCTTAAAAATCCTGCTACGTCTTATTTTATGGCTACGTCTTATTTTCGGAGAAACAGGGTATATATGTTTGTGTGTATATGTGCGCCACATACATACATAGTCTATGCTGTACCTAGGACATTGCTGATGGTAATTAAAAACTACATCGAGTGGAAAATCACTTAATTATCCAAAGAATGGGTTAGCCATTATACCATAATACATTGTATTCCCCCATATTTCAACTCCTCTCTCCTACCTTAGCTGGTATCTTGCAGCCTAGTACAGTCACATAGTCTAGTGCAGCACAATTTTATGGCAAAAATAATGAAATGGTTCACTAGTAAAATAGAATATCTTAGAATAAAACATATTCATGACACTGCCACGTTCATACTTTTAAAAAGAGACGTTGAGGCTGTGAGGGATACAATATCACTTTCCTTCCATTCCCATTTTGATCGGGACTGCGATCAAAATGGCATATTAACGTAATGCAGTCTCACTTACATATGCAAAGTTTTATTTAAATGAAGCTTTTAAGGCTTGATATAAGACATTGTTTAGTTGACCGAGCACAGAAGTGCAAACCAATGTGCCTTTGAGTGACTAGAAAATTTCCTCATTCTCAGTGGGTCTCCTGATTAGAGATTGCATATTCATGAATTAGAAGACTCTTCATCTGTCCTGCTCCTCCTCAGCAACAGGCGTTTGCCCTTTCTAGGAGAAACATAAAAATGACCTGCTCACAATCTGTGGCCGTTGCTAATCTTAGAGCATTAGCCTGCAGTCTTAAGTTCATTGATGTCAATAAGTCCTACTTTTGGGCAGGCATGTGCAGGACTGCGATGTTATTTCCCCCCATCAGGTATGAAAAGTATTTTCAGCATAATAAAACAAAAAATCAAGCTTGTGTATCCACAGTAAATCCATCTATACACCCTCTGCTGATTCTGTTTTCCCCCCCTTTTATAAACACTTTCTCATAAATAGCCAAACAGTGTTGATTTGTGTACTGAAAGAGTTACTTATTTTAATTACATCTGATTGTCTTCCCCCCTATTTTTGGCAAACAAGACATAGTTGACAGAGCATCTAAGAAAGTGGGATCTAGTCAAGCAAAGCTATGTTGACCAAAGTCAATTTGTTAGTCTTTAAGGTATCACAGTTTTCCTGATTGTCACTTTTGCTGCAACAGACTAATAGCTACCCCACTAGAAGATATGCCATGAGAGTAGTAGGAAAAATACTAGGACCTTCCTTAGGCACTGCATCAGCACCCAGGAACCACACAGACTCCAACCTAATAATACACTTTTGGATGAATTTATGGGACAAAAAGGTGGGAAAGAATGGGATATGATTAGATAGATCCCTCTCTATACTCAACTGGTCTGCATTATCTGTGTAAAACAAAGCTCTGATGGCTCAGAGAAGCCTGGCTTCACGATTCAGTGAAAGGCAGACACAGGTAAAGCCATGAATTAGCCTGGCTGGAAAATCATATTCAGTCACAAATGCAAAGGTCTACCATAAGAAACCACATGGGAAACAGAATATGATGGAGGCCTGGGTAGATGCTGCCAAGTAGATGAGGGCTGAACTAGAGCAACAGGTGCCAATGCAAACTCACAACTGCATAGATTTTAGCAAGTGCATAGTCCCTGATATATGCATAGACCTTGACAATGATGCTGCATTTTGATATTTGATCTTTATTATAAGTCGCTCACCTAGTTTGTTCTTATGGCTGTCACTGCCACTCTTGCAACTTGCCACTACCTAACTGGTGCAGAGAAGAAAATGCCAAGCAGCTACCACCTCTTCACACAAGAGCCCCACCCCCCATATACAATTTGGGAGTCTCTTCTCACCAGCATCTGATCGGAAGCTTAGCTTTTAGCTTCCCACACCAGTTGCCATAGTTAAAGCTATGGTTTTCCCAGCAGTTATGTATGGAAGCGAGAGCTGGACCATGAAGAAGGCTGATCGCTGAAGAATTGATGCTTTTGAATTATGGTGCTGGAGGAGACTCTTGAGAGTCCCATGGACTGCAAGAAGATCAAACCTATCCATTCTGAAGGAAATCAGTCCTGAGTGCTCACTGGAAGGACAGATCCCGAAGCTGAGGCTCCAATACTTTGGTCACCTCATGAGAAGAGAAGACTCCCTGGAAAAGACCCTGATGTTGGGAAAGATGGAGGGCACAAGGAGAAGGGGATGACAGAGGGCGAGATGGTTGGACAGTGTCTCGAAGCTACCAACATGAGTCTGACCAAACTGCAGAAGGCAGTGGAAGACAGGAGTGCCTGGCGTGCTCTGATCCATGGGGTCACGAACAGTCGGACACGACAAAATGACTAAACAAACAATTCTTACTCACACCAGATGGGCTCTGTCTATACACTGTACTTACCAGACACCTGACATTTTGCTCTGCATTGTCCCATGTGTAACCACTTCTCCATGTTCTACTCTATCATTCTTCTGACCTAGGCTGCATCTCGACACATCAAAGAAGCATTTCAGTTAAATGTGTTCAGGCCCGGCTCTAGGGGTAGTCTCGGTGGTGCGGGGCGCCAGGGCGCCGGGCTGGCAGGAGGGCGCTGCGCGGCAAAGCCACATGGAAGCCATGCTGCACGCTTCACCCGCCCACCAGGGTGGGGGTGCTGGAGCAATCTCCACACCACGGTGCCAGGGCGCCCGACCGGCTTGAGACGGCCCTGAATGTGTTGTAAACTCATACAGGGAAATCTGGTTGGGAAAGATGGGAGTCTACAGTGCCATCTGGTGTCACAGTGTTATACTGCATATACAACACATATAAAAAAAAAATTCTTTACCAATCTAGCTGAGTCCCTAGTAGAGATAATTTCTAAAATGAATTCCTGAACTGGTGTATGTACATTTGGCCATGGTTTTCAGTTCACTCATGTCTACTCTTCCCAATAAACACAAATATTATTTTTTGTGCATTGTTTCCTCAGTGAGCACATCAATAACCCTGAAGGGCAAAAACAAAAAACAAAAGGAACAGCAAACTATGGCAAAGTCACAAAGTCTGGAAATTTAAAAATAGAACAGACGGATGGCAGATTGTCAATGTGTCAGTGTTGCTCTGCAAACATCACTGGAAACTGAGAATACTGAAATCTTAAAGGAAATTTGGGTGTGGAAAATTTCATAAGGGTCCCTACTGGCTACTTCATCCTTACAGCTTTGTTAAAAAAGCACAGTAGCTCTCTCAGAGAGCACTTTTCAGTCAAATCTGAGATGAAAAAAGATGTAGAAGTATGCACAGGGGACAATCACTCAGCTGCTAGTTGCATAAGCCAGTTTGCCATACCAAGTTTGCAATTTATCCATAGCAAGCAGTGAATTTCACATTAATGCATAACAAAATGGCAAATGCTTCTACAAGTTTCCTATGCTCAGATTCAAAAGTGCATATTGAGTAATGAAAGCTTACAGTGTTTGGGACTTTTAAGTTTAGAGAAGAGGAGAGCAAGACTGGACATGATAGAGGTGTATACAATCCTGCATCATGGGGCAAAAGTGGATAGAGAAAGGCTCTTCTCCCTCTCTCCCAAACATCCAAAGAAGCTTAACACTGGAATATGGACAAAAGAAATTACTTATTCACATGGTGCACAGTTAAAACTATGGAATTTGCTCCCACATGAATAGTGCTAGCCACTTACAGAGATGGTTTTAAGTGAGGATTAGATAAATTCATGGAATGTAAGATTATTAATAGCTACTAGCTACTGGTTTTCCCAGTAGTGATGTATGGAAGTGAGAGCTGGACCATAAAGAAGGCTGATAGGAATTGATGCTTTTGAGTTATGGTGCTGGAGAAGACTCTTGAGAGTCCCATGGACTGCAAGAAGATCAAACCTCTCCATTCTGAAGGAAATCAGCCCTGAATGCTTACTGGAAGGACAGATCCTGAATCTGAGGCTCCAATACTTTGGCCACCTCATGAGAAGAGGAGACTGCATGGAAAAGACCCTGATGCTAGGAAAGATTGAGGGCCCACTAGGAGAAGGGACGACAGAGGACGAGATGGTTGGACAGTGTTCTCGAAGCTACCAACATGAGTTTTACCAAACTGAGGGAGGCAGTGGAATACGGGAGTGCCTGGTGTGCTCTGTCCATCCATGGGGTTATGAAGAGTAGGACATGACTAAACGACTAAACCACAACACTAGCCACAAGGGATATGTTTTATCTCCACTAATGAAGGCAATATGTGACTGAGTACCAGCTGCTGGGAATCAGGACAGGAGAAGGGAGAGAAGAGCACTGTTGTGCTCAGGTCCTACTAGTGCATTGCCCATAGACATCTGGTTGGCCATTGGGAACATGATGTTGGACTATGTCAGCCCTGGATCTGATCCAATGGAGCTCTTCTTATGTTCTCAACTGCAGTATGAGAAACTGCATACAAACCAAGGCAGTCATCAGGTGAACATTTCAAATGACCGCTTCTTCACTCAGTTGGCCTTCATTTTTGAATGTATGCCTGTTGGTTAGTTGTGTGGCATATTCTCCATTATGTACTAATCATGCCAACTTTGCCTTGCCAAATCACATTTAATTCTGCTTGTTTTTGGAAGCTTTGAGAATTGACAAATGAATAATTATACAGAGATGACCCAGAGCTTGGCCATTTATTCTTTTCTCTATCTCTTGGCAATGGTCTGAAGAAAGAAGCAATTAGCCATTAAGGAATGAGGGAATCTATCAGATACACAGGAACTCAGCCATTTGCACTCCTGTTCCATAAAAGAGATCAGGGTTTTATTCCATTAATGTGAGGAAAAGGCCACTGACTGCTATGTGAGAACAATAGGTGTCCAAGTGGGTGGCAAACCGCATGAAAGCTCTATTTTCCTATATTGTTTGTGAGTGAAAAACCACAGGTATCAAACTCAGAATGACACAATAAGTGGCACTGGCTTCAACCTACAAATCCTGAAATTAATTGAGTCTTTGATAAATCAGACACTCTTTCTCTGTGTGTGTCCCATCTAAGAAGGTTGGCTGACAGATGCCTATTTTGAGGCAAACATGAACGGCAGTACTAGGACAAAATTTGCCGTTCATGTTCACAACTATAAAGAGCTTGCTGGATCAGGCTGGTGGCCCACTTAGTCCAGCATCCTGTCCACACAGTGGTCATTCTGGGGCCTATGGGAAGCACACAAGCAGGCCAAAAGGAAAGGGGGGAATCCTTTCTGACCCTGTCAACAGTGATCTGAATAGCTCTAATTTGAGGGAGGGTGGGAAGCTCACGGGGCAAGTGTAGAAATTAAATTTGTCCACCACAAGAATGAGCGTCAAAGCTTTGCTGCAGAACAGTCTTAAATATGAGTTACTTTGTATTTTTTGCAACGTTTATATTAATAACACGTTGTAAATGAGAAATGGGGTTCAGTCCTTTATGTGGTTCAGTAAACTTTCCTCTCTCTGGTCCGAGATGGAGATCCTAAGTTTATTCACCATTGGAGTTTTGTTTCTGGCAGGAGCTTGACACATTGAAATGGCAAAATGCCAGCCTTCTCCAATGCTTTTGCTCTTAGTGAACCTTCTTGCCGAGGGGAAACACAGCATTTTAAGCACAATAGGGTCAAACACAGCATTTCATGTACATTAAACGCTAACACCTTCCTCCTGAGAGATTTCATGGAGTGGCTTCATCCTGTAAGAGCATGACAAGGGGGCACAACTCTGTCTGGGCTATGCACTGCCAGGCACAGTCACACCCAGAGCACAGCTTCCAAATTATCCCTGTGGCCATTGCAAAAGGGTACTATGCAGAGGGAAAACCACCACCATTACCATGAACTGGGCACTTGCAAAATAAAAAAAAATTCCTTCCAGTAGCACCTTAGAGACCAACTAAGTTTGTCATTGGTATGAACTTTTGTGTGCATACACACTTCTTTAGATACACACTTGCAGTGCTGCTATATTATTCATTTCCATCTTACAGGTTATCAGTTTTGAGAGTGTCAGTTTTCATTTAGGTGGGGGGAAAGGTCAGGGACTGCCCTCAACAACCTGTGGCTTGACAGCAGTCTGAGAAGCTGAATATTTTCTCTGCTGCGCTTTCAACTCCCTGGATTGGGGCCCACAGCTCTGGCAAGTCAGTGGATTGTAGTAAGGAGTTTTTTATGATATTTTGGGAAGAATTCATCAAAGGATGATGAGACACATTTATCTTTTTGAAGGTTTTGCATTTCAATCAACTAACAGCTTTCTGACTGCTTAGAATTTCAAAGCAGCTATCCTATGGAGGGATGCCATTTGGGGGTTGGGGGGGGGGAGAGGGAAATCACCTAAAGAGAATTATTTGCTCATTATTCTGGTGATGAATCTGTTTCAGTTTGTTTGTTTTTTTAAAGCATTTATTCATAAGGTGTCTTTGTACCTACTCCTGGCAAATATCCTTAAACTATAAGAAATGTTTTTTCATCTCAGGATGCCAGCCACATTATAACTCTTACAAAGCAATAATGCACCAAATTATATACTGCAGTTTGATCCCTATTCATATAATTCTTACAAGAATCCATACATAGTGCTTTATGATGGCTGTAATTTAGATATATCACATAATATAATATCTTTTATAGTATGTACCTAGGGGTTTTTTTAGAAAAAAATCAGCACATGAACTGACTATTTAGGAATAATGTTTTCTATTTATACTCCTTCTATCCACTAGCTGCTGCTGCTTTCTCCACAGCACCATTTAAAAAAATGATCCAATGCTATGTGCATGGTACATTTTTAAATGGCAGTGCTATGAGGAAGGTGAAGAAAGCAATGGCATGGTAAAGAGTTGCTTTCTCAACACCATCTTACTAATGTGTTTTGGGATGCAGCCTGTCAACCTAGCAGTTTGAAAGCACACAGTGCAAGTAGATAAATAGGTACCACTCCAGCAGGAAGGTAAACGGCATTTCCGTACACTGCTCTGGTTCGCCAGAAGCGGCTTAGTCATGCTGGCCACAGAACCTGGAAGCTGTACGCCGGCTCCCTCAGCCAGTAAAGTGAGATGAGCGTCGCAACCCCAGAGTCGTCCGCGACTGGACCTAACGGTCAGGGGTCCCTTTACCTTTACCTTTACAAGATTGCAGATGCAACAAAGAGCACCCCAAAATTGTGTGAGAGCATGCTGCCCAAAATGGTTGCCATGTTCCTTTTTCCCAGGACAGTTAAGGGGTATGATATGATGATATCGCAGTATTCATTTCATGCTGCAGAGAGAATAGGGACCACAGAAAGTACAGTATGTTTGCCAGACCCATGCTTGGCATCACATTTAGTTCTACATTTATATAGGGAGACATGGCTTCTGAAATATATGGAGCCTATGCTGTGAAAAGCTTTCCAGGCAGGTCACCTTGAATTGCAGCTGGAAAGTAGCAGCAGATCAATTCAATTGCCACAACATGGGTTGAATAGGCTCTTCTTTCCACCGCTAACAATATGGGCTGTAGCATTCTGCATTGTGTGAAGTCTGATATCAATTCTAGCTCCACCCTAAGCTTCAATGCCTAGACCTTCTGTGGAAACCTGTTTAGAGTATATCTTTGAAGGTCACAGGAACAGAAGGAAGACAGAGAAAGGTGGTTTCTGGTGCTTTAGAAAGTAATTTTTTGGTGCAGGAGATTGAAAGACTGGAGAAAAATGGAAGGAATGGATTAAATAGATGCCGTATGATTTATCCACTTTCAGCAAGACCAATTCCACAAATGAGGCAGCAGCTAGGCACCCATTATCTCTTACTCAGGAGGTCATGGATGTAGATGTGACTTCCTAGTGGATAATAGATATGGAGAGATCAAGGGAGATGCTCACTCAGGTGTTAATAAAAGGAAGGAGGGAGGAGATGACTATGGTTACAAATCAACACATTTTCCCAATGACATGCCAATTTATCTGTGACATAGGATGAACATAAAGCAGTATATAAATTAATCAGTACATTATTCTGATCATACTTTAGGGATTCATCTTTTCATTCTTTTTTCTACATTGGTTTTAAGACCACTACAAAATACTGGTTTTATCTGTCAGTTATAATTTTGTGTGTAAGTATAATTTGCTTCATTTCAAAATATTCATAAACTTATTAGAAGACTTTTGCAAATATTTTGAAGGGCGAAACTGCAATTTATACTTTTCCTCTTCATAATTGGTGTGATTTGCATTTATTTTGTACTTGGATATTGGACCTTGAGTACTAAATGTGTTGTAAGAAGAAACAAACTCTTAATGGATGGTCTACTTTGACTTAGCAATGTACAAAATATTAGTAAGGTAGCACCTTTTCAGGCAGAAAGGTAATCAAATTAGTGATCACTCTGTCATATTGATTCAATAATTATATTACCCTGTTTCTCATATTTTAAGACATACCCATAAAATAAGCCATAGCAGGATTTTTAAGCATTCGAGGAATATAAGCCATACCCCGAAAATAAGACATAGTGATAGGTGCAGCAGCAATGCCGGCCGCGGCAGGAGGAGGAGGAAAAAAAATAAGACATCCCTTGAAAATAAGCCATAGTGTTTTTTTTTTGAGGAAAAAATAAATATAAGACATGTCTTATAATATGAGAAACACGGTAGCATCCTGATGAAAGGAAATGTCATTATTAGCTCACATAACACACATTTTAACTGCAATCAGTAGTTAACCCTTGGGTTAATTAATAGTGGGTCTAATGGTCAATATGTGCTGTAGAGGCAAATGATGGGCAAATGGGAAGGTAGTGGCCAACAGGGTTGGCCAACTCTCAAGAGACTGCGATCTACTTTCAGAATTAAAAACTGGTAGGGTTCAGCTCAAAGTTGTTGAGCTTTCTTCAGGGAGGAGGAAAGCCCGGGTTTTTTTGGGAGGGGCATCTCAAAGTTCTTGAATTTTTTTTAGGGAGGAGAAAAGCCCCATGGGGGGTTAAAAAAACCTTGGGGGTAGAGTTCCATTCGGGGGGGGGGCTAAAGGCAAGGGACAAAGGGGTAAAGTCACTCAAAAAAAGATTGCTATGGATCAAAACAGCAGCACAGAGAAAGCTCCGTCTTCCCTTCCAGAGATCATACAACAATGGAGGGTGGGCAGATGGGGCGTGGTGGGAGTCAGTCTGTTTTAGCGCCGCTAAGGAAAGCGAGCCAGAGATCAGCCGCGATCTACCAAAATCTCGCTGGGATCTACCAGTAGATTGTGATCAACCTGTTGGACATCCCTGATCTAGGAGAAGGAGAAAACTGATCCTAAACCTCTGCTGCCCTGCGGCTATATTCATTCATGAGAAAGACTTCGGAAGTAAACCTCAAGGAGATATGCATACCTGCTGCCTTGTGAGACATCTTCAGGAGAAGAAAAAGACAGGGAGTAAACCCTACATAAATCCAGAATGGTGTCCCTAAGATGGTTGGATGGCACCTTGTACGCCTCCTTCCAGCAACTCCTACAGCCAAGCTGGTGCCACATGTATTGCTCTGCTTTCCTTTGGACCACCATCAGTGAGGCCAAGGGGCGAGGGTCTTGTCACCTGGGCAGTTTAATTAATTAGTTGCTGGGTTCTGCCATAGCCACCTAAAGTACATTCCCTAAGGTGTTGGTGTGTAAGGAATAGCATGTGATTTTGATTTCTTCCAGTTGTAAGGAAGGCTTCCATGTTTCCCTGCCTACTTTACAATACCTGTGGTGAGTCAGGGGTTCTTTTTCCACATGAAAGGAAAGCAAAAGCTACTTTTGCATTGAATTTCTAATATCAAAGCATGCAAATACAGAGATGATTTTTAAACCCTCATTTTTTCCCGATGTAAAGCAAGCTGGCTCTGCTAGATTCTTGTGATAGAACGCCTTCGCTGATTCCTGGAGGATGCATTTAACTTGTAGCCTTTTTCTTAGATCTTCCCAGAAAAAGAGAACGATGTTGATATTTTCGTTTCCCTCTGGGGAAATCCTAATCTTCATCTAGAAACCTCTCCCCCATTTCACTCCTCCTGCTGCTACTCTCCATCTCCTTGAAGAACGGAACCTTGTCTAACAGAGTTTGGGAAATGCATCGAGCAATGAAGAACTTTTTTCCTATTGCTGGGGAGTTGGATATGAAAAATGATGATAGTTTTTTTTTAAAAAAAAGAAGAAGTAAAGTGTATAATCTGAATCTCACTAATTTGAAGGCTTTTTTGTGCTATTCTGACCTAGAATAGAGTGTTCCAAGCAATTAGAACATTTTTATTAAACAAGTTATTCAGTATTTGCACAAATATGTTAACACTTATGTTGCATTTTTTTTGTGATGAGGTTTTTGAAATACTCCTTTGTGAAATGACGTGTGGTAGTGCTTAAATCCTGGGAGGGCATATTGATCCAGAAGTCAAAATGTGAGAGCAAAATTTGAGGCGCAATGTGCCAAATATTCCTTCTTTCTTTTGATTTACCAACTATGAGCAGCGGAACATCTCAGAAACCTGAAATGGGCATGCAACTTCAGTTGCTGGTAAACCCAAACTAGAAAAGCAACACGTTGCTGCCATTATATTGTGAAACTCAATATAAAACTCAAAACCCCTAGTAAGCAAAATACAGTGGTACCTCCGGTTGCAGACAGGATCCATTCCGGAGCACTGGTCAGATCCCGAGGTTTTCGCAACCGGAGGGACCGCTTCTGAGCATGCGCACGGCGCAGTAAAGCTCTTATGCGCATGTGCGTGCGATGAAACCCAGAAAAATATTTCCAGGTTTGCTGCGTTCGCATCCAGAAGGATATGCAACCAGAGGTGTGCATATCCATATCTTAACCTCTGGTTAAGAACTTAATTCGTTCTGGATGTCCGTTCTTAACCTGAAACCGTTCTTAACCTGAGGTACCACTTTAGCTAATGGGGCTTCCTGCTGCTGCCGCCACCACACGATTTCTGTTCTCACCCTGAAGTAAAGTTCTTAATCCCAGGTACTACTTCTGGGTTAGCGGAGTCTGTAACCCAAGGTGTTTGTAACCCGAGGTACCACTGTACTTTTATTACCGACCAGGTGGTGTTGGCGGTGAAAGCACACAGTTGATAACAGGCTAGGCTACGGTTACCAGATGTCCCCGTTTCCCGGGGGCAGTCCCCGGATTTGCAAATCTGTCCCCAGACAAATTGCGTCCCCAGAATTCCTGTGCTGCTGGAGGAACATTCCCACTGTGGCCCCTCCCCACCCATGCCTTGGCCCCGCCCCTTGCTCCCCTAATTTTGATCCTGGGTACGCCCCTGCAAGGAGCTTTTCGTTCCCCACCTCCCCCTCCATCCAGTTTGTCAAACACACAGGCTATGCAGAGCTGGCGGCAAGGAAGGAGGCTCAGCTGGAGGAGGAGGAGGAACTCAGGCTTGCGGGACACTGGCGGCAGCAGTGGCTGCTGCTGCGTCTGATGCTGCAGAGAAAGGCTTTCCTCTCTCAGCCTGCTGATCTCCAGGATACCTCGTGAAGCTCAATGCACCAGGCTCACTCACGGCTGAGGGGGAAAGAGTGCCTCTGAGCATGAGCAAAGTGCTTCTCCCCCCCCCTGTGTCGCCTGACACAACAGCCAGGCTTTCCAGCTCTTTAATTTCTCCTTTTAAAAACTAGCACAAACCTGCTGTATTGTCAAGGGTGAGGGGATTTATCCCCCCTCCGAAAAATATTTCTAGCTATTTGAGATAGGATTCATCCCTGAAACCTGAGGAATTATAATTATTAAAGAATTAATTTATTTGTACAGAATAAACTTCCAGCTTTTTACTGGATCCTGTCAAGGGCTTTGATTTTTTTGCCAGCAGCATAGGAGTGTACAGCCTGGATCCCCATGAAAACCATGTAATTATGGATAATAAAGCATGAATTCTTTTTTAAAAAAGTGTCCCCAGATTCATTGAAAAAAATCTGGCAACCATAGGTTCATACTGATGTGAGCAGCCCACAGTCCCAGCAGAGATGGCTAGGTGAAGCTTGTAAGGTGCTGACTCAGACATGCAGCATGCACAACTATCTCATAGAATCAAAGAATCTCCCAACACTTACTCCTGGGGGGGGATCCCTTCCTCCCTAAATTGTCCCACAGTGGTGGCTGGTGGCTCCCAGGAATGAACTTCACTGGCCATTCCTCCAGCTTAACATGATTTGCACAGTGGCTGTATGCTTACAATGCTATTATGAACTCATTGGAAGAACAAATGAACCTAACAGTATCCTCTAGCTTCTTAGAAGATTAGTGGGTTGCACTGGGGTTTCAGCCAAACACCAATTAAAATCTAATGTTTGGAAGAGAATGTCTTGCCCAATAAATACATACCAAAAATAGGATCTTTGGACATGATCCTTATCTTGTACATTTGGCTATGGAGATGTTTGATATTCTCTACAGCTTCCTTTGAATTCGATATGTTTGAAAACTCTGCATGGGTGACAATTAAATAAATTAAATCTTGCCAATTTTGGTAATTTTAAGTACTTCCTGCATTCAAAAGGTTAATTTTTTTGTTTCTTAAAACAGAACAAAACTCTCTGTTCTGAAACATGCATTTCAAATGGAAGTGTCAATATATTATAAGCTTTCATATTTCAAGTATGCACATTTTGCAGCTGGCATTTGGATTTCAGTAGTTCAAATTTATGTCTGTTCAAATATCAAAGCCTACTCAAAAGGCATGTCTGACAAATGAAGATCAGACAAGACAAATAAAACAAAAGTCACGAATGTGATCAAAATCAAAACAAGGGAGAATTTAAGGGAACATGCATCACACATTTGAGGCATTCAGTATGGTGGACAATGATATTCTTGCATGCCAACCCAATCTCCAGGGGTTCCAGGCACTTGCCCAGCTTTCTTTTGGAATGAGGCACAGTGGAAATTGTGCTGTCTTTATGAGATATGGCATATTTACACAAATACACTACCTGAGGCTGAGATGAAGGGGTTCACAGCATCAACACCCCAAGTGGGTCTTGTTTTGCCCATAGCGACAGCCTTAGATTCAAACAGAAATCAAACATTCTTCTCAAACATTGCTTTGATTCTCTCTCTCTCTCTCTCTCTCTCTCTCTCTCTCTCTCTCTGTGTGTGTGTGTGCGCGTGCGTGCTTTACTTATGGGTCACATCACTGCAAATCTACTCCCAACTCTGGCTTTCTTTGTTGAGAGAGGAGGCCCCACCCATTTGCCGTTAATGGCTCATCAGTCAGGCTATCACCTCACCAGGAGGTTAGCAGGGCTATTCAAGGAAACAGAAACTTTGATTAAATTCTAAAACTTGCTAGAACCAAGGAATTAAAGGGTTCTGGCATCCAACTTAATACTACAGTACAGCAATATTATTGTGCCTCAGTCAGAAGGACTAAGTGGACCAGGCTTTGCAAGTCTGCAAACATGGTTCAATGCAGTGTAACTGTGTACTCATTCTCCTCAAAAGTGCACAGTGCTGGATTGGCCAAATTGGGAGAGTAGGCATCAGCCTATGGGCTCCAGGCCTTTTAGGGGCCCCGTGACAACAGATCAAAATAATTTGATCTTCAAAGAAAATTACAATCAAGCTTTCTTAGTTCAATGTTATCCCATGAGAGCGTGTGCATGAGAAACCTCCAAATAAGAAGCTTTCTGTGAGTTAGTGTGTAAAGGTAAAGGTAAAGGGACCCCTGACCATGAGGTCCAGTCATGACCGACTCTGGGGTTGCGCGCGCATCTCGCATTATTGGCCGAGGGAGCCGGCGTATAGCTTCCAGGTCATGTGGCCAGCATGACAAAGCCGCTTCTGGCAAACCAGAGCAGCACATGGAAACGCCGTTTACCTTCCCGCTGTAGCGGTTCCTATTTATCTACTTGCATTTTTGACATGCTTTCAAACTGCTAGGTTGGCAGGAGCTGGGACCAAGCAACGGGAGCTCACCCCGTCACAGGGATTCGAACCGCCGACCTTCTGATCAGCAAGCCCTAGGCTCAGTGGTTTAACCACAGCGCCACCTGTGTAGGGAGTTCAAAAACACATTAGGGGATAATATGCAATGCCTCCCCCCCCCCGAAATGTCTAGGAGCCTCCACAGGGTTTAATCTGGCATTGAAAGGGCACCAGTTCCAGGGCCTTAAAAAAAATTACAGGCACACTAGCCTGTGAAAATAACATTTGCACAGTTCTGAGATATTTTAATTCTTGAATCAGTGAGACAAGGAAAGCAGGTATTGTAAAGCTAGCAGCAGATTCTACCCTCCAATTATCAACAAATGCCAGCTGTAGAATAATTGGGACATCATAGTATAAAGTAGAGAAAGTGAAGGAAAATAAACCATATCACCATGCACACTCAGAAAATTATTTCCTCTGTCTCCCCGCACTTATTTGTGCTGACAGGCAATTTTTTGTGTGTAATTAAAAATCTTCATTAAACACTACATCAGCTCCCCTCCAAAATAATTTACATTTTGTCCTCAATATTGCATTTTCAAAAATAAAAGGGGGTGGGTGGAATAGTTATTCCTGGCAAAGGTCCAAGATTCCAATTATAGCTTCCTCTATGGAGGAAAGTGAAATAGATTTTAATTGGGGCCTAAGAGTAAAGGTCAGTTTGCTGGGAACAATGGGTGTCTTTGGTAGTAATTGACTGAATCATCCTGTAGGAATTTGTAAATGTCAGTAACATTCTTAAAATGAGAGGAAAGGGAAAGGCCTCATAGCAAGGAGTGACAGCAGCAGAGATTCAGCAGCAGGGGAAAACATTGCTGTGGTTATTTAAACAACACCTTAACTAGGGATAATTTGAGAAAGCTGTGCAATATGAAATGAGTCTGAGCACATTTAACCAATAAGAGTCATAAAATGCCTATAAGATGCTAAATATTTGAAATTTTGATCTCCCATGTCCCTGGTCCCAAAACTCATGTCCAAGGCCGTATGAGCAAATAGGTCATTCCTGGTAGCTCTGTTCAGATTGGCAGCGAAGAAGATAACACTATTTTCATTTGTTACCTTGGACTTACATGGGGTTTTCTTCTTAATATTCATGCTACACCAGTAAAACTCATCCTGACATTCCCTCGGAGGAGAACAACAGCTGTTCCATGCTCTATTTATGGTGCTCTTTCATCATGAAGATTTGATCACTTATTATGTCCTTCAGCAGATGATACTGAAAAATTAGCAGAATGAGGCAGTAGCTATGAAATAGAAGAAATTGGACACTGCAGGCTGCAGGTGGGAAAATGTCATGTAATGAAAACTATCTGTAAGTAGAAGACTGTACACCAGGAGGGGAAGTACTAGACTAGCCCTCTCTCTGCTGTGCTACCTTTAGAGAGAGGTATCAGTTCAGTCATAGAAAAAATGTTTTGTGCATATAAATTTCCTTGAGAAGTTCTGTTTATCAGGAGAAACCAGGGATTGAACCAGGGCATGCAAACTTTACTGTACTACTGAATTAAGAACTCTTTCTTGTAGAATGCTAGAGCTAATCTAAAGAATTTCAATAGGGCGGAGAAAGGAGTCAGACAAACGAGTTGACACAAACAGGAAACTTTTGTGAAAATAAAGATGATAAAAATATAGCTCAACTATAGAAGGAAAAAAAAACACCCCTGATGCTATTCTATACTGAACACAGAATTAAAGAAGTTCAATATTCAAAAATGCCACTGACTTTCAATTACATATCTCTATCTTAATTGCTATTGGAATTAGATCATGTTTCTTGGATTGTAGTTGTGAGGGTAGGGAGAAAAAGTGAAGGCATAAACTGTCTTTTGTACAACTTGATGAAACTCTCCTTGCTTTATCGACTGCATTTGTTTCTGGAACAGCATCCAAGGTTATAAGTCTCAGCCAATGCAGAGAGTTTCAACCAGCCAAAGAATATTGCTTCAACGGTTTAAGCTATGCAATGTCATCCATCATAAAATAAAATATATTGAAGTCTTAATACTGCACTCATATTTATAAATATTTTCAACTTTAGGGATCCAGCAGCATCAATAAAACACCCTGGCAGCTTTGTTAGAACCAAAGGGAAAAAAGATACTTAATATGAAAGAAGAAAAACAGGAGTAGAAATCTGGTACATAAATTTGATGTCTCCCAGTTATATAGGTTGAAGCAGTCTTTTTGGACTTACTACAGATGAAACAATATTCAGATCTCTACATTAAAAGAATGGATTAAAAAAAAGTATGTCTAAAAGTCAGTAATAAAAATCAGACACCTCATCTGACTTTTGAGTATTATTACATTACTGTACATTCTTACATTATCAGTAGCTCTTGGAGAAACTACCAAAAACTTCCCCAGGAGCAAGCTTCTCCTCCTCCTTCTCCCATCCACTATTTTACCTTTTGTAAGACTTTTTGTGTTTACACTACAAAAGTATGTTTGTGTAGATTTTTTTTTTAAAAAAAATCGCATTGGTCTTAAAACTAAGCTATATGTGCATATTAAGGTCAACCTTTGTCACTTCTTTTCTTTCAGGTGAATCAGCAGAGATAGCCACAACTGGAGAGGGAATTTCAGATGAAGCAAATTTGACCTAGAAGACTACAAGATGTTCTTTGAGAGGTACATCATAATTTAAACCTTTGTTGTGAGGATTTCCCCCCATACTGTGTTGAAATCTCAGAGCACAAAACAGCTAATCTTATACATCTTTATACTATAATTGCATTGTCTGCAAAGCATTTCCTAGACCACTGTAGAATCAGGCTTTATGACCTGTCTGTGTAACCTTCTCAGCTATCACAATCAGCCGCCTTGTTTTCGTGCTTCCACTACCATATCAATCATGTTTCATACAGTCTCATTCTCTCTGTCTATTAGTAAAAGAAATCATTCACCAGCATTAACCCACAAACCCACTGTAGGAGCTGATGACTTTCAAATTGATCTTTTCCCCTTAGACTGAAGAAGAACCAAAGCTATATCTGAGCTCAACACCAAGGACTAGACTTTAACCTAGCAAGAATAAGTTCAACAACTTATCCTTGCACCTATCACCTAGTGTGAGTAAACTGTCATTAATTGGACACACAGGTTTAGCTCAGTGCTAAATCAAAGCAAAATGTGCACTTGTGCTTTGCATCTCTCCATCTATTTTTGAAAGTTAGGTGGCTTTACGGGATAAATATTCCATTTGTTTCTGTTGCTTTGAAATCAAGCAACACCTTTCCTACTCAACTCTGTAACCCATAGCCCATAGCACCTTGTCTTGGAAACACATAGAGCTGGACATATTAATCATGCTTTCTGTGCAATAAAAAGGGAAATATTGAAGGATTAAGGCATCTGCAACCCATTCATTTTGCACATTCCACAGCACAGCAATTAAAAATGAAAGGTTTAGAAGATATAAAAGCAAAATTTAATGCAGGAGTGCAGGACAAGAGAAAACAAAACCCAGGCCCACAGGAAATAATCAATATCTGATGAGAAGACATTGTGCTATTAATAGTATGAAAGTGCTGGCAGATATTATCAACTGGAGTTTTATTAATTAACTGGAGATGCAAAGATACAATGGTGTTGAGATGTACAAAGAACAAATGTACTGGTTCCTTGGAAAGAACACAGTGTGCAATTTATGAGGACACAGCATCTAAATTAGCCAGCAGCTCAGTGACTCCAGAAAAAATATTTCCCCCAACCAACCATAAGTCTCTTGTTTTCACCTGCATTTTCATATCAGTCAGGATTTTTACTTGTCCCATGTAGTTTTAAAAATCAAATACTTGGGGACCTTTAACCTTAAAGCCCATATAGAATAATAAAAAGTGTTTCTTATAAAAATAAAAATCAAGAAGTCTTTTTGAGAACTTGCATGCCTTTTCAAAGGAAGGTTCATTGTATCAAGTGATGTTACCTAGTAACTTTTCATTTCTTCTTTCTTTTTCAATTCCAACCTCAGTTACTTTAAAACAGGAGTGTTAAATCCCAAGTCTAGCATCAAAAGCCACTCCAAATGGCCTGTTGGATTCTTCCTTGGCCACACCTGCATCCCTTGGCTATGCTCATAGCAACCCTGCTCTGCACACTCCTCAAATACGGCATATTTGCTTGGCTGGAATGTGCCCTTGAAATATGACAATGCCTCTAACAATTGGATGGATGTTTCCCTATGTTTTTATTCGATTGTGGCCCCTGAATGGCTGCCCATGAGAGAAAGTGCCCCTTGGTCTGAAAGAGCTTCCCCACAACTGTGCTAAGACACATATAGGAAAAAAAACCTCAGCTACATTTCCCTTCAAATTTCAAACTCCTTCCACATGCTAACTATACGTTTTCTCTTCTCTCATTGCAACAGCCCATTAGAAGAAGTCCGGACCAGATAAGAAATGTATTGGTCATTTGGGATTCTCTCTTCTTGATACTTGTTGACAAATAACCATGCAGGCAGATTTTTTTTTTTGGCAGAACTGAGGTTTCCCTCTCCCCTTCCCCCATTCTCCACTGTCATAAATCACAGGGCCAGGTGGCACTATATTTCAACAAGATGATAGTTATTTGCCTGTAAACGGGTTTTCTGTGGCTTTTATATCTCCAAGGTTTATACCCCTCAGTATTATTAGATTATTGTTTTCTATTATTACAGATTGATCCAAAAGAAGATGTTGTAATTTACCCAAATAAAACCCCAATAGTGACTGATCAGCAGCTTAAATGGTAAATAATGTTTTCTTCTTTATGTCTCATAAAACCCTCCGGGAACTACAGATTCATTTATTGCCTGGAACATCTTGTTTTAAAAAAACACAACCTGTGCTTTTTTTTGGGGGGGGGGGAGAGAAAGAGAGAGACGAAAAGTGGAATATAAAAGCATTAAAGAGAAAACTGGTATTCACAGACCACAGCAGACACTTTTCAAAATATGTCAATGTGCATTTATATACAACATATTACTTAGGGAATGCTGATCAAATACATATTAGAATCACAGTGTTGGAATAATATAAAACTGACAAGAGATCTGACAGTTTTGTCATCCAGCTGTTACACTAAACCAAGGTGTGGTATATTAAAGTGCCCACAACAAATTAGCATAAACAAAACAAATTACAAAATTCAGGTGAAAATCAGTTTAGGCCTGTGGCTTTCAATAAGACTACTACTCTAATAAATAAGGTCTATTTTTTTAAAAAAAATGGACTCTTAACAAGAAACTATAGTTAGTTTTGAGCTGTGGTTTCATTCATTCATTCATAGACACATTTTCAAGAAGGCAAATGTTGCAGTTTGAGGTGGCAAGAAATTTGAGGTGGCAACAAGTTTGTCCTACTATGAATACATCTCTGACAGGGGGTTCCCTTTCCACATATCTGGGAGTCGGGGTGGGGCTTCTAAGGCTCAGTGTCATGCAAGCTGCAATGCCACCCTGGCTCCTAGCATTTTCCTGGCTCAATCCCACTGCTGCATCAGAGCTGCTTAGATTTCCCCTGGAAGCTCTTCAATGCCCACCTCAGCTTCAAAGCATGACAATGATGGCTGGGTGTGCCAATCCCTTTGGGATCTGTTTAGCCAAGAGCTTCAATAAAGATTGCCTCTTTTTTGTGATGATTCCCATGTGACATGGCACTGTCAGACAAGGAATGTCCAAAGTGGGGAATTAACTTGCATCTGGGCAAAAACCTCCCTACTCCATTTCCTGCTCAACAGCTGCTTGAGGGCCACAATGTGCCATGTGGAGCCATCTCACTCCCAGAGCAGGTGAGTCAGGGATAGGGCAAGCTCTTGGGTGCACTCTGGGCATGCTTGCTCATTCTCTTTCCAGATGCCCACATAGAGCTGTTTGCACTGTTTTGCCCCTCCCCTCCAGTTGCAAGAGCCTTAAGAAACTGTGTCAGAGGTTTGTGCTCAATCCCAACTCACTTGCAATCCAGCAACTCTTTCACAAGTTTTTCCTCTGCCAGCAAGCAAGTCAGGTAGCAAGCAGAGGCTGGATGAGCTGTGGAAGGCTTTCACTGTGCAATTAACAAGAGAAGTGAGTCCTTGACAGGGGATCGTGCCAAGGAGACCCTGGATAAGTTCCACGGACCCCCAGGGTCCCAGATCTCTAATTTGGAACCACTGACTTAAAGACACAAGGAAGAACCATTCATTCAGCACTAGGAGCCAATTAATTTTGGCAATCTATACTTACTTCCTAAAGTTGATTATTTAAAAATAAAATTTCTAACACTTCTTGTTCAAGTCATTCTTCTTTATTTAATTTATTGAATGATGTTGGTTCTATTGTATTGTTTAACTCTTAGGTTGTGTGACATTTACATATAATTCATTCAAAGTTTTGAAGTAAATTTTAAATTTTAAATTTATGCAAGTAAAAGAACAATAAATGCATATAAAGATGTCAACCATTTTGCTTGGGGGTTCTGTTCCTGGCCCCTGTGCATGTCTGTGGCATGCACATAAGTCTGCTCCACCTCATTATGCCTTATTATGCCACTGTTCTACCCTGCCCCACCCCACCCCACTCTTGCCCTGCCCCTGCCCTCTTCCAGGTATCTGTCTTTATTGCCCTCTCTTTGGGCCCCACTGGCTGCAGGATCCCTACGCCTGGGTCAACAATGAGTTTGCTATCAATAAACAGGTTGTACATGATTGTAAATAATAAATAATGTTTTTGTGTGCCAGCCCAAAACATTTTGCTGCCTGAGGCAAAGGGGGGGAATACCTTCCTCTTCCACAAAAAAGAAGCTTACTAGACTGGCAGGTGTATCCTACCTCAGCAGTGACAATATGATAGTTTCCTCCATGGCACCTGAGCATACCTGGCTAGTTGGCACAACAGTTTACATAACAATCTTGTATATAATTTAGTTTGGGAATTATGGGGGTTGTTTGCCTCCTAGAGTCAACCTTGGCAGGCATATAGCCATATCAGGAGGTGTTAAAAAATAATGAGGCAAAGTGTGAATTCCTAGTAGTCTGGTCTGTAAAAGGCGAAAGTATACTTTTTGATATTGGTTGGTTTGTGGATTGGGTTATGGGGGTGGGGAGTAGCTTGGGGGTATATGAGCTACTTGTGGAGATGAAGGATCTGAGGTTCTTGGAAGATCAATATTGGTGCAGGAGGAAGGAGAGTGGCCTGACATAAGATCCTATGAATTCTGACTGAAAGAATTCTGCTAAAAGGAAGTTTAGCTAGTAGAAACTGTTCAGATATGAATAGCTGGCTGCATTTATCCTCGTTTATTTTCAATATCTTTTTGTCCTCTTGGATTGTTTGTGTGCATGTAACTATTAATATATTGAAACCCTTTCGAGATTAACCCCCTCCCCCTTTTATAAAGCTTTGTGGTCTCTTGTCTGTAGTTGCCGACCCCATGCTTAAAAGCCAAACCTGCACATTGACGAAAGGTGTTCTTGAGGTGATCCAAGAACTAACCAAGGTGGAGGCAGCTAGGGAAAAAGGAGGCCTTTCTGCTGGTGGGGTTCAGAGGAAGGGAAAGGCAAACTAGAGGGGCAAGTTTGGACAGCTCTCCTTTCCTCAAATGGGTTGGAGAGTCAAGACAGGCACACAACCTTTGTCCTCAAACAGCTGCTGCCAGCAAATGGTAAGGCTGGCCCTGGAAGTGAAGACTTTCCCAAATTATTTTCAGTGTTATTAAAACTTCTTGTCTTTCCTAAGCAAGATAAACTGTTCCTATGTACACGAGGAGAAAACAACAACAACTATCCCTCTTTTGTGAGCATTTCCGTATTACAAATCCTTCATAAATTGTTGCTCAGTGGGGGGTCTGATGTGATTAAAACCTTCCGGGCTTTGGGATGCATTTTCTCTGCAGGATTTTGTCAAATCCTTTTCAGCTCACTATTGGGAGTACTTAAAAGGCAAACAACTTTAAATACAATCTGGCCTCTATAGATGAGGCTCTAACATCTTAATGAGCTGTTTCCCTTTCCCAACAATGAGTTCATCCTAATTCAAGAAGAAACAAAATAACTTCAGGCTTCATAATATTTATCCACATCTTGTGCATTTTCAGTATGAGTGAATCCAACTTATTCCCAGATTTATTGTATTCAACACTGTTAAAGAAAACGAGATGTGTGAAACTGAATACAATAACAATGTTGCAGGTTTTCTGTTTCTTTGTTTTGTTTAGAAAGAACACATTTTGGGCAATGTTTCTAGGTAACCTTTAATAATAATGTATCACATGCACAGGTCATAATAACATTGCAGAATTCCTTGCTTTCCAGGGATATATTTCATCAAGCGTCTTGTAGCTCTTCATTCTCCTGCATCCGGCTACTTCTTAAATTTATTCAGTATGTATTATAGGGTTTATGACGAGCCCTGTTTTTTTAACATGTTTTAACCAAAATGTTTTAACCAAACAACCCCACAATGTTGCAGTATAAAGTAGGCAAAGGATTAAAACACTTCAGTGGAGTCAAATGGTAAGGAGTCAAATGAAAAACGTCAAAGGCTAAATTGCATAAAGTGAGGCTGGGGATTGGGCTAATGATGTGAAAAGGGGCAGTTCAGGGGTTCCCTATGCAGCTCCCCATTGGCTGGATCTAGGGAACCACTTCCCATCCTATAGTCTCACTAGAATGTTTCTCATGCCATTTCAGTAGAACACGAAGATGAAAGCTTCAGGCTGGAAGAAAGCATGGCCATGTCTACATCTTTTCCACTCATACACTAAATGTGTACAGAGGCAGGATTGCAATGGTGCTTTCTTCCCCTGCCACCCATATGCTCATCTGCATTTGCGCAAAGAGCTCTATGCAGGTGCAGCCGCATGTACATATGAATATTTCATACTTATGATCAGGGACCTGGCCATTTGCATGGTTCTCGAATGTGCATACGTTGTACACCTGTAGGTCTCTGTTCTCACCTTCACTTGAATACATGGACATATAATACAAGGAGATGGGAGTGAGGATAAGGAGAGAGATAACATTCTCCCTATCCATGCATTCACTGAATGATTAAACAGGGCTATATAGTATTGTGAAAGATTGCCATTCGTCAAAAAGCAGCATGAGAACCAGGATGCAATGAACATTAAAAAGAAGGTACATGACCATCTAAATTGTAAACTACTTGTTTTTGTTTGTTTGTTTGTTATTCAGGAACATTGGTAACACTATGTAAATATTAACTAACAATCAAAATAAATTTTCTGTCAGGGTTAAACCAAACGTGTTGTCACTTACCTTCCGCTTATTAGTTGGGCAGACATAGAGGTAGCTAAGAATGGTCTTCAGACCCACTTTGTCATTCAGCTTTTCATATGTTGTCCCATAATCTGTTGACCTGTAATTTAAGAAAACTTTAGTAAGCATAAACACCAAAGCAAAACTAAGATGTTAACTGTTTGGCTGGTTTCCAAGTTTAGACATGCAGCAAAATAGCTCTCTGGAGCTTTCTGAGTGATTCGTGTAGTATATAATGACACTTAATTATGTACACATGCCATCATGTGAGTGGTTAACATTTGCATTTAAATTGGATTAGGAAAAATTAAAAATGCATCCTCCCGATTCCATTCCAACATAAACGCCTACAATAAGAAATGTTAATCTAGTTCTAAGAGGTGGTGGTAATGTTTGTTGTAAATGCCAAGTGTCATGACAACAAGAGACTGAGTTACTTCTTTGCGAGATACCAATCTCAGCCTTAAGATCATGTTGAGATAGCGTAGCGGATTTATTCCACTCAAGCCAAGTGGTACAATTCAAGTTGTTTGCTCAGTAAAGAGAACGCTTGCTCATATTGGAAAAGAAAATGATATCATGACAGCTTAGCAACTACTTCATTGTTCTATTTTTGCAGGTCATTTAGCTGTCTATTCAGTGATGGTTCATAAGACTATGATTATTACAGAGCTGGCTAACCAAGACAATAGATATCTTGCTAAGTGCCAAATGGCTGGCATCCATGATTTGATTCATCTTGCTGTTTATATTTAAATATGAAGATGGAGTGTGAGTATCTGAATTACCGGTAAAGCATGCCCCCCCCCCCCGACAGAAACCTGCGTAGTTTAATACTGTATACCATATAGGCACCAATAAGGAGGATTCTCCCTCAAAATGCACTGGGCATGTAGAATTACCAGTATTGAAAGGCCTTGGTTTTGCCCTTCATAATACATTGGATTTGGGACTATTTACAGTATTTATATTCTGGCTGTTTGGGGGATACATAGCCATTTGGACGCTTAAATTGTGTCCAAAGTTAAGAGATCACTAATTAAAAACACCAATTTGCACACATTTGAGATAGAAATGTTTCCTGGGATGAGAACACAGCATCTAGACACATCCGAATCCTATTACAACTTCTTTTTAGAAATTAAGCAGTGGGAGAAACTCACATATTGAAAGCGTCTAGACACAGATGCTAGCTATCTGGCATACATCTGAGTGAACAGTGACATACATTAAATTCAGAATATTTGTTGGCAAAAATCAGACATTGAGAAAAGGTCCAAGGTCATCAGATCAACCTGATTCTGAATGGTCAACTGTCCCCACCCCAATGAATTTTCAAGGCAACGGTATTAAATGTCTTTATGAATTTTTAATTGTTTTTAAATGTGTGTTTATTATTATTATTATTAATAATAATATAATTTTATTTTTATTGTATTGTTTTAATTTTCTGTGTTTGCTACCCTGGGTACCTTTGATATTGGGTATTAATTTGGTATTAATAGCCTAATACTTATTTAGTCCATCTTTGCTATAGTTAGAAGAATTAGGTTTTGTGGGGCATTGGGATGTTAGAAGGGTTTCAGAGAGATATTTTTAACATGAACTCATCAGCAGTCATAAAATCAGCGATGCTTCTATGGATTTCAATAATTTCACTATTTTTACCCTAAATATCTAAAAGGCACACACCTGCATACATTATGCTTTTAATAATAGCTAAACTTGCTAATAATCACACACCTGCACTTATACACACTGTGACTTGATTTTGGCTCAGAAAAAAAATGGCAAGAATTGTCCAGGCAAGAATTGGTGTTATGTGGGTGCCATGGTGTGTGTTTTGGGTGCTATGCCTGCAAGCGCCAGGTTGGAGAATTCTGCTACACAGTTAATTGGACCCTGAGGAATTTGATTCTGGACAGGCACAGGATTGGGCTGTGGATCTTAAGAGCAATAATTTTGAACCCTGCATTTTGTAGGTCTCCTCATTTTGTTCCTTAGGCTCATTTATGCTTTTTGTGTTTATCATTGGCCTATTGAGGGACATAAAATCCATCTGTTTCATTTAAAACTGGTGTGCATAGAGCAAATTACAAATCTAATAACGAGAGAGGGATAAATTTAAACCACAAATTTAACATTTATACCTGTGATTCAACATTATTTCAGGAGCGTTTCAAAGGGGAAATAAAACAATGAGAATAATGACTTCCTGATCTTCCCATCCCTTATGGTTTAATCTAACTATACCAGCACTAACCTTGCTCTCCACCCAACCAGCTGCTGCCTGATAAATTTAGCTCAAACCTTGTTATACATACCCGGAATAATTTTTATTTTGTACAATGTTTCCCCCCTCCTCCCAAAGATCTTGCCATTTAAATACAGCTTCATTATTATTCATTGACAGTTGCTCTCTCACACTCCCTCCACCTTTTTTTCTTCTGTCATACATATGACATTTCTATTATGGTATTATAACAAAATAACTTGCACGCTTTATTTAAAGTCACCAAATTCCATTAGTCCGCCCACTGTCAGGACAATATCTCAATTTGCTCATCACGGTATTTCAGAATGATAATAGGCAATCTGCATCCACTGAATACATGAACCCTAAGGAAATTGTCACCTGTTTCTTAAGCAATTGTACACAGGAATGTTTGAGGCTGTCGGCTGGAATGCAACATTTCACTATATTGCTTAATGGCATGTTTTTTTATTTCCCTGATCAGAAATGTGTGACTTGTTTTACTTGAGCTCCTGCACATTTGAAACTCTGTTCTCGCATTTCCCTGAAACCTCCCAAATAACAGATGTCTAATTCAAATGCAGGAAAAAAATGTATTTGCATTAAGGATGACACAGAAAAGGTCCATGGCTGCAGGATATTGTTGACTTCAGGGATGCACCTGTGAACAGGTGTGATGTGTGAACTACCTGTACCACGTGGGAGTGGGGAGCAAATAATGGACAGATCTCATAATCATTCAGAATGATGAACTCAGAACTTGTATGCATTCAGGGAATTTCTAAGCTCAGGACCTGGGTGTTAGCAACTTGTTTTGACTGTCAGGTACCATTGGTGATGACTTGTGCATCAAGATTGGCAGCAGTGGTAGACCTTGGGGTCATAAAGTTGAGTGGTTCCCCATAATCCTTGTGCTTCATTCTAAAGAATAGATGTGGCGTCCTCTGCAGTGTCCCTGGGGCTCCATGCCCAGTGTGACCAAAACAGTTACGCTCCCTTCAATTTGCCTCTGTTCTCAGCTCCCAACAATTGTCTTGTTCTATTCAACCATTGTCTTGTCCCCCTTTTCCCTCACTGGTCCTCCTTCTGAAGAATGCAGCAACTCTGTGCTAGTTTGGACAGAAATATATGGAAACAAGAAAGCAGCAACATCCAGTCAGTTTATCACCTGACACTCAGCAGGAGAGAAGAGTTAGTTGGCAAGACTTGCACAGGGGAAGATCAGGCTTCAGCCATAGGGCCCAAGTGATTAAGCAGAAGAATTGGTGTTCCATGAATAAAGAACTAAGCATATACATGTGCAACTTTGACTTTCCATAGACAGTGAAGCAACTAAAAAACCAAGCTCTAGTGAGTTGCCTCTTGTGCATGAAAAATAACAATTTATTACTGGTCAAGGAGAGTACCTTTGTTTTTTGTTTCCTAGATCTTTAAAATGTCTGCAGCAACTGGGATATGTTTCATCATGAAATTTTTAATTTTTATCCTGAACAACTTTCATTCTGATATGAATGGCATGGCAATATATTTTAAATTATTCCATCCTATTTTATTATTGACTACTACCTTAAAAACAGGTATGGGAGGCGGTTGGTTAGAGAGCTGTGTTGGAACACATAATGTTATTCTGACCATACATAGAAACCTTCCATCAGTCTTCAAGAAAACTATTGCACTGTCTTGCCTTTTACATACCACCCCCTTTGAAAATGTACTGGAAATCAAATTGGTATTTGAAGTTAAAATGTAGCTGTTTTTTGTTTTGTTTTTTACAATCCCCCTCCACAGAGGAACACCAGATGTCTATTTAATTACATTTTAATTACATTTAACTTTTTTAGTCATTTCAGTTTTTAAACAAAGGTATTGTTCTCTATTCTGATACCTTACCACCATGTAACAAACAAATAAAAAAGGCAGTTTGACAAACAAATAGAATGCCCAATGCACAAACTAAGTGGTTGAGAGGGGAATTAAGTTATTCTCTCACTTAAGATAATGTACAAGTGAGAGAATAACTCTTGAGCAGCAGCCTCCAGCTTGGTGACTGCCAAGTTGGTGTGGTCTGAACTACAACACCCATTACACCTGTCTATTGACTGCGCTTAATGGGGCTGGTGGGCATTGTAGTGTAATACATCTGGAAACTATCAGGTCGAGGAAGGCTGCTCTAAAGCTATATTGCTTTTCTCGTGTTTGTGGTGGCTTTAATAGTTACAGAGGTTCATATTCTAGGCCAAGGAAACAAACATAGTGACCTCTCTAGCTATGATGCATGTCTAATTTCCCAAGGTCTTTTGCAGTCAGTAGTGTTTTGATCATTAACTGGCTTTTTCTACATTTATATATCTTGGACATTTCCCTTTACATTCATTCAGATGCTATGTACCACCTGTCTTATCATATGGAGTATTCACTTCAAAGACAGGCTGGCTCAAAGACTTCAGAAAACTTCTTTCAGAAAGTTCAAAAAGACCAGTTCAAGGGTGCTGTTCTGTTCGATGCCCTTACAACAGCTACAATTCTGGTAATTAGTATTGTAAAGAGAGACTGGATTATAGCCCGTTTCTTCCCTGACCTCACCATGAAACCAGTTTTGGTTTCAAAAACTGAAACCAATATGAGGATGGATTATTGAATGCCGTTCAGCATGTTACATGTGCAGATCAAAACACACGTTGCGTCCATGATTTGAAAAGAGCTTCCTGTTGCTGATACGAGGGAGGCAGACAAGGACACCTTACGGTGCACAAAGCAGTCACCTGAAGCTACTCGAACAATACCAGCTTTAAAGCAAGAGCTCAGTTGTTCCTTCTGTGGACACGTATGCGGCTGTTTCAGAATTTTAGGTTGACTTTTCTGTCGGTAAGCTTATGCTTTGATTAAAATCAGCCTATACAATTGACCCTATGATTCACTGCACAGCCCAAAAAGTAGATGGTTTCCCCTACAAAGTCCAGTACATAGTAGCATGTGAGTATGGACAGAGTTGTGGAGCTGCCCTCCCAGCAGTGGTGTCACTGTTGGCTATCTCAACTGGAGGGGAATGGGTTGCCCTGATCATGGCACTGCCTTGCTCCACCCCAGGATTGTCCGGGGAAGCAAAAGTGGCCTGGGTGGGAGGGTGACTCAATGGCTCCCTCTCACCATGTGTGTCAATACTGACAAAATATCTTGCACTAGTACATTTTAAGTCAGGATGAGCGACATTTTAAGTTACCACCTAGGGAGAATTTGTCCAGAAATATGGTCTAAAGTTAAATTTTTTAAAAATGCACTTTAGGGGGTAGTACGAAGCTTAGTTCCATATCAGAATTCTGAAAGAGAAAGAACAGTGTATTTCACGTTACAGGTAGGTAGCCGTGTTGGTCTGACATAGTCAAAACAAAATAAAAAAATTCCTTACAGCAGCACCTTAGAGACCAGCTAAGTTTGTCATTGGTATGAGCTTTCGTGTGCATGCACACTGCTTATCTGAAGAAGTGTACATGCACACGAAAGCTCATACCAATGACAAACTTATTTGGTCTCTAAGGTGCTGCTGGAAGGAATTTTTTTATTAGTGTATTTCACATTAGTGCTCACATCCTAGAGCTTCTCCAAATGACCTGCTTATTCAGTATTTATTCTGATTTGGTTGCACTAAACTTACATGATGATTGGGCTATGTCAGACCCATATTCAGCATTCATTCTGATTTATTTTTTTATGGGGTGTTTATATGGCAATGAGTGTTCATCCTGATTTGATTTGATTGACAAATCGTCCCATTGATCATTTGCTCATCCCACACTTTTCAGTGTATTTTCCTGTCACTAGCTGCAAAAAAGCCTGTGGTTTTGTAAAGTGGATTTGTTGCACTAGGGAGCCAGAGCACTTTAATCCGCTTTACATGTAGAAACCTAAACTTACAGAATGTGCATGAATCCCTTCTGCAAACAGAGTGCAGTCTGGCAGCAACCCTATACATGTTTTCTCGGAAGTATGTTCTACTGATTTTGATGGAGTTAAGTTAAATATGTTCGTGTCCTGCTTGCAGGCTTCCCATAGGCATCTGATTGGCCCCTGTGAGAAGAGAATGCTGGGCAGGATGGGCCTTTAGTCTGATCCAGAAAAACTCATCCTACATTCTTATGCTAAGGGTTGCCTTTCTCTAAACAAGCTGCAGCTGATGGAGGTTCATACTCCCTCCCCTTCTCCCAACACTACCTATTTCTTTGAGCACTTGGAAGCTCAACCAGGAATGTAGATTCAGGAATGACTGATGCAACTCATGTTTTCATGCTGACAGGAAAGCCTCATTGTAAGTTTTTTCACCCAAAATAGCTTCCAACCAGCTACGTTCCTCACTCTTATGCCACACGGGTGAGCTGCCTATGAGTCACTGAGAGCCACATGCAAGGGTGGAGAGGTGGGACCACTGGCTTTGTGTCGGTGGCTATCACTGGAGTCAGCACTGAGTGGGGCCATCTATCAAAGGAGTTTGACATAATATGATCTTCCCAATCACCCACACAGATCACAACATTGCATTAGAAAAACCATAGCAGAAGTTTGACATGGAAGGAGGTTTTCAAAAACCACAGTGCTTTGGGCTAGGAGAATGAATGTTTACACAAACCTTCATTCATTCTCACACATACTCACCTACATGCACTCACTCATGAAAACACACTTACGGTTAACCCTCCCCATGCACTGTTCGCCCTGTAGTTGCGTAGGCTGGGGGAAGTCTAATTTACTTGGGTGCAAAACAGTGCATGGGTATGGGCATGGGGGAGCGTTGGGTAGGCAGAAAATTTTTACAACGGTGGCCTTCATGTAGGTCACGCAGAAGACTATCAGAGGACACGCAGCTCATGTTACGCCCCAATTCCAAGTTGCTGTCAGCCCCAAGTATAATGACAAGAGTCTCCTCACAGCTACTGCTTTATGTTTGTTTACTGCTTCCTTAGCTGAAAATTAAACAAGTTTCTAGGAACCCATAAATGCCACCCTTCCAGAAAAGTACAGCTTAAAATCATTTGTCACAACCATATGGCTTATCTTAGAATGTGAAAAGTGACTTCATCTGTTCAATCCCGTTCCCTAAGCACTTGGGTATTAAGGAGTTCATTTTCTTGTTTTGCCTCTGTCACCAACTTTTGCTATATATCACATTAATAACTACATTTGGCTCCCCCAAATGATAGAATCATCAGCAAACTATTAGATTTCCAATTGATGTAAATAGCCAGAATATCATGCAGGCTTGGTGGGTGGCAAATGAGTTTTGCATTTGGGAGCAAACAGCAGGTGGCTCCTCACCATCTATCAAAGGGGTTTGACATAATATGATCTTCCCAATCACCCACACAGATCACAACTTTGCATTAGAAAAACCATAGTAGAAGTTTGCCATGGAAGGAGGTTTTCAAAAACCACAGTGCTTTGGGCTAGGAGAAAACAGGGACTACAAAGAACAGGCTGCTTGATCAGGCCAGTGGCTCATCCAGTACAGAATCTTGTTCTCCCGGGCTAACCAGATGCCTATTGGAAGCCCACAAACAGGACACTCTCCCCTCCTGCAGTTTCCAGCAACTGGTACTCGGAAGCATACTGCCTCTGGCAGGTTTCAGTAGCGAGTGAAAGCTTTATCTCCTTTCAACTACAAGAGTTGAAAGTAATTTTGTCCGAGTCTAACATAAGGGCAGTTGACACAGGTGTTACCATACCAACTCCTACAGGTAGAGAATTTGTAAAGCATGTGGGATTTTTCAATCCACACTAATATTATTGACACAGCGTGGTTGGCACCTGTCTGACTTGGGAGACAATGGAAGAGTGCACCTTTGCGGATAAACCAGTAGAGTTACACTGCCTGCTGTGGTTGTAGAGAGACTGATAAGAGAGAGAGATGTTTTGTTGCAGCTGGGGCAGATGCAGGTGGACCACGGCATTTCTTTTTTCTGCACTGCTCCCAGAGGTCATTCCTCCTGTGGTCACTGCTATACATACATGACCTCACTCTCCAGATGTTGTGGTCATCTGCAAGAGATTTCCACATGGCAGGGTTCATGTTGCCAGCCTTTATGTCACATTTGCAGAAATCTTTGCAACACGGAGAGTTAGTCTGCCAATGGGCCTGGTGCCTGAAGCCAGCTCCCTGTAGAGGAAATGTTGCAAGTGGATGTAAGCTCCTCTCTGGGGTCCCACACATTTGTGTGGACCAGGTTGATATATCATAGATGAGATAAGATTTTGTCCTGGATTGACTTGGCATTCAGAACAACCCCAGTAGGCCCAAGGACTGGTTGGTAAGGCAGCTGTGGGCCTCCTGGTTGGAGGAAAGACCACAGCATAGTTGTCAAATGTCTATCTTGTATAATAATAATCTTTATTCACATTAGCCAATGGCCATAGCAACGATAAAACAATACTATACAAAAAAACATTGAATAAAAGGCATGTTTTAGTATCCTGAAATATCAATCAGTTGGTGGCCCTTAGTCTAATTGCCCCAGCTATGTATCTAGCAACCTTTGCTGTTATCTGGTCATTTTGGTCTGATAAGAGAAAGTGCATTATGGCCGCAGATGGGCGACCTGGGATGGTTAGTAGAAGTGGGGTAATAATCTCGTTCCTTGGGTCTTTGTAGGGGGAACAAGACAGGAGGATATGTGCCACTGATTCTATACTGCCATCTCCACAGGGGCAAAGTCATTTCTTGAATAAGATCTTTTGGAATCGACCCTCAAGTATGCAGAAGGCAGAACATCCAGTCTTGCAAGTGTAAAGTGCACGTCTATATTTTGGGATAATAAGTTTGTGCAAATATGGGGCCAAAGAATCAAAGTGGGAGGTAGGAAAGTAAGCATACCATGGGCAAAATTTCTTTATGGTGGCCAGATTATTCTGGTGCTCTATATCTTTTCAACGCTGTCCGGTTAGACTTTTTGCTTTGATGGAGCCCATCTTGAGTAGATGTTGTGGGGATAGGCCACAGGAGAGAGGTGGTGATGAACAATTTTGGTCCAAGCGCTTTTATGGGAATCTTGAGTTACTAAAGGTAATAAACCAGGAGTGTTTGAATTTAGGCAGAGCCAGGAGTTCTTTGCCAGGTCCATACTTCTACGGAAGGGAGACTTGCCTCCAGCCGCAATGATGCGTTTGGAACTCATGGCGGGACAGAAAAAATCTGCCTTAAAAACTTTGGACAGATTCCAGAGTGCTGAGATGGTTACCAGTCCAAATTTGAATGTCTACCTTATCTTTCCCTTATCAGGCACATATGAAAATCAATGCATTAAAATTAGTGCATTAAAACTTACCCTGAATCTTCTGTGTCTCTAAAATTTAGTACACTAAGTTAAGAAGCATCTGAGCCCTTTGTGTCATTAGCAGTATATTTATTGCGATATATCTAGGGGATCAACTGGGTTATAAAGCAGTCTATTTATAGCTTCTCCTGGGATATGGAGTGGTAATTTGTTCCCTTGACACCTAACCTGAGGTCAATTCCAGCAGTGGAAGATGTATTTTTACAGGAAATGAAATGAAAGCATACAGCAGAAGATTAATATAGTTTCTGAGGCCTGAAGAAAAAATGTGCTGAAGAAAAATGGTCAAGAGCACACATTATGTATCAAGAATACAACATTGTGCTGCGGCCAAGGTGAAGTGTTCAAGCAGTCTATTAATGAATTGATACACTGGTGTTTGCGTGTCAGGGAGACATAGCCTGATGTTTTTGAAATGAGCCGTTCCATGTTTCTAAAACGATTTTTGTAGTTCAGTGCCTGCAACAGATCAAATGGTGTCTTATTTTTAGGCTGTCATAACATAATGGAGCACAAGGAGAATCGGGCATAGATTCCATGGCAAAAATAAATGGTATACGAGAAGATCCATTTGCCATTTGGTCATACTTTACAATAGAGTTTTCAGTATTCACGTGCTTTAATAAAAGGGAATATTGCAATGTTTTGTTCCTGCTCATTTAACTAGAGTGTGCAGTCAAATGTCTTGACCCTACATATGAGCTATTAATCTTCATAAAAAACACAAAATACATGCATGCCCAATCACACTTAAGAACTATATTCCACAGAGAGGCTCATCTGATGACCACACTATGTTCTTTTAAGTGCTGTGTAAAGATGCTATTTTTCTCCCAGGCCTTTCAATTATATTAGACATTATTAGAGCTTTGCACTAAGTTATTCCCCTTGATGGGTTTATACTGGTTTCAAATTGTTTTTAGCTGCTGCATTTCTCCTGGTTTTTTGCTGTTTTGATTTGGTTTTAGTATTCTTATAATTTTGTGGGTAGGGGGGGGAGCTGGAGTGGAGTGTTTTCAGTAGTCTGTAAACTACTGAGAGAACTCAATTATATGGGTGGCATACAAATGTAATAAACAAATGTGTCAAGGCAAATGCATGTTGAATTAATCTCTTTACTGTTCATCTTTAGTGCACCAAATAATGATTAAGCTGTTTCTGCTACTGAGGTTTTAAAAGATACATGCTTCTAATTTTATTTGCACACACAGACCTTTCACACTTGATTAGGATTTGTGCATGTAATATATGCTTCGATGTGCATAGCCAGGTATAGAAATTGAATGTTGATACAACAGACAATTTCTCTGATTAATTACATGGGGGGGGGGCTGGGGGGAAGAGTGTTTTGTACAGAAGATGGCCAGATTGCTTCACTAGTACTCATATATACTTATAACCATAGAACTGGCATGTGGCTCCTTGGTGGATCTGTGGAAAAGGAGAGAGTAATGAAAAGGGGGGGGGAAAGGCCACATAAATTCATGGAAGACAGGGTGTGCTGTTCCATGGCAATGGAACAATGTTTTCAATCCATTGTGATGAATCCTAGGGTGTCTAAGACACCTTAACCTTCACATCACTCTTCCCTCCCACCCACCTTTTGAAATTTATGGTTACCATTTAGGCCAATTTCAATTTCCATTAATAATATGTGCAACTGCTGTACATTTAAGGGAATTTAATCATGTTTCGGTGACAGGTTTAGCTTAAAGCCGGTGCTTCACTTGGAACTATCAAGTAAATTTCTCTTGAAAAGGTCAGTTTAACATTTCACAGTAGAGTCCATTCCAGACAAATTAGATTTTGTTCCACTTGTCTTGAGTGAAAACACACTCCTTGCGTCAGATAGAACAGTGCTGCCAATCAAAAGGCAGAGGCAGCCTGCGATTGCGCCAGCGCCTTGCCAGCACCTGGGAAAAACGTGCTCCCTCTTGCATAACATCCTCGGCTCATTTTAAGAACTGAAATATAGCTGCTTGGTGACAAAAATATTATTAGCCCTGAGAAAAGAGCAGCAGTGGCAACTGCAGAAGATTAAAGCTAAACGTCTGCTAGCTTCAGGATTTTCTCCCTATCACTACAAAAGAGACGCAGGATACCTAACTTCAAGCTTATGTGACAAAAACTGAGCTGTTGTGCCAAACCCCGCAGTTGAAGGCTGACGTTATGTGAACCAAAGCAACAAGTGGGTCTGCAGCTGTGGTCTAAAAAAGAAAAGAAAGGAAATCTCTTATTCTGTAAAGGTGGAATAGAGTGAGCCATATTCATGCCACCATTATCTAAGTTTCCAGATTTCTTCTTAAATGCTACACATTGCTGCTTCTTCATAATGGCTGGCAAACCGTTCACTTTGGAACTGAGTTTGCAAGCTGACCAAATTTGGGGTGTTCTGTTTATTTGTTTGTTTTCTCTTATAACCCTCAGGGCCGGCTCTAGGCCCACGCCAGGGCGCCAGGCCACCAGGGGCTTCGCTGCGCCCGCTGAGAGGCGCGGCTGAGGCTGCCCCAGACGCGCCTCCGCTGTTCAGTGGCTTCAGGCCTCTCTCCGGAGGCGCGCGGGCCTGGGGCCGCCTCCGTCGCACGCAGGGGCGTCGCAACAGGGGGCGGGCAGCGGGATCCGTCGCGCCAGGGCACCGGGCATGCTCAAGACGGCCCTGATCACCCTCAACCCCTGCTTCGTGTTATATTTTGTCTGGTGGAGAGTTCCAGAAAACTTGAAAGCCAATAAAAGTCTTGCCCAACAATTTAGCATTCTCTGTTGACTTGGTCGGGAAGTTGTACCTGAAAGAACTGAAATGATGCCATTCTTTGCATTTCTGCAGAAATTCGCAATAACCACCACAACAATCCCCATTAAAAATGTTAAGCATTTAAAAGTGAATTTCTCTCAATAAACACATTCCTGTCTGTGGTTTTGACTAAGGTGCACATTTTTGCAAGCAATTTCTCTGAAAATAATGCACTTGTGTATGTTATTTTTGTCATGAAGTAGTGATCCTGCGAGCAAGTGGGGGTCCTGAGGGTGGGGCCCCTCAGGCAGGTGGTAACAATTAGTCTCTCAAAGTGGGAGCATGTGATGGGGCTGGCTAGTTGCCAGCATTCTATGAGTTAACCTTCCAGAGGGGAGAGAGAGAGAGAGAGAGAGAGAGAGAGAGAGAGAGAGAGAGAGAGAGAGAGAGAGAGAGAGAGAGAGAGAGAGAGAGAGAATGCCATGTTTTAGACTTGCTGTTTTGAAGCTAGTGCCAGAAAAGAAGCCAATAACGCCTGGTAACCTGTTCAGTGCCTGCATATGATTGATTAGCAGCTTGGAGGGAGCACTCAGGAAAGCAACCCCTTCATAGGCTACTGATATATTACTTTTTATGCTTTGTTTCCCCTTATTATGTAGTTTTTGTGAACTTTGGTTGGAGAACTGCATCACAAAATCTGGCTAAGTGAAAATTCTGGAGGGTGGCTCTGTTTCAGTCCTCACGTTCTTTTGGAAAGTGCAAATGTGATAGATTCAGCTCTAAATTCAAAGTGAATCAAAGTTCTCCCCCACCCCTAATGTAGCACATCCAGAGGACATGTGCTAGCAGTATGGGTGCATCTAGACAGGGGCTTAAACTGTAAACAGGCCACTGGGACATTGTAAATCAATCATTGGCAACCATTCTTTAAAACGTAGGCTTGCAGTTTGATGAAAACAATTTTACGCTGATGCTGATGCTGAAAAAGAAAACCTTACATGCAAGAGGAGCAGTGATCCAACAATAAACACCTGTCTGGAAACACCTATAAGTCAAGAGAGAACTCTTAGAAAATCAGAGGACCTTTTCTGAAATGCTCACTGAGAAACTTTGCAATTCAAATTGTTCAGAGTTTGAGGCACTTGTTTAAATTCTCTTATGCTGAATATAGATTTAACATATTTAAGTAGGATGCAAATGGGTTGAAAATGTATTTGCTCAAAAGCAAAGTAAGGCCTTTCTTTTCCTTTTCTGTTTCAAAATACGTATTCAAATTACTTCTACCAAATTTAGGGTGTTTGTCTAGCCTTATGTGGATGTTCACCTGAATACAAATGGGCTAATGCTGGAGTGGTAGCAGGGACACACAACCTTGCCCTAACCCACATCCCCACCCATGCCAGCTGAATTTCAGGTCTTCTGCTGTTGAGGTGAATGATGCGAAGGGGACTTGCAATCACAAAAGGGTTGAATATGCTTGGAATCCTCATTGTGATCAAGAACCCTGATTAGGATTCTGTGGACACCCCACACCTTTTCTGTATTCTTGGTCCACACACATTCAGGCAAACACCTGGATAAGGCTATCATCTTCACCCTTACTTGATCATGCATCATCATCCACATTCACCATTAAGTCTCTGTGTCTGACTCACATAAACTGATCCCTATTATTTTAAACCCTTACGGTTTTAAATACATCCCAGTTAGAACTACATATAGAGCTCTCTCTCCCTCCCCCCCCCTCTCTCTGCCTGAAAAGATATGTCTGCCTTGGAGTTTTCATGTGTGGTGGAGGTGGGGAGACAGAGTTATCCTACAGAGATCTAGAAATTATTTTTAGGCACTTGCGTTATAATGATTATAAATGTATGACAAATGTATACATAAATTATGCCTCTAATTTCATTTTAGGATAGTGACGATCTGTGCATCACCCGCCTGTTCCCTTGATGGAAATGTAGGCTTATTAATGGGCACTCAAGGGAACATTATAATTTCTATTGTGCCAGATGCTGTTGCCAAAGCAAGGGCATAATTATCCATCCAGTTGTAAATGACGAAGACCCAATTGCTTCACTTACACTTATTTCAGCTGCTGTTGTTATTATTCCCCCCCACCCCCCGCAACTGCCCAAGAGCTTCCTGGTAAAATATAAAGCAACAAAAAGTCCTGTAGCACCTTAAAAAATGAAACTTTTTTTTTGCTGTGGTTCAAGCTTCCATGGATTAGAGTGGAAATCATTATAAACATGGTGTGTGAGTGAGAGTTTATTGCACACATATGTACGCTCAGAAGTAATGAGAAGATATGGAAACAGTGGGACTGATAACCCGCGAAATAGAAATACAATGTCTATTCATATTAGACTAGAACAGAGCAAGCTACTAACAACTGTGGTGACTGCTTCTTTGGTGATCACTTGTAGCCGAGTAAGATTGTCTTCCATAAACACGGTTTTAACAGTGAGTGTGGAAGTGACTGTGGAGGCCCATTCTGGATCCACACGTCCTTCCACAGTGGGGACATAGTTTCCGGGTGGGAGTTGTCAAGTGTGCCTTCCTCTTAGCACATTTCTCCCTTTCGTCCTGAGTTTGAGCATCGTCAAAGCCCACAACACCTTTGGTAAAGGCGGTTCTCCAACTGGAGCACTCACAGACAAGTTGTTAGTGTTTATACTACTTTTTTTTAGATTTGCCTTGAGACAGTCTTTAAACCTCTTTTGTTGACCACCAGCATTATGCTTTTAAGTTCGGAATAGAGTAGTTGCTTTGGAAGATGATAATCAGACATCTGAAACAACATGACCAGTCCAACAAAGTTGATGTTGAAGAATCATTGCTTTGACACTGATGATCTTTGCTTCTTCCAGTACACTGGCATTAGTTTGCCTATTTTCCCAAGTGATATGTATTTTTTTTTTCCAGATTACCGTTTTTTTCCAGATTACCGTTGATGGAATCTTTCGAGGAGTTGGAGATGGCATTTATAAGTGGTCCATGTTTCACAAGCATACAGTAAAGTAGCTAGTACAATAGCTTTGTAAGTAAGCATTTTGGTTTCCCTGCAAATCTCCCGGTCCTCAAACACTCTGCACTTCAACTGGGAGAAAGCTGCACTCGCAGAGCTCAGCTGATGCTGGATTTCGGCATCAATGTCGGCCCATGTGGAAAGATAACTGCACAGGTAGGAGAAGTGATCAACACTTTCCAATGTTACACCATTGAGTTGGATTTGTGGTGCTGCAGAGGGGTTGTTTTGTACTTGGTGCAGCACTTTGGTTTTTTGGCTGTTGAGTGATAGGCCAAGCTTTTCGCAAGCTTCTGCAAAGATGTTTCGTTACTAATCTTGCATTGGGCCATCCTCAGCAAACTTCCAAAAAAACTTCAGCTTCCATATATGAGAGGAATCTCTGGCTAGATCTACACAGCTATAAAAAACACTCTGGAAAAAACCGTTGTAAAGTTCACAAATGGAAAATATCATTGACTTGTGATTTCAGCTCCACAGTGCCATCTGGTGTCGCAGTGTTATAACACACTTGTAACGTTGTAATTTGACTAATGTAGCTGAGTCCTCACTAACTTCAATTGGTTTTGGATTTCAATGTACAACTCCAAAGCTTATGACACAAAGTTTGACAGATGTGAAATGAGGTAAGTTTATAAAACTCTGCACACCGTGAAGAAAGCAGATAGAGAAAAGTTTTTCTTGCTGTCAAATAACTCTAGAGTTATTCAGGACAGAAAAAAGAAAATACTTGTTCACACAGCACACAGTAAAACTATGGAACTTGTTCCAACAGGAGGCAGTGGTGGCCACCAACTTAGAGGGATTTAAAAGAGGATTAGACAAATTCATGGAAGGCAAGGTTATCAACGGCTATGCTCTGCCTCCACGGTCAGAGGCAGTAATGGATTGGAATAAAAGTTGCTGGAAACTCAGGAGTGGAGAGTACTCTTGTGAGTTTTCCACACGCATCTGATTGGCTACTGTGAGAACAGGATGTTGGACTAGATGGTCCATTCACCTGATCCAGCAGGCTCTTGTGTTCTTATTACATGTTGACTGTAATGAAAACATAATGTGTTGCCAAGGGGTGTTAACAGAACTATTGATGACCATTACACTGCGTGTAGATTGGGCGGCCTTCCCCCACTTGCAAAAGGGATACAAATTTACATAAAATTTGCATTCCCTTTGTGCCGTATGCAAATTTGTATCTTCTTATGCTATGTCATAAGATGCCTGATAGGCAGAATTTCAACACATGAAGCTTCCCACATAACTGTATTTTCATACTTGAAAAGGCCTAATCTGTTGAATTTCAGCCCCCATGTCAATTTTAAAACAAGTAAGGTTTCATGAGTTCCAAGCAAGTAATATTACTGTAGGTCTATCATCAATTGATCTGGTAATACTACATTCAGTGCAAAACCAGGCATGGTAGGAAGCAGGTTAAATGGATTTGAGATTTACAACAACCAAAGTCCACATGCATTTGAAGACTATTTATTGTGGTTGCTTATTATTTACAGCTCATAATAACTACAGCAATGTTATCAGCCCAGGCCAAATAGTCATCCCATTCTTTACTATTATTTGGAGCAGAAAATGGAGAGCAGGACAAATTCTACTTCCTTCACCTGTAGTAATGCCAAGTTTCTCTTTCTTCACAGGATGCATGGATATATGATGACACCCCTCATTTTAAGTTTTTTGTGGAATTTTTTTTCCAGGTAGACCCCTGTTCCCATCTCTTTTCTCTGACCAATTATCCAGTCCCCAATGTGTCAAGATCAGACCTTGAGCAATGGGAAGGAACTCCCATTTCTCCTACAAAATTATCATCTGCATCACTTCAAGTTTGTACTATGAGAGCTGTTCTGGTTGTGACCTCTCCCACCTTTCCATTCTTTGATACACCACGCCTTTCATATTGGCCTCCTGAGCTTAGCACTCTGACTAAATTGGGACTGAAATATCCTCCCACAACTGAATTAATTCACTCAACAACAAGGGAGGAAAGCAACTGCAAACTCTCCTTATGACCTTAATGCTAATTAATGAGCAAACAAGGGCCTACTGCAGCCGTATGTGCATAGAATTAAATAATATACAGGTCAATTCTGAAGCCAAGGCCCCAGGCATCCCAAGGTCTTTCATCTAAGCCCTCTAGATGCAAATGCTGCTAAAGAGATTCAGTTATGCCATGCTGAAGGTGGTGCTGAAAGAGTGGTTAGGGAGCAAATGTAGTGGCAACATCCATAATAGAATCTGGTGTAGTTTCATTCCCAATAAAAGTGGTGGCATGAACAAAGAAAGGCACCAGCAAATTTATATGGAAACTCTTATCCAAATGCTTGCACGAATCCCTTCCATATAAATACTCTTCATAATCAATGTTCTTCAGAACTACGCAATTGTGAGCTCTGGCACCAGACATCCTAAAGCAACTACAAATCAGAGGGCTGGAGCATGTCACTTGAATAGGGGGACGGGACATTCCTAAGTTAGCAAAAAAGAATGTTTAATTGGGGTGGGATGTGACAAAATGTTACATAGTTCTGAACACTATTGGGGAATGAATAGGAATGAATTACATTTTGTCAAAGCATTAAAAACTGGGCATCCAATGAAATAGACTGGAACGGTTTCAAGACAAACAAATGGAGCATTATAAAATTGATTGCCACAGAATTTCATGGTGGTCATTAACTTAGATGTGTTTTAAAAGTATTAGACAAATTAATGGAGACTACATCTATCATTGGCTATTAGCCATGATAGCTAAAACAGAAACCATCTTATTCAGAGACAGTACAATTCTGGCTGCCAGATGCTGAAGACAGAGAACAGGGAATGGAGTTGGCTATCTCTATCATGCCTTGTTTGTGACCTTCCCAAAGGCATCCTGCTGCGCATCACTAGAGAAAGAGTGATGATCTAGCTGGATCTTTGGTGTGATTCAGCATGACACATGTTTAGGTAAGTCCACATGATAGGTGGTATGAAACCTCTATATAAAAAAAGCAACATTAGTAGGTGGCATGGTGGGACTGCACTGCTTATATGACCTCCTTCCAGCTGAGTCATTGTTGCATACCAGGATGCAGAGGGGGAAGCACAAGGTGGTGGCATGGTTGGCATAGTGCAAACACACCAGCAGAGCCAATCCAGTGCATCAATCATGCTGCTGCCCAGGGCCATCTTACCCATAGGTGCTAGTGGTGCCGGGCTCTCAGGGGCACCAGGCCCAGAGTCCAGGGCCCGAGAGTTGAGTCTGGGGAAGAAGAGCCCATCTGTCGGTCAGAGCACCACAGCGGGCTTTTCTGCTGCGGGCAGCTCTGCACCGCGAGTTCGGGGGCAACTGAGCCAGTGAGACACTGAGGTGGCCAGTTGGCTCCACCCTCCTGCGCTCCTGGGACTGGGCAACCTGGGGGGTGGATCTATGCACCCCGCCGCCGCATATGCTTAAGACAGCCCTGCTGCTGCCTCTGCTGTCCTCCTTCTGTCTGCTGCAGCAACTTGGCTGGTGGGAGGTCAGGTTAACTGTGGAACTGAACTGTGCTGTCCACTACTGTATAGCTATTACTGATGGAAATGGAAAGCGGAGCATTCACTCTTAGGTATGATAGTATGGTGTGATTCTTTTACTCTAACATATGAGCCACCATGAACTACAATTCCACTTAAAGCCAGTTGCAAATAACTTAAAGGTCAGGGATGAGAAACTATTGGGCTATGGCCTGGATGTGGCCCATGGCACCATTGGATTCAGCCTAAGACCTCCTTTCCCCCTCCTTCCCGCATGGCAATCAGGCATACAAAATAAAGCTTCCATTTGCATGAATGGAATCCCACCCCCCTCCGCCTCAAGATCCCAATGTGGAGTGCAGTTGGGATCTATTATGTAGAAAAGTAATAAATAATTCAATTAATAACTATCTATTTAATTTGAATATGATTTATAGAATAGCTTATCATTGAAATCGTACATAGGGCTGGTAGTAAATAAGAAGACACTAAATTATGGGGCTAAACCACCCTGGAATCTCTGTTTGATGAAGGGCTGCTTTAAAGCAGAATGAATGAATTCAGTCTCTGAATCTAACTCATATATAGATAATAAAGTGAAAGGAACAGGCTTTACTCATTGACTCTCTTATAGAACTTACTGCCTCCCTCTGTGTTGAAAGCTATAAGCAAGTTTGTTTTATCCCTTTTTTAAAATTAAATTAAATACTTCCAGAGGCAACCAAATCTGAAGCAATTAGTGGATAATTCATCCCCCACCCCCTGTCCAGCAACTGACTGGAAGGAATGTTTGTATCCGCAGGCTTTGGAGAACCCCAAAGTTTGCAGAAAAAGAAAAAAAGAAACTTGGAGTGAACCCGAGGAGACGGCATGTTCCATGAATGCAGAACATGAATAACTGTTTGGAGAAGTAGGAACCGAAAAATGCAAGGCAGGGTGGGAATGGAATGTCTTGAAATTAAGAATGCTGCTGGCTGGCTGGCTGGAAACCTGAACAGGAACACCACACAGTAACATTCTGTTGTCATATCCATTTGATATTTTCCTGAACAAGTAGATACATATACAGAACAAGACTTTTTGAAACGCTGGGCCCAGAGGGGTCAGAGGGCACTGCTTGGTGCATAATCTTCCTACATTGAGGGGGGGAACTGCAAGTAGAAAATTAGCACAGCAGGAAGGGGAGTGCATTAGAATTAGGAATGAGCAAAGACAGTGTGTGTGCTTTTGATAAAATATTTTGTCATCTGCAAAAAGCACCTTGTATCTTGAGCCCAATAAACCATATAATCCTTTACTTGCTCTATGTATTTTAGATAGGAGGGTGTTTTTTTTTTGTTCTTTAAAAGGGATCTAGTTTGGGAAAGGAGGAAGCAAAAAAGATTTGATTTACGTTTAACTTCACCGTTAAGAAAACACCTTACTGTGCAGTAAGATCTCTCTGTTTCAAGAAAAAAGCATTTCTTCTCCAGACTATGAACTCTGCTCTTGACTCAAATAAAGAGACAGAAGTGAGAGGTGGCATTGATGGACTTCTTGCATTTAATCCATACCTACAGATATTGCAGGGGTTTGGTGTGTATCAAGAGCTCCTGTGCTTTCATGCCCCTTTATAATCCTATGCAAATCTATTCAAAATTAAGTTCCTTTGCAGCTTGCTTCTAGGTTTATGCAGGTAAGATTGCAGGCTTATTGTATCAACATTAGTATCTTTTCATTTCAGCATGAACCCATTGAAAAATGTTTGAAGCAAAGACTATCCAATCTATTCTTTTCCACCAGGTCCTTTCCTAAGAAAAATCGAGAAGTGCTGTTGTAAACAGAATCGGGGAGGGGAAACGACGACAACAACAATTGTCCCTAGCTATGGGAGGCATTCAAATCAAGGACTGAAAAGCCCAGAACTCTGTTCAAATTCAAAATGAACCAGGTGTTTGCTTCCATATTCGTGGGGTACTCAGCTACTCCCAGACATCAACTACAACTGCCAGAATCACACACAAAGGATATTCTTTTGCTTTTGGCCCAAGTGCAGGCTAAAAGAAAGCTTGCCTGTGAAAGATTTCCAGGCTGGATTAGCAAAAACAATGTACCAACTGTCCAAAAGCAAATCCAACCCCAATCTGTTCAGTCTTGGCCATTATTGCAGATCTGGACCTTGTTCATATAATTATATAGCCAGAAGGGACTCAATTATCTGCCTCAAGGAATGATCCATGTATTAGGCACTCTCCCTCATTTACCCACAGAGTCAAGAGATCATAATGCCCTACAATAAAAGTAAATACAAACAATACATCATCAGCATCAAAGCCAGGTTTTGTTTACGTAAACAGAGTGATACATCACTATGAACAGTCTTGTATTTGGAACAGCAAAAAGAGACTCTGAACGATGAGGGTCACATTGTCTTGTGAAAGATGAAATCTTGGACATTGTAAAAATGTTCTAGAAAAAAAACCTGAAAGACTGAAATACAAACTATATCTGGTTTGTAGATACGAACCATGCATAGTTTGTAGTCTTTCCATTCTCTTAAAGATTTATAAATGTATTACTGGGGGAGGAGAATTTTGCTATACCTCACTAAAGTACAGTTCCCAAGATTCTGAGAAGTAAAAAAACTTAAACTTGGGATAGAATTCAAATAAGCTTATAGTGCATTCAGGACCACAAGGAGACCTTTGATTCCTAAAATGCAGACAATAGCATGCCTTCAGTGTTAGCAAAATGATCGAGTCCAACTCGTATCTCCATTCTCCACCCATAATCTAGATGGTTTTGATTCTCCAGAATTGAGGAGTCATTATCTCTTAGAAAATGCAGGTGCACAAACTAAGAAGAGACTGAATGTCAACTCAAAGCTGCAAAGCATAGGAAATGTGTCCTGTGTACAATGTTAAAGGTAAAGGGACCCCTGACAATTAAGTCCAGTCGCGAACGACTCTGGGGTTGCGGCATTCATCTTGCTTTACTGGCCGAGGGAGCCGGCGTACAGCTTCCAGGTGATGCGGCCAGCATGACTAAGCCACTTCTGGTGAACCAGACACATGGAAACGCTGTTTACCTTCCCGTCGGAGCGGTACCTATTTATCTACTTGCACTTGACGTGCTTTCGAACTGCTAGGTTGGCAGGAGCTGGAACCGAACAACGGGAGCTCACTCCGTCACGGGGATTCGAACCGCTAACCTTCTGGTTGGCAAGCCCTAGGCTCAGTGGTTTAACCCACAGCGCCACTCGCGTCTGTGTGGACAGTGTTATTCCACAGCTAAATTTTTGCATCTCGTGAACTTTCTGGCTTGTCCTTGGTATCTGTTCTGCAAAATTAGAATTTTGACAAATAAATGCTTTCAGGAGCATATTGAGCACTCTAATGATGTTGAGAACCAAATGGATAGGCCTGTTGAATGAAAGCAACAACAAAGTACTGTGGTATCTTAAAGACTAACACATTTTTGTTATGGTATAGGCTTTTGACTATTATTGGAGTACACTTCATCAGGTGCATGAGGTCCAGTCATCATTTCTAGGTATATGGGCACATAGTTGTAAAGGAGGGTTGTTTCAGACAGAAATAGAAACAGAAGCACAAAGAGTGACAATTCAATTAGAGCTGGAATGTATGCAAAGTAAGCACAGCGACCCTTTACAACAGCAGTTGGCAATACTGAGACATCTGTAGTGGGAAAAGAAACTGCATCTATTCAGACCTAAATGAATATAACTTCTTGATGAATTGTAATAGCAGTTTCACACTTGAGCTTCCTTTTGAAAAGCCTCTGCAGCCTGTTGTTTAACTAGCCCCTACTGGCACCAGGAGATTTTGGTGCTGATTGGGATACATTCTGTTTGCATGTCATAGGAATAAAGGTAGCTGCCCTATAGGGCATCAGACTATTGGTCCATCTGGTATTGGTATGGTCTTCATGGACTGACAGTGGCTCTCCAGAGAATTTCCCAGGCCTAGCTAGAGATGGAATCTGAGACCTTCTGCATGCAATGTGAATAGAACTTGAGGAGGTTTCGCTTGAGAGAGAGAGCAAGAAATCCCTACTCCCAAGGAGTATACAATCATTTTTATTTTTACTTTAAGCAATACATATGAAGAGAAGGAGGAAGATTGTCATGGGAGGAAGGTGGGCAAATGAAATTGAATGCATTTTGGGGTGGTGGCAGGTTGGATTACACTACATTGTGGAATAATGGATACCTGAGAGTAGACTCCATTGAACTCAGTGTGCCTTAGTTCTGAACAGACAAGTATAGGATAGCACTGAGGGTTAACATTTAACATTAAAAAAATTCTGAAGAGGGATCTGAGAGAGAAAGAGAGAAGGCACTGCATACCTGTTCAGCGAGGGAACTCTGCACAGCAATATTTTATTGGGACCTCTCATTTTAAAATGATTCCGTGTGTCACATTTTTCTACCTAGAGAGAATATATATTTTTAAATGCAAAATTTTGTCTCTTGGCAACATGCTACTATAGCTAGTAGTACATGTTGCTTGACCTCATTCCTGCCCACACTACTAGATGTGATTTCTGCACTAGAGGGGGTTGGACTAGATGGCCCTCCCAACTCTAGAATTCTAGGATTTGATGATGCTACTGCTTTATTTTTCTCTATTTTGTTTGAGGGGGTGGGGGTGGCTAGATCTGCTCTTGCCCCTGTTGTTCTACTGCCCAAACCAAAGCAGTTAGGCTGGCAATTGAAGGGACTATGCATTTTAGTTCCATGGTTTTATACCTTCTAGTAAAATAAATAAATAGATTTGGATACTTAAAATGAGATTGGCTCTAAAAGGAGGGACTTCTTTATTAGGAAAATCACATAACCCTGCCATCTTCTGAAAAAAACAAAACCTTGAAACTCTTAATGATTTCAAACTATGCTGCTATAAAAATCTGGAGAAACATAAAGATTTATTTGCTGCTAAACAGAGTTTATTTTATTTTTCTAAGGCTGTTATTTGAGTCAACACAGCCTGGGTGATACATCTGGTGTGGAAATGTATCCCACAGTAGAAGCTGCCAATTGTGTATTGGCATCTCAAGAGGCATTGTACACCCAGCATGTAATTAGAGTACATAACACACCGCCTGGTTATTATGTTCCTGTTAACTTCACTGCATAACCATTTTGTAGAGATGGGGAATCCTTCAAATTAGCAATCATTTGTTTTTATTCTAGTTTTCTAATATCAATGAGCCTCAGCAGGACGTTGGGGAACAATATATGAAAATTCAAATGGCTTTTTAATTCTTTGCCAAATTCATTAAGAGAGAGCTTGTGGCATGAAGTTCTACATTTTAAGAAGCTGACCGGTATTATTTTGTAATGGAACCCTTGGCTGAACGATCCTTATGACTGTATTATTTCTTTTCCCCTATTTTGTTTACGTAGCAAAGTTGCACATGTAGAGCTGCAAAAAGTACAGTTGCTAGTTTCACGTAGAAGTAGGAATTATGAAGCAGTGTGTGGCATATTTTTTAAAAAAGTTTCTAACAGATTTCAGTAGTGCTGAATGAATCATTGACACCAGCAGAAGGATTCGATGTACAGTATACAGGAGCCAAAGGCACATACAGAGAAGCTCTGGATTAGGTCGACGTAAGCTGATCGCCGAAGAATTCATGCTTTTGAATTTATGGTGCTGGAGGAGACTCTTGAGAGTCCCATGGACTGCAAGAAGATCAAACCTATCCATTCTGAAGGAAATCAGCCCTGAGTGCTCACTGGAAAGACAGATCCTGAAGCTGAGGCTCCAATACTTTGGCCACCTCATGAGAAGAGAAGACTCCCTGGAAAAGACCCTGATGTCGGGAAAGATGGAGGGCACAAGGAGAAGGGGACGACAGAGGACAAGATGGTTGGACAGTATTCTTGAAGCTACGAACATGAGTCTGACCAAGCTGCAGGAGGCAGTGGAAGACAGGAGTGCCTGCCGTGCTCTGGTCCATGGGGTCACCAAGAGTCAGACACGACTAAATGACTAAACAAGAACAAAGCGAAAACTTAGAAAGCACCCCAGTAGTCACCAGTTCAAAGTATAGACTGAGCTCCACACTGAACAGTTCATTCATATTGTTAAAAAGGTAGAGTGTGAGCATTCCAATAAACAGAGTAGAATCAACAAGTAAGTCACATTGAGCAATAAAACATGAAAAGAGGGATGAAGGAACAGTGAATGCATACTTTGAAATAAAGCCCACTGAGTTCATGGAGTTTACTACTTTGAGCTAAACTTCATTGAACTAAATGAAACGTCGAGCAGGACTGAAGCTTACATGTGCTGTGTTTACTATAAATGCTGTGTGTGCTTAATTTATTCTGGGATATATAAAGAAGAAGAAGCACAATGTATCCCAACCAAAGCCATATGCCACATAAGAAAACCAATGCTTAAGTATTTATATGCAAATCTAGTGATTTACTCATTAAGTTTCATTCTTATCCCACATTTCATTCATCAGAAACGCAGTCAGGAATTTTAAGGCTCACATCAGTCAGTGCCAGTAATGCCTTCTTGGCAAAACGCCTAGCCATCCCATAGTAGATGTTTTGTGGCAGCTTCAGTTCTATTCAGTCAAGTAGTCTTTAGTTTTGCTTTTTTCACACCAACAATAGTTATTCAGGTGACCATGTGAAAGGCAAGCAGTGTCAACACAGACAAAAATATAGGAAAGAAATGATGTGATTCATTCAGGTCCTCTCCATCCCATGCACAGAAATTATTAGAGGGAGGGGGACACATCGGAAGCCTAATGACTAGAGTGAGTGTCTCCCAAGCTTGGAACTGGCAACAAAATGTTATCATCCATCATCCTAATAAGCACTTAAGAAAGTAAATCAAAAGCTATTAAAACACTTCTGACACCAAACTCACATCCCCGAGTAATGCACAAACTCCTGCAATTTATGGTCTGTGCATGAGGACTGTGGGATTGAATTGCAGGGGGGGTATGCTGGGTTTTCACACAAAACATGTCACTTTTGCTATTGTTTTCTAGGCCTAGAAATGAAATGTAGCACACTATGCTCTCCCACCTCCCAAACACACAAATGATTAAGTGCACAGATGAGAAACTATACATCAAGAAAGGCTGCAAAGAACTAACTTACTTGTTCTAGGAAAGCAAAGAATTAGACGAGTGTTTTCCTTAAAGACAGTTTTAAAAGATTAAAATCAATGTGGTGCAAAAACTAGTCACTCACCAGTTGCATAGAAGGACTGCTTTGTAATACCATACAGTCACATGAGATTCAATGTATGTGGATTTTGACCCAATCACACTGTTGGTGGTGGCATTTTCCAAGTGGATGTTAAAAGTTTTGCATCATTCTTGGTTTTCGAAGGAAAAGACAGGCACCTTTTACATGTAGAGTCTATGTAGAGTATAAAAAGCTTTGTTCCTCTGGGGATAATCTTTTGGGCGCTGCATACTGCTAGTTGGCAGAGCCCAAGGCAGTGATGAATGGAGCCAATGTCAAAAACAAAAATGTGACATAAATTCTCTCTGTGTGTGTTCCCATTTCCTCTCCCCTGCCCTTCTCCCTTCCTTTCTCTTTTGATCTCCATCCTGGAAACCACACCCTGGCCTCACCCAGCAAGGAAATGCAACAGGTGAGCTATGGGACAGGTGCATATTCTGTCCCAGCTGTAACTCCTTGCTTGGCTTCTGCATTGCACAAGGGAAAAGAAGCTTCTCTTCCTCCCCGTCATCAAGGAAATGCAGTGGGCCATGTGTTCACAGCTCAGGAAGGAAGTAGGGATGAGGAGGAGAGGCAGCTGGCCAGACAAGAACAAGTCATTGGATAGATCCAGCCCAGACTAGGATGGTTTGTCACCCCTTGGCATAATGCACTTGTAGTGTAAGGCAGGGGTAGCCAATGTGGTGCCCTCCAGATGCTGTTGGTGTACACATTTTATCAACCAGCATAGCCAATAGTCAGGGATTATAGTCCAAGAATTTCTGGAGGGCACCACATTGGTTATCCCTGGTGTAACGTATTATTTATTTCCAAAAAGGGCATTGGAATAAATGTGCCCATTGAGAATGCTATTAGAAATAGCAGTTCACAAGCACTGGGTGCTGATTAGCTCTAAATTTATGAGAATGCAACAGATCCTGGAACTTCCATTTGTGGAACTAGCTCTGGAAGCAGAATAAGTTATGGGAATGCTGATTCATTTCTGGTTTTGACCTCACAGTGCTAAAATAATCATGCTAAAAATGCATTCAAAGAATGATAGCAATGCAAGAAAATGGGAGATTTGCTTAGCGTCAGGTGATCACCAAATCGTTTGTATGAAGTCAAGTAAACCAGTCCTCTAACATTCAGCTTGAATGCTCATAAGGTGCATGGCAGCTCTCATCTGCTTGCTACCCCTTTTCTGTCCTCCAAAGAGGGAAAGAACACCTCAACCAGAGGAAGGGAAAGGGGGTCAATCCATTCCCACTCTTCTGTCCCTGACTCAGTAGGTCACATGTACACCTCCTTCATCTCCCAGCTCAAGCTTCCTTTTCTCTATCCACTCTAATCTGGGGGAAAGTGTAGCGTGAAGCACAACATACTTAAAAACCAATCAATCCACATAACTTTTCTTGTCCAGTTTGTCTTCTAACAAAATCATTTCCTTGCTCCCTTACGGCCATGCACTCAAAGATTTGTCAGAGGATTGAGACCATTTTAAAAGCCTGTGATTTACTGGGGGGGGGGGAGGATCTCACAAATGCAGTTAAGAGCTGGAAAGGGTTGAGAGGTTTTTAATTACTAGGGGTTGGGGGCGCTGCTGTAGTCATAATATCAGACAGTAATATCAGTTTGTCCTTTTCATCAGACTGCACTTCATTCAATATGGGAGAGAGAGAATGGCAGGATAATCAGTCACTACCTGTTTCATTCACACACTGAGGTTCAGTTCGTATTTTTCCTATGCTATAAAAATTATTTGAGCCTGAATCACGCAATGAAAAAAATGGTAGCATTGCCAACCCCTCAAGCAATGAAAACCACAGTATAATTTGACAGGGGAGATTCTGTCAAAAGGCAATTTCGGAAGTCTTTTATTTGCTACAATAGTATTCTAGGATGCTTATGTATTATATAACACTTTTGTAGTATTTTACAAGACACAATTCCAAGGTCTCAGGCACCACCTACTTTACCAATTTAATCTAGAAAACCTGGGTTCCATTGAAGAATAAGAAGAGTTACAAACCTAAAAAGCTATACCTGAACAAAAATAAACCAAGATTTCCTGCAGGTATCCACTGAAATAACTGAGATATGTACAGCACATTGAATGCTTAAGAAATTCACTGTAGCCCATTTCTGGGATTATCATAAAACATCACATATTAAAAGTAAACCTGGAACGAAAACAAAAGGCTGGCACTATGTGGTGTAGTCCTGTTGCTCTCAGTGTGTAGGAATTAAATAAGTGGCATGGCACCAGCATGTCAAGCCACACATGCCACAACCAGGCAGGGCTGGCCCACCCATGAGGCAAGGTGAGGTAACCACTTCAGGCAGCAGGGTTCATCGGGGCAGTAAAAGGTAAAGGGACCCCTGACCATTAGGTCCAGTCGCGGACGACTCTGGGGTTGCAGCGCTCATCTCGCTTTATTAGCTGAGGGAGCCAGCGTACAGCTTCTGGGTCATGTGGCCAGCATGACTAAGCCGCTTATGGCAAACCAGAGCAGTGCATGGAAATGGCGTTTACCTTCCTGCCAGAGTGGTACCTATATATCTACTTGCACTTTGTCGTGCTTTCGAACTGCTAGGTTGGCAGGAGCTGGGACCGAGCAACGGGAGCTCACCCCGTCGTGGGGATTCAAACCACTGACCTTCTGATCAGCAAGCCCTAGGATCTGTGGTTTAACCCACAGTGCAGTAGACCCTGTTAATCCAGTATACCCTGACACTGTACACACTTCCTACTTCATTCAATGCATAACTTACAAAACACTTCACAACATGACCCTTCCATGTTTTACAGTATATCTCCCTATATCCCGCTGTATCACCCTAAACTCAATCAAGTGAGCAAGTACACCCTCTTATCAAGGCTATACATTTGACCCAATCAGATCTTGAGCTGATAAGAATGACTAGTTGGATCTAGGGAATAGTGAGTGTCTTTTTTAAAAAAAATCAGGGGGTGATATCACTTGCCTTCTAAAAGCTGGTACTGAAGATGACCTCCTTGGACTCAGAAGTGTGTGGGAACTCCCATCCAAACACTAACAACCCCTTCTTGGGCAAGGTGTCTGGTCAGTGCCAGACATTCTTGAAAGAAAGAGATAATCCAGAATGGAGGTAGTTAGCCTAAACTGCCCCCAATTAATTTTTTCTGCCCCTTTGAGACTTTCGCACATGCTGGTGACAGGGGGAAAAAACACCACATTGAGGGTAGGTGCTAGGATAGGCAGAGGAGATTTAGGCTTTGATGAGGATCCAGATTAGCAGAGAGGCAATATCCCCTCTCCTCAAATGATCTGCGTTTATGTCAACCATTTTTATTTTTATTTTTTTCAACCATTTTTATTTAACTAAAGTTGTGTGCTGCCGTAAGACCTCTAATCATGGATCAGTTGAAGAGGAACATACGCAAGAGAAAGAGGTTGGGCGGCCACGCCCATTGCTGACATCCTGCCCTGAGCTCCTTTGGAAGGATGCTAACTAAATAAATGAATAAATAAATAAAGTACCCCCCTGAGGATTTGGCCAAGAGCCCTGCCCACTTTTGATTCAATCTGAAGAGGTGTCTTTGAAGGGACCCATTAATTGCAATAGCTTTTCAATATTCACTGAGCATCTCCCACAAGTTATTTTACCCAACCCCTATCCTAAACCAAGTTTCCTTAGCTGATAAAGACATTGCCTTTTTGACAGGTATTTGGTGACCAGAATTAAGCAAGCAATTGAGCTTTATTATAATGGAGCTATATTACAAAAGCATACAGTATTACGTACTATATATACATTATTGCAATAGCACATTGTTACTATCGCTGAACCTCTGGGGTGGAGTAAAATATTAGCTCGAGTAAAATGGTGAGATACAACTAAGCATGTCAAGTTTTATTCACCAAAAACCACTCTTATTGGCAAATAGGAAGAAAAAACACTCTGTGGCTTGCATAGCACAAAAAGCCTATAGCGCTGCAGTTCATCATAGAGGATCCCAGTGCAACGTAAGACATTTTATTAGACAAATTTATCTTTAATTCTTTGGACCCCTAGGGTAAACACAGTAACTTTTTGCATTAATTACATATTTATCCCCATCAGATCCCAAACAAATGACGTTTTCATCATCATTTAAAAATAAAATGCTGTCAAGGTCTCCTTTACTTAATTCTTCCTAGGGGAAGAATATAAAGAGTAATACATAGTGCACAATGTCCCCCAATTCTCCCATGTCACAAATACATAAGCTACAACTCACAAGGAGTTTGACACATTTCCCCTCTAAATAGGCTGAAGGCATCATTTGAAATTGCAGAAAGGTAAAAGCAAGCAATTTAAGTGCTCCTGCATCCTTTGGTATGTATGACCTCCAGAAATCCAAGCTGAAACTGTAACAGCAATACTATCCCCACACTAAACAGTAACAAACTAATCCTATTATTCTGCCAAGAAAAATGTTGGCCATTTGGGAAAAGGCCATAGCTCAGGGACACAACTACAGCATTAGCTTTAACACTGGTGATTTTCAGGTTTTGCAGACATGGTTCCTCCAGCTGAGTTTTTATTTCTGTCGTTTTGGATACAGAAGTGTGTGTGAGAGAGAGAGAGTGTGTGTGTAATTTTGCATAATAGAAGGTGACTTCTTAATATTTTTGTGTATTTTGTTTTTAAAAAATCATAACCCAGCCATTTCATATGTTGAAAGTCACTCAGAGCTTTGGTGCACGTGACGCACAAATTTAATAAACAGTAAATAAATAAATACAAAATAGAGCATGTCTGTGGCATATAAAACATCCCACATCCTATCCCTCAAATTAAAGTAGCAGGACTGGGAAAAACCACTTCTCTAGTCTTTGGGGAGCTGCTGCCAGTTAAGGCAGATAACAGGTCCAAATCTTTTCATGGTTCTTACTCTTTCTCTCCTCAAACGCTTCTTCCACTCACTCACTTCAGTTCTGTCTACATATCTAAGGAATACTGACCAATCATTGACACCATTTCTTTTCTATTCAAACAGGAACAGTAAGATCCAATACATATTAAAATCAATATTATGCATATATTTGTAATGGCTCCATAAGCAGGAGCTGTCATGAATATTAAATTCATGTTTTTTCATGTACCCTTTCCCTGGAATCTTTCAAAGCTCCCCAGCCTATAAAAACTTAACAGTGAACAATCTCTGAGTCTTCTTCCCAGCTACATCAACCATTTCACCTGCACACATTAATACCTTGGGAACGAGAATACTGCATCCAGCTGACCAATGAGCCCTTGGAAAAGTTGTAAATCACATTGCTGTCATTCAAAGCATGGGATGAGTAATTATGCAGCTGGAGTTCAGAACTGAGTATTTCAGAGACAAACTTTTGAATTGGTCTAATCATGAGCTGAGCTAAATCCTCTCCAAACATTGAGCTCAGTCTGTAATTAGATGAGCTCCAGCACCAGCCCTGCCCACAGCTACTTGTCAACCTTCGCTTAAAATTAAGCATGACACCTGTTTCCTCAACAGCTACGCTAGATCTGTGCCATTTGCTAGACTGTTCTGCAAGCAGTAAGGCACAGCTTTCCAAACTTCGTGATTGGTGAAACACTTTTTAGACATGCATCATTTCACGACACAGTAATGCAGTTTCACTAGCAAACCGGAGGTTGAACTAACCCCTTTCCAGCCCCGGGAGAAGCATGGGGAGCATTCACATGACACACCTACACACAGCAGCCGACACACTAACGTGTTGCAACATACAGTTTGGAAAGCTCTGCAGTAAGGAGATTAAAATCAACCTCTCGCTTTGAACCTGGACTTTCTAGTAGAAATAGTAGAAATATTTCTAGTAGAAATAGTAGAAATATTTCTAGTAGAAATAGTGACTTGGCAGCCTCCCATCATGCTTCATATACCTTGCTCGTTTTAGCATTTTTCTGAACAGTAGCAACTATTACACTCCTGTTTTATCTAATGAGCCTGGCATCTTCTGAATCACAAAACGAACATAACATACTAAAACTTATGAGCAGAGTAGTTAACCGCTACAGCCTTCTGACAAACCCTATGCTTATTGGTAAGTTTGAAGCCTTGCAAGAGTCTGCATGACAAGCTTTTCAGAAGGATATTGGATGGTGGTTCTGCTTTGCACTGATGAGTTCCCAGGCTTCGGAAGCCTCCTGCCAAGAAAACATTTTATGTTCTGAACCTATAGATGGCTGGCAGAACCACATTCCATGTCTCTGGCTATCTCATTTACACTGAGAGTTTAATCCAATTTATCATGTTTTCATTATTCTTATTATCATTATTTCACTCTTCCCAGTTGCAGCGAATTACTCTTCGTGTGCTAGGGCAAAGTGAAGGCAGACAAATCACTGGGATTATCATCTCACTGCAAGGTTATGATCATAGAGACAGAACAATTTGTATAACATTAAGTAAAGGACCAGCATGATGCCTAATGTGTCATCTAACTGGAGACTGCAGTCCTGTAAGATAGGCCTAGAAACATTGCACATCTTCTTCATCTTTGAACCCATCAGCTAAGAGTTTTGTCATTGTCAGGAAAATTTATGAATGAGAGAAGGTCAAATGGATAAAGGATGGACTTCTTGCCATGATAGGTTTTATGAAAGGTTTATATGTGACTGTAGCCTAAGATGTTTCTTTTTTTAAAAAAATAAATAAATATGTTTTTATTGAGTTTCTTTGTTAAAACAAATTATCCAATTATCCAAATTTTATATTTTACAATCCCCACCCTTCCATTGACTTCCCTCATCTCCCCTTTATAGTTTATTATCCCCTTCATAGTTTATTTATAGTTTATTATCTTCTGCATGTTATAGCCTAAGATGTTTCCACATAATTCCATTACACTGTCTTCTCTGACTCTACGTGTGGATAGTGGAAGCCTTTGATGTTCTTATACAAGTGGCCCTTATTTGGCATGTCTTTTGTCTTCTTTTGTAAATTTATTGTCTTCAGAAAACCAGTAATTAACTTGAAGCCTTGGCATGGGAAGTAGCCAAGAGGGGGCAGCGAGGCAGCTGCCCCCCACCACAAAATTATAGAAAATCATTGAAAGTATTCAATTATTTGAGGTTCTGCCCTCCCCCCTTAGCAGATCTCCCCCCCCGCAAAAGCTTGCTCAACAACTTTGGCTGCCTCCCCCCCCAACAAAAATCCTGGCTACTCCCATGAAAGTAGATGCAAGATATTTTTAAAGGGTTATCTGGGAAATTATTCTTACACATAGGCGAGATCTATGGAGACAAACTCAGTTTCTGCAAAACTGTGGCATTCCTGTCTGTAGGATGGAGTAAGGAAAACACTACATTTGAACACTACATTTGAAATACGTCTTGAAATCCCTGAAGTGGATATTTGAAGCTGTACTGTTTCATAGCCAAAATTCAAACATCAATTTCATCTGTTATTTGGCCCTTGAAATTAACTTTTGTCGCTTTAACAGAGATTTTGGATCATCAAGACCACTTCTTGACAACAGGATGATTCCGCTAGACTTCTGGCCTTTTATTAGAATCTCTACATTTAAATGCATTTCTTGATTTCTCTGGGGACCCCTGACTGAAACTCTGGACAGCCACTGGAAGTCAGTGTCAAAAATACTGGCCAGATGAAGTAATGGTCTGATTCAGTATAAGGCAACTTCCTATGTTCCTGGCAATTTGTTCGATTGAGCTACTGATCTACATTGCCAGCCTATTTTTGATTTGCCAAACAGCCATTGCTTCTAAGCCTTCCCTTAGGTGCCTTGCTCTTTCCAACATTGTTTCAAATATCTGAAAACTGAAATGGTATCATGTTCTCTATAAGAGAAACATACCAATTCTGTCTGTCATCATCTCGCACAAGCTCCAAGCACTTCATAAGAATTGCGGCTCTAATAATACATAATGATTATATCAATTTCAACATTGAAAGAGAATGTCCGGGTAGTGAATGCAAAGCTGCCAATAAGAACAACAAATTCTATGCACAAAAGCAACCATAACAAGAAAGACCAAATCAATACATCTGGAGAATTTTATCTGTAACACGTTTCATCAAAATATGCTCTGAAAGAGATTAACAGTAATCTGTCACTGATTGTGTTTTCTTGTAAATGAGTCTCATTGAACTCAGTGAGCCATACATCTAAACAAATAAGTTTATGATTAGGCTTTAGTAACGGAAATATAATACTAATATGGATTGCCTTCTTCTTTTCTGTTTGCTACAGTGCAACAAAACTACAGTGCCACAGCAGCTCCAACTTCCCATCAATGGCAAATAGGGCCATCTAGGTTTTGTGCAGAGTTGTATCACTCTGGTCCAGCTCCAGCTGTGGTTATTTTGCTGCTTTCCCCCATTTTTGTGCATGCTATGCTTCAAGCACCCCCAGATCCTCACCTTATATGACACAAAGATGGCTGTCCCCATATACCATCAGCAACTGACTTCAAACCAAAAGCCCACATAGACTGTTCAATTGGACCTAAGATTTTACGGAAATGTAAAGCTAGGTTGTTCATGAGTATAACCATAATTCCATCCACATAATACTATTACACTATCTTCTGTGACTGTAGGTTAGAAGAAACAACATGAGTGGAATAAAAATTTAAGATAGGCTGGTGGTGCTTATTGTGCGTGTCTTTAAAAAAAGCAGGATACAAACATAGTGTTGCTGTGTACACAATTCATAACTAATCAGCCCACATAATGAAGTCACACCACCTGCCTAGTATTAATTATACAGAGTTTTCCTTTAGGCATCATAGACATGATGAGTTTATAAAAAGGAAATGAAAGATTATAGCTTCCTAGATTTTGAATGGGAGTTTTCCCAGATGGAAAGTGATAGATTGGTCTTTAAAAAATGTTCTACTTAGAGCCCTGAAGCATGACGGATTTCAGCATGACTAATATCTGGCAGCCAACCTTCTATCTATTTAATGCAGTCTTGCAGACTCAGCTTTCAACTGTGTTTGCAATCCAGTCTGCATGTTCGCCTTGCACCTCCAAGCACTAATGGCAGAACCATAGCCTGATCATAACAGGAAGCAAAGAGGTACAGTCATAATGCACCTGGTTGTGATTTATTGATCCACACCTTTGCCAGGGGTAAAGATGGGAAGAAAAGAAGAACAATTTGGCCCCACCTTTGGTCCTGCCCACATGAACTCCATGGACACAGGCCACTCCACCAGGCTCAGGGGCTACCAGCCACCACTGGGGGAGAAAGAACCTTTGCTTCTTTAAGAAAATCAAACACACATGACTGTAAAAGGATTACTCCTACCTGAACAATTATACTTTAGGAAGAATAAAAATCACGGTTAAAATGACAAATGAATGACACATATCAGATGCAAATAGATGAAAACTAATTGTTTGCAAAAATTTGATGTTTAACTGTCATGCCATCTCATCACAGAAAAATATTGATGATGCACATGTTAAAGGCATTAAGATTTAATCATAAGGACTGTGCTGCTATCTCATTTTAGCAAAAAGAAGCCTATGAACAGAACAACAGTGAACACACACTGGGAACACCTTACTGCTATCTTACCTGTGCGAGGCCCATGGGCAACAAAAGCTTCACATGGTTTTTGCAGTACCCTTTCATTGCCATGTGACACGCACAGTAAACCCTATGGATGGATTGTGTCCAGCATTCATGCAGTCTTCTAAATCTCAGATGCATTGGTGATCTTACAAACAGAATTGAATGAACACTGCAATACAAACTGTGCAAAAAAAAAAAGCCCTAGGAAATGAGATCATAGGTTTCAAAACCCAACTAAATATGTACTGCTGGCTTCTATTGTATAAGTGTTTCCAACTGCATGCTGGAATATAGCTGGCTTATTTCTTTCTTTTTTTCTGGTTTTCAGTCCATTACCAGTCTAAAAGGAACCTAACTTAAGAACAGCATAGTACATGGTATCCAACAAGGGGCCAATCCAATTTGACCCTTGCACTTCAAAAATTTATTACAAGTGTGTACGGGGCGGACTAAGGGCTCCCTGGTTCTTTCTTGCATGCTTTTAAGCAGTTCTTATCTGCTCACAGCAGATAGAAATTGTAGTGTTTGCTGAAGTGTTGGAGCAAAAAAGCCCCTGGAAACAGAGGAGTGTTAGGACGTGCCACCCCTTCTTGGGTAATTGTGCAGAGAAAAGGTTGGCCGTACAATTAAGCTACGTGGGGCAGTCATCTTTTTCTCCATACGATTACCCAGGTGGGGGTGGCACATCATAATGGACTGTCCCTTCCAGATGCTTTTTACTCAAGCATTTTGAACAAGCACAGCAAGCACAGCTCTTTCTAGCTGCTGCAAGGAGCTAGGAATGGTTTAAAAGCAAAAAAGCAATGATAAGAATAAGAATTAGGGGACACCCCCAGACCACCTTGCAAAAACAAAAACGTAGTAATTTGGAGTAGGCCAGGTTGGAAAGGTTCTTAGGTATACAATTTAATATGCATCTTTACATTTCAGTCTAGCAAAAGTCCACTGGGTGTGGAACAGGAGATTCGGTCTAAAATATTAAATGAACTGAAATCATCCCTCATCCCTACTCCCAGGCAGAGAGGAACAAGGGATATGGTGAACTGGATCTTGCTGCAAAGGGAAGAAAAGGGAAACGTTGGGAGGTGTGACTTTGTGCCAATGGCATTGTGGGATTGGTCATAGAACCAGCATTTTCTGAGTACTGCAGCTCATTGGGTAATGGCATAAAAGTGCTGCTTTAGTTGTTAATATTTAATTATAAGCTAGTTGCTTAGATCTGCTGTTTAGCCTGTTGTTCAGTTCAGTTCAAGTCAACGTCATCTGTGCCATTTGTCTTAATTTAGTTAAAGCATTTTCTCTCTTTTTTTAACCATGATGGAAAATGTAGCTCTATACAATTTTGCTTATCCTTTCAAATAAATTGCCCCTTCAGCGTCAGGTACATAAATAAATAAGTAAATGGGTTCTTTTCTTCTTAGGGAGTGGGATTCTTTTACAAGCTCAAGGCTTCAAAGCTGCTTTCATTATGTCCTTTGGTGACATTTCGAGTCATGAGAATCTCAACAAAAAGTACTTTGACCTCAATTGCTATGCAAAAGTTTGCAAACAAAAAAGTACACAATTTTGCTTTCCGTTTCGCTCTGTCAGGGTCATTGAATTCGACACTTTCCTCAAATATTGGCTTGAGTGCTACTTATAAATTTTGCACATTTTTAGTTCCATTAAAGCTGCTTCCTAAGATCTTAAAAAAAAAAACCCAACAACATGCACATCTAAGTCTATGGTCAGAATATGTGCACATATCAGACAATCTGGGAGGAGTGTTTTACGCTCTGTGGGAGCAGTGCAGGCAGGGACAGGGGAGTACACAATTAATTGTGTCAAATGAATGTTTTTAATTACATTATAAACGTGCTAAACTCAGTCTTAATTATGCCTCACTTCCCCATGTAGTGATAGCAGGGTGTATATTAGGGTTTCAATACACACATCTAGTTCAATGGAAGCAGTTCAATGGAAGCAGAAGGTGCATCCATGCAGAGGTTGTGAAAAAATATGCTCAGCGGGAGCATGGTACATTAAGAGGAGTCTATGGTGTCAGTCTGCCTTTGAATGTAATCCAGCAATCAGTGATGATGCTTTAGGGCAGGGGTTCCCAAATTGTGCTCCGTGGACCAGCAGTGATCCAGGAGCTTCATTCAGGTGGTTTGTGGCATGTCTGCATAAAACATTAATATTGATTTTTTTTAAAATTGTTTTTATTGCTTTATTCTATGGAATGCAAATTGTAATACAATAAAACACAATATAAGAAACAAAAGAAATAATTAAAACACAATTAAAACCCAAGTGGTACAATGCGTTGCAATTGCTAGAACAGACACCAAAATCATTAAGTAGTCTGTCAAGACCATTAGCAATTGTCAAGTTGTCCCGGGGGGGGGGGAGTTAGGAGACATTGCTTCAGGGATTGTGCATATCCATGGGCATGCAATTGGCAGCAGGACTGCAGCATGGATGTAAGTAAATGAAGACAAAAGTTTAGGAAAAGAAATAAAAAAGTGGCAGTGTACCCGGTGCAGAAAATTTCTTGTCACCCCCCCCCATTGAATTTTTCTATATATATATATATATACTTTATTTCATATTTTCCTAGAAAGAAATTTTTATTCTGGGCCTCTAATAACAAGTAGGCGACTATGGACAGATACTTAAATCTACAGGTTGTGTTGTGTTTTGGCTTGTGTTATTTTATTTATAGCAGGCCCGTCCAACTTCCAAGAGACTGTGATCAACTGGCAGTGATCTACCCATTGGATTGACCAAAGTTGTTGAGCTTTTTTGCAGAACCAGAGTTGTTGAACTTTTTTGGGGGGGGGGCAAGTGAGTCTGCCTGCCGCCTTACAGCTGAGGGGGAGACAGCTGGTGGACTGTTTTGGCAGCGTGAAGCTTGCTTGCACCAAAACCACAGCGTCTTTCACAGATGGTGAGTGCCACACAGATTTTTGTCACACCGCCCCCAGAGGTGACACCCGGTGCAGACCACACACCCCTTGCTCCGCCACGTGCCCTACACTTCCAATCTACTGGTCACAATATATTATTATTATTATTATTACTACTACTACTACTACTACTACTACTACCATGTTTCTCCAAAAATAAGACACCGTCTTATATTTATTTCTCCTAAAAAAAAAACACTGTGACTTATTTTCAGGGGATGTCTTTTTTATTTATTAAGTATGCTACAGTTTAACCTACAAGGTTAAACTGCCTATCACTATGGCTTATTTTGGGGGTATGGCTTATTTTGGGGGTATGGCTTATTTTTGGATACTTATTTGGTGGATTTGGTAAAAGGACAGATACTGCACATAAAGAGAAAAAAGTACATGCTTACAATGGAATAACTTGGGGTTTTCCCTAACTTTTCATAGCTGTGCCGCACTCCGGCTTCAACTCCCCAGTTACAACTGGAAGTAAAGTTCACACTTATACCCAAACAGGTTTATTTTTAAAGTTGACATGGGAATATTAAATGCTTTCAAAGGGACCCATCCTTTTATTTCTGCTTAAGTCATATTGAAAGGAAGGTAGGCCCAATGTTCATGAAGAGATCAAAAGGCAGGGAACACAGGTGCATCAAAATAAAGAGTGGTTGACTGATCTAAAAGAGAGATATGAAAGATTGCATGGGCCTGGGAAAAGCTGCCTGAAAAGAGGTAGGCAGAAGTAGTAAAGAGAAACAGTGAGCAGCCTGCTCTGTGAATGGGTGATTTGAGCTCACAAACCTTTAGTTCATTTTTCATAACACACTAGTGAGCACTAGCACACAGTCTGGAAATTACTGGACTAACCTGACACAATTCCTTTTACTCGTTTGGACAAAATACTAGTGGATTCTGGAAGTATCCTCATTCAAATATGCTGAACATTTCTTTTTCTCCTGCCAACAGAAATTGGAAGGCACAGGAAAGATAAAAACAGGCTTCAGGCTGTCACCAGCTGTTACACAATTGTTTGCTTATCTGGAAATAAGTGAAGACATTTGGCCTATGTTGCTCTAAGAGTTTTCAAAACACATGCATCTATCGAATGGTCACATAGTGCTCAGGTTCAGAGCCAAAATGCCCCTCTCCGCTCCTTTGTTGATCATTCCAGGGGCTGCAGACAGGCAAATTTCACACCCTGTGAACAGGAAGAAACTATATGCCTCTCCATTGCCTAAGCGAGGCTCATAGGTGAGGCACTGCAAAGGTAGCCAAAGAAACCACCACACTGCAGAACAGGAAGGAAGAGGAAACATACTTGCACAACCTGTTGCCTAGGCAACTAAAGATCACTGGCGGAGGAAGAGGAGTGTGGGGGAGGGGAGCTCACCGCCCCTGGCAAGGCGATCCCGGTGGGGTGCCATCATGGCTGCCAACCCTGCCTGCTCTGGGCGCCATGCCCCTATGGGCGGCACGTCATGCCCCGAGGACGCACGCCACGGTTAGCAGAGTTTGTAACCTGAAGCGTTTGTAACCTGAGGCATTTGTAACTCGAAGTACCACTGTACATGGAGAGATTTCCAAATACTAGTGAGAATAGGGCAAGCCCTGCTCCACACACCTTAAAGGACCACATATGGTTCGCCTAGCAAACTCTAATGATGCAGCTGTGGAGAATACCAACACATAGGTAAAATGTAATGGCAATACCCTACTTATTAGCTCCATTTTGAAAACAGAATTAACAAACTTTTAAAACATTATAGAACTGAAAAGCAGTATGAGCAATGCACATCTGCGACTTACAGTACCTGACTACTAATTGTCAGTATTAATATTCATATTCTGATTTACATGCTGACTCTTCTGTTGCAAATGGATCAAGGTTCCCTTGATTTGCATGGCAGCAATACTACATTTCATGACTGGATGCAAGACAGAATGCACTTTTAATGTGCTTAATAAATTTGCATCCTAATTAATGTGGAATGTCTTGTAAAGACCAGCCAACCAAAGGAGAATGCATTTAAGTGAATTCTGAGTCAAGCCAAATTCTTTGGAATCTAGAATATGGTTCTTGTGATACTCATCTGAATGACTTTGATATGGTATAAGTGCAGAAGAAATCAATATATTCAAAAGAAAGTGTCTGGGGAGATTAGTTGTGTGAGAGAAAAATATTTTAGCCACCTAAAATAGGATACAAATACAAAAAAATAATTGTACCTATAGATGTAAGGAAATTTCTTCAGAAATAAAAGTTCATCTTTAATTTTGGGATTTAGGCCTTCTAAGGGTCCAGGTTTTTCATATGAGGGGCAGTCTTGTGGCATTATTCATCACCAATAAGTGGATATGAAAGAACTCTAAAGTCAGTTCTACAAGTTACGACTGCTTCAGAAAATGTTTTTTCACCTGAGGTACCACTGTATTTATGTTTTCAGATGCACAGTTTAAATATGTTTAAATTCATGTGCACTTATGTGATGCTTATACAGTGGTACCTCGGGTTACAAATGCTTTGGGTTACAAATTCTTCGGGTTACAAACTCCACTAACGTGGAAGTAGTTACCTCGGATTGCGAACCTTGCCCCAGGATGAGAATGGAAATTGAATGCCGGCAGTGGGAGGCCCCATTAGCAAAAGCGCGCCTCAGGTTAAGAATGGTTTCAGGTTAAGAATGGACCTCCAGAACGAATTAAGTTCATAACCCGAGGTACCACTGTATTTGGAAGTCTATACTGTATAGGAAAAATCAATATAACAGAAGTGTTTGCTGTAGTAATCACAATGTGCAGAACTGGTTTAAGAATAATTGGTATTTTGTATCTACTTTTTGGAATTTTTTAATGGCTTAGAATATAACATTGCCAGGCTTCATTTCTCTTAATCTACAATAAGGTGCTTTCTCTTTCTTAATTCTGCATCCAGTGCAACTCTGATACAGTAATACCTCGGGTTACGAACGCGATCCGTTCCGGATCGCAGTTCGTAACCCGAATAGTTCGCAAACCGAACGCGATGGGCGCCGCCATTTTGCGCATGCGCAAAGCGCGATTTTTGCGATTTTCGCGCTTTGCGCATGCGCAAATCGCGCGATCGCGCGTGCGCGGCTTATGCGTGCGCGCGCGTGGCGAAAACACTTCCTGGCCTCTGCACAAAAATGCATACAGTGGTACCTCGGTTTATGAACACAATTGGTTCCGGAAGTCTGTTCATAAACTGAAGCGTTCATAAACTGAAGCGAACTTTCCCATTGAAAGTAATGGAAAGTGGATTAATCTGTTCCAGACGGTCCGCGGGGTTCTTAAACTGAAGCGTTCATAAACTGAAGTGAACTTTCCCATTGAAAGTAATGGAAAGTGGATTAATCCGTTCCAGATGGGTCCGCGGAGTACTTAAACTGAAGCGTTCATAAACTGAAGCATGGGTGTAATTGGTTCCGGAAGTCTGTTCATAAATTGAAGCGTTCATAAACTGAAGCGAACTTTCCCACTGAAAGTAATGGAAAATGAATTAATCCGTTCCAGATGGGTCCGCGGTGTTCATAAACCGAAAATTCATAAACCGAGGTGTTCATAAACTGAGGTTCCACTGTATTTAAATGTGCGCTTACTTACCCAGATATCTAATCACAAAATAATAATAAAATAATAATAATAATAATAATAATAATAATAATAATAATAATAATAATAATAATTGTACCCCACCCATCTGGCTGGGTTATCTTTAAATAGCATTTGATTCAACATAAGCATTTCTTAACCTATTTTATCACAAAATGCACATTTTAAAATGTATTTTGGTACTTTCCTCAAGCGAAAAACTGTAATCACACAATTCAGAGATGTACGAATCCAAATATAAATTAGGTACCAATCTGTATATTAGTCCAGGGTGCATGCATTGAGTCAGTTCCCTGAAAAACAGACCACACACAATTCATTTCCATCTCCTGATGCAAGGTGGGAAGGAGGGCTGAGCTCAAGAATTGTCAGGACTTGTCCTTCCTTCTCTCATTTCCAGCAAGTGAAACTAGACTCATGATTGTGTTATTTCTCAGTAACATCTTCACTCCTATTCTGAGATTGCACGTCCCCCGACTATCACACCTGGGTCTGGGGCACTGTTTGCACTACACTAGTTGCAAAACCAACAAGACTTGCTTCCCGGCAGATGTTGTTTGCCAGGTGGGAGAATGGGAGTGGCAAAGCAGTGGAGAGTTCTGAATTGGTTTTGCACTGACTTCTCCAACACCTTGGGGACCCCTTTCTCCCCATAAGTAGCGGCTGGGAAGCTAGTGTTAATGGCTCCACCCAGTGAGCCACTTTTGCCTAATTACTACCCTGACCAGCACACTCACTCCTGCCATGAAATAAAATCTTAACAATAGAAACAGTGGTGGTTGGTGCTCCTGGGCAGCAGATACATCCATTCCTTTTGTTTTCATATCTTTGTTAATCTGCTATCCATTCCGTTTGCTAATAAAATGTCTTGGAGATGCAGGGGGAGACACGCCACATCAAGGTGCAAAGTTTCAGCGTGGAAATATTAAAAGAATGTTTCTTCATTTCTGTTCCTTTTTTTGTTGTTTCAAAAGTTATTTTAAATAAGTGAGCCTGGGGTCTCAAAAAGTTATTTTTCAATAGAGTGATTTGCTGCAAGACAAAGAATACAATCAAATAAAGGAAAATTCTTATTGAGTTATATGAAACAGGTATTTCTGCCTTTAAGCCATATACTGAATAATATCAGAGCATCTACAGAGAGAATTGCCCAATTCCCATTACTAAGTGCATTTGCATTGAATATGCACATTCTCTGATGTTTCAGACTCATGGCTGAAAGTCTGATAAACAGATATCACCACCTAAATTTGTATTTCAATTCACTTTGAAAGACAAAGGGAACTGCTGAATATTCAGATTTGAAAATCCAGCCTTAGAATCTACCTTAAGAGCCCCAAGGAAAAATTTAAAGTATTAAATTGATTTCAACCCAAGTTTTATGACCCCTGTTCAATAATTTGGTTAATCACTGGCTCCAGTCTCATTCAATTCAATGCTGTTGATACGGGGAGAGAGGTCTGACAAAGGTTGATTTTATGGAAGGATTTGCATGTAGGCTTAACAGAGACCAGAAGTAATGAACAAAAATAAACATCAGACGCTAGTGCTGAACACAGTAAGCCCCGTTGGCCACAACAGAACTTACTTCTGGGTAACTATGCAGAGTTTGCTTTCAAATTCAGACCTCCACCCTCAGATCAGGTCAAACCCTCAGGTTTACTAGGAAAACCGAACATACACAGCTATGTGTTTGCATAAGAGGTAATAATTCGTTTTTTTTCAAAAAATAATTGAAATGCTCTTTTCAAAACTAAGTTCTTAGCCTATTGCAGGGGTGGCAAACCCAGCAAGACGTTTCTGGACTATGACTCCCATTTTCCCTAACTGGCCATGCTGGCTGAGAGTTGATTCCAACAACAGGCAATAGGTACAGAGAGTCACTGGAGTGGTAGGGCTCATTCTACACACCCCTGCTTCCCCTCTGTACACGCAAACTGAATGCTTAAAGTGACCTAGGATGCTAACCATATCCAGTAACAGATTTTGAGCCACTTTTCTCAGCCCCATTAGATGCTTAGACAGTGAGAAATGGAAATGCCTTTCTATCTTGGATCAATTTGCTCCTGTTTGCTCCTGCAAACTGTAATCCATGGCATTCATGTCCCTAAAACCACATCAATGAAGCAAATGTTACGGCCTCATTGATGAAGATCAGAAGGTGCCAAAGAATATTGCTGTAAAACATAGGATAACATTCAGAGACCTGTGAGACCCCACACTATATATGTGAGATGCACACTCTAAATGTAAGGTGCAAATAAAAAGCGAGCATTTCACCGCCTTTCAGGAATGGCCTTTCTTTCTACACCTGAAAATGCTTTTGGGCAAGCTTTTCATAGGCTGTGAGGGAAATGTGAATGGACTGGAGGCCATCCATTATATGCTGGTTATATGTCTTTTATTTTGGTATCTCAGAACCAAAACCATTATGGCAGATGCAGGTGTGACACAGAGAAATCTCAGCATTCTGCAATTTGCTTAACACTTTTGCTTTTTTATATTTTTAAAATTGGGGGTGGGGGTTCTAAGTAGCTATAGTTCTTGAAATGTGCTCACAGGTACAATGATCTCAGTAGAGGGAGAAAATGGAAGCAACAAAAGTTCATCCTAATTCAGAATGTCAGAGCATTTCAACATTTATCTTACATGAAGAAAAATTTCTGAAGATAATCCACTGGGAACTGAACATTTCATTTCAGTGAAGTTTGTGTGTGAAAACTTCCTGGAAGATTGTGGCCCTTGTTACCAAGCAACTTTAAACACACAGAAAAGCACTTTCCCAAGTGCTTTGATCTCATTCAGAAATAACAGTAACATTTGATGTTAGGCTGGCTTAGTTACAACAGGCAACAATGTAAGCTTCCACGGAACTGACTTTGGGCTTTTTGGCACATTAAAGTCTTACCACTGCCACTGTGAACTAGAATGAGGTGACTGATTTACATAGATTTACTAAGGGCCAAGTCTCTTCAATGTGTGCTTGCGAAATGAAATCAACTGAATCTTTACGCCATGTTATGTTTATCTGCCCTATGTACAGTTCGGTTCGTGCTAGTACAGTGGTACCTCTACTTACAAATAACTCTACTTACAAATTTTTCTACTTACAAATGGAGCTCCGTCCGCCATCTTGGATGCGGTTTAGATAGGATTTTTTCTACTTACAAATTTTTAGATAGGGTTGCTTCGACTTACAAATTTTTTCTCCCAATGCATTCCTATGGGATTCGACTTACAAATTTTTTCGACTTACAAATGTGTGTTCGGAACGCATTAAATTCGTAAGTAGAGGTACCACTGTATATTAAACTCCATAATCCAGCCTATGGCTGACAATCCAGTTGACCTTCAGCTAGCCTGGGTTCTTCAAGATGTGGACCCTTATATTACTCTACAGGTTGCTAAATTCCTAACAGCCGTCCTCTCGTACAAGAGACGGAATGGAATGTTAGCTGATTATTGATAGTTATAAGAATTTTTTATTTTTTTAAAATGACATCAGATATTGATTTTAGTTAGGCGCCTAAATTTGTCGTCTAAATCTTAAACCTTCAAGATATGTTTTTTTGAATTGTTAATATTTGTCCTTGTGAGCTGTGAATTGTGTTATATTATCTGTGGTTTGTACGAGTCTGCGGTTTTATTTGATTTGTTTTGTTGTGTTGTGTTTTATGATGGGCGTACAGCCGAATAAACATCTTTGCTTTGACTGAGGAGAAGGGGCAAAACACACACACAGCATGATTATATCAACCCCATTACAGACAGGATCCAACTTCTCAATTCAAAACAGGAATTGCATCCTATCCCACCCACTCCTCTGTAAGGTAAAGGTAAAGGACCCCTGGACAATTAAGTACAGTCAAAGGCGACTATGGAGTGCAGCGCTCATCTCACTTTTAGGCCGAGGGAGCCGGCGTTTGTCCACAAACAGCTTTCCAGGTCATGTGGCCAGCATGACTAAATGACTTCTGATGCAATGGAACACTGCGATGGAAGCCAGAGTGTACAGAAACGCCGTTTACCTTCCCGCTGCAGCAGTACCTATTTATCTATTGCACTGGTGTGCTTTTGAACTGCTAGGTTGGCAGAAGCTGAGACAGAGCAACAGGAGCTCACCCCGTCACAGGGATTCGAACTACTGACCTTCTGATCAGCAAGCCCAAGGGGCTCAGTGGTTTAGATCGCAGCACCACCAGCGTCCCTTTTATTCTTCTGTATTACCTGTCAGTCTACCCACTCTTCTCCAAGGAGAATAAAAGTCTTTGGGAAGAGGGTATTACACAGCAGAGGGGAGAAGAAGGGAACAGAGGAGGGGGCATGATTTCAAATGGAATGCACTGAGCATAATTTCTGACTGGAACATGTGGCTTGATGAGATCATTGTGTGCTTAGCATATTTTACGACATAGGAGAGGACTTGGCCTATAATAATAATAGTAATAGTAATAGTAATAGTAATAGTAATAGTAATATTTATTATTTATACCCCACCCATCTGGCTGGGTTTCCCCAGTCACTCTGGGCGGCTTCCAACAAAATATTAAAATACAATAGTTTATTAAACATTAAAAGCTTCCCTAAACAGGGCTGCCTTCAGATGTCTTCTAAAAGTCTGGTAGTTGTTTTTCTTTTTGACATCTGGTGGGAGGGCATTCCACTGAGAAGGCCCTCTGCCTGGTTCCCTGTAACTTGGCTTCTCACAGTGAGGGAACCGCCAGAAGGCCATCAGTGTCCGGGCAGAACGATGGGGGTGGAGTCACTCCTTCAGGTATACTGGACTGAGGCCATTTAGGGCTTTAAAGGTCAGCACCAACACTTTGAATTGTGCTCGGAAACATACTGGGAGCCAATGTAGGTCTTGGCGACTGCTCCCAGTCACCAGTCTAGCTGCCGCATTCTGGATAAGTTGTAGTTTCCAGGTCACCTTCAAAGGTAGCCCTACATAGAGCACATTGCAGTAGTCCAAGCGAGAGATAACTAGAGCATGCACCACTCTGGTGAGACAGTCTGCAGGCAGCTAGGGTCTCAGCCTGCATACCAGATGGAGCTGGTAGACAGCTGCCCTGGATACAGAATTGACCTGCACCTCCATGGACAGCTGTGAGTCAAAAAAGGACTTCCAGGCTGCGCACCTGGTCCTTCAGATATCCCATTCAGGACCAGGGAGTCCTCCACACCTGCCCGCCTCCTGTCCCCAAAAAACAGTACTTCTGTCTTGTCGGGATTCAACCTCAATCTGTTAGCTGCCATCCATCCTCCAACTGCCTCCAGACACTCACACAGGACCATCACAGCCTTCACTGGTTCTGATTTGAAAGAGAAGTAGAGCTGGGTATCATCCGCATATTGATGAACACCCAGCCCAAACCCCTTGATGATCTCTCCCAGCAGCTGCATGTAAATGTTGAAAAGCATGGGGGAGAGGACAGAACCCTGAGGCATCCCACAAGTGAGAGCCCAGGGGTCTGAACACTCATCCCCCCCCACCACTTTCTGAACACTGCCTAGGAGGAAGGAGCGGAACCACTGTATAACAGTGGCCCCAGCTCCCAGCCCCTCTAGACAGTCCAGAAGGATGTTATGGTTGATGGTGTCAAAAGCCGCTGAGAGATCCAGCAGGACCAGGAAACAGCTCTCACCTTTGTCCCTAGTCTGCCGGAGATCATCGACTAGTTGGACCAAGGCAGTTTCAGTTAGCATGTGCTAACTTACCTTTAGCTTGAAAGTGTCGAGGTGAATTTAAGACAGAACTTGCTCACACTTTCAAGGAAAGGAATGAGAAGTGTAAAAAATATCATTCTAGCCACTTGCAGCAGTGTTCCATTGAGAGCACATCACTGGTTGGCATTCAAAGCCTTGCAGGATAAGGTTAATCACAGTTCTTTAATGTTTGTCTCCACACAGTTTCAATCACATTACAAATGTGGAGATTATTTCCTCCCTCCGTCTCCTTGCCACCACCACCAATTCCCTGTAGATGTGGTATCTTTTATTCTGACATTTTACTTATCTTAAACTTAAGCTTATCTTTATTTAGTAGCAGAAACCACTGTTTTCTCCAGAGTCTCAAAGCTTAATCCCTTTTGTGATCTAGGAGATATCTGGGAGAGCATTGGAAGAAGAAAATATATATAAACAAATCCAACTTGACTAATTGTTCTGTGTCACACAAGCTATTTCATACCTTTACTCCCTTTCTTGAAGAAAAATAAATGCTTTTTTAAAAAAAGGAGAGAGAGAGAGAGAGAACTCAAAAGCACATGGAAGGCAAAGCCTACCTAGAGGATTATAGTGTAATTAATGCCAAGTCTAGCTGGAGAGAAATCTCAATAACTCATTTCAAAGGTGGAATCACCCTTGTAACTCAGAGCCTGTTGATCCACTGAGACTGGTGCATGTAAAGCTCAGCTGCCTATCAACTTCTCTGCCTCTTACACACTGTGTAGAAGCAGCAGAAAGTCTTCTGATGCCTAGGACCTCATGTGGATCACTTTACTAGTTTTAATACCATTTTTAAAACCACTTTAGTTAAATTTCCAGAGCTAGGTGATTGAAAGAAAGATCCAAACATGGCAAGTACCGTAATCACATTATTGAAAATATATAGCTGATGGAAGAAACACTTCATTATTTCTCCTTAAACCCAGACCAGGAAGGAACCATGCTTAATTAGTGCATTTATGGATATAAAGGTCAACAATGGTATGGTTTTACTCAAATGACTCTGCACGATCTCACTCCTCCATATGGAACAGTCACAAGAATTAGACTCACCACAGCTCCCCATTATGTTGAAACGGAAGGGGACTGTGCTTAGTTTAAATGATGGTTAGTTCAAACAACCTAGGATCAAACCATGGTGCATTCTCCTGCTTGTTCACTAACTACAGTTTCAACTAACCATAGTTCTCAAATTAAAAAATAACAGGAAGCTCTGGTTAGTGTAAAACGGGAAGTAGATGCTTCCGATTTTGTCCTTGAGAACGGGTCTTTTCTGTAGTGGCTCCCCATTGGTGGAAAGCTCTTCCTAGGGAGGTTCGCCTGGTGCTTTCGTTATATATTTTTAGGCACCAGGCAAAAGCACTTCTCTTCAATTTCCTCTCAAATAAAGAATCCATGACAGATGCCATCCAAGCTCTGCTTAGAAACATCCAAGGAAAACAATTCACCACCCTTTGAGGGAATCTCCTTTCCCATAACTTGAAGCCACTGGTTTTCATCCTACCCTTCAGGGCTGGAGAAAACAAGCTTGTTCCATCTTCTATGTGGCAGCCCTTTAGGTATTTGAAGATGGTTATCATATCTCCTCTCAGTCTCCTCTTAGCCAGGCTAAACATACCCAATTCACTCAAGCGCTCCTCATAAGGCTTGGTTTCCAAACCCCTAATCATCTTGGTTGCCCTCTTCTGTAGATGTTCCAGCTTGTCAATATGCTTCTTAAATGTAACATGTTAAAATACCAATATGACCACTTGTGTTAAAGACTTGATTCAAACTGATTCTGCAAAACAATGACTGATATCCTAAATAAATATGAGGACATGCTCACATGTGCCAAATTTTATAAATTAAAGAACTAATTCTACTTGCAAATGTCACATGAAAAAGTGGCCCATAGCTGCCAAGTTTTCCCTTTTCTCGCGAGGAAGCCTATTCAGCATAAGGGAAAATCCCTTTAAAAAAGGGGTAACTTGGCACCTATGAAGTGGCCATAGGGCTTAGCTACTGCTTTATTTTTAACCTGTATCATTCTAGAAGTTTAAGGAAAATGAGAAAATATCACTGTACTGAACCTAAGAGGGATGTGGGGAGTCCTTGCTCTCTTCAGCCTTCAGAAACTGGATGTCATTTATAGGCAAATAAGAGCAAAACACTCATATGCAAGATAATACATTATTTCATTCATTGACATCATACCTGGAAAAGCTTGGAACATCCAAGGTTGCAAAAGGTTGCTCTTTTCATTTTATTTCTTTGTACTGTTTCATATTTTTAAGGAACAAACACCAAGGTCTGAACTAATGTCACAAGGCAAATAGAAATAGCAGTCAATAGTCTACTGCCAAACTCTTTTAAAACTTCCTAACATCACTTTTTGTTGTCTCACAGAAAGAACTTTGCAACGTGTCTACTGGTAGTCTCTGCTGAAATTAAAGAGAAGAGATCCCCTCTCAATGCAAAGATCTAATGCCCGATGCCAAACCTCTTCTGTACTATTCTCCCCCATTAGAAGCTCGTCTCCTGGCAGCAGCACTGCCATCTACAGGAGGGGTGAGGCAGTGAAGTAGTTCATGCTTTTAGATTTATACTGTACTTGTGTTTTCTACTTATGATATAATAAATGTAAGCATATTTATTATTAATACTGTAACTATGTAGTTATTTATAAATGCAAAAGAAAATGAAACAAAACAAAACACTTGGAACTTCCGTCTTCTTGACAAAAATAGTAGAATTTGTTTTCAAGTTGCTATCCTTCAGATTCCTTTACTCAATGCAAGAGAATATAAGATGACCAGCATGTTTATTCCCAGCATGGGATGGGAGAATGCACAAAGGAAATATAGTACTTTTATATGAATTAGTTTGGGACACACATTGCTACATTGTTGCTGACGTTAAGCAACTCTAGGTATGATGAGTGACTAAACAGGAGTCTATTAAAAGCTCCATGTAAGCTTTCTAAGCAAAGAGTAAGAGTTGAGTAAAATATTATAAATATGGTGTGTGTGTGTGTGTGTGTGTGTGTGTGTGTGTGTGTAGCAGAAGCAGTGTGAATAGAAAGAAAATATCACTGCTAAGCTTGAAATGGAAATTAACTAATGCTATTCAGCAGTGGAACAGACTCCCACGAGAGGTGGTGGACTCTCCTTACTTGGAGGTTTTCAAACAGAGGTTGGATGGACATCTGTCATGGATGCCTTAGCTGAGATTTCTGCATTGCAGGTGGTTGGACTAGATGACCCTTGGGTCCCTTCCCACACTAAGATTTTCACTCTGGAAAATGAGCTTGTTATAATGCACTATTCACCATATTGTAAGAAATAAATTATTACTACAAATTGGAACAACATTAGGTTTTGCTTTCAGTTTTTAAATCAAATTTTCATTTTTAATTAACAGATGCATGAAAGCAGCAGTACATCATGTAGTTGAATAGGATGGCTCAATTCTGACATCTCCACGTGTGAAGAATGAGCAGAGCCATAAATGACCACTCTGAGAGACCTGCAAACCTTCCATCATGTAAGAAATCCAATTAAATCTAATGAGAGGACTGTACCACAGTGTCCAAATTGTTAAGTAAGTTGGTAATTATTAACTCAGCTTATCTACATACCTCCACAGTGAGCTCTCCGTGATACTCCCCAGGTTGTAGTCATACAGCTTTGTCAGAATTAAAATCACCTGCAGGCACAAGAAGGAAATCATGGTTACTCTCTAACAATTAGAATCTCATAGAACTGATATGACCCAGGGGAGGACTTAGACTGCTGTTAATGGGTGCTTAACATAATTAAATGAACTGCTCAAGCATTTGCTTAACTGATATGGAAGTGTCTGCAGAGACGTCAGCAGACATCGGAATTCCTCCCACCAGTGTCTGCCGCATGTGGCAACTTCTCTCAGAAAAAAAGGGGAGGGTCATCTGCTTTTCCACTCAAAGCACATGATAAAGGTAAAACGTCAACAGGGTGTGAACCAGTTTAAAACTATTTTTCTAGACCTGCTGCAGGGGCTCCATGTGAATTAGTGGTCAAGATCTTCTACTCTTGCAGTTACCCCCCGTCCCCAGAAATAAGCCCTCACATTGTACAATAACAGATAGATAAATTGTACAGAACCACAGACTTTAATAAAGACCCATAGTATAGTATATTCTTCTAAATAGTATGGAGTCATAGAGTTGGACAGGATCTTGTAGGTCCAACACCCTGCACAATGCAGGAAATGCAGAACAAAGAATGGCTTTCCAATAGCTGCTTGAAGACTTTTGCCAAGGGGACCCACAATCCCTGTTTGTCATTGGTTCAGTTCTCAGACTGCTCTTATGGATAAAATGCTTCTCCTGGACTTTAGCTGAAATCTGTTAATGGATGTAGTCATACTCTCTGGGGCAGCACATAACCATTCATTGACCGTTTCTATGTGATAGCCCTTGAGGCATCTCAAGAGTATTAATATCCAGCTAAACATGTTTAGCTTATGGACTTGCTATCCATCTTTGTTCCCCCCCCCCTGTACCTTTTTTCAATTAGTTTATATCCTTTTAAAATTGCAGCTGTTACATTTTATGATCTGAAAACTTTTTATTAAAGTTTTTAACAAACAAACAAAAGTACATATATTGTCCACTTTATACCTGTCCATTTGATGTTTTGTTGGTTGGCCCTAAACACTGAACTTTGCATTTGTCTGTATCAAATTTCCTTTTGTTAATTTCAACCATTTCCCATTCTATAAGGGTCATTTTGAATTTTATTCCTGTCTTTTGAGGTGTTTGCTATTCCTCCCAGATTATCCACACATTTAACAAGGGTTGCCTCCACTTCTTCATCTAAGGCATTGATCCCAATGTACAAAGAATACCAGGCCTAGAATAGAGCCTTGCAGCACCCTACTTGCAACCAATGATGAGCCCTCCATGAGTACCATTTTCCAACCAGCTGGAAAACCATTTGATAGCATTATCATCTAACCCACATTTAACCAGTTCATGGAGCAAAATATGGGGCATGTTGTCAAATGCTTTGCTAAAACAAGATGAATTACATCCACAGCATCCCATTAATTGGGTTTACCAACCCAATTAAAAAAGAGAGAAAGACATTACAGTAGTCTTAAATGAAATTTTAAGGGAAAGCTGCATTACATAATTTTTCAGTGCAGATGTGCTTCTGGCATTACTTAATCAAAGTGTGATTGTGGCTTCCATGCTAATTGCCTCGCTAGACGAATTTAATTCGTTCCGCAGGTCTATTCTTATAACAAAAAATTCGTCTAGCGAACCCCATAGGAATGCATTGAATTTTTTTTGAATTTTTTTTTTGGGCCCATAGGAACGCATTAATTGAATTTCAATGCATTCCTATGGGAAACCGCGATTCGCTAGATGAATTTTTCGTAAAACGAATTCGTCTAGCGAGGCAACCTCCGCTAGAAAAATCCTTTCTTTAAGTGAAAATTTCGTCTTACAGGGCGTTCATTAAGCGAGGCACCACTGTACTTTAAAGTCATTCATTCATACATTCATTGTGGTAGGCCAAATTCCCCCCACCTCCACAGCCACAAATCCACCTCATTGGCATTGTGGTCATATATAGCAAGGGTGGATAACACGTGGCCCTTCATACATTGTTGAACTACAGCTCTCATTATTCCAGGCCATTGGCCATGCTGCCTGAGACTGGTGGGGGCAGGAGTCTAACTGGGGGGCTACAGGTTAGACACCCCCCATGCTATTTTTCTAGAAAAAGAGGTGCCGGAATTCACCATGAACACCTCCCTTGTTCTCTTATAATGGCAATGGCACCACCCTGAGAGGTGCCAGAACTGAGTTCCTGTGAGTTTTAGCTGAAAAAAGTCCTGGGCACCCCTGGTGTAGATAACACTCCATAGAATACCGTTCATATGGGGTAGTTTGCTACATGCTCTGGTAATTTCACCATGCCCCTGTAAAACCACCAAAACATATAGAAAACAGTGGTGCCTCCCAAAACTATGGACACGCTTTAAGTAATATCTCTGCTGGAGGTTTTGTTAAGCTGCTTTTCGGGTTAACAGGTTCAGTTGCTGACAGTGCCCTTAATTCCTGTTACAGATGGATGCGAGACCTGGCACACTGCTAGCTTGACTTCATTATTTGGTTTACTGCTGTCTTGTATCAGGAGAGCAACTACCAGAAATGCTTTATGTGCAAATGCCCCCCCCTTCCCCATTTTCGTAGTGGGGGATTTATAGGTCTATTCAGGGAGCGGAGCGGCAACATAATTCTGTATCTTCAACAAACAGCCGCCCTGCTGCCACTGATAAGCTTTCCTGGGAGGGCGGTGATTGAAATTTAGCACTTTCCAAGCCTTAATTGGCACAAGTCTTTGTCAGGCATACGCACCCGCTGTGGGAATGCCATCTGACAGGGTGGTAGGCAGCCTGACACCTAGCACAAGCTCAGGTTCTCTCTAAAAAAAAGGGAAATTAAAATGAAAGTGAGTCATCAACTTTTAGTAGATCAGAGTTTGGAAAACAGAGGACAGCAGAATGACTGGTGATTTCCAGCTGCAATTAGCTGTTCATCTCTGCTGTGCTTGACTACATGCTTTGCACTATATTGTTTCAGCTGCCATTGTGCCAATAACTCCATACGAACCAATCATTTATTATGATTTATTTACCAACCACATGGCTCCCATCGAGCCCTCAGAACAGCTTACAGACAAAAGCAAAAGCAGCACTTAGTTCATAATAGAAACAAGTAGCAACTAAAACTACATCAACTTATCTACTTTAAAATCAAGTTTGAAATAGCATTTCATCAAGCAGCTAAGATAAAGTTTGTACTGGAAAAAATAAATCAGGCCGTGGTTGCAAAAAGTTGCAGCAGAAAGACAGAGTGGGGGATACTGTTTCAAGCTATACTGAATTTCAGTTTCAGTCCTCCTGAAGACTTAGGTTCACATTTTGGGTGTAGTCTACAGGTGGGAGCCCTGATCTTGGCAGTGATGAGGAGCACTTCTGGAGGGTTAAGTTTACAAACTGTGTCATTACTGGAAATATCAGACCGAGCCAAGGTTATACATGTCTTAGTTTAGACGTAGGGAACTTTTCTAGCCTGAATTATCTCTCCTGCCCCTTGTGAACCAAGTTTGGCAGGTGGGTGGAGCTGCACACCTGCCCATCACCTGATGTCAAAATTGTATCAGGTGACCTTTTTGCTCACAGGGATCTTTAGAAGCCCCTTTCAGCCTGCTATTTTGTGCAAAACTTTGAACTGAGTTTCTGAAGATCTGACAATCAGATGATTGTCAGATCTTCAGAACCCCTGTTCAGAGTGCTGCAGAAAATAACATTTTGAGGGGGCTTCTGAAGACATATTCAGAAACCCTTCTTAGTGTGCTATTTTGTGCTTAGTTATATTTCGTTTGAACTCATGCAATGCCCAACATTCTATCTGGCGATCAGTTAGAAATCAATTAAGCAATTTTATAGCTACCCTGGCTACCCCACTCCCTCCTGGAATATTAGCACGGACTCTGATCCAGAGGACATATATAAGATATTGTTTTCCCCTCCTGAGTAGGTCTCAATGATTAGTTTTATGCTCCCAGACTTGATTTCTGTTCCTAGCCTAACTAGGAGACACTCATCACACTTTCTGTTGCTGGGATTCTGGTAGAAATTGTGGAAGGCTGTGTCAAGGGTAAGGGGCTGTGATCAATTAGGGCATGCCAGGTCTCCTGAAGCTACAGCTTTCCCATGTGGGCAGCTTCCAGAAAAAAGGATTATTTATTAGGGTCCAATGACTTCCCTAGATCCCTTGGAGATGTCATCCAGTTCTGGTTCTGGACAGCTTCTTGCAGAAAAAACAGCTCAGAACAATGTGTGCATTCCTTCAATGCTTTTTTGGCTGTATGAAGTGATACTAATGACCCAGCCTAAGAATAAATATTCCCAGAGAGATTAAATCTCAGGCTTTACTCCTATTTAAACCACTTCTATGTTAAAGCAATATACAGTGATCTTTAAAAATATGTAAACTGAGTAACTATTAGGTAATCCCCTCATCTTTCATTTTAATGCACCCCTTTTCATAATACCCCTTTTAGTTTATTGCTACGGTGTGATAACCTATCTTTTCCAATTACTTTTTCTAATAAAGTACATATTTTTGATACAAAGACAAAAGTACAAAGAGGATAGCAAAATACGTGTTTGCATTGAGGGGCTCTCATTTTGTGTATTGTTACTAGAAAAGCTACTGTATGTAGACCCATGATGTAAAATATTTATTCTTTCATTCTTACTTTTGCTTCTTTGCTGTTTAGCCTGTAAAAGGTTAGTGGTAGTTTACATTTAACATTCTTTTTCTCTCCCCTGGACTGTCGCTTGCTAATCTGAATACCTTAATGAACAAAGACATGCATATGATGTTGTTCTAAATGTCAAAATATGGGTGTAAAGGAATTCAGTAATGTAATGAAAAATAATGCATTGCCCTTTTTCCGCTTTGTTTCTATTCCTCTCATCTACAGTAATTTCATCAAACAACACAACTAGCTATAGAAGAAGTAAAGAAAAATGAATGTAAGATTTGCTTACATATCCCCTGGTCTTTGAGGGGCTTCTGTGGTCATGTTGCAGAAGCGAGGGGAACAACACAATGTAAGCAACTAATAGAAGTAGTTGTCCATTGACATTTCCCAGTCCCTGAAATGTTTTCCATTCAAGCAATATGAATGTAATTATATTTCCCTAATGTACCAAGTGCTCTCATTTCCACTGTTCAGCATACTATATATAATGCTTCCTTCCTTATAACTTATCATGGTTACCCAGATCAACAGAAGGTGCACTATTAAGAATGTCATCTATGAATAATAATTTTTTAAACAAGATAATGACATTTTATGTATTAGACCAAATTTTACCATCCAGCCCTTGTAAGTAAGCTCTATTGAGTTCAATGGTATTAATCCCAAGGCAAGTGTATATAAAATGGCAGTGTGAGAAATGTGCTAACATTCAAACACTCACAAGTGTTTCCATATTTGCCAATTTCACAACCAAAAAACAGCCCAGTTTTTACAATGCCCCTGAAGATGCTCATGTTCAAGTTTTGGCACATCTCTGTGGAAAAGGTACTCAAGAATAATGCTCGCGCAAACAAAAAGGACTGTTTCAGTGTCCTGGGTATCCACATGTCATGCACAGATGATGCAAATACTAAGAGGACATTGTAAGGTCAAAGTAGCAAAACATGGGAGATTCCTAGATAGATTTCCATGTGCAATTTTCTCTCCTCAAAGCAGTATGTTGGGAAATGCTTTGGGCTGCAGCTACAGTGCAAAGGTGGGAGGATCTTTACTGTCACCACACAACCTTTGACCTAGGTTCAAATCTGTCCCTTCCTGTAGCAGCTGTCATTAAGAAAAGAAAATTAATGGGAAGTTCAAACAATTTGATCTCTGAGATCAACATGGGATCTAGAGAGAAACCTGGTGGTTACATGCCATTTAGAGGCAGGTATTTCAGAAACAATACCATTATTTAAGTGATGAAAAGGTGAGGGGAGGAAACATGGCAGATGATGGCATAGAGCAGGCATCCCCAAACTCGGCCCTCCAGATGTTTTGGGACTACAATTCCCATCATCCCTGACCACTGGTACTGTTAGCTAGGGATGATGGGAGTTGTAGTTCCAAAATATCTGGAGGGCCGAGTTTGGGGGTGCCTGACATAGAGCAATGCTGTCCTCCAGATGAAGAATTCCCAGCCGGAAGTGATCTGCAAGGTTCCATGCCACATGAATATTCATAAACACAGATCCAAGCAGAGCAGTTTACAGACCAAGAAAGGGACTTCAACTTCCAACTGCAGTAACTGATCTAGGATGAGCCAAAGTTGCATGCATAGCCATGATCAGCTTATGATTTCAAGTTCCCCAGGCATCACAAAAGGCAGCTGTCAAGACAGGCACAAGCTACTTGTTTCCACAAGTCTTTAGGGGATGAGAATCTGTGTCTTTGGAAGATAATTATCTCAAGGCTTGTGCCATTCAGTTCCAATGCAAGCCACAAAATCCAATACTTGTCCCTTTGAAAGTGTTGGCAGTGTCACGTTATTTGAAACAAACTCTGGCCTCTGTCTTCAGCCAGGGGACCAGGAGCCACTGGGAGGTTGTATTCATGTTTCCCATAAAGAATATAATGAAAGAAATCCTACAGCTTTATTTTATGAATTACAGGGATGCAACTTTGTGTGATGTTCCTAGAAGACTCGTATTACTTTCCACTCTATGCCCAAGGGATCCAACTATTTTGACACAACTTTCAAAAACATGGATACCATATCAAGCCAATATAGTGTCACTTAATCGCTTGGCTAAGCTTCCCTGACACTAATGCTCTTTTCCCCTGGCAGCTACTCTGGCCACTTTTACACTGACATTTATCTAGAAAGATTAGTCGCTATAACCCTGTTCATTTTCCATGTGCTTTGGAAGAGGCTGCAATTGTGCTAAGGAATAGAATGAGCAACCTTTTAAGGCAGAGGTCCACAGACTATGGCCTGCGGGCCGGATACGGCCTGATGGACCGATTTATCTGGCCCACAGTGTCCCCCACTGCCTGCCGTCGCCCGCTCTTTGCGGCAGGTTGCAGCACAGCAGCCCACTTCCAGGTTGCCGGAGCATCGGAAATAGTTTGCGCGCATGCGCAAGTGTCATTTCCGGTGTACTTCCAGGTCGGAAGAGGCCTATGCACATGCGCACAAGCCATTTCCAGTGCTCCGGCGACCTGGAAGTGTGCCGGAAACAGCGGGTGCACAGGCGCATGGGTGCATGTTCCCGCGTGCTCCCCCGCCCTCTGGCCCACCATGGGATTGGCGCTTTGGGCACCTGCCTGAAGCGCAGTAAGTCTGGGGACCCCTGTTTTAAGGTATAACTGGGATGGTTCTATGCATAAAAGACCAGAAGGCCCACAAACGCAGGAATGTCCTAGCAACAATATGAATGGCATGTTGCTTTGTTATATCCATGTTCTGAAGCAGAATACTGTACAGGCAAAGCCTAGCGACATGCAGTTTGGTGATGTTGGGGTGTTTGCACGTGATTCTGAAATGTATTAACTATCATCAGTGCTGTTTTCTTTAAAAAAATGTTTAGGGGTACTCTCGTTTTCCTACTCATATTGAAATACGGTGCCTCAATGAGGCCAAACTTTTGTTGTTGTTTAGTTGTGTCCGCAGGGATCATGGAACCCAAGAAAGTAAAATCTCTCACTGCCTCCATTTCTTCCCCTTCTATGTGCCAGGAGGTGATGGGACCAGTGGCCATGATCTTAGTTTTTTTGATGTTGAGCTTCGGACCATATTTTGCGCTCTCCTCTTTCACCCTCATTAAAAGGTTCTTTAATTCCTCCTCACTTTCTGCCATCAAGGTTGTGTCATCTGCATATCTGAGGTTGTTGATATTTCTTCCGGCAATCTTAATTCCAGTTTGGGATTCATCCAGCCCAGCCTTTCGCATGATGAATTCTGCATATGAGTTAAATAAGCAGGGAGACAATATACAACCTTGTCGTACTCCTTTCCCAATTTTGAACCAATCAGTTGTTCCATATCCAGTTCTAACTGTAGCTTCTTGTCCCACATAGAGATTTCTCAGGAGACAGATGAGGTGATCAGGCACTCCCATTTCTTTAAGAATTTGCCATAGTTTGCTGTGGTCAACACAGTCAAAGGCTTTTGTGTAGTCAATGAAGCAGAAGTAGATGTTTTGCTGGAACTCTCTAGATTTCTCCATAATCCAGCGCATGTTTGCAATTTGGTCTCTGGTTCCTGCCCCTTCAAAATCCAGCTTGCACTTCTGGGAGTTCTCGGTCCACATACTGCCTAAGCCTGCCTTGTAGAATTTTAAGCATAACCTTGCTAGTGTGTGAAATGAGTGCAATTGTGTGGTAGTTGGAGCATATTTTGGCACTGCCCTTTTTGGGATTGGGATGTAGACTGATCCTATCCAATCCTCTGGCTACTGCTGAGTTTTCCAAACTTGCTGGCATATTGAGTGTAGCACCTTAACAGCATCATCTTTTAAAATTTTAAATAGTTCAGCTGGAATATCATCACTTCCACTAGCCATGTGATTAGCAGTGCTTTCTAAGGCCAAACTTGAATTAACAAAATGTTTAGGGGTGTGCATACCCCCGCGTACCCCAGAAAAAAACCCACCACTGACTATCATAAGGATCTGCAAGCATAAGACCACATATTCATACCTGATCTTTGTGTTTTGGGGAAGAAAACAAGGTTTGTTTTCTTTTGTAAATACATTATAGAGAACATTTTCTGATGGCACAGCTATTTCTAACACAAAACAACCTTTCTGTAGGAACTCAATCTTTCCACCTGAAAATGTTTTAGTATCTTTTGGATCACCAGGCTTCCTATCTACAAATTATTTCCATTTTCCCCCAGTACAATAAGATGCTAAAGTCAAGCAAATACCTTTTATCACTTTATGGGGAAAGGAGTTCTTCAAAGAGAGGCAAATAAATCAACCTAATAAAAACATGTTTCTGCTATAATTCCAAGTGATTTGGTTCTTTCGATTTATAACCTCAGGGCTGGATTGAGAATTTTGTGAGCCTTGAGGCAAGACATCTGCAAGAGACCTGTCTCTCCCCCAATGAACGTGTAATGTTTGCTCACTTCCATCATTGCTCAAAAACAGTTAGAGAAGCAAAAGCCCAAGGTAAGTCATATACTTAACTTATGCCTGCTTTTCCTATGTAGTGGTTCTGCCCTTCCCCTGGTTTCAATGAACTAAAAGCAAACCCACTCAAAGGTACTGCATAGAGTAGAGATTTTCAGCCTTCTTGACTCCCACCTCTGACTCTGCCCTGCTTCCCCTTCAAAGGCCTTATCTGAATCTGTTACCGCCCCCTATTTTCTCTCCAATTCCGTGGGGCTCTTCCATCCCCTCTACCAACAGTGCCCCTCCCACAAATATCTGCCCCACTCTGGTCTTTTGCTTGTTTCTTTATCCATCCCCACTTGACCCTATTCACAAGTTCGTCCCTTCTCACCCACTGGTACTCTCCTCCACCTGAGCCCCCAATCTGCCAGGTAAATCCTACTCAATACCAGCTGGCTGGCTGCCCCCTTGGAGTAGAGCCCCCACCTGCTTTGTGCCCCATTTTAAACCCTCTAGGATATCACTCCTCCCTCCCTTCCATCCTTGGGCTTCTTGCCTGTTTTGGGCAAACAAACTAATAAGCACCCTCATCTCAAATAAATAAACAGAACTACTCCCTATGTTCATCCCTGCCTTTACTGCCTCCTCCCTCCAACTCACCAGCTCTCTCTCTTCCTCCTCTTCTTGCCCTTCTCCAAGCAGCCCCTGGACAGTACCCGATACATCCCGTCCAATAGTAATGCATCTTGTTAATGGTCCCAACCAACAGGAGTGCACTTTCTTTACTGAGGTCTGATTGCCATTATCAGAGGAGAGAGGGAAAGGAGGGATGGAGGTTGGTGCTGCCTGTGGCGCACGAGACCCTCATTCAGGGCTATGCGGCACACTGGTTGAAAACCACTGGCATAGAGAATAAAAGGCTGCCATATGGACTTTAGTGCATAACAAAGTAACAACATTCAATACTTTGGACTAGACTTTTGGCACACATGTCAGAAACATTGGCCATCACTGATTTGTCTTCATTAAATGAAGCTATCACCAAGCCCAGCTCATATCAGACTGGCTAGCGAATAACTCCCAACTTACATGCATCATGGATAAAGTGCTTACCCTGTGTAAACATTATCTGTTGCATTTAAATGTGTGTGCTGGTTCATTTTATACAAGGGCTTCTCCCTTATGCAGGGACTGTACAATTCCCTGGAACTTTCAAAATCAAACTTTGGAGGCTTTTGCAGACTTCCCTCCGAGCCGAAAATACATGCACAAGAAGTAGAGTTATATTTTCTGTTTTGGCGTGACTTCTTAACTGACAAAAAAAAATCCCTTGTCAAATGTGTGCATTAGAGCACAAAAGTAAACATTCATAAAAATGCAGTTCAGATCTAGTTTTCTGCTTTCAAGGACTAATGGCCCTGGAGTTGTTTACAAGAACACTGCGCTATATTACTTTTAATATGGCTAATTTTCACTCATTCCTCCATACATCAAACCATTGTTTACCTCTGCTCAGGCAGCATGGAACAAGGAACAAGGAACACGGATTGTGACATCCAATACAATGCTCTCTCTCTGAGTTTATATGGCACTCTCTGTATTCAAGCCTCATATCTGATAGATTCACTCATATTATCCATAACAAAGCGAGGGCATGTACAAGCAGATTGTGTCATGTCAAAAGTCCCAGCCAGCCAATTGGCCATGACTTACTTGGTTTTACAAGTAAAACTGCTTCTTAAGCAAGCTTCCTTATGGGTAAACAAAGCGCTCATCTCCCCTCTAGGTAATACAGACAGCTCACAGAAGTGAGCTGCTCCAAACTATATAGGGAAAAGAAACAAATCCCTTTTTCAAATATAGCTCTGGGAGGAAGACCTTTCATTGCCTACAGACAGCCACCCAATCTTAAACAACTCCTCACCCACAATAATACAACCACCAGACTTAACATGGACACTGGTACCAGAGCCTGCAATAAACCCAGATGCCAACTTTGCTGCCACATACACCCGGACAACATCATTACTGGCCCCAACAACATCCAACATACCATCTCAGGACTATTTAATTGCTCATCTTCTAACATTGTGTATGCCATCAAATGCCAACAGTGCCCTTCAGCTCTCTATATTCGACAAACAGGCCAAACCCTACGCCAAAGGATAAATGGACATAAATCTGACATCAGGAACCAGAAGACAGAAAAACCAGTAGGAGAACACTTCAATCTCCCAGGACATTCTATACAAGATCTCAAAGTAGCTGTCTTACTACAAAAGAATTTCAGAAATAGACTGGAAAGAGAAGTTGCTGAATTACAACTTATCACCAAGCTCAAACCATGGAGGGACCTGGTTTGAACAGAGATATCGGATTCTTATCTCATTATACATGATAAGCGATCTTCAGCCATCTCAACCCTTGCTTTTTCATGCAAAACCATTTGCAGTCGTTTTCGGTCATCAACAGCTATCAGTCAGTCAATCATCCATTTCCACCACCCTTCTGAGTGATCCCCCCTCCCCTCCCCCTCCCCACCCCTCCCCACCCCTTCTCTACATAAGTGCCTGGGGACTTCTATTTCACTGTATCTGAAGAAGTGTGCATGCACACGAAAGCTCATACCAAAATAAAAACTTAGTTGGTCTTTAAGGTGCTACTGAAGGAATTTTTTTATTTTACTTCAAATATAGCAAATAAACACAAATACTTTTCGTGCAACAAATCTGCCAGAGGAATTGTGTTGAAGAGTTTGAACTTACCTCACAGCATTTGGGGTGGCGTTGGGGGCGGGGAGATGAAACATGGAAGTGAGGGATGTTATTGCATTCTCAAGTCTGATCCCCCTGCCCAAAATGTTTGGATTTCCTACGTATGTACCATATATAAATATATAGTAGATGCTTTATGGGTGAAAGCAAATATTGAGAAAGAAAATGAAGATGATACTATTTAAGCCTTCTAATACAAAACCTTTATCCACCTGATATTTCACTTCCAACTGTGACAATCTTGGATATGCCAATCTTGGATACCCCTCCCCCCCAAAAAAAAACCCATAACAAAAATCTGACTTCTCAATTGGGCATGACATAATTAATTTAACAAGCAAGACTGCTTGCTCCAATAAGGTGTCCCTCTTGTGGTAAACACAGAGCTTTTTCTAGACTGATTAGTTCCCCTCTCACACACAAAATGGCTGCCATCTGTCAGCTCATTTGTAAAAACACAGAAAAACTGCCCAGGGACAGTTGGGCAGCAAAAAGCATTGGTCTAAAGCAGAGATGAAGAGACTATGGTCCTCTGAGTGTTGTTAGACTGCCCATTAACCCTAGCCAGCATAGCCAATGCTCAGGTATTATTGGAGCTGCAGTCTAGGAACATCTAGAGCAGGCATCCCCAAACTGCGGCCCTCCAGATGTTTTGGCCTACAACTCCCATGATCCCTAGCTAACAGGATCAGTGGTCGGGGAAGATGGGAATTGTAGTCCAAAACATCTGGAGGGCTGAAGTTTGGGGATGCCTGATCTAGAGGGCCTCAGGTTCCCCATCACTGGTCTATACCTTTGCTACATGATTTTATGAGCAAATCAAACACACATTTGAAGAGATACAGTACTTCCACCATTTTCTTGTGGAGGGCTGTTCATTTGGAATATCCCTCATGTAACTATCACACTTCATATGAATTGATAAACTGAGGAAGATGGTTCCTGGTTTCACAGCTTTGAACTGGATTGCAACCTTGAACAGTGCTTACTGTAGTGGTGCCCTCCCTGTAGAACACCCTCCCATCAGATGTCAAGAAGATGAGTAACTATATAACTTTTAGAAGACATCTGAAGGCAGCCCTGTATAGAAAGTTTAATATTTTATTATGTTTTTATATATGTTGGAAGCCTCCCAGAGTAGCTGGGGCAACCCAGTCAGATAGATGGGATACAAATAACAAACAAAAAAAAAATAATTACTGTCCCATGAACTCATGTGATGGGAAAAAACCACACACACACACACACACACACACACACACACACACGTCCTGCACAAATTTAAACAAAGTTATGATCTTGCACTACCCAGAACCACCCAACAAATATTAGATCACAAATCACCTCAGTATATTAACACCACACACCCACACACCAAACCTCATTTACTAGATGGTGTCCTGCAGGGTATATTTACGATTGCAGTTATAATAGATGCTATAAACCCCCAAAACAAATCTTTCTAGCCAGAAGTTGTAGCAATATGAACTGAAGCCACTTTCTAAAGGAGAATGAGAAAATGTTGCAAAGAGAGGAGGAAAGGTTGGTGTGGAAAACCTTCCTTGGAAATAGAACCACTAGATGGTGGGGAGGGAAATAATTAAAACACAAAATCCCAGACTCCAGAACTGCTAGCTAGAAATAATGTGACATATTTATATATATCTGAACACCTAGCAGTCAGCTTATTCTGAGGCTTTCTAAAGCAGATAAAAGTGAAAAATTAGCATGCAATGAATAATTAATTTCGTGCTTTACTGATGTTTAAACAAATGGCTTTCATGAAAGGGATAGGCATTCAAGCAATAAATCACTGTTTAGCTCCCTGTCAGAAGGAAAAAAAGATAGCACGACAGAGTTATTGAATTGTGCCGCATGGTCACAAGGAAAATGCAACGAAGATAAAGGAATGGAGTGCCCTTGAGTAACTGGACAACCCCAGGGTTAGAGGGGAAGGCATACCTTACAAAATATATCAATTTATGATTGGGACAGGACAACAGAAGGAAACTCATCAGTATAAATGTTTTTTTGTACACTTCCCCAAAACGTCATAAATTTAATTAATGATATCGTTAGTCCCCTGGAACACAATGGGGCTTATGTCTGATAAACCTGATGGGCATGTACTATTAGTTAAAGTGGGCGTTCTCAAACCTGGTGCTACCAGGGTCCACTTGAGATGGCTGAAAATTACTAAGGTCCACCAGTCACAGAATGGTATTGCAGCGGCAGAACCAGTCACAAAATGAAGGCAGAGATTGACACAATCAGCTGGAAATTACTGATGCCGCTTTCAAGTGATAGCTGATCTATCTATGGGATTTGCTAAATTTTTCGCCACAGCATTTTCCCAGAGGCAAGGTGTTTCATAGCTTAGCTTTCCTCAAGGTAAGTACAGACATTTGCTCTGGCAGTATTGTGATACTGCTTCCCCATTTCTCTCTATACTATATTTGCACTAGATCGTCATTGTGCAGCCCCCATTGGATGTTGTGTGGTGTCTCATGGAAAGCATGGATCTCTGCCTTGAAAGCACAGAGCAATAGGGAAGTGTGGATTAGCCCTAACTTAAGAAGGGGGATGTTGTGGTTTAAAGCAATTGGGGATATCTGGCTAGATTAGGAAGGGGAAACACTGGGTTTTTTTAATTAAAAAAACCAACAAGTAGAGATGGGTACAACACAGAAGCCAATACCAAAAAGCTAACACAACAAAGCCTTTCTCAACATCCTTCTCACTGTACTCAAACCTTCCTTTAAACTACAACTTCCCTCCTCTCTGTGTCTACCCCTCCTCACTTTATTCACATCACTGTTATTGTTTAAAACCATCACCTTTCTTGTCACCGTGTAATTCCACCCCTGCTTAACTCAAACCTGACTCTCTTCCATTCCTCAGATGCTTCAAAGGCAATAGGGAGTGTGTGTAGAAACTTGCCTATTTTGCAGAGGTAAAATCTGCATGCATAGCTTTGCTCATTTTTCCCTATGGCCCCATGTGGTCCTCAGGAGGTTGCCCCAAAAGAAAGAGGTTCCCTTCCCCTGTTTTGCACAGATTCTTTCCCGTAGAAGTCTTTATGTCTTGTTAACTATAATAGCTATATGAAAGAAAGATATTATATTGCATTATAATATAATGAATATATTATATTGTTGGGGAAATCTATTAACATTTATGGAACGTCACCAGCAATTTAAAGAGGTCATAATTAAATCTGACAAGCTACTGTCCTTAAACTTGGACAAATGAAGTGACTAAACAGGGTCTTGGCAGCATAAATGAGCTCCGGCCAGTTGCTTACGGGTAAAGTTCAAAGCCCAACAATCTTATACTGTCTCAGAAGACATGACCTTTTGTGGGACAGATGCCAAAAAAGGAGGGCTGGAATGTAAGCCCATTCATTTCCACTTAAACAACGCCTTCCAATCTGCCTACTCATTCCTGAGGAACTGTTCCCAAAGAACAGTTTTTCCTTTTAAAAAACACACACATAACATGAATGCAGCGTATTTCTCACCTTCAATTTTGTTAAAGTGCTAAGTCAACAAACTCCAGCTAATTAGTTCTATTTATTCCATGACTGCTAATCAATTACTGCCAAAAATTTCTAATGACTTTTACTTCCCTCATCCTCAACCTTAAAAAAAGCCATGCCACCCACCATTCATCAGGTATTCAAGTTCCCCTCAGAGGGGGAGAGCGCGAAAGAGAGCGAGCTTGGCTTGAGTGTCTAATAAAGTTCTCCACTTACTTGCATTCTCACACCTACTCAGCCTCAGTGAAAATAAACCCTCTGCCAGCTGCCTGAAAATAAGCTCAGAGGCATCTGGAGACCAATTGTAATGCAAAGGTCATATTTTCCAAGCTGTTTATAGATTGTAATTTGTAAGGGTGTAATGTCACAGGTTGTCAATAATTCAAGGTGGAAAATTACAAGTCGTAATAGGCTATCAATTCTTCATTCTTCCCCACTTAAGTCTTTATCCCCAAAGAGAGGTTAAATTGCATTTCATTTGAGTTTATTCCTTGAACTTGGATTCCAAAGTTTCATTTGTTTATGGTAAAGACATTTAGGGTGGTAAAATGTAACTAATGCTTTAACAAGTCCTTAGGGAATGTAACCAATAAAAAGTGCATGTTTCAGAGTACAGATATGAATTCCTGCTAAAGGTCTATTCCCGCTGGGCTCCTATATTCCGTACAGCCTGTTGGTAGTGCTGCCAGCATGAGAGAGAGAGAGAGAGAGAGAGAGAGAGAGAGAGAGAGAGAGAGATTCTTTTTTCTCAGAGGCTGAACAAAGGCTGAGATGAAAAGCTCTATGTGCAAGATACTATTTCAAGCCACTATTTTAAGATTTATCTACAGTATTTGGATACAATCCTGTCACTAGTTAATCATGGAAAAGTCCCAGTGAAATCAATAGAAGCTGTTTACATGTAACAAATGACAGGATTACACTTTTTGTGTAATAAGGTGCCTGCTATGTGACCAAAAATGGAATTCCCTTCGCCTTTTGGGAAATCTAATTATTACCTGGTTGAAATGCTTTATTACCCCTAGTTCTGCAAGTTTCGGGAAATCAGATCTTTATTTTTAAAATCAGCAAATTCACACTGATAAAAAGCTGCATCCCTTCTCTCTATCCATCCCCCAGTCCAAGGTCAAAGGTTGGTTAATCTGAATAATTCACATCTAGCACACAGTCCTTTTGTCTTGGATACATCTGTGTCCGATTTTATGAATGTCAGTGCCAGTAAATAAACAATAGGTTAGAAAACAGAAGAATGGTTGCACAAGTATCATGGCATTGACTCTGAAACCAAATTCCGCCTTGATGTAATATTGGCAAAGCCGTTTGGATTGGCAGGTAGCATTGCTACACCAGCATCAATCAGCATTGTGAAATGTGGCCTGGAAAGTACAATGTAGAATCTAGCAAACAATTCTATGGATTGCTATGGCTGTTACTTATTTCAAAGTTTCAGTGGAAGCATTTATGTGCTTATACCAAAATGCACTTGCTCTAAGGTAAGTGGAGTAATCCACTCTACTCATCAATGAGCATCATAACAGAGACATGTTCCTAAGAAATAAGAATGGTTTGTCTAATGCAGTAGTATCTTTCCTTTGTCGTGTCACAAAAGGGAAGAGACACATTTACTTTTCAAGAGAAATATATCTGGTGTGCTAGAGATTGCATTATCAACACCAAACATCTAGGAAGCTTTCATCCACCAATATAGGGACTGAGTAGGAATTTCATAATAGAAGCAATCATTCCTACCTTTTAATGGAGCCAATTTAGTGTCTGCTAAAACTGTCAACCTTCAATTGAGATGTTAGCCCTGTGAGCTTCAAGATGCTGAAAGCAACAATGCTGTTATAATGAAATAAACCCTAAAATCAAAAGATTTTCAATGAATTTCCCAAAAGATGAAGAATGTCAATGTTTAAAGCAGGCATCCCCAAACTGCAGCCCTCCAGATGTTTTGGCCTACAACTCCCATGATCCCTAGCTAACAGGACCAGTGGTCAGGGATGATGGGAATTGTAGTCCAAAACATCTGGAGGGCCGAAGTTTGGGGATGCCTGGTTTAAAGTATCAAAACTTGCCAATAAGTCTCCCATGTGAATACATACCTGAGGTGCCTATATTCAAAGAGGCAAAAACAGAGGCATAGGAAGAATAGGGTGGGGGTGCACCTTAAGCAGATGCCGAATAGAAAATTTATCAACTTAGTAAATTGTCCATTCTGCACCAGTCAACAGTTTGGTTCTCTTTTCTGCTATAGAAGTAGCCTACATTTAGTTCAATTTCATCTTGCGTTTTGGCTAGGAATGGACAAATATGTCAATTTGTCTCTCTCTCTCTCTCTCTCTCTCTTTAAAGTTACTCATTCCATTACTAAGTTCTATTCTCCACATTTCTGCATCAGTTCGATTTTTTTAAAAAAAAAAATAATATAAAAAATAGGGCGAGTTTCTCCTAATATACACATTTTTATGCAATTCCCCCCCAAAATATGCATTTTTTGCAAGCAGTTTAGTCTAACATGATGCATATTTGCATGTTATTTTCTCTACCATATGCACTTTAAGACATACTTTCCCCCAATACACACATTTTTGTAGACATTGTTTGTTTGGAAACCTGTCTTGCAAAACCAAGAGAAGTGTTGATTTCAAAGTATGGCTGTGTGTCAGTTCACATATTGTTTCAGACAGTGTGAATTGCAGAGTTTTACATTAAAATGCCGACCAAATTGAATTTCCCCATGTCCCTACTTTTGACATATGTCTTTTGGGAAACTTTCATCAACTTCACAATGACCAAGACCAGTTATGACCAATGTGACATGTTCAGGAGGTGAGTTGGCTGGTTATGTGTGTAGAGTTTGAGGCATATGATTAAACCAATGGTTTTCTTTTGCACCCACACACCTTGAACTCAACCCATCATAAGCAGGGCAAAAATTCTGAAAGAGGGTTGAGCATTGCCCACATAAGCGTGAGCTGAGTTTTAAGCTGAGCATATGGTAAAGAAGTCACATAGATACTTCATAACCTGCTGAATACCACATAGATCCACTCGACCCATGTTCGGCATACCAACCTATTCACATATTTTCACACAGTAAACCAAAAATGGCTTTCCAAGTACCCTCAAGCAACTACATTACTGCAACCAGCACAATTTCAGCATCCAGCAGTTCCCATGGCAACAATAATTGGAAAAATGTGCCACAATCCCAGAAAGCATTGCTATGAAATAAAATAAAAATCTCATCCATCCAACATGTCCAGGTCAAAAACTGGGGTGCACATCTTCCAGGCCACCCTCCTGGGCAAGCCATGTGACCCACATGAAGGTACAGACCCAAAAACGTATGTTTTGGGGCACCATGCTCTCACACCAGAGCACAGAGCCGCAAATTTAATTGGGGCAGTTGAGGGGCATGCAATCTTATGAGTTACTAAATCCATACCAGGAAGTGGTGTGAGCAGGTCCTATGTGTGTGTGTATTTAATTTCTGCTTAAATGCTGGTGATCTTATTATTGATTTATCAATTTTGGCACCCTCGGACACATGTACAAGGCTCCAGTCCCATTCAAGCTGCTGTTTATATTTCCATAATTCACCTCCAGCCTTCTTTCTTTTTTTATGAGAGAAAACAAAGGAGGTGTTATCTAAATTGAAGAGTGCTGCAACAATCTCCAGCACCAATGACCTTGTTTTTAAGAGATTCACAAAAAGCAGCTAGCAGCTAGCAGAATGTAATGGACTCATTTAGCCATGTTTGATGCACTAAGGCAGAGTTGCCAGATGTCTCTTATTCTAAAGCAGTGATGGCCAAAGCTGGCCCTCCATCTGTTTTGGGGACTACAATTCCCATCATCCCTGACCACTGGTCCTGTTAGCTAGGGAAGATGGGAGTTGTAGTCCCAAAACAGCTGGGGGGGGAGGGAGTTTGGCCATCACTGTTCTAAAGGGTTGTCACTTTCTTCTTCATATCATATTCCCTACAAAACATTACAGCTTCTTGTGGGGGTGGAGAGTTGGTAGATTTCATTTGACAACCATAAATGAGGGCATATAACACAGAGAGACCAGTGTGAAACAACTGCATGCAAATCTCATGCAATTTTACACTGAACAGTAACATGAGCCCCATTTGAAGAGCATCATCTATTTTCCCTTGGCACACTTCTCAGCCACAAATTGCTTAACTGAAACAGAGGGGCAAGTCAAAGCATATTATAAAGCAATGTGCAATATTTCAAATCTTATTAACTGCATCTGATAGTGCCAACTAAGATTCTAATGCCTGGTGGGCCACAGATCGGTGTTGGCTTTTGCTTATACCCTGCAGGCTTTTTTTTCAGAATTTGCCGAGGCAAGAAAGTTGTTCTATCGGACTGGTGACCTTTGAATGAAGATTAAGCTAGTATTTGTCCTCTAAAATTCCCATTTGCGCTTTTCTCTCTCCCCCCCCCCCTTCCTCAAAGACCAGGTAAATATTCAGCCATGTTTATCCAAGTCCTTTTAAACTCCTACAAAAAGAACTAAGATGCTAAACAAGTACAAAGATGGAATAAGGGGGTCGTAGCTTCCTTGGCAGCAGTAATGCTGCCTTTCTACAATCAAAACTTGAGCCCACAGCTCAGCACTGCTCAGGAAAGTTCAGATCTTCAAGCCTCCTTGCTTCTCTGAGTACCAGCAGTTATAGGATTACGTTTGTGGTGCAATGGAAGGGTTAAAATTGCTGCAACTGTGTTCATTTATAATGGAACAGAGGCCTTTTGAATTATTTCTCAGGGAAACCTGCTGCCTTGTCACCAGTTCAGTGAGCCATGTACTAGACTAATTTGACTTACACTTATGGTCAGCTATTTGTCAAAGAGCAGGTATGGAATGTAGTTTTATATTCCATTCCCTTTGACTTACGGCTAACTTTTGACATGTCTGCCTCCAGGGAAACATATCCCTATTTTCCTTACCTTCCCTGATGCTTGTTCAGCACCTGTTCCTAGGAAGAGAGTAATTGTGAGTCATTTACCGGTATGTGTGTTGTGCTGTGTTTTGTATGTCTGTTCTCCTAAGCAAAACAGAAAGGAAAAATAAATTCCTCTTAATTTTCTGAAAGGCTAACATCCTTCTTAGTTCTCTCTCTGCCATGGCCCTCAGCAACACACACTTTTCCTCCTTGTAATCACCTTGCCGACAAAGGTCTGTATAGTTAAAGCTATGGTTTTCCCAGTAGTGATGTATGGAAGTGAGAGCTGGACCACAAAGAAGGCTGATCGCCAAAGAATTGATGCTTTTGAATTATGGTGCTGGAGGAGACTCTTGAGAGTCCCATGGACTGCAAGAAGATCAAACCCATCCATTCTTAAGGAATTCAGCCCTGAGTGCTCACTGGAAGGACAGATCCTGAAGCTGAGGCTCCAATACTTTGGCCACCTCATGAGAAGAGAAGACTCACTGGAAAAGACACTGATGTTGGGAAAGATTGAGGGCACTAGGAGAAGGGGACGACAGAGGACAAGATGGTTGGACAGTGTTCTCGAAGTTACGAACATGAGTTTGACCAAACTGCGGGAGGCAGTGCAAGACAGGAGTGCCTGGTGTGCTCTGATCCATGGGGTCACAAAGAGTCGGACACGACTAAACGACTCAACAACAAAAAACAACAACAAGACCTCTCACACTGTGAGGGCCATAATCTATTTCTAGCATGGTCATCCTAAGGACCAATTGAACATTTCCACAAAATGAGTTTCACCATCTACTTCACAATCCAAACCATTTGTCACAATTCAGAGAATGATCGGCATACCTAAATTCCACTGTATTCGTTGCAAATGATGAATCTCATTATACCATTAAGTCTGTCAAGTCTCAGAACTATGAAAATTTAGAGTATTTTAAATAAAATTTTCAAGGCCAAAGTGGAGATTTTTTAAAAAAACAAATCCATATAAAATAAGTTTATTTCTAAGAAACTAAATTTTAAGATATCTGAAAAACTGGAAAAGCAAGAAACTACCTGGCAAAAGGTCGCCCATCAAAATTAAGATTGAGTAAAAATTTGAGGTACAAGTCCAAATTAAGACTTTTTATCATGTTTTTCATATAAGTTAATGGTAAACCAAAAAGAAGAAACCCCATTTAGTTGTATAAGAGTGACAATTTCTAATATGAAGGATCAGAAACGAAATGTTCACAGTTACAGCATATGGCAGAAAGAAAGAAAGAAAATCAGTACATATTGAGTTCTGATACTACAAAAACTCTATCAAGGTGAAATATAGAATTTAAGTGCCAAAAGGCAGGCTCACTCTGCTTATCTTAAAATTTTGCTGGTGGCAAAATTGTTCCATATTCTTCTCAATCCAAGTTTCAGTTCAGCAATGATGTCCAAAATGAAATTTAACATTCCCTGTGTAGGCGGATGTGAACAAAATACCTGTCTCAACGCCTTTCCTTGCAACAACCCAAAAATAAAATTCAGCTCAGCATGATATCAGGTTGATAACCTTCTGGAAGGATTATGCTACATAAATGACAACTGAAGATTAAGTTGACTGATGTGTTGTTAAGCCAATAAATGGATCCACTGAAAATGCTCTTCAAGCAATCCAGTTCTGAGCAAAGAGCAGCCTAGAATTTTAACAGACAATTAAAGCGATTCTGATGGGGGGAAATAATAGCTTGCATTATACAGTCTCCAGTCAGAGAACAAGCCCTGTGGCTTTAATAGCAAGCTTTGGAAGAAAACATGTTATTTGGTGCTACTTCCCTGGTGAAACACCATGCAAAGTTTCAAACAAATGTAAAAGTAATATTGTGCCATGAAACGAAGCAGAACAGTTTTCTGGAAGATCTACAGTAGATGGATAGAAAACAACTCTCTCTCTCTCTCTTCTTTGTTAGCTATTTTGTAAGAAGAGACATGAAGTCAGGAGCACAGCACCCCACATTTCCACCACTGCTTTCCCCAGATATCTATATACTGTATGTGTATGTGCAAAACAATGTGCTCCTATCAAACTAGCAAACAGCAAAGGATGAAAAGCCATATATTAGATAGATTGCTTTTTTTTGAGGAGCACTTCATGTTATTCTTCATGATCAATGGGAACAGTGCTTGAAAGAATGAAAAACAATTATGTAGGCTGAATGAACAATTTGCGCTTTGCCAGTGCTGGATGGATGAGGCTGTGGTGAAAATGGTGGCTGGAGCTTTTCCCTTTTATGGACTGTAAACTCAGGAGCAAACCTTGTTTACAACTCATTGTTTGCCTGGAGTGAGACAACCCACAGGGTTAGGTCACAACAGTGCAGCAGCAGCAGGACCAGAGGCAGTGAAAAGCGGCTGCAATCTCTGCTGTTGGAGCCCACACTGGCTTAGTTTGGCTCAGAGTTACATGTGAACTGGCTCATTGTCAGTGTTTGTATTTGTTTACACAGTAGCATCAGTGCACAGGGACCTTTACAGGATTTCATATATATATATTCATCTGCCCAGCTGAATGAACTCATACTTGGCAAGCATTCAGCAGTCTAGTTTGCTTGCTCACTCTTTCTTCTCAGAGCAGTTCATATCTAGGTTATCATCTTCAGATGTAGCATGACAGGCTAATGGGTAGGATTTTTAAAAGGAGGTGTTTATATCTCAAGGCAGATTACTATGGAAGCAGTGATACAGAATAATCTGCGAATTTACCACTGTTTCATACTGATGCTGTTTTCTTTCTTACTTCAATGTAGACTGCATAATAAGAGAGTTAAGCTTTCTGTTTAGCAAGCATGTGAATCAGAGTGTTTCTTTATGAATACAATTCCAGCTATTTACTCTAATAATGATATTGGTACATTATTTTCTTCACAGTTGCACATGTAGAGATGCAAACTTAGAAATGATTCTAAGATATCAGAAGACTCTCCTGTGTACAGTAGAGCATGCGTTTACCCTATTCCCCATCCCTGCTCGAAGGTATGGGTGATACAATGAACAACAATATTAATTTGTATTTGTATGCCCTGCACACACACACTTCCAATATAGCAGGCAAGCACTAACCTGAGAGTAAAGCAAGACACTACTTTAAGTAGCTAGCACCATTCTGACTTTCCTAAGCACAATTGTGTAGACATGACATAACCAAGACTGAGCAAGTGGCTGTACCAAGTCTATACATGCTACATTGTTGTAATGTGTAAAACAAAAGGAAATATAGAAAACACAACGGGGTGACTGGCAATAATATTGCTAAGATTACATTTTATAATGGTTTAACACCAGGCCACCAACTGCTAGTCCTAACTGAGATGAATTCCACTGCTGTTGGATAATGACAAAATTATGGGACTTTGACAACTCTTCAAATAGTTTCCCAGAGCTTTGGAGCGCCCACTGAAAGCATATCTCTCACTGTTTCAAACACGTTGCATGGTTTTGTGAAGAGAGTTACTCTTTTGTCCCGGGAGGTTCCGATGTGAAGCAAAGGATAAGCAGGAAGATTCTAGTTGCATTTGTTCACATTAGAAAGTTATATGAGTTTCATACCACTTTCACGAGTTCCCCCTGTGAAACTTTGAATTGTGCTGAAAGAGTGTCAGGTGGCAGAAGAAATAACCCCCATGGCAGCTTGCCAGGAATGGATAAGACAAGGTAAAGTCCTTACCATCTGCTTTTTATTCAATATTTACAGAGGCTTGGGATGCAGCCTCTTGGAATAATGGTGTTGTCCTGAGTGACTCTCCACCCCCTTTTTCTCCCACTTCCTCATTCATCATCTCTTCTGTGGGTGGCGCTGAGGATCAGTTGCTTCTGAGCCCTCTGCTCTACTACTTTCAAGGCTTGTTGGGTTCTGGGAGGGGGGGTCTGGAATGCTTTCTACAGACCCTGTGTCCACCAGCTGTTGCCCTCCTGGTTCCTTCTCTTCTTCCTCCTCCTCTCCAATTATTTCCCTTCATCTGCCTCTGAGCTGTGACCTCCCTCAAACCCCTGTTGTATTTCTGAACTGTCTTCTTCTCTGGAAGGATTACGCTGGGGAGGCAGTCTCCACCATTCCTCCTCTGCCCAGTCCCTGACAAAAGGCTTGAAAACCAAACTGGATGAACTGGCTCCCCTGGTATAAAGGCAGTATTTGCAACAGCAACCCTGTCAGGCCCTTCATGGGACTGTTAAAACCATATATGTGCAGATGTGTCTTCATGGGAATAATCATAGAGGAGCTATGATTCAACCTGAAAAACCACAGGGAGTTTATCACTGGGAAGCTTCAGCCATAATCAGTGCTATTTTTCTAGAAAGAGAGGTGCTGGAACTTGCAGTGAACGCCTCCCTTGTTCTCTTATAATGGCCAAGGTACCCACCTGAGTGGTGCCAGAACTGAGTTCCAGTGATTTCCAGTTTTTAAAAAAATGCCCTGGCCATAATCAGAGACCCAGAAAGAAAGAAAGAAATCCTTGAGAGAAGGGAACGTAATGGTCATGGAAATGCTCACCTTTGCACTATGAACAGCTCTGAGTCTTACCAGTAAGCACTGTGGAACTCTGACCTGTACATTTGTGTAGTTCTTTCCACTTTTGAAACACCTGGGCATTGTCCACTGATAAAAGTCAGAATGGGAAAGTGACATGCACAGACTTAGAAGAAGTGCAGTACAAAGAACTTAACAGTTCCTCTGTGTAAGGTCTGTGTCTGAGAATGACTTAAAACATAAAAAAAAAAGATCTGGGAGGGGGGAAAGGAGTACAGGAAACATTTTGTGCTGATGAATAATTCAATTTGATTTACTTGTAAAAATGAAAGAGAATAGGATCTTGTTGTGTTTTTGCAATGCATATATAATTCCATGGATTTGAAAGTAGCTCATATTGTTTATTTTTGTTCTAAGTCAATCCACCAAATAAAAGTTATTCTATAAACAGCACTTTTTTAAAAAAGTTTTACCTGTTGCATTCGGTGATTATTAGACAAAGTGACACAAAATATTTTGCCTAATTGCAAATTGAGCCTTTGGTTTTTCTTCCTTGTTTACTGTATGGGTAAGCAAATCAAAATGAAAAAGAAGGAATGCTTCCACAGTCCTGTCAAGCTCCATGAAACATTGCCTGTTTGCAACTTCAGCAAGAAGGACTGATAAGCCACCCCCCCCCCCATTCTCCCAACCGGGGGAAAAAAAATCCAGGATATATGAGTACTTGGTGCACTGAAGGAATACAATGCAGAGATAGGCATGACAGAGCACTACTTTGCCAAAGTAATTAGTGCTGTGTATCTGGAAGATGTATATTACCAGTCGTGGATCTGTGATTACTTTTAGGTAGACTAATGAGAGCTGTGTGCTTATCCATATTCCAATTCATTTCCATTCTCTCCTACCCCACCTTATCAGCTCTAGGATTAACATCAGTAATAGGGCCATATGCATATTTACACACTGTAATTAAGTGGTGGGAGAGGAAGGAAAGAAGCTTCTTTAGAATATTTATTGAAGCCCAGAAAGTCTTTTATTCACAAACTAAATTTATTCTATGGTTATTTTAAAAAAATAAAGTCCATACCAAAATTAGAGTACTATTTATTCCCAGGAGTCCTTGGAAAACCAAACAAGCTACTTCTGGTTTACTCTCAGAGCCACCAGTAGACTATAAAAATGCTCGAGTGCCCATGTTTGTCATATTTGCACAAGAAATTTGGAGAGTATTCCAAACTTCTGAGATTTCTCCCTTTTTCACATCACTAAGATGTTAGGTGTGTATGGAATATACTTCAGTCAAAGAACATAGGCTTGTAGCCCTGAATCTTTCATCAACAAGTCTATCAAAGATCAACTTATGCAGTCATAGGAACAAAAGGCATAAGATGAGCCTGTTGGATCAGGCCAATGACCTATCTATTCCAGTATGCTTTTCTCACAGTGGCTGACCAGATGCCTATAGGAAGCCTGCAAACTGGACATGCGCACAAAGACCAGAATACCACAAGCAATCTTGTAAATGCCTATCAGATAGCTCCAGATGGCTCAAGGAACTTTGGCAATCTAGAAAGCCAGCAAACCCTGTCTCCCAAGGCTTTCCAGAACAAAGCTACTGGACCAAAAACACACCACTTAGACTCCTGCTTTACTTGTGGGAGCATCTAATGCTCCAAAAGGTAACCCCAGGTTGTATGTTGGAAAACCCTAAAAGGAGCCATTCATTTAGAAAACATTCATTTGGTTTAGATCACTCATTCAGCAACGTGTTCAGCAAATAGTCATAGACAGGCTTGATTGTATTTGCTCTTATAGTCTCCCAAAGAAATGGCTAATTCTCAAACTCCCTGTGCTGGAGAAAGCGGAGAACGTTTCCACATTTTTGCTTCAACTTCTCTATGTACTTCTGTGAAAAAAGCTTACTAGAGGTGTCATACTCTCTCCTTCATTTAGGAGTAATTTAGAAGGAGTGATAGAACATCTGTTTTCTGTAGCTGAGTGGTAGAACATCTGTTTCCATGCAGAAGGTCCCAGATTCAATCCCTGGGTTCTCCAGCTAGGACTGGAAGATACTGGTGCCTCAAATCCTGGAGAGCTGTTGTTAGTGTGGACAATGCTGAGCTAAATGGACAATTGTTTGATTCAATTTAAGGCAGCTTCCCATGTTTCTGTGTGCAAACCCCAGAACAGCGACTTCTTTTCATTTAAATTTGGCAGAGTTTAAGATATTATCACTGTAAAATAGCTCAGTGCTGATTGCACAAATAATCAAGTTTATGTTTTGTATTGTATTAAATCCTTTCCTACCCGTTAAGGTCTGTTGGCATTAAATATTTCACGACTTATTTATTGAATTGATTTATAATACAACAAGCCCTGAAGCGGCTACTGCAAAGTGGAGACAGGCTGAGCTTCATTCCCATTCCAATCACTGCAGCATATTTACCCTTCACATTACCACTTTTCCACCTGCAACCACAAAGGGAACTTTGCAAAAGAGGGCAGCAGTAGATTGCAGGTGGGAGATTTATAGTTTGTCTACACAAAGAAAGTCCAACGTAAACAAGCAGAATGAATATACAGTAGTCTTGTTATTGCCATTTCTGTTCACATGGATATGCTACTAATTGTATCATGATGGGGGTGAAAGGGCATGTGGGGAAAAAGAAGTACAACACCATCTTTTTCCAGAGCAGAAATTTACTGAATGTGAGATGCACAGCATAGCTTTTTCTGGTAAGGCAAAACAGAATTTTAAAATATATATTTTTTCATCCTCCAGAAAAAAAATGTTAGTGGTTTTCATGGCTAAGAAAAATCAATCAGGACTAAATATTTTTGAGTCTGGATTTAATGTCTAATCCTGGAATTTTAAAATTATTGCCAAAATATGCTGATGTAAGGAAGTATGTGTGTGTATATATATACATTCTCCAAAAGCAAAATACTCAGATTCATTGTATTGGTTTTCAAATAGCATACAACTTCAACAAAATAAAATTGAAAAGATATAATAGCTTAAGCCCACAGGGTAATGAAGGCTTTCTTAGACAGATTCATTAATTTTTCTGCTCCCAATCTCCAGAATTATAACACAAAATTATAATTCTAGAACACAAAACACTTCCAATTATATAAATAGTTTGGATAACTTGTAGGACATTATGCATACCATTTTTTTATTTTTTTTATTTACCCAGGTGCACACTTCAGCCACACACATAAATGCCAGGCAGAATGGAATAAAATTTCCCATAGTGCAGATCCCTGTTGCTGGAGAGTGTGTGTAAATATTCCAGACACACAAGGGTGATTTCTAGGGTGGCAACTTGTGCATTGCCAAGGATGTATGAAGGAACAGATTTGCATAAGATGTGCATAGGCCAAAATGCATGCAAATAATTGCCATAATTTAGATACAAATGCAGCATATCTCATCATAGGAGGGAAACCTATGACCAGGGGATCTGTGAACCTCCTCAGTCTGCCTTCTGTCTAGGTGACGACTGTCCAAGTACAGCTTCAGGGCACCTGCTCTCCCTTCTTTTGACTCTTTATTCTGAACAAGACTTGGTTGGACAGCCCTTCAAGCACAATACTCCTTCAAACCATAGCTGCCAAGTTATCCCTTTTTTTAAGGGATTTTCCCTTGTGCTGAATAGGCTTCCTCGCGAGAAAAGGGAAAACTTGGCAGCTATGCTTCAAACAGAGGACTATCCTCTCATAGCTTTGTAAAGTAGGACACATGACCACGCTAGGGATTATATGAGCTTTCCTCTACCAGAAGAACCACACTACCTTTCATACTTCCATCTCTATAGAACATTCATACCACAACACTTCCCATATCAGGAAAGCTGTCTCCATGCCACTAGGTAATACGTGAAGGGCACCTGAGAGTCAATAGACGTATTGTTTCATTTAAAAAAGGCTCCAGGGCTGATTTAAAGTAACTGGTTGCTGCAGTCAGTAAAAATGTCACATCTGCTAGTCCCTATCCAGTCACTATAGGAAGATGCTTACTTTTTTTTAAGTGCATGATGAGATCCTCAGACCAGGTAGAACTGGGTCATTCTGAGCTCACAGTGGCCAACTAGATGCCCGTGGGAAGCTGCCAAACAGTATTCAAGCACAAAAACACTCTCCCCTCCTGCGTTTTCCAGCAACTGGTATTCACAAGCATTACTGCCTCCAACCAGGGAGGCAGAGCATAGCCATCATGACTGGTGGCTAATGATAGCCTTATCCTCCATGAATCTTTCCAGTCCTCTTCTAAAGCCATCCCAGTTGGTGGTTTAACTATGCACAGTGCAGAGGCGGCTTTAGGGTAGCATGACCGGTTCCTCGAGAGGTCTGGAGGGTGGCAACATGAGAACGGGCCTTTTCTGCAGTGGCTCTCCATCTGTGGAATGCTCCCCCAGGGAAGTTCGCCTGGCGCCTTCATTATACACCTTTAGGCACCAGGCAAAAAAACCGTTCCTTTCAGGGCCGTCTTAAGCATGCTGGGCGCCGTGGTGCGATGATCACTACGGCGCCCCCGACCTGCCCCGTTGCTCACTGCGACGGGCGGGCGCAGTGCGCAGCACCACTGCAGGGGGCACAGCCAATCGGCGCCCTGGCACCCTGCGCCACCCGGGCTTGCCTTAGAGCCAGCCCTGGTTCCTTTTTAACCAGGCCTTTGGTTGATCTGATCAACATCCCATACCCTTTTAAAATGTGGCTCTTTTTTGGGGGGGGGGGTATTACTGGGCTATTGCTTTTATTTTTATTTTATATACTGTGATCCTTTTAAGCGAACCACCCTGAGATTTCTGGGTATAGGGTGGTATATAAAGTCAATAAATAATAATAATAATAATAATAATAATAATAATAATAATATTCAGCCACACTGTGGTGCAGGGGGCGCAGCAACCATGACGTAGAATGGAGTGCGATACCTGAGGGATTACCTCTGCTGTGCTCACTAGGGGGGGGAGGGGTGTTGTGTATTGAGTCAAAGGATTTTATATCTGTGTTATTATTTTCTGTATTTGCCTTAGGATAAAGTAACTGCCTTTTGGTTCCAGAGGGTACAGCTACTTTTGGTTCATTTAAGCTGCTGTATTTGGATCCGTATTTGGATCTGTATTTGGATCCTGTATTTGGGGTCACGAAGAGTCGGACACGACTAAACGACTAAACAACAACAATTTGGATCCTCTGTCTTATTGGTTTCCTCCAAAAGGCAGCACTGTGATTGCCTGATATTGTTCCCTCCAAAATGTACCCCTTTCTAGCTAGTTCCCTGTCCCTATAAATGTAGCCTTCCTGCCCTCTTCGCCACACATTCTTTTTCTGCAATAGTCTATGTAATGGTTCAGCTACCGAAGCTTTATGGGGTAAGAACGAATGATAAAATGATAAAAGTCCCAGGAATGACTGCAACTCCGTCTTGTTCATCTTAATAAAGAACTGCTAGTAGAGAACTGTCTCCAGCATGTTATGTCAAAAGAGCTGAAATCACAAACCCCACGTCACAACAGGGGGCACAGAATTTTAGCATCGCGCTGAGCGCTGCTGAAATGTGAGAGCCCAAAGTCCACCACTGCACTGTGGGAAAAGTATCTTCTATCCGTCCTGAATCTTCTAACATTCAGCACCATTGGATGTCCATGAGTTCCAGTGTTATGAGAGAGGGAGAACAAGTTTTCTCTATCTGCTTTCTCCATAGTTCTAGTAGGTAGCCGTGTTGGTCTGTCGTAGTCGAAACAAAATAAAAAAAATCCTTCCAGTAGCACCTTAGAGACCAGCTACGTTTGTCATCGGTATGAGCTTTCGTGTGCATGCACACTTCTGAAACAGAAGTCACCCACCCTCCCCACCCTCTCTAAGGTGCTACTGGAAGGAATTTTCTTATTTCGCTTTCTCCATGTCATGCATAATTTTATAAACTACTAAGACATCCCAAATGCTGCAGCCTTTCCACACAGGGGAGCTGCGCTATCCCCTTGATCGTTTTGGTTATAGGTGAGATCCGACTCAGTCATTTCTGTATTCATTTAAGATGTGTGTACAGTAGGGGAAGGGATACTTGAGCCATTCAGTCTTCAGAAATTCTAATGTGAACCAACCTGATGTGCATTTTCCCTAATGCCATGATGATGCAGTTAACAGCTCAAAAATGTGTGAATATATGTATTATGGGATATACTTGTGTGCTTTGAAAGAAAATGAGTTCAAAAGTATGTGCTGAAATAAATATTTGGTTTTTTTGTGAGGATTTTTAAAAATAAAAATAAATCACGGATGAATGCAGAAACAGGATGAGGGAGACTTCTTGGTGAGTGGAGACAAATTCATCTATTCTCAGCACAAGCCCATGTCACGAATCAAGACTACACTTCTTCTGTTTGCTAATGTATTATCTTTGCCCTATTAGGCACTTTAATATGTCTCCAAAGGCTGAAATGATTGAATAAAATACTGCTTTTTAGGCAATGGTAACTGAAATGAAACACAAATGAGAATAATGCTTCGGTTACTTAGGGCAACAAAAGCAGCCAGCTTAAATAGGCTGCTGATTCTTCAGACTTTGCTAATGCAAGTTTTAATGCTATTTGATATGCCCTGCTCCCACCTCGCCACAATTATAATAATAATAAAACAGATGGAACAAGAGACTCATCATTAAAGAAGTTCGCTCAGGGTCAGATTCTGATTTCAATTATGAAACTACAACTACTGAAGACATTTGAATGCAAAGATGTGATAGATTTCATTAGAGGCAGCTTAAAAAGAGGTAGATGCAGGAAGAGAGGAAGGGAAAACGGAGGGCATTCCCAAAATTATTGGGGAACTTAGCTGGTAGTACAGGCCAGGAAGGAATGGAAGTAGGAAAATGCAGACCATTTTCTAAGAACATAGGAACCTGCCTTACTATTAGTCTGTCAAGTTCCATATTATCTACACTGAATGACTGCAACTCTCTTCTTTTCTATACCTTCTTGGAAAAGCAAGAGATTGAATCTGGGACCTTCTTCATGCTAAGTTGCTCCTCCAGCACTGAGCTATGTACCCTTCCCCAAACATGACATTTATAGACACCCACTAGGAAACGGGACGCGAGTGGCGCTGTAGGTTAAACCATAGAGCCTACGGCTTGCCAATGAGAAGGTTGGCAGTTCGAATCCCTGTGACGGGGTGAGCTCCCATTGCTCGGCCCCAGCTCCTGCCAACCCAGCAGTTCGAAAGCACGTCAAGTGCAAGTAGATAAATAGGTACCGCTACAGCGGAAAGGTAAACGGCGTTTCTGTGTACTGCTCTGGTTTGCCAGAAGCGGCTTTGTCATGCTGGCCACATGACCTGGAAGCTGTACACTGGCTCCCTCAGCCAATAACGCTAGATGAGCGCCGCAACCCCAGAGTCGGTCATGACTGGACCTAATGGTCAGGGGTCCCTTTACCTCTACCTTTACTAGGAAAATGCACAAGGAAGATGCCTTATAACTGAGTCAGATGTCAGACTATGGTCCCATGTAGCTAGACTGGCAGTGGCTCTCCAGGGTTTCAGAGAGGAAACCTGTCCCAGTCCTACCTGAAGATGCCAGAGATTGAACTCTGCATGCAACACAAGTGCTCTAACCACTAAGTTATGGCCCTTTACAGTCTTGAAAGACTGTAGAGATCTCATGCACCTTCAAATCCAACATTTTCTCTCTCACACCTCTTACCAGTCAAAAACAGTCTGGGTTTCACACACACACACACACACACACACACACACACACACACACACATATATATATATATATATATATATATATATATATATATATATATATTCCCAGGAGCAACTTTGCATTTACTGGGATAATTCCCCCCCCCCCCGGAAAAATATCAGAGGCCTCACACACATTTCAGATCCCATTAACAAAGCTGATACTGAAGGAAACCGTCACTCTAATTATCCGTCAAGGTTGTCATTATTAGAATCTCCATTATCAAGACTCTTGACCTTTACTTTTGTGTTTCCCAGATGAAAAACAGATAGCTGGACCAATAGGGCCAAATAAGAATGAGACAAGAAAGAGGAGAACCCACCAGTGGGTCTAGGTTTCATACCATAAGATATGAAATGTCAGTTAGTATCAAAAAGCCTATAAGGGAGTTACCATCTAGTGACTCTGTACCCACTCTGTCTGTCGTAATTGTCATTACAAGTAATTCTAATTTGCATGCATCCTAAATATCACACAATGCTTTTAAAATATTGTGTTCCTTTTCATTTATTTTCAAAAGCATCCTGACTCATTCAATTTCAGCAGGTAAATCTCCCACAAGATGTTGTGATCACCTGCTTTGACAGGAGTTGCATTTGTTCTAATGCCTTGACATGCACACCTGTGTGAAGTCAACTAAAAGCTTAATCCAACCTTCAAGTCAATGGGAAAGACATTAATTTTAATCAAGGGGATTTCCACACATTGTGATGCCTCGACAGGCAAGTATGGCACTGTATATTACAATTGCGATACCATCTGAAGGACACATCTGTATCATACTGCTCCTTGGGTCTCAGCTAACGTCTATCCATTTTTATTTTGCAAGATCCTTGACATCATTTCTATTTACACTGATTCAGAATTAATCGGCCAGACATTCACGGTGGCAAAAATAAAGCAATCCATGTAACTCAGCGTGGCAGCACGACATTATCGTTAGCTAAGTAATATGAGGTTTGCATGATTATCATCTCTAGGGAGCTCATGGTATGATAGGACTTCAGGTGCTGGAATCATAAACTATTATATCCATTCTTCAAGCATCTACATGACATCTCTTCTCAAGGACAGCATCAGAAACTGGAACCATGGCTCAGACCTGATGTATTAAACATGTACACCAAGGGCACTAGAGTTTTTAAATTCAATATTCTCCTCTTTCCTCCAGGTTAACCCTTAGTTTAGCTTTCTTAATGGAATTGAGAATTAGTTTGTATATGGAAGTCCAAAATATCGTATCATTTAACCATATTCTCTCAGAATCTCTAGGCAAAAAAAAGTCCTGTTTATTTATTGACCTGTATTTTATTTTATTTTTTGAGAATAGCACATATTTGTTTTATGAGAGCTGCATCATATGTTTATTAGCTAGATGGTTACCATAGGGTTCAAACATAAAAGCTTTGACTAGTCACTTCAGGTAGGAGGCTGTCAGACTCAGAGAACTATGCTGGGCTATAAATAGGAAATACAAACTTTGTCCTACATAAACATTGGGCTGTGCTTGAGAGTTTTCTGTTTAGGCAGAAGATTTATTCTTAGCCTTATTTAATTTCTATTCAGCTTGGGAAAGGATGGTGTAGAAAAAAAGTAGTGTATATTCACAGCAACATGGTCAAGTTCACAAAATGATATTACTTTAAATGGATATAATTTTAAAGCGCGTTATTTTAAATCTGGTTTTGGACAGGTGGGTGGATACTGAAATAAGGAAATCAGAACCCAACTTAGAAACCTGAGTCCTGGCATGTATTGTCACCTTTGGGCGAAGGCCGCCTTTACTCATGTGAATGAAGCTGGTTCATGACAAATGAGTTACTCAGACTTTCCCACTGGATGGAAACTGAAATCTGACAAGCTACACAGAAGTACCGTGTTTCCCCTTTTTTAAGACACCGTCTTATAACTTTTTTTCCTCAAAAAAACACAGGGTGGCTTACTTTCGGTGGGGTGTCTTATTTTTTTTATTGCCGGTATGGTATTTATGGCTCAGGGCGCCGCTGGGCTCTCTTGAGTGCTCGGTGCTGCAGCAGCCACTGGTTCCGGGTGGCGGGGCGGCAGGCGTCCTTGACCAGGCCAGGCGGAGGCCGCTGGCTCAGGCGCTCCGCCCGCTGCTGCAGGGTGATCCAAGCTCCTTGGCTGGGCCAGGCAAGGAAGAAGCAGTGAGCCCAGCGGTGGCGGCAAGCATGGAAGCAGTAGGGACGACGGTGGATGAGAAGGCGGAGCGCGGGGATGCAGCCAGCAAGGCGGGAGCGCGATCAGCTGTTAAGCGACGCTCTTGGAGCGCCGCTTCACAGCTGATCGCGCTCCTGCAGTGCCGGCCGCATGGAGTGACTCTGTGAGTGGAGGTGCCTGTGGGGGTTGGTTTCCGCGGCGCAGAAGTATGGCTTATTTTCGGGGTATGTCTTATATTTCTCAAATCCTTAAAAACCCTGCCATGGCTTACTTTATGACTATGTATTAAAAAAGGGGAAACAGGGTAACCTTGAGGTGGTTTGCAAAATTGCAAGTCTTGCCTGAAGAGAATAAGTTAGATGAGCAAGGAACAGACATCATGGATTCAAAGGGGGGGGGATGACTGTCATTATAATGACAGCCTAGGGCACTGTCTTGAATGGTGCACCCCTGTTAAGTAAAATTGTTTAATATACATTGAAATGGAAAATAATTATATAATGTATTTGTATAGAGTACTATGAAGCATGGCATGGAAATTTCCATTGAAGCTGAAGTAGAGCCTAAATAGTGCCTAACAGGTAATTGGGCTGCGTTATGGGGCTGCATCTCTGAGGGCTCAGTCACATGCAAAATATACTGTTACAGGTCCATGCATATGCTAATCTATAGACATCCATCTTGGGTGGGGCGAGCCTTTGTTTTCCAACTACTGAAGAGAATACATGTGTTAATCTCTCTCCAGGAAACCAGCTTCAGGCTAAATGGGAAACCAGCTTCAGTCTGGGAGAGAGATTGAGCTTTGATTTTTAGCTTAGGATGCAAGATATCTAATATATCTATACCTATGCTGGGATCAATATAAGAAATTATGCATCTAACTGAATGTAACATTTGTTTCAAGTTATTTGGAGTTAAAATTCTGTAAGCAAAGCTTTTCAACCATATTTTTGGCCTGGATAATTTTTATTTCAAAGAAGAGTCAGTTTTTATTCATTCAACTGCATCCACATGGGCAACATTGATCACCTCAGCAGTCCCTCCCTCTTTCCACATAATCAGCATTAGATGGGAAGGGGCAAGGCTGTTCACTTGATTAGTCGGGATCCCAAGGGGAGCAAAGGATTATGGCTCCATGGACCTCAGCTGGACATTAGTTTTTTCCTAGGCCTCTGTGTTTAGTTTGGATCAGGTTATGTTGCTTTCCACTTTGAGTTGATTCTGTATGAGTTCTCAAAATGGTTTCTATTCACTTGAAGATGATTGGCTTTGATTTCCCTCATTCATTTGGGCTAGCAGGGGAAACGCTTTCATGACGAGTAGAGTAGTGACTGAGTCAGCAGGGTATGTGCTGCCTAAGATAATGATTTACGGAGGAAAGCAAGCAAAGCAAAGGCAGGGCATAAATCACTTGACTTGTCTGGGAGAAACATGATACACAATTATAAAACAATTAACTCACCCTTCCCTCAACTCAGCAAGCCCTGAAGAAGGGTGAAATATCATAGAAGAAAGATTCAGAAGGGCACTTGGAAGAGCTGAGAAGTAGCAGCCAGCCAAGATGAGATACCTTTCAAACATATCATTCAGAAAAGCACCAGAATTCATTTATACCTATTGCCATCCACATGAATTCATTTATACCTATTGCCACCCACATGCAAATGTTTGTGGAATAACAGTTTCAATAAGCCAATTGTGTTCAAGCTTTATTGGTGTTAAGTTCAAGTGCCCAAGGATTAGTACAGTCATGTATTCAGTGGAAGAGCTTCACCTCACAACATGGAATGATGCAACACACAGGGTAGAATTCAATGCTTCGCTAATGAGATACGGTAATTCTGTCAGTGCAAGCAAAATGATTTCCTCGTTCCTCACTCCCTGCACTGTTCTGCAGGTTCTCCTGGCCTCCCAGAGTGGATTTTGGGGAGGAGCAGCAGGCATGTTGGGGACAGAGGGTGGTGGAGAACCCTACTATGCCAGCTGGAGTCCTTGCTGGCATAGTCCTTGCACAGGCTGCTGATACCAGTTCTACAGGTTTAGAAGAAAACAATTATAAATAAGGAACTATGGCCTTTGTAAAAGATAAAGCCATAACTAGAATTGAGTTTGAACTGGTAGGTTTCTTTTTGGCTCACAGGACTCTTAGAACTGGAGGAATCCCAAAGGTCCTGCTCCTCACCAATAGAAGTCCCTAAGAAAGATGCCAAGGAATCTGTAGTGAGCAGCAGCCAGATTTCAGGTGAAAGTGTTTACAATCTGCTCCCCCAGGTGCTTTTCTGTAGCTGGTCAAGTCTCACATGCCTGGTAGGCATCCCCAAACTTCGGCCCTCCAGATGTTTTGGACTACAATTCCCATCATCCCTGACCACTGGTCCTGTTAGCTAGGGATCATGTAGGCCAAAACATCTGGAGGGCCGCAGTTTGGGGATGCCTGGCTATGATCTTCCATCGGAGGTCAAGGAGATAAACAACTACCTGACATTTAGAAAACACCTAAAGGCAGCCCTGTTTAGAGAAGTTCTTAATCTGTGATATTTTAATGTATTTTGGTATTTGTTGGAAGCCGCCCAGAGTGGCGGGGGAAACCCAGCCGGATGGGCGGGGTATAAATAATAAATAAAAATAATGATGATGATGATGGCTATCCCATGAGTTAACATGAAAACTAAGAAAAACAACAACTGCTGCCTTTAGTGGTGTTTTAAAAACTTGGGAAGCAGAATATTAGAACATAAACGAAACCCTGCCAGATCAGGTCAAAGGCACAGTTAGTTCTCACAGTGCCTGATTAGAAACCTATGAGAAGCAAGGAAAGCTCTTGCCCATTTGGGAAGGGAAAAGACTTCAGAACTGTATTCATGCACTAACACGGGGGAAGAATCAAACCAGCATACCACACTTTACTGGATGACATTTAACTATTACCTGCAAGAAAGCTAATCATTGTGAGGCTCCCCACCTCCACCCCTCATTCTTTAAGCAGTGCGTTTCATCATCCCAATCTCCATATTAAAAAGATTTCATAGAGCTAAGGCAGGGTTTGTGCTGACTGATTGAAAGTATCACCTGCTGTTTGGACCCTTTTACTTGGCAGAGAAAAAGCTCATTAGATATTTATTTATTGCATTGACTGGCTTTAGTGAAGCTTTGAAGTGTTGTAAAGCCAGCTAATCACGGTGTAACATTTATATACGAGCTTAGGGAATTATCAAATGAATTGATCCAGTGCTGAGGGACTTTGGGTTTCAAAGTGCTTCGTTTTTTTTTCGTTGCTCTTACAATTTTGTTACAAATGTACATATAAAATGCAAACTGTTAATAAAAAAGAGATATTTGAGAAACATCAGATAGCTTCAACAAACTCTGGAAAGATACAGTTTCCCCCACTGAATCAGATCCACACATCTTGAATTGTGTGTGGTTATCAAAACATTGTGGGGAAGGAAAGAGAAATTGCATAAATTATACCACAGAACTTCGCAACAGGTTTCTAGCTGGAAACATGAGGCAACCAACGTTTAGCAGTTTTAAGTATCACTGATTTCAGCTGGAGAGGTTTAAGCATAACTTTCACATGAAATCCGTGGGACTCCATTTTATTTGCATTCATGGCAAAAGCAGGCGTAAACATTTTGAGTGTAAGAGCAGGAAAAGCAGTGGCATTTTCTTAATATTTCCCCGCTTTCCAAGGAAGCTTTCCCACAGAAGCCCATCTTAATGTAGGGTAGGCACCCCCAGTGTGGAGGCACCTGCGGAGCCATGCCCCATCACCTGCAAGTCTCTCACTTGTACCCCCACCTGCCTGGATGTCCTCACTGGGCCGTGGCAGATCTTTATGAGAGCCACACAGTTTCCAGCACTGCATTTTGTGGATTCTAATATGGCTGCTGCCTCAGGAGGACAGAAGCTGAACAACTTCCATATAGAAATGTCTCTAGCACCCATTCACATCAGACATAGTAGAGGAGAAGTGCATTGAAAGGAAGGGGTGAAAGGAAAAGGAGGAAGTCACCTTGAACGATATGGGAGGGGAGGGAACTGGACCAACTGCAGAGAGGAAGAGAAATCTGGATGAAGGGGAGCAGAGTGACTGCGGGAAGAGGAGGGAAAGTCAAGCAACCACAAAGAGGCTGGCAGGGAGGAGAAAGCAGGATGCCACATGGGTAAGAAGAGAGGAAGGGCAAAGGGTGTGTGAGAGTAAATGGGCTATCAGAGAGAGAGAAAGGAAGGTGCTTAAAGAACCCATCTTCTCCCCAGGGAAATTAAGTCATGCAACTTTGAAGCACAAGCCAGAACATCCAACACAATCAAATGTGTGTATTGTTAAATTTATTAAAAAGTTTCCATGCTGCTTCCCAAGCTGCCATGTTAATATACTCCTGATGCCTATGCTCAAATCTTAGGAGCAATCTCTTGCTTTATTTCACATTTAATTATGCCAGATAATAACTGTCAAGGTACTTAATATATGAATGGTGAGGGGCAGATGGGAAGGATAGTTTCCCTGGCATGATAAGCAGAAGGTAGTTGGCATTCATTTATGATTTCATTCAAAGCAAAAATGCAGAGATATTACTTTTTTCTTTTGCAGTGGAAGCCATCAACCTCCTCACCTTCTGTTCCTCAAAAAAACAAAAAAGGGTGCTAAAAACTTTCAGCTTCCTGGGCAAGTGCTGAATCTTTTAGAATTGATCTTCATGTTTTGAATCATTAATGAAAGGCTGACTTTTTCTGTTAACTTCAGACCCTAATGTCTCTATGCAATGGTCTTTAAACAATGCATAGAATTAAGCCCAGTTGGCCACTCCCTTTTGGTATATCCACTGAAACACCAGGCACACTAAGAGTAAGGGTTATTGGATATACTTCCCTCCTTTTATCAGTCAGTCACAGTAATAAATTCCTCTCTATAGGTTGCTGATTGCAATTCCCCCCATTGTGCCCCATTATTTTAAACATAAATCTCAGACCATTTGATCTTTCCTTTTATCTTTGCAAAACAAAATAACCCTTCTCCTAGAAAAAGAACATGGTTCATACAGCTGATGGGAATGATCACAGCATGTAACTGTCAGATCCCAATTTAAAATATTCAGCAACTAAAACGAGATATTAGCAAGAGACAAAAGAACTTGTACGCATTAGAACAGAGATGCCCAAGAGTGCCACTAAAGTTAACAGAGATGTCAACATGTCTAGTTAACTACCTGCTAGGTCTTTGGTTTAAGATTTGGAACCTGGCCATTAATGCTTCCCTTGGGCTAAAGCACAGCAGAGGTGTATTCCCTGCATAATGCATGAGGGTGACCTAGCTAGTCAGTATTAATGAGTAATAACATCTCCTTGATTATGTGGTGTGCTATCTGTCACTGTGGGAATCACAAAGCACATTCCCAATGGTATATAATGCAGGGCTCAATTACCAGCTAGAGAAAACCAGCCCCAGGTAGAATGGAAGGTGTCAGCCATAACTTATGTAGGATTGGAAGTGACTAATCTCTCCAGAGGGAATTTGTTCACAATTATGCTGACATGTAGCCATATATCTGACTGTCCAGATTTAGGGGCTCCCTGAACCCCACCATATATATGTATATATGCACATATATAAACTTAAGTAATCCGCATATTAAATTATAAACTCCAGTTGATAATGCACCAAATTTTACTTCCTTGCTTCCTCCCAGTTGTCTGAGTAAGCAAACCCACAATGCACATAGTCACCCTAATACTCAATTAGCATAACCCTGGACTTCACAAACATTCTCTGGGCTGATTAACACAACACAGGATTTTGCTACATCCTGGCAATCTCTCCTTTATTAACAAATATGAAGCAACTCTCCAGACCAGCACTGGGTGCAATCCTTCTTTGACAATCCTAGGAATGTAACTGGTTTGTGACTCTTTCTCTTGCTGTCAACTTGGTGCCAGGCATGTGTCGCCACCACATGGCTCTGCAAAATCCTAGTTATTTCTCACATTCTCAATTTATGGTTCCCCTTTTACAACCGAACAATTTGACACCGGATCGGCAAGCAAACAACTATCCAGTCTGGCGGTGCCTCATGTTCCATATCGTACATTGTCTGGCTTTCAAGATAAAATTATATGTGAGTGCAGCCTCAGAATACAAATCTTTTGAAGAGGACGAGGGCACAGAGGCTGATGAGCTACTACATTCTTTTTGCCGGAAAGAAAACAGAGACTCTGTGTTTCCCTGTGAAGAGCACTGGTGGATCTTCTCAGCGCCTTTCCGCTTGCATGTCATTACCTGAAGGAATGCTTCATTGTAACTGACATGTGGGCAATGAGGACCTCCAGCTGTCAATGTTTACAAAACTGTAAAAGGTCAGAGAAATAAACCTGACCTTTTCCCACTGGCCCGCTGTGTAAACATGAGGCATGGCAAGCCTTGGGAATGGAGAAAGGGCGATGGGCAGGGGAGCTGACAATAACATCAGACCTATATCTAAAGAAGGAGGTGTGTTGGTGCAGAAAGCCCACTAGGCAGTTATGCCGAAGGTATCAGCTATGATGTAGCACACGTGCACATAAATGAATGGATGCATTTCACAGTAAAAGGGAACAAAACTTTGAAAATAAATAAGTAGGGCACATTCCTAAATTGCTCTTGGTTGGGATCACAAACTGTATAAATTGGCTGCAATTAATCTGACTTCCCCAACTGATCTGCTACATCCCCAGTCTGTCATGTTGAAGGCTGCAGTATGGCAATGCCTACATTGACACCTTCGAGAGATCCATGCAGAAAACTGTCCTGGCTCTCTTTGAGAGTGTTTCCACTGACTGCCGCTCTTAAAACGACATATAGCCATGTAAGAGCTTGTATGAACACATAGTCATCCAGCATGTTCCAATCTCCCTGTTTCAGAGCTGTGAAAACAGTTCCTTAATGTGGGTAAGCATTCAGGACTGAATCATGGTCCTTTGCTAATGCTGGGTTTCACATGTTGACTTACACTCCAGAACACATTCAGGTGAAATTAAATGGTATTCCTGTTAATGACACTTCGGAGTGACTTTAGAATCCTGATTAATTGAAAAGCAATATATACACCGCCCTACCTGAAACATAGGATTATTATGATTAGGACCAAGGCACCATCTCAAGCTGTGTTTTGGTTCTAAACATCGAAACATCCAAAATAGAAGCCCCCCCCCACTGCCTTGCCTCCCCCTTGCCCATTGAAAATCTCCAAAGAAGGCATCAACAAGCAACAGCTACATAGCTGCATAGCTGTGACAGAAAATTCAGAAACAGATAAAAGAGACACCTGAAATCATGGGAAGTTACGCAAGTTGGCAGGTTTTTAAAATTTACATTTGTGAGTTTGGGAATCCCAACATCGAAAGAGAAACATAGTAAGTGTTTTTTATCTTCCCATCCGCCTTTCTTCATGGAAGACTATTTGTTGACTCAAAAATTCATGATCAGCCATTGCCTTAGCTTTCCTCTTCATTTCACCCCACCTTCCACCCACCCCCACAAAAAATAATAACCCTTGAGCAGGGTTTGACAACTAGCTTTGGTGGAAATTATTCTGTCATGAAGCCGAGTACAGTTCCTTCTGCTGTGCAAACAAGGAGCACTAGACCGTATTTACCTTTACATCTTGCTGGCTGTTTGGGGACCACATCTTTTCTGTAACAAGAGCAATATTTTCTCTTTTGTTTTTTCCCCCCACCAAGCATTGAAGTTTATCTTTAATGTATTATTCAAACACTCACAATGATTAATTAATCAGAACACTGCTGTATGGGGAAAACGGAACTGGGCTCCTTGTATCACCCCATCCAGATGCTGCAAGTTAAAGGGAGTCAGGAGGGAGAGCATGTCAGCAAGAGCTGTTAATTATGCAATAAAATATTACGGGATTTCAGAGACAGCTTTCATATTTTTATGGCATATCTTTTCATTGTTTCTTTCTTTGCCGTATATAGGTTGCACGTCTTCCTTCTCATCCTGTCTGTCAAAGCAACTGCAGGCAGGGAAGTAGCAATGTTCTACAAACTCATTGAAATTGGTTTAGAAAGGATCATCATAATTTGGGCTGAATGCTGGCTGGAGTATTAGTTTCACAGAAAGGCTGTGAAAATGTTCAACTGTCTTATCGCATGTTGGCAGATCCAGTGGAGTGTAGGCCAAGGGCTTGTAATAGCAGCCAGCGAGCAAGGATTCCAAACCTAATCCTGCCACTGACCTTTGATTTCACTTTCCTGCTCTTTTCCAGCCCAATGCTTTCCTTATCCATTTGGATTCTAAATCTATTTTGTGCACCGGCTGTTGGCTCACCATTGGTATGTTTCTCCTAGGGAGAAACCTTCAAAACATGTAACAAAGTGTATATGGTGTGCACTTCTTCAGTACTTCAGGACTTGATGTAGCTAGTGAAGCACTTAGTTTGGTTTCATGAAGAAGAGTTTGGATTTTATATCCCGCTTTATCACTACCCGAAGGAGTCTCAAAGCAGCTAACAAGCTCCTTTCCCTTCCTCCCCCACAACAGACACCCTGTGAGGTGGGTGGGGCTGAGAGACTTCACAGAAGTGTGACTAGCCCAAGGTCACCCAGCAGCTGCATGTGGAGGAGCGGGGAAGCGAACCCAGTTCCCCAGATTACAAGTCTACCGCTCTTAACCACTACACCACACTGGCTCTCATGAATGTGTGCTGGGTGAAGGTGAACCAGTATTGTGTAGTCTGTACTCTCTGGGGCATTTGTTCAAGACCACAGGAACTAGTTCACTTGATGGAAAGAGGAAATGACCACCTGATGCTTCTTCCACTAATTTTTTTAAATTAATTTATTTCTGTATTTCTGAGTGTTCACTGGAAGGACAGATCCTGAAGCTGAGGCTGCAATACTCTGGCCACCTTATGAGAAGAGAAGACTCCCTGGAAAAGACTCTGATGTTGGGAAAGATTGAGGGCACAAGGAGAAGGGGATGACAGAGGACAAGATGGTTGGACAGTGTTCTCGAAGCCACCAACATGAGTCTAACCAAACTGCGGGAGGCAGTGGAAGACAGGAGTGTCTGGCGTGCTCTGGTCCATGGGGTCACGAAGAGTCGGACACAACTAAAGGACTAAACAACAACATTTCTGTATTTATATATGAAAATATGTTGCTTAATATAAAAACTAAAGTTTTGGGGGAAATAACCACGAGGTAGGAAAACCCTAGTGTTTGAGTTGGTATACCACTCAGCCACGCAGCACAGAGGTATACCGGTAGCAGTGACACAAACTGACCTTCCTCCACCTACCGAAGAATAGTAACTGGGTGTGAGCAGAGAATGGACAGACAATTCCTTAGGCAACATGGGGAAAGCCCTAGGCTCTTGGTCAGAAAATGTATAAGGATAACAGAACATTAAGAAAGTGATGGCACTGTGCAGTCTTCATTTTGAGGGGATTGGCCTTGTTTTTATTTCTTATTTATTTCTTACCTATCTCTTACACACCTTTATTCATGTGGCTGTGCATGTGGTTCACAGGTGGTCATTATTCTGGCTGCTGACCAAGCCCATACCCGCTTAAAGTAAGCAAGGTTGGTGGGACTGATAAACCCTGATTAGCAAAGCAAGAAATTACACCAAATCAGCAAATTTAGTGGCATGGTAACTAAACTAAATTAAGCAAATGAAGCTTCCCCATCACCTTACATCCATGCCAGGAAAAGCTCTGACTGCTAAATTTCTGCATGTCAAAGAGCAGGTTCTGTGAACCAGCTGGCATCTCTACCTGGAAAATGCAACATTTTTAAGGGCTATTTAAATTATGGTATTTAACTTGCAGAAAGATTATTTCAGAAAAATGTCTATGCCACTGTAAATAAAATACAGCGCAAGCATTTATTTTATCATGAGTATGCATTCGGGAAACCAATGTCCATTTATCACAAAATCCAGAAGGGTACCATTGAGACTCCAATGGGTGTTGAGGAAAATATTCTCAGGGTACCTCCAGACTGTTATTATTTTGTGGCAGGGATTCAACTGCATACCAGAAAATGTATGTTTGTGAATTAAAAGGATCTGTTGCCCTAGTGCATCAAATCCACTTTTTCTTTTCTTTTTTTTTTAAAAAGGACATTTTGCAGTTTAGAAAATGATAAGTAAATGTCTTGAAAAGTGTGGGGGGAAGGAATGACTAAACTTCACAAGCAAATCAGGATGAATGCTCATTGTCATATAACTGCCCCACAAACAAATCAGAATAAATGCTCAGGAAAGACCAGGTATAATCTAACCTCTGTGTAAGCTTTGTGCTAGTAAATCAGAATAAACACCCAAGAAGCTGCTGATCTGGAGCAGTCCTCAGTGAACTTTCAGAATTAAGAGCTACAGATCCAAACACTGAATCCATCACAATCGATAAGTCTGGATTGGGAAGTATTCTCTCTCTCTCTCTCTCTCTCTCTCTCTCTCTCTCTCTCTCTCTCTCTCTCTCTCTCTCTCTCTCTCCACACACACACACACACACCACTACAGTAGTACAATGGTGTATTTGTATCCCAGTTATTCTCGACTACTTTGGTAGTTGGGGCAACTGGATAGCTCAGTCAGTAGAGCATGAGACTCTTGATCTCAGGGCCATGGGTTCGAACCCCACATTGGGAAAAAGATTCCTGCATTGCAGGGGGTTGGACTAGATGACCCTTGTGGTCCCTTCCAACTCTACAATTCCATGATTCTATGAAAACTCTCTAGAGCAGGGAATGGAGCAAACCTACACCTGAATACAGAAGTCCTTTCCCGCCAATGAAGCTTTTGAGACCAGTGATGAGCTCAGATTATAAGATCTTTTGAAAGATACACTTTTCCAATGACAATTTTGCATTGTCCAAACCTGATTTTAATGCAAAGGTGGAAAAGGTAAGTAGAGAAAGATGCTTATTTCTCCCAATGAAAACAGGAGACATTTTGGCTCTTTTGAAGTTTTACACTTTAACATATTTGATTCTTTGCCTTTTTCTAGTTCATAGCAATGTCTCTCCACTTTCCTAAATGTGCTTCATTGTGTTCCCTCACTTACTTTTGTTTCTCGGCTTTTCTTTTCATGCTGAACATGTGTTTTCTCCTGGTTGGGTGCCTGTTCAGAGCTTGTGAGTTGATATTCCTTCTATTATTTAAACACATAGTTAATTTTTAATGGCCTCCGACATTTTCATTTCAATCAAATAAGGGATTTGTCTGTAACAAAGGAACTACTTTGAGGTCCCAAAACCTCCAATCAGTTCCTTAATTCTAGAACCTGTCTTACTCTGAATTTCCCTACATAATATTTTTATTCTTTCAGACCACTAACCAAATACTCAGCTTATCCCATGCCGAATAGCAGCCAACCTTTTGCAATTTCCAGCCTGTAATACATTAAAATATATATTTTTTTAATAATACAGGAAGATTTTCTGACTGTCATTAGTATGCAGCAAACCATCTACCTACATGATGGTTTTAAGATATCATTGCCATTCTCACTGTGTGTGATGCCATTGGAATGGATATCTGAATGAGAAATTTGAACTGATTTCTTTACAATATTTGTCCACCTCCCATTAATGCAGGTTCTATGGCAGTTTCCAGCAAAAATAAATACAAACAAACAAATAAATACAGTGGTACCTCGACATCCGAATGATTCGCTTTCCGAAGGTTTCGACTTCTGAAGTCAACAACCCCGGAAGTCAACAACCCCGGAAGTCTTTTCGCTGCGCGCACCCTGCACACACATTCTGCACCTGCGTAAAGTGGCGTGTGTGGTCGGCACATGCGCAGAAGTGGGAAATCGCGCTTCATGCATGCACAGAAGCGGCGCTTCGACAACCGAAGACTTCGACTTACGAAGACGGCCGCGGAACGGATCGTCTTCGTAAGTCGAGGTACCACTGTAAGTCAAAAATATGAAAAGAAAAGAAGTCATGGAATAAAAGCAGAGTAGAACCAGTAATAGCAAAACAAGCAACACAGAAATCATCTAAAAAGCATTAAAATATTAATATTTTTTGAGTAAAAAGCCTGGGAAAATAAAAAAGCTCTTCTGCTGGTACAAGGAAGACAACAATTGGGGCACACCAGTTAGTAACCACTGCACTTGCATGCCTTATTTGGTGGAGACACAGCAAAAGGCTTCAAGATCATTTCATGGTCTGGGTACTGTAAAGGAGATTTGCAAGTTGAACCATCTTCTGCTGGTTATCTTGACCTCCTCCTTGCAGTTAGTGCAGTTAATGGGCAGGCCCAAAGCAGAATGTCATGAATCCAGGTGGATGCACCAAGCCACATAAAGAACAGCCATAGGGAGCCACAGAGCCACAGAGGATCTGAAGAGAGAAGAATTATACTAAAGCAGGGGTCCCCAAACTACGGCCCCCGGGCCGGATGCGGCCCAATCGGCCTTCCAATCCGGCCCGCGACGACTCCCGCCGCCCGCTGCCGCCGCCCGCTCTCATGGCGCGCGGCGCAGCGACGATCTAAAAAAACGGCAAAAAATCGCCGAAAATCCTTTGTGCGCATGCGTATGGGCCTCTCCCGACCCGGAAGAGGTCATTTCTGGTGCACTTCCGGGTCGGGGGAGGCCCATACGCATGCGCACAAGCGATTTTTGGCGATTTTTTTCCCGCCCGTGTGCGTGTGCGCATGCGCACGGGCGCGCACTCCCCCGCCCTCCGGCCCGCTGCGCGCGCACTCCCCTGCCCTCCGGCCCACCGCGCGGTCGGCGCGGCGGGCACCGGCCCGCCGCGCAGAAAGTCTGGGGACCCCTGTACTAAAGGAAGGAGACCTGGGCAAGAAACTCTCTGGTTAGCTGGAGATTAACATAAATCCTTTGCATAGGGTCAGCAAGGAGGACACTGTAATGAGAAGTGTCCCAGGCAGGTCCCAAAGTAAGGATGCACCGTCTGAGCTCTGAGTTCTCTTATTATAAGGAATTTATTTATGGCAATTCTTCACGCAGCCACGTTCCAAGCTGGTTAGTTTGAAAGGTTAATGTGTGCATTCAGAACCTGGGAACAGTCTGAAAGCATGTGCCTTTGTTAAGGCACGAATGTCATATGATCATATCATTTAGTACCAGTAAACAAACTTTCTGTCCTGTCCTGTTTTGAAAGGCAGCCTCATAGATAACACAATGCCGTAATTCAAAGGGGAGGCAGGTTACTAGAGCTTGGGTAACCATAGCATGCATAGTATGTGATGACATAACACCACTGCCAGGGTCATCATATGGTGGGGGGGGGGATTGGGCCATGATTAACTATTGTTCCCAAAGTGAAGCTATCTCCCCCCCTTCCCCTGCCATATGATGTCTTTGGCAATGATACTAAGTAGTCGCATAGCATCCTTCCCAGGAACACCAATGACACAATTTCATAGCATGTGGCAGCAAGGCAGTTTTGAAACTTCAGCTGGTGCATTATTCAGCAGCCAGGCTGCCCACTGGGGCAAGGCAGTTTGAGCATATTACACCTGGCCCAAATGCACTGGCTGCCAATTAGTTTCCAGGCCCAGTTCAAAGACAGACAGACACATAGTCTGGATTGTTTATTTTTCTAAGAAGTCCCCAACCTTGTAAAAAGCAGTAAGTACCACACAGAGAGACACACATACACCTTTCAAAAGTCAAATGAATTTCCTCAACCCCAACAAGTCACCCATAACCCTTCCCACAGCTGTGTTTGCCACAAAGTTTTAAGAAAAGAGGGAGGTTGTCTACAAATATTCTATAAAAGCCGCGAGATCTAGGCACTGAGTTAAAATTCTCTGGTATGTTATTAACTGGTATGACTTTACTCGATCAGTAGTTTCATGCTGTCACAGCTGTTTTGAATGTTATATGGTGGTTTTAGAGTAGCTAGTTCAGAAATCTAATATGGCTATATAACTAGGATGGCTAAATACAGATACAGTATGGCTGAAATGTGTCATCTCAAAATTGCTCATCTTTGTAAACAAAACTACACTAAAAGCAGGATACTGCCCAAGCAATTCTACCACTACACGTCTCCTGATTTCATTTTTTATTTTTTGAAATATTTTTCATTAAAGATTTCTTGAATTACAAAGGTGTGTCCTGATTTCATTGTATATTAATTAACCTCTCGCTCTGAAATAATGTGGACTTTTAAAATGGGTGTGCAATTTACAGAACAAAACTGTGAAGTGTAAGCAAATATTGCCAGAGCCATCGCACGGCAGCATTTGCATTCACAACAATTTCAAGGACACGTGTGGCACATAGTTTCCAGGGGAAATGGAGTCACGTGCATGTATGCACACAGCAATATCACCAACATGTGCAGGTGCCACCATTATAAACTGAGGTGGAATAAATCAAAACACATAGCCAATGCCAAGCCCAACCAATCACTACAACATATCCAAATTTATGCTCTTTTAAGCAAATATTCTAGTCTGTTAAGTATAAGAACATTTAAAGAGCAGGTTCTGATTCATCACAGAGCTGCTCAGCAGGGCAAGATTCTCATTTTATCAGATATTATTTTGTTCAGGCACTAGATATTTCTCTGGATGGAAGGCAGCAGATGGTCATTTTACTTTTGAGGCTTCCAACATAGAGCCAAAAATTGCCATTCAAGTTTAAACTTGAACTCAGCAGATGGTGGGAACTTAGACGCTCAGGTTCACAGTGATACAAGGAGCAGCAAACGGGTAGGTCATGCCATAACTAAGTTCTATAACAAATTCAACCTGCAGTTGTGAACCTCCTGGCCAGTCCTTAGCTGCCTTTGAACCTATTCAGAACTAAGGAAGCAGTTCAAGATCTTACCATTTCCCATTCTGCTTAACGCTTGGCTATTGGAAAAAGAATGTGATTTAATTTTGTCTACTTTTCCTTCTTTTGCACTGCCTCCTCTATTGAGAACTCAGACAACAGTTAAAAAGACAAGTGCTTGGAGAAGAGATCTCATGAGTAACTTCAATGTAACTTCCCACATAAAGCTACACATTTGGAGCAGGGTTGTGACAGCACTGTCAGTATCAGTTTACTTACTTGGATCAGGCTGCAATCCTATACATGCTTACCTCAGAGTAAGTCCCATTGAAATCAAGAGTTTATTTATTGTTTCTTACATAAGACTGTCTTGTAACAGATCTATACAAACATTGATGTATTCCAGTACCTGCTGATATTTTTATATCTACTATATATTTTGGAAAGTGGTTTTTTTCTGTCCATCCTTTTGTTCTGTATGGTATTCGCTCCCTCCCAAGATATTGTCGCCAAACTCAGCACAAGGGTTCCTGAGGTGAAGACGGCATTTTTTGTTGATGTTGGGATCTGAACGCCATATGAATCAACACGGCAGACCTAACGTCCCTTTGACATGACTTTGCATATTTTAGGGCATTGGTTTATCTGCTTCTGGAGATACCGCCTCCAAATATACTGAATGAATGAAAAATATACTGGTATATCCCAATGTTTTACAGCAGTATGTAAGAGTACCGTATTTTTCGCTCCATAAGACGCACTTTTTTCCATCCCAAAAAGGAAGGGGGAAAGTCTGTGCGTCCTATGGCGTGAATGCGAGAGCCAGAGCCTGTGCAGAGCCAGAGCCCTGCCAAAAGCCAGAGCCCGACCAGAACCAGAGCCCTGCCAAAAGCCAGAGTCTGCCCAGAGCCAGAGCCCTGCCAAAAGCCAGAGTCTGCCCAGAGCCAGAGCCCTGCCAAAAGCCAGAGCCCGTGCAAGAGCCAGAGCCGCGCCTAGGACAATTAAAGAAAGCAAAATATTTTTTTCCCTTGTTTTCCTCCTCTAAAAACTAGGTGCATCCTATGGTCAGGTGTGTCCTATGGAGCAAAAAATGCGATAATTTTAATGGCTGTTGCTGTTTTCCACCCACTGCATTTAGGGGCTTGTGGGAGAGTTGGACTCAAGAAGTTAGAACCATTCCAACCTCCCCTACCAGCTGATATAACAGTATACCATCATGAGAGCACACATATAGACATTAATATATCCTAGTTGGATTCAATGAAACATGACAAGATATCAAACTGGACAACACTTAACTATTCATATACCATGGCTTCAGGAGGCTTGTCAATGACAATCCTAATAGCTTAGAAGAAACAAGCAAATGCTATAGTTGGCAGCAGTTAGGAAGCAATTAAATCACACCTCAATATTCCACTGCCTTTTCTGTGGTTGACAGTAGACTTTACATTGTTTTGTGCACAATTATCAACATTAAGGGGCACAAATGTTGGTGTGGCTATTACTTTCTTATATCCATTGGGATATTAGGCTGATTCCCACTATCAGTTTTTGGCTTTTCAGATTTATTCTAAATTTACTTTGTTTGAAAATGCCCATTGAAATTTTGTTGGAACCTGTTGGATAAATTTCCATTACATGTCTTTGTTCACTCTTCTAAACTCCTTTTTTGACCTGTGACAATTTTCCGCTCTTTGTATCTGCTGAGCTAAAAGACTCATGCATATTGAATTGCCAAGTAAAATCAGAAAAGAGCCTTAAATATAAAGGGTACTTCTGAATGCCCTTTCTTTGTCACTGAATTGTGCATTCTAGAAAGTAAAACTACTGCACCTGTCACAAAGTTCTACAAACTGAAACTCAAAGTATAAACAAATGCTACCTAAGAAGGATATTAGCGTAGCTCCCACATGCAGAGAGTGTATTATTTTAGAAGACCATTGTTATCTATTGATAAAGAAAGATAATCATGGCTTATCTCCCAGCCACACTGTCTGAGAGCACAGAAGAAACTATTCTGTACTTTGGAGCATTTATTCCAAAGGCGTATGAATGAAATTAAACACATACGGCTTTAACACCTCCAAGGTGATCTACCTCCCCAGTTTTGAAATGTAAAAGCCATATCTCATGATGTTAATTTTATGGCACAGGCTCACGTTTGGTCCATCAGCAATCCTGTGAGTTACAAGCAGAGAAAATTGGAGGCTTGGATGTAATCTTGCTGCTGTTTTATAGTACATTCCACTAGATCAATGGAGTGTAGAAATATTGATTGAGAAACCTTGCCGAGCTGAAAAGCAGTTCCAGCTGCCAGAAGTGTCATCCAGAAGAAGGGCTTATCAGACTTCCCTCACTTTGTCATTTGCTCTTTCGCCCTTCTATTGCAAGGACTCTTGCAGCAACCTCCCATTGGTGTTTAATTATCCTGCCTCCCATCTCAACTGAAAACCAAGAACTGACCCAGACCTTTCCTGTTCGAGGCTTAACTGATTTAAAAGACTATGCTTAATAAATGTTGAGAAAGAAGAAAAACTTCTAAAAATGAATGTGCTATCTGTGTTTGCTTAGGCAGAAGCTCAAGTGTATTCAATGGCTCTCTAAAGATTCTCTTTTTCTGTCTCACTGGAGAACATGAGTTCATGACCCAGGCAATCACAGCATCCTCCACTCGGTTGCCTCCTTTGCTGTGCTTAACTTCATATCAGCTCCTCAGAAGTGCTCCTGCAAATGCCAACGCTGATATAATCAGCAGCAAATCTCTTTTATAAATATTTCCGTCTCCTTTTCCTTCAAGTCTTTCCCAAAACATTAGCCTGAAAGCAGATTCCAAAGGTGTCCCTGAAAGATTTGGCAAAGGTCAGCCCACAAAGGCTTTCCAGATTAGCACCCTTCCAAGTTTAGAACAGAATTGGAGGACTGGGATTGCACTTCTCAAACTGCAAAACTCCGAAGGAACGTGCAAGTCTTTATTTTTCAACTTTGGCACACAGAAATGGGCACAGGGTGAACCAATTGGTACCAAGAGGGCAGGCCCAGGATCTATTTCAAATATTCCTCTGAGCATCTTTCTCCCACAATCTCTTGTTTTGCCTGGGAAGAGTATAACTGAGGATTAGACATTAGGGGGAGAAAGCAGCAAGTATACACTGGCTGTTTTCCAACGGGGACACTGTTTCTGCCTCTATTCAGCAGGCCATGGATCTCTGCTAAGTTCCCGAAGTAACACTGGGGCATATTCATTAGCTGGTGCCCTGATTCCTGGATAGAGAATCAACACACATGCCACTGTGAAAACCATTGGAAAACACATTAACTGAGGTTTGGAGCCTTCACCCCAAAATGCACACAAAACCTCTTTTGCTTTCAGTTCCTATGGTAGCGGTGGAAAAATCCCACCATCACTCCTCCCTCACATAACCAGACCTATAAGAGGAATGCCTAAAACTGGTGGTTTGGTCCTCTTAGCCTTCCACTCATTTTTGTTTTCCTCCCCCAAACCATTCCTTAGATTTCATTTCCCTCCTCTGATTTTATTTTTTACCTATCATTTTTGTACTTTGTTTTTTCTAATGCTCCAAAGAAACTGAAAGGTTAGGGTCAGGCCAAAGGCCCATCTAGTCCAGCATTATGTTCTCACAGCATCCTACCACAAGAAGTAGTCATAGGCCACCAAGTTGCATGGCTTTAGTAAAGGATTAGACAAATTTGTGCAGTAAAAGTCTATGAATGGCTTCAAATTTGTGCAGTAAAAGTCTATGAATGGAAAGTTCTGTCTCATACTGGAATCAAGAGTCAGCCTATTCTTGATCTCCCACCAAAGCTTCTCACCTGGATTTTTATAGACAATGCAAGGGGGTGGGCTTACAGGGAACAGCCACCCCTTATCAAATCCAGTTCTTCGAACGGCTCTGACAACAGCAGAGGGGCAGGAGACAGGAAGGAGGAAATGAGCAGAGTGGTGCATGGCTCAGGCAGCATCCAGGAGCACTGCTTACAGCCTGTGATACCAGCAAGGGAGGAGGGGCCAGCAGAGGTTTCTGGCGGGGAAACATCAGAGGGGGAGGAGATTTGGGGTCCCCAAACTACTCTGCTGGGAGAGGAGCCGAAAAGCGCCATTGGGAGAATCTGATGATACTGAGTAGACATGTTTTCATGAAGCTCTTGCACTGTAAATAATATCCACAATAAAAGCCTTAAAGACAAGATGGTTTGGAGTGTCGTTGCTCGAGGGTAGCCAACAACTCCCCTGACAGATAACCTTTGGGGAGGGGGGAGCTTGCATGAACTAGCCATCATAATGTTTAAAGAACAACACATTCTATCCTGATACAAGCATGCCCTCCAGATTAACGGAACACTCCTGATGAAGAGGCCCTTTTCACCCCCTTTGCTTTGAAATAAATAATGGCGGCACTCTTTAAAAACAAACATACACATACCATTTTGAGGTAGAAAGCAATACTTCCATAAGGTTTTGGTACTAGGGTTCTCAAAAAATAAGAAATAAGGTGACGGGGAACAGTTATATCACTTTTGCCATTAAGCAACACATCTCTCTTGACAAATCTAACTGACTAAAGCTGATGATGGAATGGGAAAACACCCACAGGCACAATCCAATTTCAGTGCTAATTTGATCATCCTTAAAATAAAAGGACTGAGCAAGACTAGTCATGGGTCGTCATCCCACCCAACCTTTGCATTCTATGATGGAACTTTATGGAAGTGAGGCAAGATAGTTTTCTTTGGTAGGAATTTGGGGAGCTTGATATATAGATCTTCCTTCACTAGTCTCTGAACTCTATTGGAGGTATACAGATATAGCAGTGAGAAATTATTTGTCATTGCTAGGTCTTCACCACAAAATAAATTGAGGAGCATATAAATCCCAGACTATACTTGACACTAATCATGTCATGAGCAGCTACATTAAGGTTGCCACTTAGTATTTAGGCACAACGACAATTTTAATCTCTATTACAGTGTTGGAGGAGGGGGTGGTTAAACCCTGCTCTCCCCAGCCACAGTCTCTACAAAAAACAAAGATACCCCCCAACACACACACACACACACACACACACACACTATTAACCTTAGAGGGTCTCATTAGTGTCAATGGGAGCTTCTGCCACCACCTGCAGGCCAATAGTGGCATAGAGGTCAGAGAGTTAAACCTCATGTGTCTGTGTGCTGAAGTTCTGATTAAATTTTCCCTCTGTTTCCCTATTACATTATTATTACTGATCTAGTTGGGAATGGCAGGTTAAGGGTCCAGTCTAGTTTGACCCTTAGATGTACAAAGTATCTCAAAAGGAGAGGTTATCTATCTCTGAAGCTACACACTACTAATTTTTATTTGTTGAAACTTGTTTTATTTGCTGGGTATTTAAGTGGCATACCCCTCACATAATTAGTGTCATCTCCAACTTGGCAGAGCAATGTGGTTATCGGACATAACTAAACAACCATTCCAGACTATAAAATTAGTTTTATTGTTGTATTTCTAGACAGTCAAATATTGTGATGAAGAAATATCCATCTCCATGCTTGCAGCAGCAAGAATCTAGGCAGCATAAGAAAGATGATGAAAAAGAAACAAGGAAGTTGGTATATGGACACAGTATATGGTTAGATCGCCCAGGTTTGATAGCAAAAAATGAAGCATCATATCTGTTTATTGTAGATGCTTATTTTAAAAATCCTCATCTGAAACCACTATGTGCTCTGGATTAGAAGAAAGGAAGGGTATAAAAACATCTAACAACAAAGTAACAGAGTTGCTTGATCAGAGGGCTAAGGAAAGAGGGACAATTTCATACATTGTTCCTATTCATTGTGTATATGAATGATGTATCAAGTAGACTTCAGCCACCAATTTGACAAACATCTCTCTACACTGGGAAAGAACAACAATGTATATAAACCAACATATGTAAGAAACCTTTGGTAATGATTAGAAATAATGGTTAGTAGCATTATGTTTAATGTTGTAAATAACATGTTTGGTTATATGTTATGTTTTTACTGTTCCTTCATACTTGCATGTTTATATATAAACAAGCAATAAAAAAGAGGAGAGCAAGAAAATGGTGGCTTTATAGAATGGATTGAAAATGAGGCACAAAACAAATCCATTACTAAATTATAATGACGCCTTTTCAGTGACAAGCAACAAATCCAGGCTTGCTGTGTTCAGTGATGCTGTGAAAAAAGGCAGTTGCAATTTCCCCACACAATGCCTCATTCCCCCCCCCCAAAAAAAATCCCCCCCATGCAACAAAAAAGGCAATTAGTTGAGGTTTATTGTCTCTTGCTTGATGTTTTTTACATCTGGCCAGGCCGATTTTGGCAGGAATGTTAGCAGATTTTCAAAGGAGACAGAAGCTTTCAAGAACCCAGTGAAAAGGTGAGCAGTTTAGAAGATAATCCACATAGAAAAGTGCAGCTTATCTCAGTAAGATTGAAATTGAAAATTATAATGCAGAACCCATTTGCAGAAAAGGCAGGATTAACAATTTTTTTATGTTATTGAAAATTACTGAAATTTTCTCTTGTAGAATGTATTCTTTCGCTCCTGCTGTTTTTATCCATGTCTGTATTTTAAGAGTTCTGATGGAGATCCATCAAGATCTCAACCCCACATTGGGCCACTGATATAAAACTTCTCCTAACTCAGACTTTAATGGAAATGTGGCAACAGACCCTCTAAAAGAATATTGTGCAAAATTCTCCCTGCTGCCATTATTCTGCCTTCCAGATACCACCGTAGCATGTTTTGTGTGAAAGCAAGGACTGTTCGACAGTAGAGCACACACCTTGCATGCAAAAATGCCTGGGGTTTAGCATTTAAAAATATCATATAGCAGGTGATATGGAAAGTCTCTACCTAAGTTCTAGTGAGCTGCTGCCCATCAAAACAGGCAGTTCTGGACCAGATAGACAAAAAGTCTGGCCTGGTATAAGGCAGCTTCCTTGGGTCCTATTCAGACCATGCTGTACAGCAAATGTTTGTCAGTCATACTGAATGAGAATAGCTATCAGCTACCAGCGCCCTGTGCAAGTATCATAGCAAATCAGGGGATATGGCTAATAAGCTTCTTCTGCTGTTGTTTTTGTGAAATAAAGATGACAATATGAACTTCCAGTGCTTATTGGAGGTTTTCATTCTCATCATTCCAGCAGCTTTTTAAATTGAATTCTGATTTTATAGTTTTAACTCAATTCTTATTTTCAATGTATTGAGTTTTCTCTGGACTGCTTAGAGATGACTGTACTTAAGTGGTATATAAAAGGTTGGAATACAAGAATAATATTTGGGTGAGTGGAATACTTGTATGTTCGTGGCTTGGCAGTACTACACAAAGTCTCCAAGGACTGAGAACTGTTGCATGGAAGCTTTACAAGCACTGGTTCTCTTTTTCCCTTTTATTCCACCAATGAATGGTAAAAATATGTAGCATAACTGTTTTCATGGATAGAACATTTATGGACAGAACATTTGGTTGGCTGATGGGGACTGGGATAATATGTCAAAAGGGTTACATGAGTGTGATGAGATAGTGGAGGCCTAACCTTGGTTCATTACTATTGGTGGTACGACCACTGAATGTTGTCTTGCTGGTACAGTACAGACCTGCAATCAGTCCCTTCTCAAAGAATGTCCTCCCTGGTGAGATGCATCAGACCTCCTCATTATTAGCCTTTGTTGTGTAGTCGTTCAGTCGTGTCCGACTCTTCGTGACCACATGGACCAGAGCACGCCAGGCACTCAGAATTAAAAAATATTCCTGCTCAGAGGTATTTGGTAGCTGAAAGACATTGTTTTTGGAATTAACAATGGGGAGATATTTAGCTTGCTTTAAAATCTTTCGTTTAAATGGCAATACTATTTTCATGAGTTGTTGTTTGCCACCCCGGCCTCCTTTGGGAGAAAGGGAAGAATAAAAATCTGATATTATGATGAATTTCATTCATGAATTGCTTCCCGTGAAGCATCCAAATGTGATTAAAAGTAAAGACATATAAAAATGATTTCAAATCCAATACAGATGCAGACTAAGATGAAAATCTCAACTTAAAAGTTTTGGTTGAAAAAAGAGTATCTTCAGTAAGCACCCCCCGAAAACATTGGAGCTCATGCCTGATATATAACAGGAGGGCATTCCAAGATGTAGGTGGTACATCATATAGAGGTTCTGACATCATATGGAGAGGACCTCCTGATGAGATTTTTATCTGTAAGAGGCCCTGCTGCAGAACACAATGATTGGTTGGGTATAAAATAAATCATCGTCAACAGCTGTTCAAACAGTATGGTAGAATATTCTGAGGACAGAGGGGCTTGGAATACTTAAAGAACCTATTGCAGATTACATATTGCATATGACAAACAATACAATCCTCTACATGTTTATTCAGAAGTTCAGTCTGCTTTTTGCAATGATCCAACTAAATACAACACTTTGAAACTTGCTTGCTGATGGGAACACAACTCCATTCAGATACAGTCCTACAGATTTTGCACTGCTTTTCCAGTGCACAAACATTTGTAGTTCACCTTTAAAAGTGCATGGAGACATGTGTATATTAAAGGTGAATTCATTGAAAAGTGTATATTTTACATAAAGGTGTGTAATATTATATATATATATAGAGAGAGAGAGAGAGAGAGAGAGAGAGAGAGAGAGAGAGAGAGAGAGAGAGAGAGAGAGAGAGAGAGTAGAGAGAGGGCGGGCAAAATATGTACAAAATGCTTATGATGAGATTGAATGGGATGCAAAGGCATATTATGGGATGGAATAGACCTATGAAACAGACAAAAAATGAACAGAATTAGCTGCCCAGGCCTACTAAGAAGAAAGTTCAATGAAGTTTTATTCCCAGGTAGATACAGGGCTGCAGCCTAAGGACACCAGTAAACTCTGAATCTGACCAGCATTTTATTATTTATTTGCAATTTTATAACAAAATGTCCCCAGAGAGGCATGAAACAGCATTCCAGGCAGCAGCTGTGTCAACTATATTTGTGTAAGATATCTCTGCTTGAAAGTCTAGAATGCTCATAACATTTCACACCACCCAACATTCAGTTCTATTAAACAGAAATATATATATGAACTGTTGGAAAGAGGGATTGATGAAGCTGGCCTATGTATTTGACACTATTTGCTGCAGTCTCCATGATTAAGCTACCAGGTATTTATATCCAAAGCAGAACAAACTGCCTACAGTTCAATTCATGCATAAATTTAGAGTTACAATATGAGTTGTAAGTTATGGTCCACTTTCTTGAATTTCAACCATGCTGAATATTTACTTTTGTATGACAGAATTATAAGAATTATAAAAGTGTGTTATTAGTCTCTCTAGCACAGTTTATGAAGCTTTTGTATCATAATCCAAATAAGAGTAAAGTAGAGTCTGAATTTGGAGAGAAAATGAATGCAATCACATCCAGAATAACTAGATGAAACACATGTCATTAATTAGTTCGGGTATCTTTATTTTAACCTAACAGCATTGACAACAATCCTAACACCCATGTGAGATATTACTAATGCAGGAGCTCCCTAGCAGCCACATCTGCTTCAAATAAAAGTGAGCGCATCTATGCCTCTGCATTGAAGGCATAATGAGAGGTTGCATGGCCATCTGTCATTGATGCTTCACTCGAGATTCCTGCATTGCTGGAGGTTGGACTAGTTGACACTCAGGGGTCCCTCCCAACCCTACAATCCTATGATTTTATGATTTCTACCCCAATCTTCAACTGACCACACCTCTTCAGGTATTGAAGGAGTCATTCTTAGCACCCCACTTAAGTCCCACAACTCCAGGTGAGTTAGATACCTTGGCCCCAGTGGCCAATGGCCCTTCTAATCCAGCATCCTGTTCTCACAGTGGCCACCCAGATAACTGGGAAACCTACAAGCTGGACACAAGCATAAAGAGCACTCTCCCCTCCTGAGGTTTGCAGCTACTGATATTACTGCCTCCAACTGTGGAGACAGAACGTAGGTGTTTCATACCATCTACATTGAGCAGTGAAGTAAGTGAGTTGGCTTTAGGTAAAGGTAAAGGTACCCCTGACTGTAAGGTCCAGTCGCAGACAACCCTGGGGTTGTTGTGCTCATCTCATTTTACTGGTCTGCAGACAGCTTTCGGGTCATGTGGCCAGCATGACTAAGCTGCTTCTGGCGAACCAGAGCAGCACACAGAAACGGCGTTTACCTTCCCGCCAGAGCGGTACCTATTTATCTACCTGCACTTGACATGCTTTAAAACTGCTAGGTGGGCAGGAGCAGGGACCGAGCAACGGGAGCTCACCCCATCGTGGGGATTCGAACCACCGACCTTCTGATCGGCAAGCCCTAGGCTCTGTAAAGCACCAGCCGCGTCCCACTTTACCACTCTGCTAAAGCTAAGCAGGCCTGTGGCTAGTCAGCGCCAGCTGGGTGACTACCATGGATTCCACAACAGAAGAAGGAATCAAATTTATGAAAATGACTAATTTGAGAGAGTGGATCATACCCATTCCTAAATGTTTACTAGGAAGTAAGGTCCATGGGGTCACGAAGAGTCGGACACGACTAAACGACTAAACAACAACAACAAGTTCTGCTAGGTTCCCCAGATCATGCTTGTCGCTGGCTGTGCTTCATACCCTCGTGATGCCTTGAGGGACAGAGGTGTATGCATATAAATCTCTGTCTTTGCTTGGCTGGAATGTACATAGCCTACTGTACAGAAGTGTCACCTCCATTTCTCCATCCCCATTTGCTTCTGCCCCTGCCCACCAAGTTGCAGCTCACAGAAAATTGCCCATGAGGGAATGTGGCCCTCAGGCTGAAAAAAGATTCCCTGCCCTTCATGACACAACCTTGATGGCAGAAAGCGAGGAGGAATTAAAGAACCTTTTAATGAGGGTGAAAGAGGAGAGCGCAAAATATGGTCTGAAGCTCAACATCAAAAAAACCAAGATCATGGCCACTGGTCCCATCACCTCCTGGCAAATAGAAGGGGAAGAAATGGAGGCAGTGAGAGATTTTACCTTCTTGGGCTCCTTGATCACTGCAGATGGTGACAGCAGTCACGAAATTAAAAGACGCCTGCTTCTTGGGAGAAAAGCAATGACAAACCTAGACAGCATCTTAAAAAGCAGAGACATCACCTTGCCGACAAAGGTCCGTATAGTTAAAGCTATGGTTTTCCCAGTAGTGCTGTATGGAAGTGAGAGCTGGACCATCAAGAAGGCTGATCGCCGAAGAATTGATGCTTTTGAATTATGGTGCTGGAGGAGACTCTTGAGAGTCCCATGGACTGCAAGAAGATCAAACCTATCCATTCTTAAGGAAATCAGCCCTGAGTGCTCCCTGGAAGGACAGATCGTGAAGCTGAGGCTCCAATACTTTGGCCACCTCATGAGAAGAGAAGAATCCTTGGAAAAGACCCTGATGTTGGGAAAGATTGAGGGCACTAGGAGAAGGGGACGTCAGAGGACAAGATGGTTGGACAGTGTTCTCGAAGCTACGAACATGAGTTTGACCAAACTGCGGGAGGCAGTGCAAGACAGGAGTGCCTGGCGTGCTATGGTCCATGGGGTCACGAAGAGTCGGACACGACTAAACGACTAAACAACAACAGCCCTTCATATGGTACATATAACATAACATACAACAATAGGCTTGAAAGACCTACATTGGCTCCCAGTATGTTACCGAGCACAATTCAAAGTGTTGGTGCTGACCTTTAAAGCCCTAAATGGCCTCGGCTCAGCATACCTGAAGGAACGTCTCCACCCCATCGTTCTGCCCAGACACTGAGGTCCCGCGCCGAGGGCCTTCTGGCGGTTCGCTCACTGCGAGAAGCAAAGCTACAGGGAACCAGGCAGAGGGCCTTCTCGGTAGTGGTGCACGCCCTGTGGACCGCCCTCCCATTAGATGTCAAAGAAATAAACAACTACCATATCTGATGTTTAGAAGACATCTGAAGGCAGCCCTCTTTAGGGAAGTTTTAATGACTGATGTTTTAATGTATTTTTAATTTCTTGTTGGAAGCCACCCAGAGTGGCTGGGGAAACCCAGTAAGATGGCCGGGGGTATAAGTAATAAATTGTTGTTGTTGTTGTTGTTGTTGTTTGGGGAGGGTTGTGATCATGTTGGTAGGTCCTCTTGGTGTGCTCAGCGTTCACAGGTTGGATGATATGCCTACATTCTGGTCTCCGTTCACATACTCCAGTGCACATAGGTAAGAATAACACAATCTGTTCTTCCTTAAAATTGCCTCTACCACATGGAGCAGAAGCAAGGAACCTGTGGCCCTCCAGATGTTGCTAGACTGCAACTCCCATCATCCTGCTGGATGGTTGGGGCTGCATAGAGATTGGGCACAATCAGGCTCAGAGCGCATGAGTTCCCCTTTACAGGTTCATACCCAATGCACCTCCAGTCCCTTCATCCACCCTGCACCTCTTGCCTGCTGTTTTTTTTTGGGGGGGGGGGTAATTTCTACTTTCTGCACCTGGTGGGAAAAAGAGACTGAGCAGGGGCAGACAGGGAAATACATGGTTGCATCATTTTGCTGTGCCTTTTAAAATAAGTACATATGAGGGTGCAAGCTCTACAACCCAATTTATTTAAAAGTGTTAGCTTCTGATAATGTATTCAGGAGTGAGGCAGCCAGCTCCAATCCTAAATATATTTATATTTGCAAGTATGGCTAAAGTTTAACAGGAATGAACAGAACATTCTAATTAAGATATGGGGACTTAAGGAATCTAATAATCAATTCCACAAACCAATTAAGGAGGGCAGTTGATAAAGTAGTAGTTGAACTGGTTTGGCCCACTCATTCCTGTGCTCTGTTATGTTCAGAGGGGCTTGCCTAAAAGTAAATTGAACTTAGGAATGCAGCCTGAATCAGTTTGCATCCTCACACTGACTAATGTATTTGTAGAATAGGATTTAAGACCTATTTTCAGCAGTCATCCAGGCCCTAAATTTATCAGTAAGATTACTTTGGAATAGGCCATTAGAAGCCAAAAGGCACCAATCTTATTCTAGATGAGTCCTATTGATTTTGAAAGGATCTTCAAATGAAACTATTCTGAAATAAAGTTAATAGGAATAAGCCCTTTCTTGGGGTGGAAGTAGACCAGGGAGCATGTTCTGTGGATCACAGTCTAAGCCAGCAATCCCATATCCACTTACCTGAAAATAAGTTCCATTGAACTCAGTGGCACTTACTTCTGATTTGGCATGCCTAAGATAGTGAAACATAGCTGTAAAAAGGTGCTTTTTCTTTCTAATTTGGGCACAATTCTTCAGCCCCATAGCACCTGCAATGTGGGGTTTTCAGGGTTCAGTTTTATCCCCTATGGTGTTTAACATCTACATGAAACTGCTGAGTGATATGATTCAGAAGTTTGGAGTACGTTGTCAGCAATATGCTGATGGCACACAGCTCTACTTCTTCTTTAGATCTGCAGGTGAGGCAGTGGATGTGCTGGACAATTGCCTTGCCGCGGTAATGGACTGGATGAGAAGCAACAAACTGAAGTTCAATCCAGATAAGACTGAGCCACTGTTAGTGGGTGGTTTCCTAGACCAGATGCCTGGGAGGTTGCCTAGTGACACTTCCTCTTAAGTAGTGGATATGCAGCTTGGGGGTACTTCTGTATCCATTGCTGTCACTTGAGGCTCAGTGGCCTTCCATCAGGTTTTTTTTGGGGGGGTGGCCCAGCTGCACCCGTATCTGGACAGGGACAGCCAAACTACTGTTGTCTATGCCTGGTAAACTCTAGGTTAGATTGCTGCAATGCATTATATGTAGGTCTGCCTCTGGAGATGGTTCAGAAACTTCAGCTGGTGCAAAATTCAGTGGCCAGGTTGTTCATTGGGGCAAGAAGGTTTGAGCCCATTACACCAATCCTTGCCCAACAGCATTGGCTGCCCATTAGTTTCCCAGCTCAATTCAAAGTGCTGGTTTTAACCTACAAAGCTTTAAATGGTTCGGGACTGCAATACCTCGAGGACCACCTCTCTCCATATGAAGATCATCATCTGGGGCTCTTCTTCATGGACCTCCTCCACAAGAGGTCCAGAGGATGTCAATACGAGAACAGGCCTTTTTATACTGGTTTTATATGTAGTTTTTATATTGTAATTTGATGTTGTGAACTGCCCTGAGATCTACAGATGAAGGGCGGCATCCTACTACTACAGCAGTGGTACCTTGGTACTCAAACGGCTTGGCTCCTGAACAAATCAGCTCCCAAAAGCCACAAACCCAGAAGTGTTCTGGTTTGCGAATGTTTTTTGGAAGCCAAACATCCAACACAGCTTCCACTTGAGTGCAGGAAGCTCCAGCAGCCAATCAGAAGTTGTCCCTTGGTTTTTGAATGGTTTCAGGAGTCAAACAGACTCCCGGAATGGATTAAGTTCAAGAACCAAGGTACCATTGTACAAAGAATAATAATGGTTATGATGTATCCCAGTTGCATTTTGAATTGAGTGCAGTATATATAAGCAGAATCGGTTCATCAAAAATACTAATGTGCTAAACCCAAAAGTTGAGCCATCTTTCTTCCTCCCTACACCTCCTGTAGTTCCCTTTCCAGAGTGTCAGAGCCTCTTCTAAATTGTGAAACAGGAAAATGCTGATGGAGAAGAGAGACACCCATAATCAGGTGTAGAGAGATCTTCCACAATATCACCATGAAGGTCCCATTGACTTCAAACCTGATCTATTATTCTGCATGGGGGACTTTTCCTGGATTTTGGCATTAGTCATATCCATTATGTTGTGCCATTCCACCACACTGCTGTATTTTCTGTTAAGTAATGAGTTACCTCAGTTGGCAGCAGAAATGCATAAGAAAGTGCTCTTGGACCATGAGTTATCATTCCATTCCTGGGTCCAAAAGGATTTTCTCCAAACCCACCTAAGTTATCTTCTCCATCATTAGATATAAATGAGAAGACGATCTGGGCCGATTTTATTGACGGGTAAGGGGAAGATAAGTAAGGATCACTTTAAAATGTTATGCGCTAACTTTGAGCACCCCTAACGTTTGCCAGTTTCTTTTGCAGCTGTGAAATGGGGCTAGCGGGGTTCCCCTACCTGCCTCACATGTGGTAACAAGGGAATGAATTATTTACTGCATGCAACACTTTGAAGATAAAATTGTTACATAGATGCCAAGAAGATTTATCATCATGGGGTTGCAGGGAGGGAAATCTTGTCTTTGAACGCTACTGTAGCTGATCTGAGTAGACTTTAAAAGAAAACAGAAAAGGGGCGAAGGGGGGCAGTGGGGAGGGGGAAGAGAGAGAGAGAAAGATGAAGTATGAAAAGAGGAAAAGGGAACTTTGAATAATTAAAGTGGACTGCAGTGCACATACTTTAAGAACATTTCCCCCCCTCTTTGTTTTTCTTTCTACATATACAGTTCTGCAACAGAAAAATTATCAAGGATGGTGTCAAACAAAGGAGCAGGTCTAAAATTTAGGTTCAATTCAACATGCCCATCATCACCTTTGTTTCCGACCTCAAGCAAAGTGGCACAGACTCCGTTCTACAGGTTTCAATTTGTACTTGGAATTTAAGCATATTTATAACCTGCTTATGGTTCTGTATCTCTGAACTGGATTCATACTGGGCACATTTTCATACAGGACAGTGCTCCTGTAAATGGCCACCCCATATCCCACTGTGCTAAATGGGGGTTATCCCCAAGTCATTATGTATAGCATGGGTTGGATTCAGGTGGGGCCAGTGGCAAAAATTTGTGGAGCAATGGATGTAATTTTTGCCTTTGTACAATAGGCTAGTTTCTACATGCACGCACCTCTCTATCTTCTATTCAGGCAAGCAAGAGGCTTTATCAAAGTCAAAAAACACATTTCAACCTGGCAAGAACATTCATGGAGAGTTTGAAACAGAGCTGGTTAGAGGTGTGGCCTGGAGCGAGGGAGTCTCAAGGGTCAGACAGAGATTTTTTGGGGGGAGGGGGCACATTAAGGCCCTAGGTTTGAGGTTCCCTATCCTTATTTATGACATCTATTACAGAAGCTTCCAAGTGGAAAAATAAACCTCATATAAATTGCACCACTCTATCCATCTCTGTCCTATCTCAGCCTTGCTGAGTACATACACACATTTTATCCATAATGCACATTATCTTTGTACTTGTGAAAATAATTGACACAAGATCCAACACTGGAAATGCCCATGTGTAAGTCAAACAATGCAACTGGAGTTATTATTAAGAATAATTTCGCAGAGGTTTATTGTCCTGTTTGTTTCAGCAGGTACTGAAGATGCACAACTGCTATATTTCCATGCAGAAACATAGCAGCTGGGCCCTTCTGCATGTGGGCTCTCCCAAACCAAATCATTAGAACGATGTAATAAGTATGTTAACATTGGTGGAATGTTATCAGAGATATCCTGTGACATTTAGGTGGTTCTTATGAAAACAGCACTTTTCTGAATAGTGAAGTCATGTTTCAGCCCATTGGATTCAAACATGTTAGTGAATTAGGAGTTATTTTCTACTGATCTCACAATGATAACAAGTCTTAGGTGTCTGGTGCATGGGTCTTTGGTGTTGTATCTAAAAAAAAAGGCAAGGGGGAGCCCTCATAAAATCAGTAGTGTAAAAAGCTTGTTGAATCCACCTATTGGATGCTCATTCATGGCTTCTAGTACTACCAGTTAAAACTGCATGCCTGTTAAACATTAAAGGTGCACTGGTTATCATAATGATCAATAACATCTGTAGACTCTTAATAGATATTCAGTTCTCCAAGCCTCCCATCATATCCTATTAAGTTGTGTCATTCTCCACTAGCTGGGGGAAAAAATGCTATAAATTTAATGGCAGAGAAGAGAATGACAGTGTTCAAATATTAATGAAGAAATGAGTTTCTTTTCGTTGCACCATCAGTCTTGCTGCATATCAGTTCAAATCCACCGTGGCTGTTTCTCATGCAAGATATTGCACCCGCTAAAGTAATTTCTCTGGGGAACAATTACTGAAGAAGGGCTATCACCTATATTTAATTAAAGTTACAGAGCCAGCTGTAATTAAAGCTAATTGAGACCTCGCTGCCGAAGAGAACTACTCGTACACCAATGCTAAGGTAAAGAAAAAGGAAATCCAGTAGTGATCCATCAAATATGACCTTGGATAATGTGCCAATGTGGGTGGGTCTCTCCAAGTGCTGTCATAGAATAGCATACAGCTGCTTGCCCTTTATTGAGAAACTGCTGATCTCTTCTAACTGGGTGTCAATGGGCCCAGTTTCCAAACCTGCCCATACTGTACATGTTTAAACATATGGCGCCTGAGGGAATGAGCAATCTTTAATGACCTAAGAAGTTAATTCTTACCCATTGAGGATTGTCTTGCAGTTTTGCCTTTAACATGTGCCTGATCTGCAGCAATTAGTAGGCAACCGTGGTTATTTTCATGTCCTGAAAACTTTAATCTGCTAATTCTTCAGAATCAAACTGCTGTTGCAATGAATGCTTCAAAACTGGCAACCCTATTAGCAACCTATGCATATGCAAGCATGTATGTAATTACTTCAATTATATCTATGCCTATACAGGCTGCAAGATGCCTCTGGAAGAACACAAGGTTTCATTGAGTTAAAACGACTAGCTCCCCCACTCCATCCTCTTACGTCAGCAACGTTCTATAGGGTGATGAGATGGATCATAATGCATTCACACAGCACCTGTGGATCTGAGGTCCCTCTATTGCAGCCTAACAACCCCGGGGTTGAATTGCTCAGTTTTGAAAAGAACTGAAGGTCTTATCCTTTCCTACATTAAATCTCCAGGGAACGGTATTTGTGCAGCCAAAACCGCTGCACAAGAGGAGTATCAACAGTCTTGGGGAAACAAAGGTTGGAAGAAATACAGAACATATTTTATATATATATAAAACAAAACAAAAAGCAAACCACACAGCCAATTATGATTGAACATGGGGTCAGTCAGCATGGGATGCTGACTATTGAGTTGAGGGGAGAGGAGAAAAACTGAGTGGGAGAGATACTGGACTGGAGAACTTAAAAGAGGCATGTCTGGAACCCTGAACTGGAGCATTCCACTAGGGTAATACAGGTCTCTCTCACACACAGTATTCTAAAAATAACTGTAACACTGTTAGATTACCACCTTTCCTCTGAGCAGCCCTCCCTTCAGATGTCAAACTGATCAAGAACTATATGACTTTTAGAAGACATCTGAAGGCAGCCCTGTATTGTGCTTTTATATTTTGCTGGAAGCCACCCAGTCAGATAAGTGGAATAATAATAATAATAATAATAATAATAATAATAATAATAATAATAATTTTTAAAGCTGTATTATAATACCCAGCACTCTACACATACACTATCACTGGTCTTTGTGACATTAAATAAAAAGCTTCACCTGTTATAGTTCTGCCTGCCATGCAGTTGGTAAAAGAAAAAGTGTTAACCCATTCCACAAGATCGTTATGAAACTTGCTGCATTTGTTTTCTAATGAAGAGCATGCAGGATGTGAACATGATCTGCACTTTGTCATTGTTGGTTCACTTTCTCGAGCCATTCCAATATTCTGCTAGCTCACAATGGGCTTCCTGTTCATTGATGTTAGTGTGATTCTTTTCTCCTCTCATTGTTATGTTATTGGCTCTGAAGAAAGAATGAAAGAAAGGCTAACACTCTTTAACCACAGACAGCGAGTGATCGAACACCCAGAGGGAGGCTGGTTGGACATTTTCTTTTTTCTTTAAACAAGCTTTTTTAATTATTCACCACAGAGCGAATGAAGAGAAGATAGACAGCTGGGCTCTTGAAAAACACCAGGACGGGGCTTTCAAAGCTAAACACCTAGATTGAGATACAGGAGGCCTCAGCTACTCCACTGGCCTGCTAGGGGAATATGGAGAATGTCTGAGTGCCTGTCTATCCCTGCCTCCCGGCTCCCCAGCCCATTCTTCACATGTGTCGTTTGCTAGCACGCTGGGATGGGAACTGTTCCTGACAATATGTCAGCGCAGCAGGTTACAAAGCAGGGTCTCAATGGTAGTTATTGCCCTAAATTTCTAAATGCTGCTATAATATTAATTAGCCAATCTGTAGCAGTAAGGAGAAGTCGAGTGGGGGAAGAACACAATGAGATTAATCACCTGAAACTCTGCTCAGATGTTCCATCTGTACCGGCTTTTTACCTTTTGCAATAGCCCACTAACTCTGTATCCTCAGCTGTGATTAACAAGCCTACTCCCTGGTCTCCTGGAATAACAGTACTATGCTTTCTTCCCTCCCCAGTTGATAACAGCTTAATGCCAGCTTATATAGGAATTTCCCTATTGGGCGTTCTCAGTATGTAAAGTGTTTTATTATTAGCGTACCATTAACATCCTGATATGTTGACCTTTAAGAAATACAGAAAAATCTATATTATTATTATTATTATTTAAAAGAGCCTGCTTTGATCACTAGTAATTATTGATAAATGTAGCTTTGTTATTTCCTTTGACCATGTTATTTTAAATATATTCGACTTGAATCAAGAGGCGTTTTGCAACTGTGTGTGTTCCTTCTTTCAAAAGAAATTTCTTGAGAGAAATGGCAGCCTTCAGGTTAATATTGAGTCTCTTTCACAGTTAAACGTAGTTATGTAGTCACTGTTGCTGAACAAGGGAACAGCTGTTTGAACACTGGAGTCAGCTCATAGCACAGTCTATGCAGCTTTCTGTTTCCTTCTGTTCTTTGATCTGAGCTACATAGTCCTGTGTCAAAAAATCCTCCTCTTTTCCCTCCCCCCTCCCCCAGAATTATTCTTCATTAATTCATGAGAAAATAAACTGCATGCGAAAATTATGAAAGAGAATAAAAATTTGATAAAAACAACTGCCATTCAATCAATAGTTAAAATACATAAAACAATATGTCTAAAAGGTAGAAAGTCAGCCAATTTCTACAATACACTATCACAGGCATAGTCATTGTTGGGCTTTAAGTTCTCTTCCTTCCACCAACGCTTGGGTGAACAATGTATCAATTGGCATCTCAATACTAACACTTAAGGTACACGGGTGGTGCTGTGGTCTAAACCACAGAGCCTAGGGCTTGCCGATCAGAAGGTCGGCGGTTTGAATCCCCGTTGTTCAGTCCCTGCTCCTGCCAACTCCGATGGGAAGGTAAACGCCATTTCCGTGCACTGCTCTGGTTTCACCAGAAGCGGCTTAGACATGCTGGCCACATGACCCAGAAAAACTGCCTGCAGACAAACGTCGGCTCCCTCGGCCAGGAAAGCGAGATGAGCGCCGCAACCCCAGAGTCGTTCGTGACTGCACTTAACTGTCCGGGGTCCTTTACCTTTACCAACACTTAAAGGGACAAGTGGAATTCCAAAAGGAGTGAAATCCGTTGTCAAGACCATGATCCTAGTCTCACCCGCATATCTCAAGGCCCAGGTTGGCAGGTATGGGAAGAGACACTCTTGGGCCCATGTTTAGGTCTTTGTATACTAAGCACAGTGCTTTTAAGATGGGTGATATAGTTCCATTTAGCTTCCTTTCTCCATATGTAGCTGTGTTGTGTACCAGCGTCTGGACAGTTTTGAAGAGCAGCCCCACAGACACCACATTGTGATATCCAATTGTGATGTTACTAGGACATGGATGACTAGAACGTAGGCCCAGGAAGAGCCATAGCTGACTAACTATCCAGAGTTCAGCAACATCTGAAGGGCCAAAGGTTCCCCACACCTAGTCTAAAAAGAGGACAGTGCATTCCATGTACCTGGAAATGCCGTTTGTGGGGGCTGCGTTCTCTGCACTGTATGTCATACCCCTTCCCACAAATGCTTCAGCAATTCTAAGACACTTGCAAGCACAAGACTTTCCACACGCAGCACCCATCCCATTTTTTGTCACATTAAATATGGGATATAGAAAGCGTAATCTCCAGCGTAGCTGTTCCATTGGTTTTATGTTTTGTGAACCGGGTCATACTTGCTGGAGGAAAATAAAAAGTTGTTTTGAATGCAAAGCCAGCACATTTGTCATTTTTGCCAACCTAAAAGAAACACTGGGTAGGTGCATTATCTGTGCTTTATCTCTCCCAGCCACAGTTCTGAGATATATAGGTATATGGATACATTGTTTTGCTTTCCTGAATTATACATCAGGAACAACTTCTTTCCAGCACCTGAGTACAGCTTTCCCATTAATTTTGTTACTCTTACCTTATACAGTAATTGAATTCGTATGAACCCTCTAGAACCCATCTGGGGTTTAAAATACTTGTGTTGACTGGAGTTAGTGGTGGAAGGCATGGTGCCCCAAGCCTTTCCGGGTGTGTGGTGGGGGTGCATATGAGAGAGGGAGAGTGGGCCCAAATTGAATGTAACATTAAATGTGTCTTTGCATTTAATGTGCTTTTTAAAAAAACAAAAAAATAAAGAATAAATATCTTTAGTGTCTGGAAAAGAGGAAAGAATGTGTAATGATCAGAATTGCCACAGCCATAGACTAGGGATTTAACACTGTCCTTCCTTACTGCAGTCCTGAGGAACCTGCATTGGGAGAAATTCCCCCATTACCTTGGTAGCACATGCTGTGTATACAAAAGATCCAGGATCCAATCCCTGGCAACTCTAGTCTTTTAAAATAAAAAAGGGATGGTGATATTCAACTAACTTTTACTTGAAGTGGACCCACTGAAATTAATGAACAAGATTAAGTTAGGTCCATCAATTTCAGGGGGTCTTCGCTTAATTGAATACCATCCAGGATCAGGCAACATTTAGTACCCCTGACCGTTAGGTCCAGTCGCAGACAACTCTGGGGTTACAGAGCTCATCTCGGTCTATAGGCCGAGGGAGCCAGTGTTTGTCTGCAGACAGCTTCCGAGTCATGTGGCCAGCATGACTAACCCACTTCTGGCAAACCAGAGCAGCGCATAGAAACGCCGTTTGCCTTCCCGCCGGAGCGGTACCTATTTATGTATTTGCACTTTGACGTGCTTTCGAACTGCTAGGTTGGCAGGAGCTGGGACCAAACAATGGGAGCGCACCCCGTCGCGGGGATTCAAACCGCCAACCTTCTGATCGGCAAGTCCTAGGCTCTGTGGTTTAGACCACAGCACCACCTGCGTCCCACCTGCATCTAGCATTAGAGAATTGTTACTAAAATGTCTACCCCACTCTTATTCCTAAAGGAGCCCAGGGAAGACATTAAGACTAAGCTTAATGGACGAATAGTTTGGCCTGCTATAAGGCAGCTTCCCATGGACCTCTAGGTTTTAGCAAGTTCCTAGGGAAGTGGGTGGGTAGCTTGGGTGAGGTTGCCATATGCTCTGTATGAATGAGCATACAATAGGTACGTCAATAGGCTTTGGGTAAGAGTGGCAGCGTCCAAGATTTTCACAGCCATGAATTAAATCATGCAGGAATCTGGCCTCTTTAGTTCAAACCAGACTCTAATTGAACAGTTGAACTGCTTCTCTGTTATTAGTTTTAATGAATAATCAACATGCCTTTTTATTTTTTAATCTAACTGACTGGCTTGGTTTTTAATTAGTCTGCTCCATGAGTCAAAGAACGCCCCTTCCATTTCCAAGCATTGTTTTCCCCTCATTCTGTCAGCAAGACTTATCATTTCAATAATGCAATCCAACACTTAGCATTGCCATCTCCCTGATGAGAATGAAATGGGCAACATTTTCCTTTTGCTGTTGCTGGAAGAACAACAAAGGCAAGAAATTAAAGGGAAATTAAGACTGGGGTTTCTCTCCCCCCCCCTATTATGTTGGATAAGCACAATCCAGAATCACTGAAATCAACAAACATTGCCTGCTTCATTCTTTTCCAGCTGTCTTCCCAGGGAGTAGAATAAAGTTTATTCAGCACATCTGTGATAACTGAATGATTAGGTGTCCTATACAATAGAATCTTCTTTCTCCCTAATATATGGGCACTCTGCTGTTGAAATTCACCCAGCTGCTTGAATTATGAGCTTTTCAGTTGTCTTGAAAATGTCAAGGAGGATGCTAGTTACTACTCATAAGAGGAAAAATTGGAGTTGCCTCCTGCTTTGCTGCCTAGTAGTGAGTGACTAATCATTTTGAAAGTCATGAAGGCCATAATCAAATAGAAATGATGAATAAGGATGTGTCCACCTACTCATTATACACCTTCTTCTCTCTTGTTCACTAAAAAACATGAGAAAAATCTGCTGGATCAGGCCATCCTGTCCAGGATCCTGTTGCCACAGTGACCAACTAGCCCTCAAGCAAGACCAGAGTCTTGCTTGAATCTATTCATCAAAGTCTGCCTTGGTCATTCAGCTGACCTAGAACTTCCTGCATTACATTTGGAGGCTGATGGGGAAAGAGAAGTTTCTGAGGATTTTGTTTTTAAATATTGACATTTTTATGCTAACATAAATTGTGTACAAAACCAGAACCGTTTCAGTACAAAACAGGCATCAGATATGGCTAACAGAAAAAGAAATGAAAACAGGCATAAAACAAGCAGATTGGCAATAAAAGTGCCAATAATCGTAAAAGTAAATACATCAGCAGAAAAGAGTGAAAAATAAACCACCAGACAAACATACGAAAGCAAACCCCTCCCCGAATGGAACCAAGAAAAAATGTACAACATGCTGGAAGGCTAGGAGTGAGAGGACGTGGTAAACATCCAATTGGAGAATTTTAATTTATCTGTATGGATGCAAATTAAGATATAGCAGACTTAAACACATGTCACCACAGCAAGGAAGACTGTGACTGTGCTTGCTCTGCCTGCTGTCCAGGGGTGGTATGCAACTAAACAGATCTGCTTAAGCAGGGACTATTGAGTGAGCAAAGGAAATCCCACTTCCTCTTATCACCCCCCCCTAAATCTGTTCTAGGGGTTTTCCCTGCTCTCTGGAACAGATTTGAGAGGACACAGGGAGAGGCAAAAGAAGGGAAGCTCTCTTGCACTAGTAGATCTATTTAGTTTCCGGTTCTTCATCTTTAAATAATCTCTGAACCAATAGAAGGTCCCTTTAAATAGAGAACTGCCCTCTGCAACATAAGATGGGTTTGTGATACTGTCAGTACCCTATTATATAAGCATAGAGGATATGTGGTTGGCACATATGTTTGTTCCCCTCCTCATTTTAGCATGACAACAACTCTATTAGGTAGGTTAGGGCTGAGAGACTTTGGCTGGTTCAAATGGCTAGGTAGCAGTTTGAACCCTGCCCTTCTTTGTTCAATGCTCTAACTGCCACACAACCCTGCCTTTATGATTTCAAGAAGTATATCGATGGGACTTTAAATGCAATGTACTACAGCTGGCATATGTACCTCTTTTATTTTAATATACAGCTTCTATTTATACTCAACTTTCAAAGAGTGTGTTTATCAGGAATACCATCATCAAAATTTTGAAGAGTTATCATGCTTTCTTCTATTACCAAGGGAAGACAATTTCCTCTTCTCTCCACAAAAGCCTTTTCTGCTTCCTTTCCATGCTTTGAGAAAAGGCACTTTCTTTTCAATGAGACTATTTATATTTATAAGCAAGTACATGCTGTTGCAAGATCCACACATGCCAAGAATTTAGGAAAAGGATCCATTCAAGGTAAGATAAGTTATCATGGTTGTCATCCTACTGCCTAATGCCAGACAGCCAGTGATGTTGATTCTTTGTTAAGAATGATCTTGATACTACTGTTTTCTTTTACAGAGTAATTCTCCTTTACAATAGCAAAAGCATTGCCCAAGAAATGTAGAAATCAGGTGCATTATATACACTGAAAAACCAAAATTACACATTTGCTTATTATGTTTTGATTGTATACAGTAAAGCTCAACTAACTCGTCCTCACACATAAGACTGCAGCGTCCTTACATTTGTTGGAGCTAAAATATATACATACACATTTTTTATTTGATTTCGACATGTGTCTTTTGAAATGTGTCACAATTGAAAAGAAGCATTGGCCCTCAAGAATAAGAATCTAAAAAGAAGAAGAGTTTGGATTTGATATCCCACTTTATCACTACCCTAATGAGTCTCAAAGTGGCTAACAATCTCCTTTCCCTTCCTTCCCCCACAACAAACACTCTGTGAGGTGAGTGAGGCTGAGAGCCTTCAGAGAAGTGTGACTAGCTCTATGTGGAGGAGCGGGGAAGCGAACCCGGTTCACCAGATTACGAGTCCACCATTCTTAACCACTACACCACACTGGCTCTCAAGTGTGAGACTTCTCTGTGGTGGAATCTCAACTATGGAACTCATTTTCATAGGAGAGATGACTGTCACCTTCCTTTCTTGGTTTCTATCGGATGGCAGTTAGGGACATAACTTTTCATCCAGGCCTTGAAACAGGTTAATCTCGATGACATCAGATGCGAATTGATGAGTGAATTGAGAATTGTAACTAATATTGGTTTCACATTTCTAAAATTGTTCTGTTGTATTGATGCTTGAGAAGACAGGATTGCCTGGCGTGCTCTGGTCCATGGGGTCACGAAGAGTCGGACACGACTAAATGACTAAACAACAACAACATTGATGCTTGGGTTGTAAACTGCCATGGAATCATAACTGACAAAGTGCAATTTAGAAATTGAACCCATCAGCTAACTACTGTACATGTCAAAGCCCAGATCCAAAGGAGCAATAGCAGCAATAGAGTCTTATGGCAATCCTAAAAGCCACCAGCAGCTCCCACCTTTGTGTTCCTCTTTCAGATCATATCTCCCCTTCCAAACCATGCAATTTCCACAGAAACAAAACAGCTGGTTACTGAAGATGTTCAACTTTGGAGGCAGTTTTAAATGCTAGTGGTTAAAATATTACATCTACTTCTGTGGCCATTGCTTATTCAATCTTCAGCCAGTTCAGGATATTGGCAAGACATAATCATTGATATATTCCATTACTGTATTTGTTTGCCTCCTTTTAACCAGAGACAGTGCCCAAACACTGGCATCATTTACCTGATGGGCATTAAAAGGGAATGGCTGTTCATTCAAAGTCCTTGCCAGTGTGAGACCACTGTAGCATATGGAGTGGCTGCCATTCTTAGAGTCACAAAGAATAAATGTAAAAGCACCATCTTGTGACTAATGGCCAAATTACTAGAAAGGTTAAGAATGGCCGCCCTCCCCAAGTCACACACACCCATTTTCTATTTAACCCAGGAAAGCGTTAGGTGAGCCAACTTCTTATATTCGCCTATGTAACTCAAATACTTAATTATTGTCATGATTAATAAATGGTGATGTGCTTCAGCCAGCAACAGACAAAATCAGGACTATCTTAAGCATATTCAGATGAATCAAAGTGGCGTAGAAGCCATCTAGATTATGACTAAAATTAATGGATTATGTAAAAGTGTTTGCACGATGAGAGAGATCCTTTATAGCCTAGCTATTCTGCACATTTCATTCCTTTAATGCATAGCTTTAAAATGGAATGTCATTGACCAAACAACAAGAACAAAAAAGACTAATATAGCAAGTGTAGGAAACAAATAGATCCTGTCCAGGTCAATTTTACACAACGAAATGGCAACAAAAGGTTTGATGCTGGGCTTATTCCAATGCAGGTATTCCTCTGAGGAAAGTAACATAGCCAATGGAAGGCTACAAACAGGGTGTCCTGATCGCTGTATTTCTTCTAGAGCTTAAACAAATTTATTCTCCCCAAATCCTTAAAAATGTCCTTTGTAAAATATGCCAGATAGTCACTCAATATTCTCAGTATAGTCAAATATGTGCTGAATATTCTCTGAATGCTTGATATTTCAAAATTCAACTATTTGAGAATTAATATGTATTGGTATTTATAATTTGATGGTGGTTGATAGTTAACTATCAAGGGAATAAAAAAATTCCTTCAGTAGCACCTTAAAGACCAACTAAGTTTATATTTTGGTATGAGCTTTCGTGTGCATGCACACTTCTTCAGATACACTTCTTCAGATATCTGAAGATATCTGAAGAAGTGTGCATGCACACGAAAGCTCATACCAAAATATAAACTTAGTTGGTCTTTAAGGTGCTACTGAAGGAATTTTTTTCATTTTGCTTCGACTCAGACCAACACGGCTACCTACCTGTATCAAGGGAATGTTTAGTTGCTGCTTCCCAAACAGGCATCAACTGGGGTATTACATGCACTCAGTCATCTTCCCTTTTTGTATAAAATTACATTAACAATTTGCAACACTTCTAAAATGTTAATGTGTGTGAACATATTAAGTAAAAAGATATACTGTACCAGAATATATTTCATATTCTGAAAATAAAATTTCTCATATAATGGTGTGCTGCTTTTTGCCCTTTCCCAGATATTTCTCTTAAAGAATTCTCTTGGCTAAAAATGACCTGCCAAAGTCATAATTTCTCTCTAAAACTAAAAAGAAATCTCACAGACAGCAAGCATTGACCCTCACTAAGGAATTAACTTATTTTAAGTATCAGATGTAAGCTAACGTTGGCACAGGAATCCATGATTTGCAAATAACGGTAGGGGCTGCAGAGGTTAAGCAAAGCCATGGCGATGGCCTCCTGGCCCCAATATCACTGCAGTTTACATGGATGGGGCTGGAGTGCAACAGGGCAGTACCAAGCTTGGGGATTTGGAATACACTAGTGGGCTTGTTGGATTGGTTCTGTCAGGGCATCCATACAGCCCTGGCCTCATTTCCACCATGTCCCAGCCCAGCCCCACCCATGTAAGCTGCAGCGAGGATGGTGATGGGAGCAGCCTTGTAGCCTGCCTGCCTTCTTAGGCGGGGAAACAGAATTTCTAGGTGGGACATTTTTGGGGTGGGGTGTTAATAGCCATTCCCTCTCCCCTTGCCACCGATGGGAGGAATGTGAGTGCCCGTCTGGGGGAAATGAAAGGCAGAGACTTCCTCCCCCACTCCTATGCCATGCACAGAGTGTATTGACTTGCATAACGGGCTATGTAAAGGTCAAGTGGAAATTTAGTATGAACACCCGGAATTAATTTGGCTGGCATTTTTTTTAAAAAAAGAAGAAGAAATGGATATTAAGGATGCAGTGGACAATGGGGAAACCCAAAGGTGTAAAAACAAAATATGTTGGTCGTGCTACAACTAAGAAGGAGCTTGTTTCCTCCAAAAATCAGTTTTAATCATGTATCACAACACCACCAATACATGAGAGAGCCCCAATAATAGCATTCTCAAAAGCTTGATTTTGCCTACAGCTACAGTCCTCTTTCACCTGTGTTCTGATTCTTCATGAAGGTACTTACGGTGAGCTTCTGAGCTTAGCTTTGATGCTGGACTAGGTATCTTCAATTTTAGATTCCACCCAAAAAAACACTTGTGCATACTTCGAGTTTAATGAAGAGCAGAGAGAAAATAAATACTTTGTGCTTGTTAACTCCCCCTTGAGGATCCCTCCTCCCCGACCTTTTGATTTTCCTTCCTGTTGGACATTTAAGGGAAAACTTTTTAACTAGTTGCTATATAAAAGACTAAGCCATTGGAAACTAATTATGGAAAGCGATTGTATTTTTATTTTTATTTTTGCTGGCTATCAAAAGGCCTCATGCTGAGATGCACCCCCTGGGAAAATCAGAAATTGGGCTGAATTACAGTCTAAAGTGGCAGCAAGCCAGCTAACTGCAGTGTACACAACGGTGTTTTTATTCCCCTGGGGATGTTTTCATCCTTTGCCATCTATTACTCAGGAAAAAGAAGAAATAGCCTTTATGATTGAGTTTACTCAGTACTGTAAAAGAGTAAAGGGTGGTTTAGGGGTAGACTTTTTCAGATCACTTTAAGTTATCTATTTCACCCTTTAGTAATCTGCACCCATTCCTGCTCTACTCATCATCATAACTGCAGAATAAACAAGCTCTTACATCTTACTACAGGCAAACAACTTAAGCTGAAACTAAAAATCAGAGCAGAGGAAAGTCCAAGGGGTGGAGCATTTTTTAGGGTTATTGTGTTCATGAAAAATCCACTCTCAATCAGGGAGAGCAAGAAGATTTTGGAGGGTTCTTCCAAATAATTTCTTAATAATAACAACAATAATAAATTATTTATATCTCGCCCTCCCCTGCCAAAGCCAGGCTCAGAGCGGCTAACATCACACAAGTAAGACAATGCATAAAAACAAGCAATCAATTATTTAAGATACATCCCACAATTAATTCAAATGAATTAAAAGTAAAAGTAAAACTGGACAAGTGGCAATCTTCAGGTTAAATTTGAAACCAACTGTTTCCACTGATGTTATAAGCACCGGTGAGCCGGCTGGGAACCTCCTTCATGCTTGTTCTTATACAAGGAGAAAATGAGTCAGACTGAACCCTGATCAAAGATCGGCACTCATCTTTCTTCAATTAATTTTTCAGAGGGTGCTATTCCTAAACTGCTCATGTTGCTAATACAATGTGTCATTCTAACCTGCTATGGAGGTTAAAAAGAGGGGTGGGGTTGATACAGAAATGAGGGGACTCAGGAATGGTATTTGTGTGTTTACAAAGCTGGCTTCAGATTTGTGAACCGTGATTTGCAGGGGCCCAAGGATGAATTGCACTGGGCCTATGTCACAATTTTCTATTCTTTTCTATTTTCTATTATTAATTAAATTTGTTGGTCACTTTATCTTGCCCAGGACAACCCAAAGGAACTTACAACCAAACAAAGGAATATTAACTATGCAATATTCCACTCCAGGTCCCTTATTTTCTCAAGAGCAGAGATAATCTGGAGTAAAACTTGTTCACTTACCTCTTTTCCTGTCCATTTTAATGAGTCTTTGTAATGAAAATGCTGGTTTACAATACACTATAATGAGACTCATTTATTGCTTGTGAGGACCCAGGTGGCGCTGTGGTTAAACCACTGAGCCTAGGGCTTGCTGATCAGAAGGTCGGCGGTTCGAATCCCTGTGACGGGGTGAGCTCCCGTTGCTTGGTCCCAGCTCCTGCCAACCTAGCAGTTCGAAAGCATGTCAAAATGCAAGTAGATAAATAGGAACCGCTACAGCGGGAAGGTAAACGGCGTTTCCATGTGCTGCTCTGGTTCTCCAGAAGCAGCTTTGTCATGCTGGCCACATGACCTGGAAGCTATACGCTGGCTCCCTCGGCCAATAATGCGAGATGAGCGCGCAACCCCAGAGTCGGTCACGACTGGACCTAATGGTCAGGGGTCCCTTTACCTTTACCTTTAGTTTTCCTTTAGTTTTCATTACCTCTTTTCCTCCCCAAGCTTGTAAAGCCAAGATGTACCTAGAGCTGGAGTGTCATTTTCCAGCTGTTAGAAGTTGGTGTACAAGGTCCAGGAGACCTCCAACAAGAATACACTAAGTAAAAATAAAGTGGATCCTTCTTACCGCACACTTGCAGCTCGTGAACAATGAAAATTTATGTTCTTATGAAAAGGTACTCACGATCTGTCGTTCCTTGAACACACATAATTATGAGAGATAGCAAACCTATTCTGTGTGGGGATATTTCATTCAAGAGTAGCTATAAAATTATAAACCTTAGTCTCAATGAATAAGCCATCATAACATCCATATGGCATTTAATGTATCAATGGCCTTAGTGCTTAATGGTTATGTTTAAGTACACAAGATTGCATTCATGTTTGAAACAGAAAGTTTCAAATAAAAAATATTGTTTATTTAAATAGATTCTGAGGTCTGCTTCACACTTGACATTTTCTGCAGATATATATATATCTGTGCAAAAAATACAGTGCACACTTAAGACACTATTTTGTGTTAAATTGATATCTGTATTTGCTACTTATGTATGTATTGGGGACCTGATCTAGGGTAGAGCTTGTATAATTCCTCCTGTGTGCACTGGAAACACTCCAATAGCCAAGCTTTCAATTAAGCAGAACACCTCAGATTCCTTCCTTCAGATACTGCTGTATGACTTATAGGCTTTTTCCTGACCACAGAGACCTAGATCACAATCTCAGACACATTGCTGGCATATTGTTGTTGCTTTATACAGACACTTTGTTGCACCTATGCAAACCCTATTAAAATGAACTTTAAAAGCATCCAATGCCCAACCTCTACCACTGTATGCTTACTTAGAAATAAATTCCATTGTGTTTCAAGGTGAGGTGATTAGAATTGTACACAGTATTCCAAGTGTAATCACACCTTAAATTTGCATAATGACATGGTATGGGCAGTTTTATTTTCAATGCATTTCCTAATTATCCCCGAGATGGAATTTGCCTTTTTCAGAGCTGCCGCACACTGGGTCAAATTTTCATCAAGCTATCCACTGTGGTCCCAAGGTCAGTCCCTTGTTAGATCACACCCCATTACATGAAATATATATGAAATTTGGATTTTTTTATTTTACACTAGCTTACATTGAATTGTATTTGTTATTTTACTTCCTATTCACCTGGTTTATAAAGATCATTTGGAGCTCATTGCAATTCCTTTTTTATTCCCACACTGAACAACTGGTATCATAAGCAAATTTGGCTTCCTCATGGCTCACCCCTATCTATAGATCATATATGATAAATGTGAAATAAAAAGTGTGGGTTCTCTACATCAATCCTTAGAAGTCTAACTTCTAACCATACCTCCAATGGGAGAACTGTCCATTTATTCCAGGCACCCCCAAACTTCGGCCCTCCAGATGTTTTGGACTACAATTCCCATCTTCCCCGACCACTGGTCCTGTTAGCTACGGATCATGGGAGTTGTAGGCCAAAACATCTGGAGGGCCGCAGTTTGGGGATGCCTGATTTATTCCTAGTCTCTGCTCTTTGTTCTTTAACCAGTTAATGATCCATAAAAATACCTGCCCTCTTATCCCATGACTGCTAAGATTAGTCAGGAGTCTTCAGTGAGAGACTTTACCAAAAGATTCTTGAAAGTTTAAGCAGGCATCCCCAAACTGTGGCCCTCCAGATGTTTTGACCTACAACTCCCATGATCCCTAGCTAACAGGACCAGTGGTCAGGGAAGATGGGAATTGTAGTCCAAAACATCTGGAGGGCCGAAGTTTGGGGATGCCTGGTTTAAGTATATAATGTGTTTGTGGGCATTCTTCAAAGAACTCAAATAGGGTTGTGAGACAGGCCATACTAGCTCTGCTTCAGCAAGACTTGTTCTTTTATTTGCTTGACAATCTGATTTTTAATAACGCTTTCCATGAGTTTAAAACAATGACCTGTTTGAAATATTTCAATGACCCATTGACAACACTAAGTCTCTTAGCGTCGTAGTCTCATTGCTGAGCAGCAACGTGCAGAGCTCAGTGGAGTGGGAGGCCAGCCAACCAGAAGAGTCTCTGAAGTGTACTTGCCTGGAGGAAGAGTCAGCATCTGAAGTCAGGTCTAGACACGGGTTGGATGAACAGCAGTCCCTGTGCTCAGACAGTCAAGGGGGTCAAGGAAACTGATGATCATGGGGTCAAGACACGCAGGAAGCAGTACAGTATGGCCATGAACTAAAAGTGTTGTTACCAGCATCTGACTGCTGCTGGAATCTCTGCTTAAGAAGGCTGAAGCCAGCTGGTTTTCATCAGCACATCTGCTTTGCGTCCTTGAAGACTGATCAGCTGCAGGTGGAGTCACCCCGCCTTCTCCCCCTTCAGGTTGCTGTTCATCAGGTGAAGGTGATTCCTGGCCCATGACACCTAGTGGATAAGTGAACCATTTCTTCCCTTTTCTTTCTTGAGATTCAGTTGTAACCGATCCTTGTTACTGGCTAAGCCAGTTTGCCTCCATACTCGTGCCAAACATTACCAGTGTTCACTTGTTCTCATTTATTCTTCTTGTGTTTCTGTTGTCTCAAATATTGCCATCTTTTAGAGAACTGGAACAATTCTTTTCAGCTCACTGCGAGTCCTGACCTGGAGGGTCAATAATGTCAGGTGAGGTTTCAAACTTCTCACTGCCTTCTTCTAGCGGCCCATAGCTGCCAAGTCTCCCGTTTCCCCCGGGAAAACCCCTTTTTTCTTACCTTTTCCCGGTGGTCCCCCGTATCACTTTGTCTCCTGTTTTTCTCCATTATTTTCTCCTGCCGGCGGCCATTTTTTTCTTTCCAATTTGCCCTTCTATGGGCACCAAAAATTGCCGCCGCCAGCTTCAAAAGTCGCATTTACGCATGTCCGGAAGTGCAGAAACGTAACTTCCGGTGTTGGCGGCGGCCATTTTGGTGCCCATAGATGGGCGAAGCGACACCGGAAGTTGCGTCGGCACACTTCCTGACATGCGTACAAGCGACTTTTGAAGCCAGAGGCGGCCATTTTGGGTGCCCATAGAAGGGCAAAGCAACACCGGAAGTTACATCGACGCAACTTCCGGTGCAAAATGGCTGCCGGTCCCGGATTCTGCAGTCCGGAACTTGGAAGGTAAGTTCTAGCCAAAGAAGGAAAATACAGGACAAGCAGCCAGGGATGCAATAAGCCTTTTGAAAATCAAAGAGCAAATGTGTTTTATTTTACTACCCTGTGAAAGGGTAATTGTAAGGGCCTGGCATGGTTTGCTGAATAGTCTGTGATCTGGACCAAATCAGTATTGGCAGGTACCAGACCAACAGGAATATTATGGCCAAAGAATGTTGACAAAATACCTGTGGGGGCAGAAATGGTTGTCTAAACCCATTCTTAATTATGCCTAATGGTCTGCATATTTCTTTATTATTTCAACTAATAATTATATTTTGTGGATGGAGAAGACCAAACTCAGCATTAAGCTTGCCTGTACTCCATAAGAGCTGTTCACTAATGCCCTTGTGAAGAAACAGCTATAACTGGCTGTGTCATCAAATCTCTATCAGGCCTTACAGCTTAGGGGTTTTTTTATTAAAATTTAATAAAATATTAATTATGAAAAATAAAACCTTAATTGGACATTGCAACAACAAAGCCATAATGTTTCTAGAGTGTAATTGCACAGCGCAGAGTTCCCATTAAAGCTAAGGAAACCGTTTTTCTGTAGCTAGCACTTAACCTGTTCAATTAATTTCCAAAATGGGAGATGGGGCAAGAGAAATTAATAATCAATCATTAGTTTAAGTGGTTTCAGGCATTCGAACTTTTAGGGGAAACAGGAAGTGTGAGTGAATTACACAGGTTGCTTTGCTGCTTCTTAGCAGCATAACAATTGGGGCTCTCACACCTTAGCCTACTGTGTCCTCCACTTCTCCCTCATCCCAAATTCAAATCCAGTGGCAGCCTGCTGGGTAGCTCAGCCTCACTACCTGCTTTCCCCATATGGAGAACAACCTTTGAGAGGAGGGTGAGCTAGTATATGCTAGTCTTAAAGCTGTGTATACTAGTTAGCCCTTTGCTCTGGATGGGAGAAATTGTGAAGGCCACCAATTATAGGCCGCTGATGTACCAAGGCCACTGGCCCAGATGCCAGATGTGATTTATGTAACCTAGATAGTACATAAGTAAGTCCCGAAAACACATCTGCTTGTCAGAGCCTCAATGCAGGATAGGACCAGAAAGAGCTGCATACCAGCCACTGCTCCAGGTTCAGGCATTTTTAAAAAAATAACCTTCACCCCCTCTGAGAGTTTGTTGTGATCTGAATCTAAACGGAACTTCTGTCCCTTGGCAAAGCAGTGTGGTGGGGGTATAGCAGTGGAGGCATTCTGACTGTTTCAGCACTGCACCTGCACCTAACACTTACTCTTTGCTGGTTAGCAGAAATGACTTGCACTTTGGGAAGCCAGATAAGCAGCGTTGCAGATAAAGAAGTGTTTCCCTTGAATTACCGTAGGTTTATTGATCTGGGAGGACGAGTGAATTTAAAGAGGGCTTGCTTAAACTCTTGGGGTACTATTGAGTTAAGGACAAACCAGGGGGTGCCAACTTTCATAAAATATTTGGGGCGCCCAGGTAAGCCCCACCCCGCATAATCAATCACATGACACATTGCATGCACACCATTTGAATGGGAATGCCCATCAACTTTGTGGGGGCCCATAATATTTTATTATGGGGGCCAAAGCCCCCACGGCCCTTGGGAGTTGGCTGCTATGGGACACACTCATACCACCTTCCATTGCCTTTTGGCATTGGGGTCTTTGGGGATGCCCCCCCCCAGAGAGTTTGGCATGTGCAGCAGGGTGAATGCTGGCCACCAAGGCCATTGTGTACAGGGCAGATTCATATCCCTAAGGTGCACATAGCCCGGAGAAAGCATTTCCCTCTTTCTTTTTGCTGTGTGGCCACAGAGTGCAACTGGAAACATGCCCAGGAGATGGAAGGGACTAAATCCCTGACATATTTAATGCAGAACTTCCCTGCCCAGTATACGTTGCTTTGGCCAATGTGTTTTACTGGTTTTATTGCAGATCCTCTAGCTTGTTTATTTCTAGCTCTTATATTTTAAGAAATATAACCTGTTTCACCATGATATGTTATTGTGCCTTCTTTATGGGCGCAATGGCAAATACTTTTTGAAGTACATCCCTTTCATAAAATAATGACTGGTTGCTCAGTTCTGAGTTGATACAGTAGTGGTTCATGGACAAATTTTCTCAGATAAATTGAGATAATTTTAAAAATCAGTGGCACTTCAGTACCATCTTTGCTGTGATCCTCTTAGGCAGCACATTATGTCATTAGCCTTGCCAATTTGTGTAGTATGAACGCTGTGTTTTAAATATTTTTAAATGCTGTACAAATTTTAATGTCTTCCCTGGTCCCCTGCAAGGAAAGTACTAAGTTCATTATTCACGCATGCAGGCATGCATTCATTAATCCCTCATTTCACAGGTGCTGAAGAGAGGAAGTTGCCGTTATCATCCTCAGTATTATTATTATTATTAACAACAACAACAACAACATGATCACTTTCTTCACAAAATCCAACGTACAAAACAATAAAGCACTAAAACGAAGTATAACCAAACAATCAATAACACATTCATAAAGATGAAAGACAGGCCTTACACAGCATCTCATTAAAATGGGGCACAAATACCTTAATTCTTTCAAATTAAGGTCCAAAAGTTCTGGTAAAAAGGAAAGATCCTGGAACTTGTGTGAAACAGTTTTTATGCAACTTTTTAAATAGCAGAAGGTCCAAGCAAGAATGTGTTGTAAATATTCCACCCCTCAGCTAATGATGATGAATGCTTCAGTTTGAACCATGGTACCAGGGACAGGTTGTCTTTTATGTCTGCCTAAAGGATGAAACAATCAGTAGTCAAGAGTGTTGGTGGAATGAGAAAAGAGAAACCAAAAGGAAAGGCAGATGTTTATCTTCATCTTTATTCCAGCTCTTAGTATACAATTCATCATTCATCTCTGTACTACAAGAGCTACAGAGGGAAGATAAGATTTATGCAATGTGTATGAGATGACCCAACATGGCACATAAATAAGTTTGTAAAAGGTATGCTCCATCCACAATAGCTATATGTCAATAGCTTCAGTAACAACTCATCTTTATGTAGGATGCTTCAATTAAGGGGCATTCATGCTGGTGTTCTGTTAGCATGATATCACCCGTTGCAGACAAGGAAGGGTCTGCTAAAAGTAAAACTCATGGGTGACATCAGTGCAAGGATTTCTGCTTGTGCAATGGAATGTATTCCCCCTGCTTCCCCCCGCCTCTCTCTAAAACTGTCCCAGATATTCTTCCAACCCTCTGGAGCAGATTTGGGATGTAGGGTGCACATGGTGGAGAAGAGAGGAAGAGTGTCATAGCGCAAGTGGATGAGACTTCTCGGCAGAATGGGACTTGTAAATAGAATGCCTCTCTAAGCTTATATAAGGAAACATTAGGGTGGGAAAGTAGCAGATCAATGGAACGTGGAGAAATGGAAGAGAGCTCCAATGTCACTAACAGCTCAAGCTTGTAATCAAAGATGATTACTTCACCCAGACTGTCATATCCCAGTGCTTAGGGTGGTGGTGGTGGTGGGGCAGATCCCTTTTAGTTATTTCCCCCAAGACATCCAGGTAATGGTCCCCACACAACCACCAGACCAATTTGCCTCCAATTTGGGAGTTTCCCTCCCTACAAGGCACAGCTGTCATGTCTGCAGTTTTCAGACAATTGCCCATAATTTCATGCATGGGTCTTCTTCTTCTTCTTCTTCTTCTTCTTCTTCTTCTTCTTCTTCTTCTTCTTCTTCTTCTTCTTCTTCTTCTTCTTCTTCTTCTTCCCAAAGGTACTGGAGTGGGCACAAAACAGCTGGGACCTACTTGCATGTAATTTGGCTGGATTGATCCACTCTGGACACTCCACTGTGCCTGCAAATTCCATCCACCAAATCATACAACAAGTCATTTGCTAGTGGGTAAATGAGTTTACAAGAGGCTTTGAGAGGGAGGTTGAGAGATGAAGGCTTTAGAAAATGTTGTGAACTAGAAATAGTGCTCCCACATTGGTGGAATTCAATTCGGTATCAGAACAGGCATCCCAAACATTTTTTCAAGTGAGCTTTGAAGACTCCACTGTTTTTAGTGTTTGCCAAAGCTGCAGAATTAGCCTTGATATTTTACTTTACTTTTGAAATGTTTAGGTTTATGCTGGACTGTTGGTTGTCTATGTGCTATTATTATTATCTTTAAAGAATTTTGGATTTATCACAAGTTTCTTTAGGTTTGTTTTTTATTGCTTTTGGTGGGTTTTTCCACTTTAACATTGTGGGATATTTTCCTCTTAAAAAGCAGGGCAAATAGGATAAATAGAAATATCCAATGGAGAGCTAGTTTTTTCCCCCAATATCACCATTTCATTTCATACCTTCAATCAGGTATGTATTGAATGCATACGTTTACTTGAAGGAACTTGTGCAAATAAAGAATGGGGGTTTTTTTTTAAGTGAAGGTGTGTTTTTGTTTGATTTTTTAAAAAATGCATATAGGCATTTTGCATGTGTTCAGGGTGAGAAAGAGGGTTGATGCACAACAAAACCACTACGAGCACCTTGACATGCAGCTGAAATACCCCATTTCGTAAAAGAATTATTGGGCAGCAGTGTTGTGTGAATGAATCCAATGGAAGTGCCATTCAAGAAACAGCCAGGAACCAGATAATAAGGAACTTGAAGCAGTCAGGCAGCATGACAGTCCATCTTCTGGGTATATGGCTGATCAAAGGACTTAGCCCGTGACAAAGATTTTTTTTTAAAAAAAAAATAAAAATCTATGTGGGAATATATATGGCCTTTTCTGATTCTTCTACTTCAGTAAATAAAGATTCAAACACTGCTTCAATATTTACCCATCAGTGCTATCTCTAATGCAGCATGTTGTAACGTTTAAGCTGTCAGCTCTCACACCCACACACAAATACATCCACACTCGTACAAGCACGTACACATACACACACACAAATCAACTGACAAGAAAATGGTGATTGTGCTTTGTTTGTTGTATGCGTTTTCCTGAGTATGACAGCTCTTCGGTCATTTTACCAAGACATGGGGGGTTTGCTTTGGCAGCAAAAAACAAAGATCTTGCAAAGCACGCTCTTGCAAAAAATAAACCATTGACCGAGATAAGCTGAAAAGTTCCAGAGTTTACCAGACTCATCCAAGATCCCCCTTAAAACAATCTTTGGCCCAAAGCATTTTTCAAGGAACAGAATGAATGAGAGCAATCAGTTTGATGCATTGAACAGCCTTCCTGTAGCATGGTAACCTATGATATCTTTGTAATGGTAAGCTTGTTGACATGGGGAAATATACAAATCCCTACAGTTTAGCTGTACTAATGTTCATTATCAATCTTCCCGCGTTGTCAAAAAGTGCTGCAAGAGTCTCTTACACCAAATTAATTCTCTACCCACTAATTTCTCTCTCTCTCTTTCCCTCTCCTTCTCTGTCTGGGCTTTAGTCCAAAGTCATGACAAAACAGAGGAGAAAGTGTTCAAAAGCATTTGGGGTGTGTGTCCTGTTAGCTAGGGATCATGGGAGTTGTAGTCCAAAACGTCTGGAGGGCCGAAGTTTGGGGATGCCTGAGTTATGTGCTATTAAGAATTCCCCAATACATGGGAAGCCTTCTCCATATGAGCCTTGTTTTGGCTGATGAGTGGAGTAAATGTTGTTTTATGGCACCCTAATCTCCAAGCGTTGTGAGGTTCCAGGAGTTTCAGGAGCTTACCCAGGTTTGTTTCCTTTTGAAACTGAGGCACAGCAGAGACTGTGGGTGTCTTGCTGATATATGGTTTATTTACACATATGTACAACCTGAGCCTACACTGGAAGAGTTCACAGCATTAATACCCCAAAAGTGTCTTGTTTCTTTCATACTTCTCCAACCACCACCACCCCACAGCCTACTATTTTCCTTCAAGGTCACAACTCTCCTAACATCTCTAAACTCTGGCTTTTTCTGCTGAGAGAGGCCAGCTCATATCTAGCACAAGCCCTTTGATCCTTTGTTCTCTTAATGGCCCATCACCCAGGAGGCTTGCCTGGCTTTTAACACTTGCTGAACCCAGGGGCAACTGTCTAGTACTCAGCTTAACACTCCAAGCCTTGATTAAATTGTAACACCTACTGAATCCAGGGATATATAGAGGTATGGTACCCATAAACTCATAACAATATATAATGTCTTCCCATCAGACTGCTGTGAAAGGTAATAATGGGCCACAGGCTATAACTGAGTCTTTTAAATAATTTGCCATGAGAATTCTTTTTCTTTGGTGATCACTCATAGCTGAGTAAGATTGTCTTCCATTGTTTTAACAATGAGTCCGTAAGTGACTGTGGAGGCCAATTCTGGATCCACATGTCCTTTCACAGTTGGGGACATTGGTTTCCGGGCAGGAGTTGATCACGGCGTGGATTTGCCAAGCGTGCATTCCTCTTAGCACATTTCTCCCTTGCGTCCTGAGTTCAAGCCCATGACAGCTTTGGTAAAGGCTGTTCTCCAACTGGAGTGCTCGCAGGCCAGTGTTTCCCAGTTGTCAGTGTTTATACCATAGCTGCCAAGTTTTTCCTTTTCTCGCGAGGAAGCCTATTCAGCATAAGGGAAAATCCCTTAAAAAAAGGGATAACTTGGCAGCTATGGTTTATACTGTACTACATTTTTAAAGATTTGCCTTGAGACAGTCTTTAAACCTCTTTTGTTGACCACCAGCATTACGCTTTCCATTTTTAAGTTCGGAATAGAGAAGTTGCTTTGGAAGACAATCATCAGGCATCCGCACAACATGACCAGTCCAACGAAGTTGATGTTGAAGAATCATTGCTTCAACACTGGTGATCTTTGCTTCTTCCAGTACACTGGTATTAGTTTGCCTGTCTTCCCAAGTGATGTGTAAAAATTTTCAGAGACACCGTTGATGGAATCTTTCGAGGAGTTGGAGATGGCATTTATAAGTGGTCCATGTTTCACAAGCATATAGTAAGGATGGTAGTACAATAGCTTTGTAAACAAGCATTTTGGTTTCCCTGTGAATGTCCCGGTCCTCAAACACTCTGCACTTCAATCAGGAGAAAGCTGCACTCGCAGAGCTCAGGCGATGCTGGATTTCGGCATCAACGTTGGCCCTTGTGGAAAGATAACTGCCTAGGTAGGAGAAGTGATCGACATTTTCCAACATTACACCACTGAGTTGGATTTGTGGCGCTGCAGAGGGGTTAATTTGTACTTGGTGCAGCACTTTGGTTTTGGGGATGTTGAGTGATAGGCCAAGCTTTTCGCAAGCTTCTGCAAAGATATTTAGGATGGTTTGGAGGTCATCCTTTTAAATAATTTGCCGTGAGAATTATCACAGCGTTGTCTGAATTATAACTGAGTTGACTAGAAAAGAAAGGCTGCTAGGTATCACCGCGCTAAATTTCTTGCAAACCCATTTGCAACATTTGATGCTCAGCTGTTGCTCCTTTAGGCCACCACTTCCCTTGCATAGGTAGCAGGGTTTGTATATCCTAAAATATAGAGTCAGATCCCTTTGCTTTTAAATACCATGTACTGCCTAAGGCTTAAGAGCTACAATGTGTGTGCAGTTGGCTCAATAGACTCATTGGGAAAAATAATGTGCTGTGGGAGAGGCTGCTGTTCTAGCAAAACAGAGATAGCTTTTTCTGTCTCCCTTTACCTTTTTACCTAAGGGGGGAAACTGCTGCATCGATTTTTCCCCCTTTATTAATGAAAACAGTCACACTGCAATTTTGTTTGTATATGTTGCTTGGAGGCTAACAGGAAAATGCTGAAGAAAGGACTTTATGAGAGGACTTTCATATAGCAGGGCTCTGCCAACACAGAGCAATCATTTCTCAATTAAATCTCAGTGTGAGGCGGTTTGATATTATTATATGCATTTGACTGATGAGTACATTGAGCCGTTAGGGAAGTTGCATAGTTTCCCCAGGATCCAACTGCAAGGCCACTGCAAGAGCAGAATGAACAGATGGCTAAATCCAGTCCTAACGCTCCAACATTATTTCACAGATATAAATAAGGACACTGCTGTACATGACCGGCTGGGTATTGTTTAGGGAGGTTTGTTGGGGAGCGGTTGTTGCTGTTTGTTTTTAGTATATTTATTCTGGATCTTATGATTTATGCATAAATTGTTTTATTTGTTTATGTACTTGTTGATGTTTGATTTATTGTTTATGACTATTTGTTATGTTTGTACTCAACACAATTTTTTTCTCCGTTGTAAGCTGCCTTGAGCTTGGTTCTAACTTAGGAAAGGAGGCACACAAAGACAGTGGTACCTCAGGTTAAGTACTTAATTGGTTCTGGAAGTCCGTTCTTAACCTGAAGTGTTCTTAACCTGAAGCGCACTTTCCCATTGAAAGTAATAGTCATTGTTTGGATGGGGTGCTTTTATCCACTTCTGCTGTCATACAATCAACTAGTAGCTGAACTGGGCTCCACACAGTCCCCAAAACAATGACAAAAAGGCAGAGTCCCACAGAAGTCCCCCAAATGAAGGAACAAAACAGAGACAAAGGCACACTCACATAAAGAAATCCCCAAATCCCTTGCACCCTGCTCTTCAGTAGAAGTCTTTAGAACAGATACATGCTAAATGTCAAATACCTCAGTTGAAAAGAAAAACTAAACTACATAATTATTTTGGGGGGTTTTTTAGTGGGGGAAAATAGCATCTCTGACATCGTCTTCCAAAGCTACTACTCTATTCCGAACTTAAAAATGGAAAGCGTAATGCTGGTGGTCAGCAAAAGAGATTTAAAGACTGTCTCAAGGCAAATCTAAAAAATGTAGTATAAACACCAACAATTGGGAAACACTTGCCTGCGAGTGCTCAAATTGAAGAACAGCCTTTACCAAAGGTGTCATGCTCTTTGAAGACACTTGAACTCAGGATGCAAGGGAGAAACATGCTAAGAGGAAGGCACACTTGGCAAATCCACACCATGATCAACTCCCGCCAAGAAACCAACCAATGTCCCCACTGTGGAAGGACGTGTGGATCCAGAATTGGCCTCACTTACGGACTCATTGTTAAAACCGTCTTTATGGAAGACAATCTTACTCGGCTACAAGTGATTGCCAAAGAAGAAGAAAGAAGAAGACTAGAATCAAATGAGATCAGACTGGCTGTACATATCCATAATGATGATAATAGTACTTTTCAAAATATTGAGCAAACCAACATTTGTCTTTTTTGCTTCTTCAACTTTCCTATCTTTTACTTGGACAATGAATAGCCAAATAATTGAATTTAATCTCTGCTTATATAACGATGGGGCGCATGCATGGGGGCTGATGGACTAGATAGGCAATGGAGAAAGAGAAAAGAAACAAAAGAGTTATACCCTTCCTATGCTTCTAGCTCCAGCATTTTCCAAAAAAGTTGAATTTGTTTCCAACATCAAGGCTATCTAAGCCTTCCATCTTTTCATTTCATTCTTCCACACGCCTTATCTATTTGATTAATAGAGTTAAAGAACAAAAATCCACACTCTCCCAAAATCAACAATTCACAGCATATTAAAAATGAAATCTGTGTAGGCACAGTTTAATTAGGAATGATAGTAATTGTGTGTTTCCAAATTGCAGAGATGACAACGTTTTGCATATGACAAAATAATGTCGCACAGCCATTTTTCTTCCACCTGTCACAAGACCAGCTGAACTTACTTCAGTAAATATGTACTTCAGTAAATATCTACAGTCTTATGAAGTCCAAAAGCCTTTCTCTCTCTCTTGAATAACATGGAAAGCCTACTACCTTGGCTCAATCAGGTGTTGTTTGGGGTCTTTTTGTATAGCTTGTATAGATTGTAGCCCTCTTCCCACCCAACTCAAAGCAACCATGACAACCATGCAGAAGCATAGCAAGCGCAGGTGGTACCTGGTGCGAATAATTTTGTCCCCCCCCACACACACACATTGCAATTTTTGGGAACGTTGCCCAGAGTTGATGAGCTTTTTTTAAGGGAGGGTACCACAAAGTTGACCTTTTTTAGGGAGGGTTGGCTGCGAAACAGATACACCCCGCAGGTTGCACAAATCCGACTGACGATCACATAAAACCATATCAGCACCGCCAGCTGTTGGTGCAAGCGCCGCCCGCCAGAGGGTGCCAAGCTGATGGCCGGGCGTATTTGCATGGTCAGCGGGGCAGATTTTCATGATGCCGATCGCACCGATTGCGAAAATCCACCCGCCAGGGGTGCGAGCACCGCCACGCCGATCCACCCGGAGGGATTTTGTCACACACACCCCTTGGCATGACACCCGGGGCAGACCGCACCCCCCCACACACCCCTTGCGACGCCCCTGCAACCATGACAAGAAACCATAATTCTCACTGCCACAGCTCAAGGCACACTTCGGAGTTTTGCAGCACTTAACTGAATAGTAGTTCCTGGTCATTACAAATCACAATGAAAGGAATCTCTCCTGACAGAATGATAATGTCTGTTGCAAGTCAGGCTCTGAGGCATGCTGACAGAAGCCTTGCCTTTTTTATTGGGATCTGGAAAGAGGGTGGGGTGGGGACTAGGAGAGAGAGAGATATAGTGGTACCTCGGGTTAAGAACTTAATTCGTTTCCCAGACACACAACCATAGCTAATCTTTAACTCAACTTTTTTCCCTCTCACCCTCAAGGGAGGCCATGTGGGTATGTCTACATGATGTGAAAACACCATGATTAATGCAACTTCTTGTTGTGGCCTTAGCTGAGCAGATTAATTGAAATACAGTGGTACCTCGGGTTAAGAACTTAATTCGTTCTGGAGGTCCGTACTTGACCTGAAACTGTTCTTAACCTGAGGTACCACTTTAGCTAATGGGGCCTCCCACTGCCGCACGATTTCTGTTCTCATCCTGAAGCAAAGTTCTTAACCCGAGGTACTATTTCTGGGTTAGTGGAGTCTGTAAGCTGAAGCATATGTAACCTGAGGTACCACTGTACTGTGACTAGAAGGAAAAAACGACCTGCACCAATCCAGGATAAAGAGTTACCCAGAATGTGCCTCAGAAAGGTGAAGAACAAAACGTTTGATATGAAGCAACCCTTTGCAACAGCCTTATATGTTAGATCTGGGAAGGAGGAGGAAACAGTAGCTGTAGGGATCTATTAAAAACACAACAAAGGGAAACTGACAATTAAAAAAAAGCAAAAGTGACCTGGTTTGATTTCATTTCCAAAGCGAAAGGAAGTAATGTTTACTAGCAGCTTGAGGCGCAGAGAAATTTAGCTACATTAAAAGAAAAAGAAAAAAGCATTTCCATGCTGCTAATAAACTGCCTTGCTGTTGGGGAATCTGCTTCTAATCCTGAAAGTGTCCAATTAATTTTTAGCACTTCAGGAGACTCATATTCTTATTTGCATTAACCCAACAAACTGCCTCCCAGTCCTAATTCAAACTACCACCCAGCAACTGCACGATTAAACGCCCTATCATCCACTCCCAAAGGGCTGCTTTAATTTCCTGTTAGTCCCTCGGTGTGGTTTCTAGGCAATAAAGGAGCATGCAGCCATTTCAGACACTGAAAGCCCTAACTGAGCAAACATGTGAAAGAGCGTTTTTCAAAAAAAGGACAGGGTCAACTTAGATTTAACTACTGCACAGTTTTTAGGCAGCTGCTGTGGTTTCTGCATGGAGGCTGGGAAAGCAATGGAGAAGCAAGGCTGACAGCTGCAGACAGACTTCAAAAGACTAGAAAGGCTCATTCCTGGAAACTTAATGTTTTACCTAGAACAGGCGATAGCATAAGAAAGAGCATTGCTCCTGAGAAGAATCTAGCAAATGGAAGAAACATGAGCAAGGCATAATAATAATAATAATAATAATAATAATAATAATAATAATAATAAATTATTTGTACCCCTCCCATCCGGCTGGGTCTCCCCAGCCACTCTGGGCGGCTTCCAGCAAAGATTAAAATAAATAAAATGTCGCAGATTAAAAACTTCCCTGAACAGGGCTGCCTTCAGATGTTTTCTAAATGTCAGGTAGTTGTTTGTCTCTCTGACCTCTGATGGGAGGGTGTTCCACAGGGCGGGTGCCACTACCGAGAAGGCCCTCTGCCTGGTTCCCTGTAGCTTTGCTTCTCGCAGTGAGGGAACCGCCAGAAGGCCCACGGCGCTGGACCTCAGTGTCCGGGCAGAATGATGGGGGGTGGAGATGCTCCTTCAGGTATACTGGGCTGAGGCCGTTTAGGGCTTTAAAGGTCAGCACCAACACTTTGAATTGTGTTCGGAAACGTACTGGGAGCCAACGTAGGTCTTAATATCATAAAGGTTCCAACTCTTGCTCTGGAAGCACTGTCCAAAAAGCAAATATGTCTGAGAACTTGTTGTGTTAGATGTGAGGTCATTTTGTACTAGATCTGGGTTGTGCCCAGAGAAAGGATCCAATAGCAATTGATTTTTGGGGTGTATGAATTTATTATATCTTCCAGTTAAAAAACAGGGACATTGCACAATCTTCCTGCTTTACAATGTATCGAAGATGGTTTATTGGCCTAAGTAAGTCACAGGCAAGTGATTTTTTTTCCTGTTTACATCCCCAAAATATATTCCACACTTCTCAACATTCCTGCATTTGGTGTTATCTTTTCCTCCTTGGATTGAACTGTGGGATCCACTTTCAGATCCAGAAACCTGATTCTGCTACATGAACACATTCTGTACTGGAAATGTTACAGGTCATATAACATCATATTAGGCTTTCTGGTCCATTGTGGTGCAAAAAACAAGACTGGAGCTTTCTTGACCCACAATGAATCCAGCCAATTCCCCAGTTTTGCATTAACCTCTCCAAGAATAACCTATTTTTTGGATGTAAAATTCAATAGATTCAAAAGCTGTTTCAGAGAGAGAGAGAGAGAGAGAGATGTACTGTACAGCACCACATATTACTAGTCTCCAGCTCATGCATTCATATAATTAAAAAAAACTGAAAGGTAAAATTGCAGCTATGACAATCAAAGAATAATTTAAATTCAAAAGTGGGTATAAAGCTGAACATAAGTGAATACAGATGCATCAAAACAGGCAGATGGTACAGCAGAATGCCAGAAATAAAATAAGTAGTATAAAACCTGCAGAGAAAAGGCCACAGTCCAAAGAGAGTCATAATCAGCTATTGCCCCGAAACAGCTAATGGGATGCTCATTTGTATCTATATTTCAAGACAAACTGGATTTCGACCCACATCCCTATCTTATACCACAGTGTAGGTAAAGGTTGTGTTTCAATGACTTGACTCTGAATGTCTCTTCTTTCACCTCCTTTGATATTGGTTCCTGATGCAGCAAGACTGTGCCCAGGATTTAACCAAATAGTAGCCTAACACTATTGTGTTATTCCATGAGAAGAGAAGAATCCTTGGAAAAGACCCTGATGTTGGGAAAGATTGAGGGCACTAGGAGAAGGGGACGACAGAGGACGAGATGGTTGGACAGTGTTCTCGAAGCTACGAACATGAGTTTGACCAAACTGCGGGAGGCAGTGCAAGACAGGAGTGCCTGGCGTGCTATGGTCCATGGGGTCACGAAGAGTCGGACACGACTAAACGACTAAACAAAGCTTAACACTATCCTGTTTCTGCTCAGTTGCTGAATTGAGATAAAGGTCTACCCTCTTCTGTGAAAAAGAAAATACATAAATTGAAGAGTACTGTACTAAATTCCTTTTTTAAATCCAGACCTTCAGATAAAAATGGAAGCTTCAAATGAGTCTTCAGGAAAGACCACAAACAACATATTTCATGAGGAAATAGTTTTTTAAAAAAATGATTCACTTTACCCTTGAGAAAATAAGATGAGAGAGCTGATTGCAGGCTAAAGTTCCCCTGCCAAGGTACTACAATACTTGCCAAGGGAGAATTCAGTTGTTAGCACCCTGCCGCTGCATTTTATCTGCTTATCCCTTCAGAGGTGAGTAATAAGGGATATTTTAAACACCCCATGTTATAAAATCTACTCATGCTTAAAGCCATTCTCTTTAAAATGTGGCTTTCTTTCTTTATCCAGTCCTGTGCTTAAACACACATAAACACAGTTTCGGTTTTATGCTCTACCCTCTTTAAAGTTTGCTTTTCCTAATCTGTGGTAATATCTATACTGCAAACTTATAGCAACTTTTATACCAGTTTAGCTTTGATAACTTCCCGCAAAGAATCCTGGGCATTATGATTAGAGCAGGCATAGGCAAACTCCCCCCCCCCCCCGATGTTTTGGGACTACAACTCCCATCATCCCTGACCACTGGTCCTGTTAGCTAGGGATGATGGGAGTTGTAGTCCCAAAACAGCTGGAGGGCCGAGTTTGCCTATGCCTGGATTAGAGAGTCCTAGCACGCACGCACACACACACACACACACACACACACACACACACACACAGCCTTCACTGTATTACAGTCCCCACAGAGAAAAATTACTATTAAGCAAGCTTAAATGTCTGTTGTAAAGATATGCCCTGTGTGTCAAATGATTACAGCCAGCTGGAATGCTATCTTGATCCTGCTGGAATCAGCCGAGATTAGCAGTTGCTGGAAAGCCAAATGACAATATTCTGGTGTAGGAAATCTAAGTACAAGATGAGTAGATGGCTAAAACGCTCAACTGTATGCTAAAAAGTTAGCTCGAATCTTCTAAGAAACCAGGGATGATAACAGGTGCTAAGCACCATTGGATTAGAAGGCCCGTGTCCTTTGAACCCAGACAGGAGGTACTAGGCATGCAACCTCTATGGAACACCTGGGAATAGTGAGAATTTCCCTGTCTCTTGAGCAGAGGATTTGTGCAAAACCATCAGACAGTTCCTTCCCATGGTCATTTCTTCAGTGTCTGTTTGTATGACATCTGGAAAAATTAATATGCAACAAGGGATACAACATCTTTGTAAACAGTTCAGGAACCGGTGGAGGAGAAGCACCTACTTCCACAAATCACCATTTGGTTGTGGTTCTGGTTATCTAAAGTGCCACTTCTTCTCATATGAACCAACCAGGTTTTAAGATCATCATCTGACATCATGCTCCCTGGTCTCCAGCTGAATGAGGCTCTTTAGTGAGTACCAGAAACAGGGCTTTTTTTCTGTCATGACATGCAGTTGATGGAATTCCCTTTCTTGGGAAACCCAGAACACACACCACTCGCTACGCGGCTAAGAATGCTTTGAAAACCCTTTTTGCTTAGTTTTAATCTGTATGTGCCAGCATGACTCTTAAAGACCACATTTTAGCAGTGTCTTTTGTTATGTGCTAGTCTATTGCTTTTATTGATTATGTCATGTTTATTGCTTTTGAAATATGTGCGCTGCCTTGTAAGGAGCTGTCCTGAAAGGTGAGGTATGAATGAGATAAAATAAAAGAAAGAAACCTTTGAGTTACTATCTCTACAACCTGATTTAAACCATTGATTGACACATCTGCACATGCTTCCTTATCTCTTAGCATTTATATTCATGGTGTGTTTGGCTGCTCTAGGAGACAAGGAAGAGCTTATAAATTGGTACCTCTGGATGCAAACGGGATCCGTTCTGGAGCCCCGTTTGCAACCTGAGCAGTGCGCAACCTGAAGCGCCGAATCTGCGCATGCTCGCTGCGCGATTTGGTGCATGCGCGTGACATCATTTGGCGCTTCTGCACGTGCACTGAATCGCCGAACCCGGAAGTAACCCATTCCGGTACTTCTGGGTTCGGCGCGTTCCTATCCCATGGTGTACGCAACCCGCAGTGAATGTAACCAGAGGTATGACTGTAATGGCTTTCCCACCAGGGTGCCTTCATGCTCAGTGTGCCACTATCCTGCAAAAATCAGTGCACCAATAAGCAGAGGATCCTTCATGGTCAACCAATAGACCACTTTTGCCATGTCCTCAGTGTGCTGCTCCACTCCTGCCTCTGCGAGGAAAAGTTATACGCCAAGGACCCAGGTGGAGTATGCAGCTGAATGCCCTAATCTGAAACTGAGCTGTGGATGAGACTATAGGCATGCATGGCACATTTAATTATGGTGTGCACCCAGGGAATTTCATTCATTCATTCATTCATTTAATTTTAAAGGCAAACATTTACTGAATGCATACTTAGTCATAAATGACATTCTCGAACAAACTGAAGAAACCAAAACTTTACTGAACTTTGGTTTTTCTTAAAAAAAGAACTGAACTTTAGTTTAAAAATACAAACTTCAAAAAATACCAAATGCATGCCTATGGACTCTGTTAACAGAGATGGGTCTTTTGAGGGGCTGCATGCTCAATGTGGCAGCAGTGCATTAAGAGCAGAGGTGCTTTGGTGGGGGACAGGAGATGATGGACCCCTCCAGACTGTCTGTATTTTGCAAGAGGCATTCAAGTACATCCGATGAAATTTGGGTTTACACAATTAAAATGGATCAAAGTGCTCTCCCTCGTCCTATTGCAGTTGTCTGCGCAGAGACAAAATTGTGTGAGACCAGGATTACCTTTGATACATCATTCCTTCCCCACAAATATTTTACAGCATCTCCTAATGGTGGTTAATTTCAAAGGTGCCAGGAAGTGTGTGCCATTTGCTGTATGCCAAGGGATGGCTTTCTTAGCTGTGCATGCCTATAGCAACTGTTTTAATCTGTAATCGACTCTTGATTACAGCCTGATCTGGGCTGAAATCTAAAAATTCTGGCTCAAATTCTTCTCCAGTGCTTCCTACTCTCTTGAGATGGCAGCAGCAAAAAGAAGTACAGATACTGTACCTCTCTCCTTCAGAGGTGTCTTGCTTTCCCATTCAGCACCCAGATTTGTCCCCATTGCTCAAGAGAATGGAGAGCCTCTTCCTTGCTTAGAGCTCTGTGCCTGTATCAGAGCACTCTTTTTCATGCTACTGGCATATATGACAGGGGCGGGGGGAATCAGTATATTTTTCTGATGCTATCATCCACCTAGCAAGAGTGGAAGTGCCATTTCCATTCCTACTCCTGCCTCTTTTCAAATAGCAGAAGAAGTACCTGATTAAACTAATAAGCATAATTTTCTAAATTTATCCCTCGTGTATGAAACACTACCAAAATCAATGGTCCACTAAGCACCAGTATCTCTTTATGTAACACACACACACACACACACTGGAGGTCAAAATGTAAGATTATAATGATTCCGCTGGGCCTTAAAATCTATTAGTGAAAAACCAGAAACTGAACTAGCGGACGGTAATGACGCAAATTATAGCTAGCTTTTGGAGTGCAAAGAAGGAAGGAGGGGAAACGTGCCTTTTTCAGTTAGGCATATTTATTTCAGAGCATTTTGTAGGCTGCTTAAAGAAACAGGATCACAGAATTTTTAACGGCATCTTCCGTAGAAATAAATGCTGGAATTAAGTGTCCTTCAGACATCACTTAATTGGCTCAAGTGAACTACTGCACACAGCATTATACGGTTTGCTTCTGTTGTTTTGGAAATACTTGCTCCTGGAGGAGCAATCAGACTCTATCCTTTATTCCACTCACAGGAACTCCTTCTTTGGGTCATCCACTAAACTCCTGTTTTGAGTGTTCAAATCCTGCATGTTATTAGAATTGCAGGGACGGAGGGCTAGCCCCACCCCGGTTGCTATCCTCACTGCTTCCCATGAGCTGGGTGCAAATGAATGAAGCAGAGAGCCTTCTCTGTTCATGTAGACTCCATGTACGGTTTAGATCCCTGGAAGGTCAGGGTTCAAAATCATGTGTCTACATGAGTGAAAAAGGCCCGTTCAGCTTCTGGAACGCAGCAGGATTAACAACTGGGGAGTGAGGGAGCTATCTGATCCAAACCTGAATCAGGAAACTGGACTGGTTTTCTAACATCTGGCCTTTGAATCCAACTGAGCTGCATACAATATATGTCTTATGTTGCAATTCTAAACAGTCTTGTGCATGTTGACTCAAAGTCTTACTGTGTTCAATGGGAAGCTCTCTGGTAAATAGACTTCTGAAACTCCCTAGAAGTAGGGATGGAGAAGAAATACGATCCAGCTTGAATTTAAAGGTGAACTTACCTCATCTCTATTTTTTGAATAACAATATGCAAACTGAAAGAAACCCTTCCAAGTTCGCACTTCTCTGAATTTTGAAATGTATTTCTCCAGCCTGGTACAAAAATGCATATGCCTGGGTAAAGTATGCCTATAAATACACATATTAGTGAAAATAGCATATACAAACATATTATATCGGAGAAATTGCTCTGCAAAGTGTGGACAAAGCTGCATACAAAAATGTGTCTCTGAGGGGGGGAAATTCTTAAAATGCTGGTAAATTTTCATGATAGCTTAACAAAATATCCCCAACTGATGTGGAAATGTGAAAAGCTGGACTTAAGACTGAAAAAATGAGAAACTGGGTGAAAGAAAAACTGACAGATTGTCCCGACTCTTCTTAGGAGTAAGCTTCAATGTTTGGTGTGACTTACTTAAGAGCTCACTGTGACTTACTTCCAGGGATTTTCTTCTGCCAAAACATGCCACAGCAGTTTTGGCACCTTATTTTCCCCTGCTTTGTCCAAGAAGTGCACTCGTCCAGCAAAGGAAGTCCCCAAGTGATGAAGTGTGCAAGATGGCGGCCGAAGCGGCCTGAGCGGGAAGGGACAAGCATCTTGTCAGGTGGTTTTGGCTTCAAGATATCACTGGCGTCTGCGTTGACGACTGAGGTGGTGAGTAAACATGCTTTGGACTTGCATGGTTAAAATACTAAAATATGTTTCTCATCATTGTTGAATATTAAATCAGTTTTGGGTTTGGACTATGTGAGCAAAGGAAGAAAGCAGCTGTGATTGTTTTGTTTTTTTTCAATGGTTTCCTCTCAGGTTCTCCCAGTGGAATGGATTAAACTCCCAAAGTGCTGGATTCACTCAACATTTATTCTAGCTCTTTACATCTGGGGGCAGGTGTCCCCATCTGTTGTAATTTCCTGTGTCTGTTCTGTTTGATTGCTACACTCTTATCTGTGAAGAAGCAAATCCTTTCCTTGTCCTCTCCAGGCCAAGACAATAACAATAGCTCTCCAGCGACTCTTCAACAAAACCCAATCCCTGCCAAATTCAAGAGGGTAAACAAAATTCGTCTCCTCTGGCATGGTTTCTCCAATCTAATGTATGTAATTACCTGTATCCCTTATGATGCCCTTGTTTACAGATTAAAGCTACAAATCTAATGGCAGAAATATAATTAGAACAGATGGATTTTTTTTTTAAAAAAAAATGCATGCTAGTTGTTTTCTTTAGTTGCTCCATGAACACCCGTGAGAGGCCCTGGGTTGCCTTTGAATTTCAGGACTGGGCCAATGAAGCAAACAGATGACAACACAAAGAAGTGATCTACACTCATCTCTCCTTTTATGGCCTTCTACATTTGTGACCTTGTACACATGGTATCAGCTCAGAAACAGTGAGTCACCATCCCACCTCTTCACTTTAGAGACATTAGTAGCGGTGCTTACTTTTCATTGTTGTTGTGCAGTTTGTTTATAAACTAATCTGAGCCTGTGAAAAAGATCCCTGCAGAAAGTAGTTTTCGATCATATGGGTCTTTGCTCTCCAGGCAGGCCTACTGGCACCTTATTGCTATACCCTGGTCCCCACACTATGGGTGTTTGAATGCAATTATCACAAATAATTTCCACTTTTCTAAACTCTCCCTTGCTTAGCTCAGACAATACTTTTCAATAGCTTACTTAGCTTTACTGGAGCAAGGGAATGGTTAGCACAAAAAAAAACCTCAAAAATATTCCATCATTATTCCCCACGTTCATTTTAAAAATGTATTCTGGTGATGGAGGTGGGTGGAATGAAATGTTGCATTTCATCTGAAGATTATACTGAACATTTCTGGGGTAAAAGAAAATAAGTTTTACTCAAGAGACACTTTAGGCAATATAACCTGTACTCCCACAGATGACCATCTGTTTAGAATCGCAGTGTGCTGGTGCCTAAAGAAAGTGAATGCAGAAAATTAACCAGAAGTTCTACACTTTACTTTTGAGCTGTATGTAAATGAGCTCTCTAAATTCTCCACCCTGGGAGCACCTTTTACCCACATTGATTGGTATGACAGCTGCTGTTGTCCATGGACTAGGAGAGTTTGGCCACAGTAGTCCAAGCACTGGTGACTTCCAGTGTGGATTACAATGCTTTTTCTGTGGGGCTTTCCCCTGTGTTTGGTCTGGAAATTGCAGCCAGTAGCAGAATGTTGCAGCATGATGGCTGACAGGAGTGAGACACCATCAGATTTTGACACCCCTGGCTCAAAAATGCATACTGACTGCCAATTTCGTACCAGGCAAAATCCAATGTATTACTCTTACAATGTAAAACCCATAACAGCTTGGGTCCAGTCTACTTGATGGGTTGCCTTACCCAATATATGCACAGAAGAAGAAGAAGAAGAAGAAGAAGAAGAAGAAGAAGAAGAAGAAGAAGAAGAAGAAGAAGAAGAAGAAGAAGAAGAAGAAGAGGAGTTTGGATTTGATATTCCGCTTTATCACTACCCGAAGGAGTCTCAAAGCGGCTAACAATCTCCTTTCCCCTCCTCCCCCACAACAGACACCCTGTGAGGTGAGTGGGGCTGAGAGACTTCAGAGAAGTGTGACTAGTCCAAGGTCACCCAGCAGCTGTATGTGGAGGAGCGGAGACGTGAACCCGGTTCCCCAGATTACGAGTCTACCTCTCTTAACCACTACACCACACTGGCTCTCTTGACAACTATGGTTTCTGGAACTGGCATTTTTACAAGTGCCACCCAATGCCTGTTCTGCGCTCATAAGGAATCAGTATTTCCGTGTGACAGCACCTACACTGTGGAACTCCCTGCTCACAGATATTAGACAAGCTCCTTTGTTGTAATGTTGCTGATGTCTGTAAAAGCTTGTGTTTTGTTTTGTTTTGTTTTCGCAAGCCTACTCGGATATGTAAAGCCTCCTCCCACTCAAAAAATCCAATATGTGTGTATATTTCTTTTTATTAATATATATGTATTTATTTCCTGGTAAAGGTTAATTATACTATATAAGCATATGCAGATGAGCATAGAAAAATATGAAATGCTTTCCTTGTGTTATCAATTTCATTTGACATAAACCTTAATAGGATTTACTTTAGTCCGGGCTTCATCAACTTCGGCCCTCCAGATGTTTTGAGACTACCATTCCTATCATCCCTGCCCACTGGTCCCGCTAGCTAGGGTTCATGGGAGTTGTAGGCCAAAAACATCTAGAGGGCCGAGGTTGAGGAAGCCTGCGTTTATTCTCTTCATTTCAGTGGAACAGTTTTGGACGTGCCAGAGAGGCAGCCCCATTTCTTACAGATACCAATATGTTTGCAGTAAACTCAGAAAATCCAAGAGTCTACCCCAAATGACAGATACTCTGGTCACTGGCCAACTCAGTATGAATGAATCCTTTGACATAGTCCATGTAGATTAACCCCACTGATAATCAAGGCCATCTTCCAAAGCTCTATGCTGGGAAGATCAAGCAGATGACTGTGGTACATGGCTTATGATGAGGTTGACCTACGTCTTTGCCAGCTTACTTTTATAGGATAGGGGCATGATAAGGATTCCTCACTGGGATGTCTTCAGTGTAGTTCCCTGCCCACTACCCACCCTGCTGAACACCGAGTAATAAAGCATATCAGACAAACAGCAGCACAAAATCTTCCATGGCGTGGATTAGATGCACCAATTAGGTAGCTCCTGATTTTCTGCAAGTTTGTTCCCTCCAGAGCCTGGTAGCAAACTCCAGTGGGTTATGAGGGCAAAAGGCAGCTGCAGAAAGATGCCTGCCTTGCATGTTACGAGGATTATTAGTGGGGCAGGGAAAATGCTCCTTAAGATTTATGTGCTTCAGGGCAGCACTCTAGCTATTTATGAGAGACTGTACACAGCTATTTACTATGCAATAAAAAGAAAGTAATTATCATCTGCATCATTTACTGCACTTGCTCCAGCTGAAATACTGAGCACCAAGACTTTGCAGTGACCTCCTGTATATTTTGTGATAGGCATCACTTGTCTCACACTTTTTGTGCTGTTTTCAGCTAAATTAGCATTTATTTATTCCATATGGTCTCTGCCTCCATCTTTTTTTAACTAACCAATGATGAAATGTTGTTGTTTAGTCGTTTAGTCGTGTCCGACTCTTCGTGACCCCATGGACCATAGCACGCCAGGCACTCCTGTCTTGCACTGCCTCCCGCAGTTTGGTCAAACTCATGTTCGTAGCTTCGAGAACACTGTCCAACCATCTTGTCCTCTGTCGTCCCCTTCTCCTAGTGCCCTCAATCTTTCCCAACATCAGGGTCTTTTCCAAGGATTCTTCTCTTCTCATGAGGTGGCCAAAGTATTGGAGCCTCAGCTTCACGATCTGTCCTTCCAGGGAGCACTCAGGGCTGATTTCCTTAAGAATGGATAGGTTTGATCTTCTAGCAGTCCATGGGACTCTCAAGAGTCTCCTCCAGCACCATAATTCAAAGGCATCAATTCTTCGACGATCAGCCTTCTTTATGGTCCAGCTCTCACTTCCATACATCACTACTGGGAAAACCATAGCTTTAACTATACGGACCTTTGTCGGCAAAGTGATGTCTCTGCTTTTTAAGATGCTGTCTAGGTTTGTCATTGCTTTTCTCCCAAGAAGCAGGCGTCTTTTAATTTCGTGACTGCTGTCACCATCTGCAGTGATCAAGGAGCCCAAGAAAGTAAAATCTCTCACTGCCTCCATTTCTTCCCCTTCTATTTGCCAGGAGGTGATGGGACCAGTGGCCATGATCTTGGTTTTTTTGATGTTGAGCTTCAGACCATATTTTGCGCTCTCCTCTTTCACCCTCATTAAAAGGTTCTTTAATTCCTCCTCGCTTTCTGCCATCAAGGTTGTGTCATCTGCATATCTGAGGTTGTTGATATTTCTTCCGGCAATCTTAATTCCGGCTTGGGATTCATCTAGTCCAGCCTTTCGCATGATGAATTCTGCATATAAGTTAAATAAGCAGGGAGACAATATACAACCTTGTCGTACTCCTTTCCCAATTTTGAACCAATCAGTTGTTCCATATCCAGTTCTAACTGTAGCTTCTTGTCCCACATAGAGATTTCTCAGGAGACAGATGAGGTGATCAGGCACTCCCATTTCTTTAAGAACTTGCCATAGTTTGCTGTGGTCGACACAGTCAAAGGCTTTTGCATAGTCAATGAAGCAGAAGTAGACGTTTTTCTGGAACTCTCTAGCTTTCTCCATAATCCAGCGCATGTTTGCTATTTGGTCTCTGGTTCCTCTGCCCTTTCGAAATCCAGCTTGCACTTCTGGGAGTTCTCGGTCCACATACTGCCTAAGCCTGCCTTGTAGAATTTTAAGCATAACCTTGCTAGCGTGTGAAATGAGCGCAATTGTGCGGTAGTTAGAGCATTCTTTGGCACTGCCCTTCTTTGGAATTGGGATGTAGACTGATCTTTTCCAATCCTCTGGCCATTGCTGAGTTTTCCAAACTTGCTGGCATATTGGGTGTAGCACCTTAACAGCATCATCTTTTAAAATTTTAAATAGTTCAGCTGGAATATCATCACTTCCACTGGCCTTGTTATTAGCAATGCTTTCTAAGGCCCATTTGACTTCACTCTCCAAGATGTCTGGCTCAAGGTCAGCAACCACACTACCTGGGGTGTATGAGACCTCCATATCTTTCTGGTATAATTCCTCTGTGTATTCTTGCCACCTCTTCTTGATGTCTTCTGCTTCTGTTAGGTCCTTACCACTTTTGTCCTTGATTATGGTAATCTTTGTACGAAATGTTCCTTTCATATCTCCAATTTTCTTGAACAGATCTCTGGTTTTCCCCATTCTATTGTTTTCCTCTATTTCTTTGCATTGCTCATTTAAGAAGACCCTCTTGTCTCTCCTTGCTGTTTTTTGGAAATCTGCATTCAGTTTCCTGTATCTTTCCCTATCTCCCTTGCATTTTGCTTGCCTCCTCTCCTCCGCTATTTGTAAGGCCTCGTTGGATAGCCATTTTGCTTTCTTGCATTTCCTTTTCCTTGGGATGGTTTTCGTTGCTGCCTCCTGTATAATGTTACGAGCCTCCATCCATAGTTCTTCAGGCACTCTGTCCACCAAATCTAAATCCTTAAACCTGTTCCTCACTTCCACTGTGTATTCATAAGGGATTTGATTCAGATTGTATCTTACTGGCCCAGTGGTTTTTCCTACTTTCTTCAGTTTAAGCTGGAATTTTGCTATAAGAAGCTGATGATCTGAGTTACAGTCAGCTCCAGGTCTTGTTTTTGCTGACTGTATAGAGCTTCTCCATCTTTGGCTGCAGAGAATATAATCAATCTGATTTCGATGCTGCCCATTTGGTGATATCCATGTGTAGAGTCGTCTCTTGTGTTGTTGGAAGAGAGTGTTTGTGATGACCAGCTTGTTCTCTTGACAGAACTCTATTAGCCTTTGCCCTGCTTCATTTTGAACTCCAAGGCCAAACTTGCCAGTTGTTCCTTTTATCTCTTGATTCCCTACTTTAGCATTCCAATCCCCTGTAATGAGAAGAACATCCTTCTTTGGTGTCATTTCTAGAAGTTGTTGTAGGTCTTCATAGAATTGGTCAATTTCACTTTCTTCAGCACCGGTAGTTGGTGCATAAACTTGGATTACTGTGATGTTAAAAGGTCTGCCTTGGATTCGTATCGAGATCATTCTGTCATTTTTGAGATTGCATCCCATTACAGCTTTTGCCACTCTTTTGTTGACTATGAGGGCCACTCCATTTCTGCTACAGGATTCTTGCCCACAGTAGTAGATATGATAGTCACCCGAACTGAATTCGCCCATTCCCTTCCATTTTAGTTCACTGATGCCCAGGATGTCGATATTTATTCTTGTCATCTCATTTTTGACCACATCCAGCTTACCTCCACTCATGGTTCTTACATTCCAGGTTCCTATGCAATATTTTTCTTTACAGCATCGGACTTTCCTTTCGCTTCCAGGCATATCCGCAACTGAGCGTCCTTTTGGCTTTGGCCCAGCCGCTTCATCAGCTCTGAATCTACTTGTACTTGTCCTCCGCTCTTCCTCAGTAGCATGTTGGACGCCTTCCGACCTGAGGGGCTCATCTTCCAGCGTCATAACTTTTATATGCCTGTTGTCTTTGTCCATGGAGTTTTCTTGGCAGGGATACTGGAGTGGCTTGCCAGTTCCTTCTCCAGGTGGATCACGTTTAGTCAAAACTCTCCACTATGACCTGTCCATCTTGGGTGGCCCTGCATGGCATAGCTCATAGCTTCTCTGAGTTATTCAAGCCCCTTCGCCACGACAAGGCATTGATCCATGAAGGGGCATTGATCCATGAAGGGGAATGATGAAATACTGAACACCATGATGAAATACTGAACACCAAGACTTAGCAGTGCCCTCTTGTATGTTTTTGTGATGGGGAGGAAGACTTCTAGTTTCAGGAGGAAGAAAGCTTATACTAACTGTAACATTGCACAGCTGAGATGCTCTCACCTCCAGGCACTCTTGGATGAGATAGATTTCAGCTGAAGTCCAGGCCCACCCTTGACACTGATACCAGCTGACCACCCTGTATGATTACTGATATCATGAGAAAGATGGGGGGGTGTCCCTGTTGATTCAATGTCCAAGTGCATTTCTATACTCAATACTGTATCCTTCTGGGGAAACTGTATATGTTGGAATCAAGTATGGAAGCACCTATTAAAGCCTGGTCCATCCCAGCCCTGCATGGGAGATGGGACAAAGTCCATCCTGCCCCATTTCTGCACAGATTTTAAATGGAAACCCCTTTTAAAAAACCAAGTGGCTACTTTTTTAAGTACTTAGGAGGTGTTCCAAAGGCTACAAGTTGCCTCTGTTATTCTAAAAAGGATTGCTGTCCTTTCAAACTGGATAATCCAGTTGATCACAACATGAAGAAATGTGAGGCTTCTTTCACCTCACATGCTGGGAGTGTAATTGAGAAAAGTCTCTCAGGGACTGATGGGATTTGATGATGTTCATTCACTCTCAGGAAGAATTGTATGGAGGAAAACATGGCTGCTGGTGGTATTTACAACCCCCTTTCCCTGTTTAATCTTTCAGCTAAGGAACCACCCAGGTTGGCCATGTCTGTTCCCCTGAATTGATTACCAGCCAAGGGGCCTTTGGCTACTAGGAAATTTCTCTTAAAGCACAGATTACCTAAGGCTGTTTCCTTTTAATCTGCAAATGTATCTTCCACATACCACAGAATGGGCAAAAAGTGACAAAAATCTTCGCACCTATACTTATCCCGTGAGTGACATTTTTTTTATGAATCAAGAAAGTAACAGGACATAATGCTGTCTCCAGCTGTTGCCGCCTGCCACATTATAGTAACGATCTCAGCTTCCTGACTGCAATTCGGGTTGCTTAAATCATTGTTTCTGTTGCAATGTGTCCATCACAGGAAAGCATCCCAGCAACAGTGTCAATACTCTTTGTCAATACTGCACAGAAAGAGGGTGGAAAAAGCTGGTGAACAGAATAAGTTCTTTTTTTATATAATGAAGTGGGCAAGGAAAAGGGCAAACCATATTCTAGTTGGGGATATGAACAGAGCCTAGCTGCCAAATCTAGTCTAGAAAATTGCTGGCTTTGCTGTGAAGAAAATTTTGGAGCCAGTAAAGCGAGATGAGTGCTGCAACCCTAGGAGATGTGTGGAGCCCAGCAATGGGTTCTGCACATTGAATTTTGTTTCCTTTTGAAGTAACCATTTCTGCAGCTTTTGATAATCTGCAAAAGGTTTTTAGGCTAATCTACTCCATATTTTGTTGTTTCTATGCCCTGGTAACTTACTTTCAGTAAATCAGGATGCCTCTGTGCAATCAATCAATGGGTCTTAGGGCAGAGGAGTGGCATTGTGGTGGCAGAGCCCACCTCTGCTTTACACACTTTGCTTGCCATGACAGCAATGTACTTCCGTGCCTTTACCAGGTTACAATCATGTGTAAGGTGCCAAACAGCATGACTGTCCCAAGACACTTCATGAGGCAAATGACAAAATGGTACACACATACATTCATTCCACGTAAAGTTAGCTAACTGGTCTGTATCCTCACTAACGGATCTGACACATTCATTCATTCATTCCCCCAAGGTGTCAAATGATTTGATGCATTTTTTGCAGTTTGAACTCCCAATATTTATTTTCTTGACTTATTCTTGAAAATTGGGTAGATGAGATTGATATATAAATACGTTGAAGAAGAAGAAAGTTTTAAAATGGGGGTCCTTTTTTTTAACCTTAGAATATCAGGAGACCAAATTCTAGCACACTCTGCAGTCATCTAGTTACCTAAATGTAGTTCTGATTTATTGCACTGCAAATAGGCAGGACAGCCTGTTGCTCTGCCTTCTGCTGTTATGCCAGTCTAGAGAAAAGCACGTTCAAGTGGATTTTCTCTAGGTCATCTATCTATATTTGCTGCAGGAAGTGCAGATGAGCTCCGCGGGTGAATAACTGAGAATTTCCACAAGAGTGCTAGTCAGTCATCCCCACTGGGCCAGCCTCATGGCTGTTTCAGCCCTAGCCTTTACGCAGTTCACTAGCTGAATTTGTGTCACTACTGACTACATAGTCATGTGAAGTAATCTTCACTCAGATATTTCTGTCTTGATGCTGCAGCCTGAGTACAACCAGGGCAACATTGCCTTCCTGAGACTGCAGGCAGGTCAAAAGAGAGGGAATTGGACTACTCTAAAATCTCAATAGCAAAAAAAAAAGGAACAAAGCTGCTTTTGAAATGAAATCTATTGACTTTCGCATTATCACAGGACAATGTGCCTTTGGCTTGGAAACAACAAGTCACACTATGCTGAATAATTTCCATGTAATGATATACTTAAGCCTCTTTTTACTTTTGCAAGCCTGAGTAAAAATTCTGCGGAAAGCAAATTGCATTTCCAGGTCAAATCTCCGCGGTCATAATAATACGATCTTGACAATAAATGTTATCATTATCACTAGCAAAAGGCACCTATGTATAAATTGTACCAAGATAGGTCCCCCCCCCACACACTATATATATATATATATATATATATATATATATATATATATGATATTCATTTGAGCATAAAATTGAATTTGAAGTCACCTATCTCAATGTCCTTTTGTAAGTTTACTGGCCAAAATTCGATGTGCCACCAATCTCTCACCTTCCATTCTGCTCAATTCACTACACATCATCGTTGTGATGCCCTGCAGTGTCCCCTAGACTCAGTGCCCAGTGAGGCAGGACTGGCTGCACTGCCCTAAATCTGCCTCTGGAGAGGGAGTTCTCAATGGCTAAATCTCATCCATTGAGAATGGAAGCTATTCTAGCCTGTGGTAAGTTCCTTCCCGATTCCCTGTATCATGATTAATTAGAGCTTGAGCAAGTCAGCTCCAAGGAGCAAGCTAAGAAAAATCTTATTAGCACCAATGCACTCATTCTGATTTTAGAGTTTCTATTAAATGTTTGTTTAGCACCAACAATATGCTGAGGAAGAAGATATCTCATCACCTCTACTGCTTCAGTAGAAGAAATCGAACCCGAGATCTTAGTACAAATCCCAAAATTGCCCTTCTTTTCACGTAACAGTTTCTGTTCAAATTACTGATATATTAATGAAAACTTGTATTATATACATTAGCTCTGGTGGATGCAAAGGACAGTTTGAATAATTGCTTCATAGCTTATAACTGCAACCAGCCTAGAAGAAATTTAGACCTCCCGACCCCAATGTGGCATAGCCCTCTCACACTGCACTCACACTCCAGATTTCACTAGGAAGAGTCATTCATTTGAAAGTTACATTTATACACCAGCTACACGAAAGTTGCCTGTGATTATTGGCTACCTAGATGTGTGATGTGGGGTGCTGATAAGTCAAAGGAGCACACAAAGCCTATGTCAATTCTTTTGCATGGGAGATCTATCCTAGAGAAGGAACGCACATCATTTCAAAACAAATGAGTTTGGAATTTATTTTTCTTTTAATAATCATGCAGTTTGGTGTGCCTGGAACAGTTGCCATGTGTAGGAGAACCAAACTTCATGAAATATTTCATCCACGTTGAATACACAAAGAATATATTGTGCTTGGCTTCCTCACTCCCCACCTCCCCATCCACCCTGCCTTTCCCTGGTTATTCATGCCAGACTGAGCAGGCCTTTGCATAACATGAAATTAGCTACAACTGATATTCAGATTTTAAGGGATATTAGGAAGCAAATTGTCGGATGCTAGCTGCTAAGCATTCAAGTGTGTTGCCCTGGTGGCTGGTGGCAAATCTACTTGATGAATAGCTTCGGGCTCTATTCTCCAGACACTGTATGTTCTCTGTGCATTATAGGCACCCCTGGTATTTTTATGTCAGCCCAGCCAGTCCAACAGTACTTCTTCCTGCTGCTTCAACATTAGAGAACACAATGGCAAAAGAGACTTGCTTTAATACCCTTTGCCTGTTCTGAGCCAAAACACAGCAGGTCGCTTCACCTTCATGCACTGTAATGTTTCTTAAAACTAAGAGAGGTTCATTGCCTTTGAGGCTTATGGGACTCTGAAATGCAGTCATTTTAATTCACCTCCTGGTGATTAAATAACAAGGGAACCAAGCAGCTGATGGGCCTAGTCAGACATTTTTACCCTCTGCTTATTTCATATGTGAATATGCATATAATTTCAAAACTTTTAGACAATAAGAAAAGTAGCTTCTGTGGAGGAATCAGTGCAAAGTGAAGTAGCTTTTAAGGATGGGGTGGGAATTCAAGGAGGTTTGGAATTCATTGCAAACCTAACTAATTTTCGCTTTCTGGAACATTATGCAGACCAAAATACCTAACTTCAAAATTTGCTGCTCTCTGAATGCTTTGATGCAGTTGTCCAGCCAAATAATGTGCACCAAAATAAGTATATTAGGGGAAAGCGTGCATAAAATGTACATATTAGTAAAAATAACTTGTAAAATGCATTGTTGGAGGGAATCACTTGTAAAATAAACCCCTTTGTATCAGGCAAAAATGCATACAAAATGGCCTATATTAGGAGAAATGTTCAATACCATGCTGATGAATTTTCATGAGGACTTAAAAAAATCACGGACTGATCCAGAAATGTGAAGAACTGAACTTAAGACAGGAAAAATAAGAAACTGAGAGAAACAAAAAGTGATAGATTTGTCTGTCCCTAAAAGCTATGCACACCTTTGATGATCATGCAAGCTACTTAATCGACCAAAATCCCATATTTATATTTTGAAGACAAATAATAAATGATTGTGTTGCAGTAGCAGTCCATTCCAACAGTCCTCCAGAGACAGAAAAGAATTGAGGGGGTGGGGGTGGGGAGAATGAGTTTCTGTAGGAGTTTAACACCTGCTATTGAGACTGCAGTGCTCAGTTGTGCCAGTTTATTGATATCCACTGCCTTAAGTATATACAACTGAGGTTAGGAGTGATGCATTTTTTTAAAAAAATCTAATTATAGTTTGAAAGGTCAAGAATAAGATTCCAGCATATGATTCAAATGCTGAAAATGACAGCAACCCTGTAAAATCTAATTCAGATACATCAGTACACAAAAGGGTACATCTAGGTTAAAAGATGATAAGCAGAAGAAATGACTTGCTGGATCAGATCAAGGTCCATCTGGTCTTAGCAACCTGTTTCCAAAAGCCACCAGCTGGCTACCACCAGAAGCTGACAAGCAAGGCATGAAAACGATCACTTTCTCCTGTGTTCATTCATTCGTTCATTCATTCATTTTATTGGTATGCCGCTTTTCCATGAAAAGAAAATGATGCTCAAAGCAGCTGACAACATATAAAACAATACATTTCAAAACCAAACAGTGCATAAAGAATTCCCTGATAACGTAACAAAACAACACAATAGAAAATATAATAGCATACAGAAAGCAACATTTCAGAACTATAAATATAACATGATTACATAAACAACATCCAGCATCCAATAACAAAATAACAGGGAAGCGTTACAGTTTCAATTTCGTCCTAGAAACACCCCTTCCTATCTTTTTTCAAAAATCATCAAAACTAAGAATGGGGAACCCTGTGACTTCCCAAGATGTTGTTGAACTACCACTCCCATAATCTCTGACCATCGGCACTCAACAGCATCTGCAGAGCCACAGGTTCTCCATCTCTCATCTAAGCTGATGGTTTCCATAAGGATTGGGCAAACACAACGGATATCAAGTCCATTTGATTCCCTTAATACTTTCTCTGCAATTATGCAAAATTAGAATTTCTTATCAACTAGCAATACTAGTGTCACTACCTCTGCTGGATGAATTGATCAAAGAGAGCCCCATTCCAGTTCAATGGTTTGAAGTGCACACAGCACAAGCTTAGCGCTCCATTGGTAGAGTACATACTTTGCATGCAGAAGGTCCCATGATCACTTCCCAAACTATCATGTTAAAGGAGCTGAAGGAGTAGGGCTGAGACATGAACCTTTATGCTTAATCCCTTGGACCTTCATGGACCTATGGTCTCACTTAATAAAATAAATTATATAATCATAGAGGGGGAGACCCAACGCAAGGTTACATTCCCAAAGTCACTTGGTGAGTGAAAATCTTGAATCCATGTCCTCCAGTTAAAAGACACAACTCATCTGTAAAGAACAATAGGTTTGTGTTCTTCATTCAGCACAAGCCAGTTTCCCAAAAGCTAGTGAATCATTTTTCTTTTCATTCCTTTCCATCACAATAGAGTTATTCTTGGGGGCGGGGGCGGGGGGATATTTTCAGTATATCTTGTTACAGAAATTGTATAGTTTTTTAAAAAGCTAGCTGGGCAACACAGTGGAAAATATAGCTAGAGATGAATCATGATAAAGGCAGAAGAATTATGGCACCCATTTGGTTTGGTTCTGAAACATGTAAAGCTGCTTTGTTTTTCGGGAAACCATTTTGTGTTTCAAGGGCTGATTGCCGTTTGTGTTGGCTTCTCTCTACTAAGTGCTTTCTCACTGTAGGAATTTGTTTCGTATCAGGAGGGCATAGGAGAGGTTTATGAAGTACAGAGGAGTATGATGACCATTATGTGAGAAAGGCAAGAGGGGAACTTTGGGGGGCATTCTTTTATTTTTTAATGGTACTTTATATGTCGCTGCCATTTTAACAAAGCTCTACTCAAACGTGCAAAGATCCCATTTGTTCTGAGAAGCACTTTGTAATATTAAAAATGCACTAACATAGCAAGAGGCACGAAAACTTGAATACTCAGGAAAGCGTAGAAGGCTGATATAAGGAATGTGTCTGAATCCACATGCATGCCCAGTACTCATGTGTATTCCTACACACCCACCCAAGAGGCTTAGGACCTTTTGTTGGAGATTAAAACTTGTGCTTGATATGAATGTGTGTTTACCCTTAATTTTATGCCCCAAGAGGTTCTTGCACAAGAATAATAAAGAAACATTGGTTTATAACTGGAAATGAAAGTGACTGATTATATGGGTGCTCCTTCAGATAGCCAAGTTACAATATCCGTGGGCAGCAAATCACACAGCATCCACACCTTGATCTAAAGAGTTAAATGATGCCCATTTCAAAAGTGGAGAGAGAGAGAGAGAGAGAGAGAGAGAGAGAGAGAGAGAGAGAGAGAGAGAGAGAGAGAGAGAGAGAGAGAGATTTGTCACAGACCCATGCTAGAAGTCAAGTAAGAAAGGGAGGGAAGAGTATACCTGTCTTGAAGTAAGTATAACCTCAGTGCCAGATCAAGAGGGCTGTGCCTTTTGTTTGAGAGTTATGCTCTCCCCATCAGTAACCTGTGCCAACAATAGTTCTGGTTACAGGTAGGTAGCCGTGTTGGTCTGGGTCGAAGTAAAAGAATAAATAAATAAATAAATAAATAAAAATACTGAAGGAATTTTTTTATTTTACTGTGCCAACAAGGCTGCAAGGCCTTTGCCACCCATTCATTCGTCCATGATCCAGCAAATCATAGAGTGCATATGGTTCATAATGGGAATCTTATATCAAGTTATGCCAACTTTTACTCATGTCATTACTGTATCTACAGAAATAAACCCCAGGAAAGGCTCAGATTGGCATACATTCTGATGCCTTCTTGTTCCGCTCACTACAGTGCTACATTTTCTTCTTATAAACCCATGCTAAACTTTAATGCCCACTCATCTTACTTGTGACCTCAGAAGGTCTTCCCCTCTTCATAGATTTGCATTCTTCAATCTGATTTGCATCATTTGATGATTGTATCAAAGGGATACCTGACATGTGTGAATAATTACTCTTCCATTGAACACCATCACAGAGAGAACTTTCATCACCTCAAATTGAAGTCAATCCTGAGCATGTTTACATCTACTGTCACTGTTATAAAGTAAAGTGCATTGCTCTGCAAGATAAAATAGCCTCTGACATTTATTGGATGTGTTCTCCTGAATGCAAACACAGGACAACACAAATTTAGAGAGTCACACTCTTAGGCATCCAGAACTGAGCTATTATTATACTTTAGAATGTTCAAGCATTATAGGTTTGCAGGCATAAATTCCCAGGTAGCAATTGCACAACTGTTCAGCACAGAGGATTCTTCCACCAAGGAAAGAAGCTGCATTCTCATTCTGTCTTTCTGCACAATGTTGCATTTTCAATAATAACCACAAGGAATCTCATTATACCATCTTATCTCCAAACTGCCTCATAATGAGAGTTTTTCTTCTGAAGCCAATTTCTTTGCTTGATTATTTAGAGAAATAACTACAGGTTTCTTTAAAGGATACAGCCTTTTCGTGAGTCTCCCTCTTGCTTTGCATCTTATGAAGCAAGATGTAAGAAAATCTACTTGAGCAGACATGCAATGTTTGCTTTGGCATTTCTATATTAAACCTTTTGAGTGTGATGGGTCTTTCTGTGTGAGAACATAGATTCCCACCAGCCCATCTCCAGGGAGCCATTAAGAGTTTTGATTGCATAGGCTACAACTAGGAGCAAGCCCCACTGAACATATTAAGTCTTGCTTCCAAGTAGGCATGCGTAGGTTTGTGTTGATATGAATAATGTTTCTTGAAATGAATGGAAATATGTGCACCAGAAAAGCACAATGTAGACCACTATCCATATTAGAGAACAGTCATACTATCTTTGTCAGTGTGGCCAGTCAATGCCATACTTTGGAGGTGGCAGCTAAACACTTGAGAAGCTGGGCCTGCTCCCTTCCTCCATGCTTATGCATGAGCACAAAGTGAACTTGCCATGCAATGCAGATATCCACACCACTTGTTCATTTCTTAAATGTGTGCTAAAGTGCCATAATACATACAATGAGACAACCATCATAGAATTTGTTGCATTCTGTGGTTGCTGTAGCTCCAACTCTTACTTGTTCTATTGCTCTGGGTGCAGAAAACCTATGCTTACATGCATTGCTGCAGTGTTTTGTCATGATTTCCTGTTTTTACTAGTTTGCTTAATGGTGGTTCCTATGCTCTCAAAGACAGGTGTGTTGTTCATAATAACGGTGGTGTTTCAAAGAGGACACGAAAATATTTCCCTCTCATTGAGGCTGTTCTCTTTCTCCTAGAGGTAAAAAAAAAAAACCTGGCTTCTTTTCCCAGTTAAAATCAAGATTAATCATAAAAACAAAAGCAGTCATATTGGTCCATGAGAAAAATAAATAAACCTCCCAAATCCACAGTTGGGCATAGTGCCGGCCCAGCCATTAGGCAGGGTGAGGCCACTATTTCAGGCGGCACATGCCCCCAGGCAGCATGCTCACATGTGTCCTACCTGACCACTGCCAGCAGCTGGGAAGAGCTGCCACTCTCAATGCTGATTGCATCCATTTCGAGTGAGATCTCACCCAAAATTGGTGCCAATGCTGGTGTGGCAGGATGCACGGAGGCAGCAGAACAGGCAGTGGCAGGAGCATGTAGGTGGTGGCAGGAGTAGTAGGAGCAGCAGGGCAAAGTGGCACTTCCCATTTCGCCTCAGGCAGTGGAATGGGACGCAACGCCTCTGGTTGGGCACTGTTTTTATCAGGACCATTCAATATGTTGCAAAGTATTTAGCAAGTTTTCAACTTCTCCAGAGCACTTCATGCACCAAAAGGCTATACAAAGCAGGCCAGGAGGCATAAACGGACACGCAAAATCAATGACTATATCAGTCTTTCCAAACCTAACATCCTCCAGACATTTTGCACTAGAACAGGACTTCACTTTCAAATTCCCACCATCCTTGGCCATTGGTCAAACGTGGTGTAGTGGTTAAGAGCGGTGGACTCGTAATCTGGTGAACCGGGTTCACGTCTCCGCTCCTCCACATGCAGCTGCTGGGTGACCTTGGGCTAGTCACACTGCGCTGAAGTCTCTCAGCCTCACTCACCTCACAGAGTATTTGTTGTGGGGGAGGAAGGGAAAGGAGAATGTTAGCCACTTTGAGACTCCTTAGGGTAGTGATAAAGTGGGAGTGAAAGGTGGGATATGAAGTCCTCCTCCTCCCCCTCCTCCTCCTCTTCTTCTTCTTCTTCTTCTTCTTCTTCTTCTTCTTCTTCTTCTTCTTCTTCTTCTTCTTCTTCTATCGCATTTATATCTCAATGCTTCTCCAAGAAGCTCAGGATGGTGTACATGGATCTTTTCCTCTTCCATTAATCCCCACAACAGCCCTTTGGCATAGGTTAGACTGAGAAGCACTGACTGGCCCCAGGTCACCTAGTAAGCTTCACGGCCAGGTCTCCTAGTTCTAGTACAACACTCTAACCACTACACCACAGCTTGGGGCTGATAGTAGTTGTAGTCCAAAATGTCATGAGGTCACAAAGTTTTATTTATTAGTTTCATATCCTACCCTTCCTCACAAAGGAGCCCAGAAGAACCCAAAGGTTCAGAAAGGAGCATCTATATCTATAATACCCCACCCAGTCCTCTTATCACACAACACATGCATTACTATAACTTCAGATATTACTACAGTTTTTCACAATAAAAAACAACCCTCAAACACACTGCAGTAATTAGGCTACACTGTATGGCTCTTTCAGGACCAGAATATCTTGAACCACTCTTGCCCATGCATTGGCAACCTCCACATTGGATGACTGCAAAGTGCTTTATGTACGGCTGCCAAGAAGCTGCAACTAGCGCCTAATATGGCAACGTAACTCACTGGAGCAGAACAGCTCCATTATATTACACCACTGCTGAAAGATTTGCATTGGCTGCCAATTAGCTACCAGGCTAGGTTTGGGCGACTGGTACTACTGTATAAAGGCCTCTGCAGTTTGAGATCAGAATACCTAAAAGGTTGTCTCATCCCTTATGCACCAAACCCAGCAGGTACCATAATATCAGGAGATCTATTCCACGCAGTGTCAGTTCTCCTTCAACAAGTCCTTCAACATTTCTTTGGGATGTTTCATAGGATAATAAGTGATCTAACAATTATGAGATGAAACTTTTATTATAATGGGAGGGAATAAAATTATTCCATGATTGTTATTTCCAAACTGCCCTTTCTCCAAAGAGCACAGGGGGGGGGTGATACACAATAGAGTACTGTAAAAAAAAAAGTCTATAAAATCCTTACATTCCATTAGCTATGGAATGTACACAATTAGACTTTTCTACCATTCCTTTTAAGTTTCTGTCCAATGAATTCCTGCAATAAATGCAATGCTTGAACATTCATTAAGTAGAAGCCTTAATGAAATCCACAGGGGGCAAATCCATGACTCCCTCCAGTTTTGCCTACAATAGTGGCTGGGAGGACTGCCAGAAAGTAGAGAGGCCCCTCTAACCCACCCTTACATAATTTGAGCTCTGAATAAACGACCAGGTTTCTGTGTCTGCAATAAAGCAAGCTAGTGTTTCAATATATTAAAAGATGCTCCTGTCAAAATACACCACCTGTCCAGCCTAGGGGTGACTAACCGTTTTGCGCCAGGGGCCTGACTCCAATCAATTTTTGCTGATCTTCTGAAGGCCTGATCAATTTTGGCAACAGCAGCAGCTTAAAAAAAAGTAGATACGGGTAGATGCCTGGTGGGTGCATTAATTTCCCTCACCCCAGACATCAGATTCCCTGAACAAAGAAGGGGGAAAACCCCTCTTCAGCTGATCTGCCCAGATTATCCAAGAAGAAGGGCTCTTTTTCCTCTTCAGGTGTAAGTATAAAGGTGTGAGGTGGCCACATCCACTTTTGGTCACACCCAACAGTGGCATGCAGACCCTGGAGGACTGGCAAGGCTTTCAGCCAGTGAATGTTAACCACTCCTCATCTAGTCTTCTTCAGACATTCATCATATGAACATGAGCATAAATGCATGCATGCTAACTCTATTTTTCTATCCTCTCCATGCACTCAAGGATGACTGCCTGCAGTAGAGGAGTCTCCTGTACTTGTGTAGGCACCCACAATCACCTCCATGTGTTTGGTCAAGTGCCATTATGAACACATGAACAGTGAGAAATACACTGGAAATTCAGATAATTGTTTTCAATGTTTACATAATGTTGTTTAGACTCACACAATTCAGATAATATATTGACACAAGGCTAGACCATCTGAGCCTCACCTTTGGGTATCTGAGATGACTAAAATCATGGTTGCCAGGAATGGGAAAGTCCATGTGAGACAGAAAGAACACTTATGGGCTTTGCAAGACCATCACATTCCAGATTTCTGGTGCTTCCAAAACTTTCCCATACCTGTTTTGGAGATGCTTACTTTGCCTATTTGCATATTATCACTCTACACAAAGCACTGCATATACTGGTTCAGATATAGTCCTGAGAATCAACTCTCCTAGTCACACATTGTCAACACTGAATTGGGTTTTCAAATCTTGACACAACCAAAAACTCTAGTCAAGATGCCCCTGGCATTTACTTTAGAGGGGAAAGTCACCTGAGACCTTAGATATTTCACTGGACCATAAAGAATAAAGACACCTTGCTTTCACCAAACAGGATGATTCAGCAGCAAGATCATTTTGTGCAATGACAAAAGAATGGTGATTGCTCTAGATTCTGCAGATCTCAGTATTAAAACCTTTATTAGCATCACTTTCAAACATTCAAAGTAAATAGGCCAGTACGATCTCGTCACCATATCATTCTGCAGATCTAGAGTGATCTGATACACCAATTCCCTGTCACCATACTGCAATGTGATGAATGTGTCATGAACACATAAAATAACACAACTGACATCTATCACCCATTTAAACACATGCAAAAGTTCTAAAGGATATGACCAATTGACTAAAGAACTTTTCTCCACTCACTTTGTAACAAGACCTGCCATAAAGGTAAATTGGAATGTAGCATTTTGTAATTCACAATACAGTAATGATCAGAATTATATATTGTTTTAATTTAAAGTCTCCATCTTATCTCTTCTGTACTACAACCCCTGACAGAAGCGTTTGAGCCTATTTTTAAGTTGTAAACCATTGCTAAGGACATGAATCATATGAAAGCTGTGACTAACTTGTTCAATCAGTTTTAAAAGTCTGGAGTTTGAAGTGGAGGGTTGATTTTAGTGGACCCATATTAGATAGAGATCTGATAGCCAAAATGGGTAAAAAGGGGGAAAGGTCCCCCGAAAAGCACAAGGGTAGGGTTTCTGTTTTTTGTTTTTTTGCATTATTGGATTAAAGTTCCTGAAAACCATATAAAATTATGGCCTGGTCAATAAAGTCTGAATTCTCAAGAAGTGCTGATGACATCCTCATGAATACTAAATGGACATACTGTGATTTATACTCACTCACACCAAAAGGAATTTATAATGGTCAAATCATCATTTTTTAAAGCCACAATTGAAAGCTGGCTACAGGTAACAAGAACTAGAAGTGACAGACCCAAAGAATGCCTTAAAATGGAGCATGAAAGATTCAATGTGTATCTACCTTATGAATAAAAACAAACAAACTCCCCCTCCCTTGTGTTTTGGTGCATCTTACATTTCCTTAGTTCTCTTTAACTTTTCAGGATAAAGTAGCTCCCAGGAATCAGCACTACACAGAAGCCCAGTCTGCATTGTCCTAGTTCTCTAAAAGCTGATATCCAGTTTATACTAGGAAGTGTTGTGAAAGAAAGGAGCTCTGTTTATTGGGATAAATCTTCAGCAATGGAACACTAGTACCTTTTTATATAAAAAAAGAAAGATACATGTTAAAATGAAAAGGGGTTTAATTACTGTAGATATACAGGATGGAAAAACTCTAATTTTAGCATCAACAGGGATAAAGCACAGAACAACAGGTGAGCAGTTATCCTCATCTTGCAACGTGAGTTTCCTTTTTATATAAATGGGCACCTCACCATCCCCAGGGAGCTGATGGTATGTGGTGTTGAGCCAATCCTCAGTTGCAAAACCTGAAGTGCTTTAGTATGCCTGAGGGAAAGGAATTCAGGGCAGGCTTGAAGAGATTCTAATACTGGCATGCTTTTGATCAAAACTGAACCTTGATTGCTCATGACATGATCTATTAAATTAAAGCTAAGGGGCAATGAATCAGTGACATAATAGAGACTGAGAGACACTTTCTACCCCAGTGTCCCAGTACAAGAAACACAGTTCTATAAATTTTGCAGAATCAGCCAAGAGGAAAAGAAAAATTGACTTGACGATGGGAAAAGAGAGAAAGCTGTGTGTGCTGGTTAGATACATGTCATCAAATGGGAAGCCGGAGAGAAAATGGACAGACAGGAGATCAGATAGGATCCAGTGAGGAAATCTGGCCTCATAGGGGGCTTTTGGCCCCCGACCACATCTCCATAATTCCACCACTCACCACGGAAATCAGGCTACAATTTGTGACACTTTGCCATGCCAGTAAAGCATCTCGGAAATGAAATGTCCGACAGTTTTCACCTGACTTTGAAACAGTTTGATCGACATCTTCCACCCTACACGCAACGCAGCGTATTTTAACTCCTTGATCTCAGCCCTTTCCCACTCGCAGCTCCTCTCCTCGTACATTCAAGTGCGCTTGAATGCACCGAGATGCAGTTCCAGGCTGTGTCAAGTGGAGCAGGAAACTTTCTGCCCCAGAGAGAAAGCGCCACACGGACGCACGAACAGAAGACCACCTCTTCTGTTAAAAATAAGCGGGGGCGGGAGGGCGCGAAGAAGGCGAAACTCCCCCCGAGGGGCGCTAAAACCGAAGAATCATCCAGTGCTGTGGAGGTTTAGCGAGGTTATCATCCTGCTCCCTGAATCTTTTCTAGGGAACAGCGGCAGAGATTGAACCATTCCCACCCCACCCCCAATCGTGCTTGTTATTATCGTGACAATGCTGGCTACTCACGCTACTGTTGTGTCCCGACCAGTGCACCATGGCTTGGTTATGCGCCGAATCCCCCGTGAGGGCAAAGGTCGTGCTCGTCAATTTCAGCTCCTCCAGGCGGAAGCGCGTGGCTTTCCCCGGCAGCTGCTCCGGACTTGCCCGTTCCCGGCTCTCCGGCGGCTTGTCTCTCTCCGCCGGAGCCCCTCGGGGCTTCCGGCTCGCCAGTCGCCTCCGATCCGCGCCGGGCTTCCTCGGGCGGCCCAGGGGCGCCGATCGGGCAGCGCGGCCGGCGTGAGAGTTCCCCGCCGGGCGCCCTTCGGCGGAAGAGAACTTGGCGCGCCCGGCTCGATTCCCACCCAAGGGCGACGCTCGGCGGCCGAGCCGAGCCTCGGGGCGCTCGCCGCTCAGCTGCCGGGAGCCCGCCAGGCTGCGCGATGCAGGTGGCGGGGCGTCTTTCTCCTCAGCGGGGGCAGAAGCGGAAAGGGCTGGATCCCCGGCACTCGCCGGCGGCTCCTCGCCACCACCGGGGCGCCTCTCACCTCTTTCCTCCCCGGGTCTCCTCCTCGCCTCGTCGCCTCTTCGCCCCGCCGTCCTCAAGTGCATTAATAATCCGTCCTGAGGTCGCTGCTGCTGCTCCCGCAGCTGGAGCTGCACCTGCCAACGGCACGAGCTGCAAGTGATTTCTGCCCCGATGAAGCCAAAAGTGAGGATCAAAAGCCATGTCCGGGCAGCTAGCAGAGCAACGTGCCAGCCTGGGTACCAGCCAGTAACTTTTCCCATTGCCCCTGATGCTGGTGGAGGGGCGGGGAGGGAACGTGTGCGAGAGAGAGAGAGAGAGACAGAGAGGGAGAGAGAGCGACGGAGTGAGAGGGAAGCGAAATGGGAGGGGAGTTGGGAGAAGACGGCAGGTGGTGTTTTATTCCGAGGTCTCTTCTTAAAGGAAGGCAGCGGCGATAACTCTCTCGAAGTTTCAGACCCTGGGTGCAGTCTGGGGAGAAGAGGAGGGGGAGAAAGAAGAGAAACACCCCGCTTTCTTTGCTTTCGGAGTTCCCCCTCACCCCCCAAAAGCTGGCGTCGCCGAGCGGGCTTTTGATGGAGGGGGGAAGCCACCACCGCGCGGGGGAGGAGCTGAAGGAGCGCGCGAGCGAGAGCGAGGGAGAGCGGGCGCGCCAGCCAACCCCGGCTGGTGATTTCTCCGGCTTGCCTTTGTAGAAGAAGTCACCACATCGCCTCCCCGCCCCCTCGCGCCGAGCACGGCTGCTTCTCGTCACTGGATCGGGAGGGACGGGCGATCCGCTCGCCCCCTTTCAAGGCGCCCGGCGGCCGCGCCAACTTCGTCTGTTTCTCCCTCCGCCAGCCTTGCGCGGCTCTCTCTTGGCCACCTCGGGGAAAGCGGCGGCTATGTTGGGAAACGACGTGAAAAGCGAGAGAGCAAGGCTCCTTCGGGAAGGGAATCTAACGGCGAGGGACGGCGTGTGCCACTCAAAGTTCCCTCACGTTGACGCGGTGGGTGGGGAGGGGTCGGGGTGTCACCCGCGAAAGTGGGTGCAAAGAAAGTGGATGAGGAGCGCTCTGGACTTCTCTGCTCCTCCTGCCCAGTAGCCCCTGCTGAGCATAACGCTTCTAAAATCTCAGCCAATGTCCACGTTGAATCACAGAAATTTCACGTTAGAAAGAAGCACAATCAATCAAGGGGGAGGGATGCGCGTGTGCACATATCTATATCTTTATATAGATCAAATATACTGAAATGAAAGAAAGCTACTTACTTGGCCGCAGTTCAAAACAAACTTCCCTTAACAATGTTAAAAACTATATAGAGTGTAGCATAATATCGCCTTAGCCACGGTAAAATCACAAATAATTTTCATTTCTCTCTCTAGTTTCCTCTGATGCCCCTGCCCCCTGCCCCCTTCTCCCAAATGAAAATTCATGGTAAATTCTGCAGTGGTTCAGTCACTGAAAGGGGGATCCCAGAAAGAATTTTATACAGGACAGAGTCACATGGAATGGAGTAGCATTTGTCTCAGAAGGATAGCATTCTCTTTCCCAGCCTGAATTGTGTTTCCAACATAAATAGTGGCTGCATACCCCCTTGTGACATTTTATTTGAAACTATTTAAATAATAAATAGTTTAATTATTTAACTATTTAAATAATAAATAAATAAAACAACGGCACACCTGTTGCTTGAGCAGAGGCACCGATCCTTCATGTGGCTGAACTTGACCTTGCCTTGGCTACCTCAGAGGTAGGGATCCACTTTCGCATGCATGCATAAGCATTTGAGCGAAAAATCTGTGGGTGCTGTTAGGTGTAATCAACTTCCCAGAACATCAAAGGAGATGTGAATATCATACTACATGATCCATTTTGCTAAGGAGACAGGGTGGATGGTGGTTTAGAAGAACACAGACAAGTAAAGTACAAAATGGAACAGGACCAAAAGATGAGCAGAGGAAGAGAGATCGCATGCCAAAATGCATGGCAGCTGATAGCACAATGTGGATTGCACACTGCCAGACTTCATACCTGTTTAAAAGGTGAATGGATGTCACCAGAGGAAAGGGAAACAGCCAATCCAGGAATACAGAGCTAAACAAAGATAGGATGCAAACAGCACAAACTAATGACAAGTTCAATTTTTCAAAAAGTGAGCTGCCTTTGGTCAGTGGTGGGAGACAGCAGATTGAGGTTGAATTCTGACAAGACAGAAGTAATCTTTCTGGGGGACAGGTGTGGGGGACACCCTGGTCCTGAATGGGGTAACTGTGCCCCTAAAGGACCAGGCCTGGGAGTCATTCTGGACTCTCAGCTGTCCATGGAGGCCTGGGTCAATTCTGTGTCCAGGGCAGCTGTCTGCCAGCTCCATCTGGTACACAAGCTGAGACCTTACCTGTCTGTACACTGTCTCGCCAGAGTGGTACAAGCTCTTGTTATCTCCTGCTTGGACTACTGCAATGCGCTGTACCTTTGAAGGTGACTCAGGAACTTCAACTAATCCAGAATGCTGCAGCTAGACTGGTGACTGGGAGCGGCCGCCAGGGCCATATAACACTGGTCCTAAAAGAACTACATTACATTTCCGAGCACAATTCAAAGTGTTGGTGCTGACCTTTAAAGCCCTAAACAGCTTCGGCCCTGTATACCTGAAGGAGTTTCTCCACCCACATCATTCACTAGCAGGGAACGCTTCAGCTCAGCCTTTGCACTGTTGACTTAACACCCCCTGCTGTGCAGATAATGGAGAAAGCTTGTAAATTGTATCCCTTCTGGCATCCTGGCCAACTCTATTACGCTGGTGTACCAGAAGCCCAGAATAGCACCAAATAAAACCTGCTCATACGTCAGCGACTGATAAGACTTGTCAACCAGTTCTTCCAAAGTCTTCCTAAATTATAAAGCTCCAAAATACAAGCCAAAAGAGAGCAGGTCTGGGAAGAGCAAGGCATACAATGGGCACCACCAGTGAAAAGGCCCTGCTCTGTGTAACTCCTGCCCTGTCATTTGATAGAGTGCCCACTTGCCCTCCTCCTTGACATGGAATGTTCTCTATTGGAGTCTCCAGGTCCAGAACAAAGACCATAAGAAGGGAGAGCAGGGACCTTGAAGTTCCCAACAGCTGTTAATCAAGCAAGCAAGCAAGCAAGCAAGCACACAGGTCACATTTGTCACAGTCAGGACGTCTATGTCCTGGCCAGGCTTGCACCCAATCTTGTTTTTGTATAATCTTGTTTGTCCTCAGTAACCAAAATTATATTATCAACATATACAAGCTGATTGCCAAAGAACTGAATTATGGTGCTGGAGGAGACTTTTGAGAGTCCCATGGACTGCAAGAAGATCAAACTTATCCATTCCTAAGGAAATCAGCCCTGAGTGCTTACTGGAAGGACAGATCCTGAAGCTGAGGCTCCAATACTTTGGCCATCTCATGAGAAGAGAAGACTCCCTGGAAAAGACTCTGATGCTGGGAAAGATGGAGGGCACAAGGAGAAGGGGACAACAGAGGACGAGATGGTTGGACAGTGTTCTCGAAGCTACGAACATGAGTCTGACCAAACTGCGGGAGGCAGTGGAAGACAGGGGTGCCTGGCGTGCTCTGATCCATGGGGTCACCAAGAGTCAGATGCGACTAAACAACAACAACAACAAGCAGAAAAGTTGTTTTCCTTCATTTGCAAGGAATTGTACAAAACAAGGTGGCACTAATAAAGAAAAGTTCCAGGGTGGCAACGAAAAGCAAACTAAAAATGCTTTTGCAGTTCATGAAAACTATCCAGCAATATCAAGTTATAGGAAAACTGGTGCTATTAACAGTAATCCTTCTAGTTGATTAATTGGTTTGGCAACTTCCATGCACATGGCGTGCGATGCTCATTATTTTCCCCAAGAGGTAAATGATAACTAATCAGAGGCAGCCACAGTTGCAAATGGCAACTGTGAAAGGAAGAGGAGCAGGTTTGCTCAAGTGTGTTGTTACTGTTTGTAATGTAAAATGTTTGTAAAGTGTGTGTGTTACTGTAATGAAATGAGAGCAGTAGTTTACTTGCTCAAATTAACAAATAAGAAAGTTGTGAGAATTTAAATTCTAGATTAAAATTGATTACTTAATTGAGAAACTGGGGCCTAATTTGAATACTGTAGTAGAGTGCCTGGTATCTGGTGGGCAGACCAAAGCACTTGTCTGGAGAGCTATGAGATTCAGGTGAGGGTCAGATGCCTTGTCAATTCCAACAGGTATGTAACAGGACTACCTGCCCAGGCCACAAAAGGTTTACAAAGTTCAGTTATTGCAAAAGTTTTTCAGTGTTAATTTTATGCATTTTTAAAAATCACCATGGTATTTAACAATAATATCTTATGTCCTTTAGAGGAGAAATTGTGAATTGCAGAATTTTAAATACCCATCACCATCTTTGGCTTCACTCAATTTTGTTTATAACACTCTTCCATTTTCTTCTAGTTGTGAGGGTGGGGGATGGGGAGTAGCCTAGGGCCTCTCTTCATCTAAATCCGGCCCTGAACACATCCCACTGAATTATGAGGATTTACTTTCCAAGTAACTGCACAGGTACAACTGGAAACATGCAATAAGCTTTAATCATGAATGAGAAGGTTATCAATGGCTGCTAGCCATTGCGGCTGTGCTCTATCTCCAGGGGCAGAGGCAATTGCTTCTGAGTAACAGTTGCTGGAAAATGCAGGAGGGGAAAGTGCTCTTGTACTCGAATCCTGTTTGCTGGGTTCTCACAGAGATCTGGGTGACCAATGAGAGAACAGGATGTTGGACTAAATGGGCCATCGGTCTGATTCATCGGGCTCTTTCTATGTTCTCATATTGCCCAGGCAGTGGTCTGCTTTCTCTTGTTCACTGGGATAAGTGGCTGCAGAATCTGATGCATGGCCTTCAAGGAGCACCTTTGTCCATTTAAGCTTAGGAAGGCAACCGCCACTGCCAGCTGCATTACCCTGCAACTTAAGTAGTAGCTGTCACACAGAATTGAGATAAATAAATCACTCAAACATTGCCAAGATCTGCCTGGATTAAAACTGTCAAGGATGGAAATACGATTTGGGGAGTATAAAAGCAAGAAAAGGAATTTAGAGAAAATTCTAAGGTGTATGCCCTCTAGCTCTAAATGGCCAGTAATTTATAGCCAGGGGGCATGACATTGCCCTTCCTTGACCACTTTATATTCCCTTCCCCCTCCCCCTGCATTTCATTCCTGCTTGTCAAATATTCCAATCCACATCGAACATTTGAAGGTCTTTTCTTGGGCTTCTCTTCCACCTATATTTGGGTTTAATAATGCCGATTAGAATTTCAAGTAGTCATTAATGGAACATGCAGCTATGCATGGGCATTATAATATTGGATAAAGTCCCAATGCCACCGAAACAATTGGGAGATACATAACTGGTCTAATGATGCTCAGGGACACTGTGCATCTCATGGGCCGTAATACACTATTTCTTGTGAAGCAACCACATGCATCTATTTAATGGTGTGTACACATATTGTACAAGTGTAGGAGATGCATATTCAAGTGCACATGAACTGATTATACCAGCAGCAGATGATAATATGTTGAGGTGACAGAACGGAATGCACTGCCTCAGACTGGAGGATCCCGTTTTTGAATGCTCGCCTATCTCCATGAAAATAGAAATACACAGCAGTGAAAAGGTTGGGTTAGACCTGATAGAGGAGCTTATTGTTCGTACAATAACTATTTTTGCTAGAGCCATGCACTGGATCTGAGGAAATCACAGATTTCAAACCCAATTGGGTTGATTCAGGCCAACTTGAGGATCAGGTAAACTGGGGTGAGGCCAGCGACGGAGCATATGCCCACTCTGCCCAGGGCGGGCACACTCCCGAGGGGGGCACGGCGCAGAGGGTGCCCTCCCAGGCGCGGGATAGCTGCTTGGGTGCACAGAATGGCACGTGCACCCTGCAGCTGGGGGTGGAGCGAGCCTCTCACGGGGGCGGAGCGAGCCGCCAATGGCGGACATTCGGCTCGTCACCCGTCCATGACTCCCAAACCTCCCCCGATCTGTCAAAACAAAGGGGGAAGGGGGGAATGCCACCAGCTAAGTGGTCCAGCTTCCTCCTTCCCCCGATTGCTCAGGGTAGGCTTGGGAGTCTAGGGGGGGTGGCACGCTGAATGTCACCCCCCTCAGTGAGGGTACCCAGGGCAGATCGCCCCTTCTGAATCCCCTTCCTCCACCCCTGGCTGAGGCAGCCCCAGATCACCCCGGGTTCATCCAGAATAATCTGCAGTCATCAAAAGGGCGAGTGATCTGTCAGCAGGGGGAGATGAGGAGGTGTTCAGGCAGCCTGTGCACATCTCTCCCCCCCCCCCACGGTTTCCTGACTACATATTTAATCATTGTTTTAAATGCTGATTAAACATGCAGTGGGGGGGGCGTGCATCTCCTTCTCCCGGTCCACATGGTTAATTAGAGTTTTAAACCCAGATTCATGGGCGTAGGCAAGGGGGGGCAGGAGGGGGCAATTGCCCCCCCTAGAAGCAGGGCCACTGGCCAGCCTGCCCCACTGCCCGCCCGGTGCCGTCTCCCTTCTCCCTGGCTGGCTGTGGGGCGGGCGGCGGGAAAGCACCAGAGCCGCGCAAAGCGTTTGGCTGGCTTTCCCTCCCTCCACCCCACAGCCAGCAAGGGAGAAGGGAGACGTCCCTTCTAGCCGGCTGGCTGTGGGGCGGGCGGAGGGAAAGCCAGGCAACCGCTTTGCGCGGCTCTGGGGCTTTCCCTCCACCTGCCCCAGCGATTGCAGAGGGGGAGGAGGGGATCGGAGCAGCCCGATTTCGGGCTGATCCTGGCTCCCCCTCGTCCCTTCCGATCGTGGAGGGGGAGGAGGGAGTCGGAGCAGCCCGATTTCGGGCTGATCCTGGCTCCCCCTCGTCCCTTCCTATCGCGGAGGGGGAGGAGGGAGTCGGAGCAGCCCGATTTCGGGCTGATCCTGGCTCCCCCTCGTCCCTTCCTATCGCGGAGGGGGAGGAGGGAGTCGGAGCAGCCTGATTTCGGGCTGATCCTGGCTCCCCCTCGACCCTTCCGATCGCGGAGGGGGAGGAGGGAGTCGGAGCAGCCCGATTTCGGGCTGATCCTGGCTCCCCCTCGTCCCTTCCTATCACGGAGGGGGAGGAGGGAGTCGGAGCAGCCTGATTTCGGGCTGATCCTGGCTCCCCCTCGTCCCTTCCTATCGCGGAGGGGGAGGAGGGAGTCGGAGCAGCCCGATTTCGGGCTGCTCCGATGTGGCCCCGCCCCTTGGCCCCGCCCCTTGCTCCCCGCCCCTTGCCCCCCCCTGATTTTCATCCTGGCTATGCCCCTGCCCAGATTTAACATGTGGCTGGTAGAGGTGGGACTCCATCCATGACCATGCAAGGCTCCCAGGATTTGTTCAAGGCCTCAGTCTGGGTCATGCTGGCCCCAGATCAGGGCTGCTCCAAAGCACCAGCTCAAGCCCTGGATCTCATGCACAGCCCCACATGTGCATCCCTATGTGAAAGCGCCCTGAAGAGAAAGCAAAAGGATGCCTGAACTGTTGCATCCTTTTCAGCCGCCTTCCAGCTGGAGGGTGACTGAGAAGGACGCAACAGCTTATGATGCCCTGTGCCTCTGCCAAAACACTGCACTCAGGGTGATCCCCCGCCGCTGCCATGCCTCTGCCTCAAAGAGCTAAAATTCCCAGAGTAGTTTAACAGTCCATTGTTTTTCACAGGGGGAAGCCATGAGTGTTTAACGTGGAATCATCGAGCTTTAAATGTAGGGTGTGAATACAGCTTAACTGCCATGGCTTCTCCATAGAATCACTGAAATTGGTTTGGTGAGGTTGAATATGCTTTGTAAGCGATCCCTAGAGTCTCTCACAAAAGTGGGTTCCCTAGGGAAAGTGAATGTCTGTTGATATGGTTTCCAGCTGCAGTATCCATATGTCATCTGTTTTGTGTAGAAAACATCCTTAAAAAGCTGAAGTTTTCTGCATTTAGCAGTCAGCTTCAAATTCCATTCATTGCTATGAACTCCCTTGGAGAATGAAGGGAAACATAGCTGAATGACGGTGCCAGGGCCTCTCTTTTGGAGAGCTCCATCGCCTTCATAGAAATGGAGTTGGCACCTTTTTAATGGATGGATTCCTATGCCTTTAAGAATTGAATGACAAGCTGAAATGGAGCCACAACATTTTCTTGCTAAGGCTCTTATTGTGGGGAGGCAAGTCCAGCTGTTACATTTCTGCATGTCATTCAGCTGTTAAAGAGAAAAAAAACTAGTCCTAGTGTGTGTCCTGAAGCATACTGTTGCAAGCACTTCATCTTCTTACGACTTTTTCTTTTAGGGACTTTTTAAAGAGAAATATGTAGTATATATTTATATTGGTTTTATACCAGTTTAATAACTACCCTGACTTCTCTGAAAAATCCTGGGAATTAGTGTTTGAAAGCAAGCTTCCTAAAGCTAAGCAGGTCTGGTCTAAGTGTGGATGGGAGATCTTGTGAGAACTGAGCCTTGGGTTCCCTGGCAGAAGAAAGGTAAGATAAAAATTTTAATTGTGTTATTCAATGAACTTTTTGCATAAACACAAGGATTACCATCAGAACAAGGGGATTTTCCCCCTCTTCCCCCCACATGTTCCTTGTGCAATCCCCAAATCAGCACCGACAAATTGGGGGGGGGGAACCCAGAACACATTTAGGGAGCACAGAGAAGGAGGAGAGGTCCCACTGCATATGTAGTGTTGATCAATTATTTCCCTTAGCACCAGGGCCATGCTGAGAGGAAGGCCTGCCAGACTTACGAGTGTATAACTTTATTCTAACAAGACTCCCAGATCTGCTTAGCACTACACATTGAACACACCTACAGAAGTGCCACTTGAATAAAATATGGGGGGGTAAGCCCTGCCCCACATTATCAATCACATGACATGACACACACACACACACACCATTTGAATGGCAAGGCCCATCAATGGGAGGTTTGTAATATTTTATTGGGGAGGGTGTTAAAGGGACCCTGTTCCCTAGGAGTTGGCTCCTGTGCACCCCTACAATCATAAGGAACTAAAAAGGTAGTAACAGGGTTCTAGGTGAATAAGAGAATTCTTTTTTTAATCAAACTTATCCTTAACTATGTAATGATAGTGTCAAGCCTACACCACTTGTAGAAGCAGGGTCATTCTATCAGCTCTGCTGAGATACCAGCTCCATCCGGTTGTCTTTCCATTAACTGTCATCTAGGAGCAGCTATTCCATCAAGCTGCAGCAGAGGCAGGGAAAGGAGGGCCATTTCATTGGGTCTTCTGAGACACTGGTGTCATTTGGTTTCTAGGATCCAAGAACAGTTGCCACTCCAGCAGGTCATCATTCAAACCACTATGTCATGTCAGTAATCGGTACCGAACATTCCTTGTTTCCCTCTTCCCTCTTCCTCCTTTTTTTTTCTTTTGTATTGCATCTCTGCAAGCCTTTAGGAAGGGACTGTCTTGCTTTTACTGATCTTAAGTAAGCACCTATGAGAGTCTGTTTTTTTGTTCAAAGACAGTATGACTAGATCGGTGATGGCGAAACTTGGCCCTCCAGGTCTTTTGGGGACTACAATTCCCATCATCCCTGACCACTGGTCCTGTTAGCTAGGGATGATGGGAGTTGTAGTCCCAAAATAGCTGGAGGGCCAAGTTTGGCCATCACTGGACTCGATGCAAAAGAGGTTGGGAGCTGTGTGAAAGAGGAAGTTCCAGCAGGCATGACAACTATTGAAGGTACAGGACTCTTCAAGGTGGGGGCAGGGGGAATACAAATAAATGAGAATGCTTATTTAACTTGTCTTCCCAGATATTTCCTCCTATTAACAGTATTCAAAGATGGCACGAAGAACAGTCAGTACTTCAACCAGCACACGGCTTTGTCTCCACAGCTCATAGTGAGGCTTCTTGAAGCTGCTTCTCCCCAAATCCTGTTGAGGAAGTTGTACATAACACATTAATCCCATCAGCAGTTTCCATCCTGCGACTGTCACTTACTCTGGTTTCATTTTAAGGTCACTTATTTATTTTTAAGCATCTCCAGTCTCGTGCTGCAGGCTTGCTGCAGTATGTCTCAGCCAGACATTTATTTCAAGTTTCTCCCTCATCATTATTTTAGTACTTGCCCTCAAATATTCTCTCTGGCTGGGAGCCTTGAGAATGTAAGCAAGTGGCAACAAGAAAGTGAGCAGTAGGATTAATTGAGGTTTCACTGTACTTTCTGCAAAAGTTGAAACAGTGATGAATTATCTGTAATCTGACCATCAGACCCCAGTTTAGTCTACTGTAAACCAATTATCTTCACCGTGGCTTGAACTTCCTTCAGACAAATGATGACTATTACTTGCATAATCTGTGGACAATTAATAATAAATGCTCTTAAACTGTAGCACTTTTTTCAATCTGCAGCTCTCATATAAACTGTTACTTGGTGTTCTCTCTGTTTGCGAGTAGAAAGCCTTGGGAAAAATGAGAGTTTATATTTCATGATTTGCTTCAAAGTCACCTTCAAGCCAGATCTAGCATTTAGGATGAGGTCAAGATGCTTGGCTGCCAAACCGCTCCTTAGTTTCTCACATATAGCAGTCCTAGAGACTGCTAGCAACAACTGAATTTTAAGTTGCGGGTATTAATAGGCTAACATTTATCATCATCATCATCATTATTTTATTAGTTTGATTTTTTTTACCTGCCTCTTCACCACAAGGTTGCAGGGCAACCCACAACAGTTCAAAATGCAATATTAAAATCAGTTTAAAACAGATATAGCCAAAATAATAGGCTGGATCCTAAACATATATATCAAGTGTAAAGAGGCCCAGTGTAAAGAATTGGGTTTTACATCTGATCCAGACAAATCCTCGAGCCTGCACTGAACTAGGCTGATCTGAAATTTATTTGGAGGTTTTTAAGCAGAGGCTTGACAGGCATATGTCAATAATGCTTTGATGGCGTTTCCTGCTTGGCAGGGGGTTGGACTGGATGGCCCTTGTGGTCTCTTCCAACTCTATGATTCTATGATTCTATGAAATTGGTATGGATTGAATCAAGGAAGCACCAAATCTCCCTGGGTCACATAGGTGTTGGTTCCTAGGGGTTTAAGCATTTTTGCACGTCCCCCCCATGCTTTGGATTTTTTTAAAAAAAGGCGCTTGGCTCTCTCAATGTTCAGAGGGCATTTGGCTCCACCCCCCGGGCTCCTCGTGACATCATGTGTGTGATTGTCAGGATGTCATGCCAGGGCCCTCAATCTTCCTGAGAAACCTCTGCTGGGTCGAGTCCACCTGAAGTGATCCAGGGCTGTCAAAAGGGGGGGTGAGAACAGAGGAGAGGTGGAGAAGGAGATGATGCAGACATTTTCCTTCCTTCCACCTGACCATGTGGTTTAATGAGGGTTTTAAACCCTGATTAAACATGCAGTGGTAGTCGAGAATGAGACAATACAGGTGAGTGTGTCTACCTGCAGGTCTCTCCCCTACTCTGCCCTGTCCCACTGCTAACTGAATGTTTCACTGGCATTTAAAACGCTAAATTAAATTTAGGACTGCAAGGCCTCAGAATCCATTCACCATGAACTTCTCTCTCTCTCTCTCTCTCTCTCTCTCTCTCTCTCTCTCTCTCTCTCTCTCTCTCTCTCTCTTATAATGGCACTGAGAGGAGCCAGAACTGAGTTTCAGCGAGTTCAGGCTAAAAAAGAAAATCCTAGTTCAGGGTTAATATTGGCCCCAGGTTGGGTTGGGTCTGTATTAGCCTGGATTAGATCAGGATTGCCAAATCTTATCCTGAACCAAATCAAGATGTCTTGCATAGCTCTAGTCAGAAACTCCTACTTCACATTTATTCTAGGAAAACAACAATGTTTGGAGCTTCTCCAGCACCTGATCAGCTTTCACTGTAGTCTTCAACTACAATACCCATATACTATGTAGGTTTTCAGTCTCTGCAAAGCCCTCAGGGTATGACATTGGCTGAATAAATCTCCCCACCCCCACATGTTCTGTAACTCCTTGCCCAGCCCAACATCACCCTTACTGGGGGGCGGGTGTGACGATCACCCCAAATTTAGGGGCAGCATAGAAGGAGTTAAAGGGATTAGCCAGTTAGAACCCTAGGGGGCGGAGTTAGGAGGACTATATAAACCCACCCTGGGAAGAGGAGGGGGTTGTTGGTTTGGGGGAGGTTTGAGGAAGGGTGGCGGGGAGTTCCGAGAGGGGCAGGGGGAGAGAGTCTGAGGGGAGACAGAGGTAGTGAGGTAAGAAGAAGGGAGAGATAGTCTGGAACTGTGATTGATTAAAAACTGTAGGTATAGGCCGGTATAAGACTTGTTATTAAAGATAATAAGAACGATTCATTTGGAAACCACATGCTTATGTACTGAACTTCAATAAACACAGTTTGTCCCAACATTATCCCTGACTGGAGTGAATGAAGAGATTATCAGGCATATACTAGTTGGTGGCAGCGGGGAATTGATCAGTGGTTGGTGCAGGTACCAATGGACCATCAAACGTCTGGGGGTTCTGTGCAGGTGGAGTGAACCGCCACAAGGGGGTTCGTGTTTCCAGGTTGTTTTCTTCAACTTCTGCTTCTGTTCTACAGGATCTGGACCTTTCTTCTACCATCTGTGACTGGAATAAAGACTTTTTGAGGGATTGGACACAAACAAACACCCCACAGGGATGTGTGCTAAGTCCCTACCTGTACTCATTGTACACATATCATCTGACCCATCTACAGTAATTATTAAGTTTGCAGATGATCATGGGCGTACCCAAGATCAAAACTAGGGGGGGGGCATGCCAGCCACGCCCCCACCCCGCATTGGCTGCCAATGATGTGGCCAGGATCCCCCAGGAGGCGTGGTCAATGTCCACGCCCCCCAGAGGAAAAGGGGCCATTTTCCAGCCATTGCCGAGGCGGCGTGCTTGTGCTTCTGCCTCGCCTGCTCCTCTACCGGCAGCGGTGACTAAAATGAGGCAGCAGCAGGGAAGCTGCCTCCGTCGAGAGAAACCTGGACCTGGGCTAGCTTTAGCATGCAAATGAAGTGCTGCAGAGCATCGTGGGGCAGCACTTTCTGTGCTGTGCTTGCTGTGACTTGAAGGAGTGTGGGCTGAAGTTAGCCCAGCCCCCCAGGTCCAGGTCCAGGTTTCCTTCGACGAAGGCAGCTTTGCTGCCACTGCTGCCATTTCACTGCAGCCAAGTACACAATTATATGGTGTATCACTGAACAGTGCAGTTTAAAGTTATCAGTGTCGGCCAGCTCGCGGGCCCCTGTCCCGTAACGAGCTGCGCGTTCCTTCTTTCAGGTGTCAGTTAAAAGAAAAAAAAGGCGTTGCGGGGGTGGAATGAGGCGCCAAAAATAATAATAAATCTGCTCCGCGCCAGTCGGCAGCTGGGTGGGGGAGCGGGAGCGCAGCGTCGCCCTCCAAGCAATGCCGCTGCCACTCGTCCTCTCTGCCCCCAGCCCAGCGCGCACTGGGGAGAGCGAGGTGCGGACTCGGGATGGGATTTTTGAGCCGCTTCTCTTCCCTTCACCAGGAGGACTCCCCTGCCGTGAGTGCCTGCAGGTCCTGTCCCTGCCTCTCACCACCTGGCCTAGGGAGGGGCCTGGCGGGCCTGCTGGGGACTGTTGCCCCCAGCGCTGTTGCTGTCCAGGAGGACTCTGAACTGTGCAGAGTTCTTTTAAAAATGTTTTAAATTCTCTTTTATCATTTTAAACACATTATGTTGGGGGGTTGGTTATTTACTTGACTTTGGGAATTTTTTAAATTTTGTTACTTCTGTGATTTTTGTTTCTTGGTTAGTATTGTCTTATTGTGTTTTTTGTGTGGTGGGTGCTGCCCAGGACTCTCTCCTGCTGTGAGTGCCCACAGGCCCTGTCCCTGCCTCCTTCCACCTGGTCTAGGGCGGGGCCTGGAGGGCCTCATAAGGACTGCCGCCGCTGCTCTGCTGCTGGTGCTGCCCAGGGGAACTTAAAACAGCACAGAGTTCTTTTTAAAATGCTTTTTAAAGAATTTTATGTTTTTATTTTCTTGGGGTGGTAGCTGGGAGGGTATTTTCTTTGGGGTGGTAGGTGGGAGGGATTTTTAGTTGGGTGTGGGAATCTGTTAAATTTTCGTGTATTGTAATTTTTATTGTTTTTGGTTTTATTGTTTTATTGTGTTTTTTGTGTTTTTCTTTTGTTCCGTTCTTGCTGTTTTTTACAGAGGTTTTATTTTGTTTTTAAGGGGAGGGGTCAGGGCTGCCCGGGAGGGGGTCCCAGCAAGCAAAATGGCTGGGGCAGATTCCACAGGGGGGGATGCACTGGGACATCCAATCTCAGTGGTCACGGGTAGGAGGAGGAGTTACGCTAAGACCAGACCATGTCATTACCGAGGAGGCAGACTTAGTCGTTGTCTGAGGACTATCCCTGCCTCCGGGTCTGGTCCTGACCGGACGGATATTGGAATCAGCAAGGGATACCCACATGACCTGAAGGTGCTGCTGTGCAATGCCAGGTCGATGATGAATAAGACCACTGCCATTCACGACCTGATTGTGGATGGAGGATTTGACCTGGCATGTGTGACAGAGACCTGGTTGGATGAAGCCGATGGGCCCGTTCTTGGCGCTGCTTGCCCACCAGGTTTCTCTTATGCACAGCAACCCAGGCCATCTGGGTGGGGAGGGGGGGTTGCAGTGATTTTTAGGAAGTCATTAGTTTGCACCAGGCGTCCTATTGGTAAGACTGAGTTTTCTGAGTGCATGTTCTGGAAGTTGGGCAATAGGGGCAGTACAGGATTCCTTTTGGTGTACCGACCTCCCCGCTGCACCAAGGATTCCCTGCCCGAGCTGCTTCAGGTCGTGTCGGATGTGCTCCTGGAGACACCTAGCTTGGTTGTCTTAGGGGATTTTAACATCCATGCCGACACGACCTTACAAGGAGCCGCTCGGGACTTTGTGGAAAGCATGGCCACCATGGGGCTGTCCCTGAATAAGTCTGGCCCAACTCATAGCCGCGGACATGCCTTGGACTTGGTGTTTACCTCTATGGATGTTGGTGATCTGACATTAAGTAAAAGCGAAACAAAAGAAGTGCCATGGTCAGATCACTTTCTGGTGCAACTGGACTTCTCCGCAACCCTTCCCCTCTGCAGGGAGGTGGGACCGATTCGGATGGTCCGCCCCCGCTACTTAATGGATCCAATTGGCTTCCAGAGAGTGGTAGGGGATGTTTTATCCCATGTCGATGGCCTTTCAGCTGATTCCCTGGTGGCCCGCTGGAATGCGGAGTTAACCAGAGCTATTGACTGTCTGGCTCCGAAGCGCCCTCTCAGATTGCATGGAGCCCGGACAGCCCCGTGGTTTTCCCCGGCACTGAGGGTGATGAAACAGTCATTGAGACGGCTAGAGCGCCGGTGGCGGAAAACTCATTTTGAATCAGACCGGACACGGGCTAGAGCTCAACTTCGAGCCTACCAAGTGGCAATGGCGACGGCGAAGAGGACCTTCTTCACCGTCTCCATCGCATCTGCAGAAAACAGCAGCAGGAGACTCTTCCAGGTGGTTCGCAATTTAGCGGAACCACCTGCTCCATCCGGGCCCAGTATGGGCCACATGATCTCCTGCAATGATTTTGCAAAGTTTTTTGCAGATAAAGTCGCTCAGATTCGGGAAGAGGTAGACTCCACCGTGGGAGCAGGGTCGGGGCAGGGGAGTGCTAGAGTCCTGTCTAGTCAAGTTTTGTGGGATCAATTTCAATCTGTTACCTCCGAGGATGTGGACAGGCTGCTTGGACGAGTGAAACCAACCACCTGTCTCCTTGATCCTTGCCCATCCTGGCTTATAAAAGCTAGCCGGGAAAGGCTGGGCGATGGGCTTCGCGGGTTGGTAAATGCTTCTCTCCATGAGGGAGCCTTCCTTTGTGGGGGACAGGAGGCGGGCGGGTGTGGAGGACTCCCTGGTCCTGAATGGGGTAACTGTGCCCCTGAAAGACCAGGTGCGCAGCCTGGGAGTCATTTTAGACTCACAGCTGTCCATGGAGGCACATGTCAACTCGGTGTCCAAGGCAGCTGTTTATCAGCTCCATCTGGTACGCAGGCTGAGTCCCTACCTGCCCACTGACTGTCTCTCCAGAGTGGTGCATGCTCTAGTTATCTCCCGCTTGGACTACTGCAATGCGCTCTACGTGGGGCTACCTTTGAAGGTGACCCGGAAACTACAACTAATCCAGAATGCGGCAGCTAGACTGGTGACTGGGAGCGGCCGCCGAGACCACATAACACCGGTCCTGAAAGACCTACATTGGCTCCCAGTACGTTTCCGAGCACAATTCAAAGTGTTGGTGTTGACCTTTAAAGCCCTAAACGGCCTCGGTCCGGTATACCTGAAGGAGCGTCTCCACCCCCATCGTTCTGCCCGCACACTGAGGTCCAGCTCCGGGGGCCTTCTGGCGGTTCCCTCACTACGAGAAGCCAAATTACAGGGAACCAGGCAGAGGGCCTTCTCGGTAGTGGCTCCCACCCTGTGGAATGCCCTCCCACTAGAGGTCAAAGAGAACAACAACTACCAGACCTTTAGAAGGCATCTCAAGGCAGCCCTGTTTAGGGAAGCTTTTAATGTTTGATGGATCTCTGTATTTTAATGTTTGATGGATTTCTGTGTTTTAGAATGTCTGTTTTGTTGGAAGCCGCCCAGAGTGGCTGGGGGAACCCGGCCAGATGGGCGGGGTATAAATAATAAATTATTATTATTATTATTATTATTATTATTATTATTATTATTATTAACCATTTAATTTTTTGCTTCTAAGGGGAGGCAGCTGCCCCCTTCTGCCCCCCCCCGGCTATGCCTATGCAGATGATACTACCATAATGGGCCTAATTGCAGGCGGAGATGAAACAGTGTACAGGGTGGAGGTTCAAAAAGTATCTACATGGTGCTTAGAGAATAACTTGCACCTAAATATTAATAAGACAAAGGAGATGGTGTTGGACTTCAAGAGGAAGAGAGGGGAACCTGCCCCGTTGTATATCGGGGGAGCTGTGTGGAGAGAGTCTTCTCTTTTAAATTCCTAGGTGTTTACCTTCGTGAGGACCTCACTTGGAAAATCAACATAACTCAGGTGGTCTGAAAGGCCCAACAGAGACTCCATTTCCTCAGGGTTTTGCGAAAGAATAATGTTAAACAACAACTGGTGAACTCCTTTTACTGGTCCACAATAGAAAGTGGCCTTTCATATTGTATCACAGTGTGGTATGCTGGCCTGACAGCCATGGACAGAAAGTCTCTACAGAGGGTGGTGAATGGGCTGTCCCTTGAGTCTACTAGATGACATAACAAGGGATCGTTGCCTTAGGAGAGCGAGAAAAATTCTCAGGGATGACTCACACCCCGTCCATCACCTCTTTAATCTTCTACAATCAGGCAGGAAATATAGAAATATAATCAGCCGTACCAACAGGCTAAAAAATAGCTTCTATCCGTGGGCTGTTAGGCTGCTAAATGAAAAATAACATAGCGAAATTGACTTGCGAGGTGGTGTGTTGTTTGATAAGAGATTGAGTGTTGGGGGTGGGGTACACAGGTTGTACAATGACAATAAAAGTATTATTATTATTATTATTATTATTATTATTGTCACACCAGTCCATGTTCAGTAGTCATGACCAACTGTCAGAATGCTAGTCTTGGGCTAGCATCTGGGTCTGCCTGCCTGATGACTAAAAACAGGGCACAAAATATAAAAATAAAAATAAAAATTGCAGATTCTGATAGGACAAATCCATAATTCTTTGTATGTTGGAGTTTGGGGAGAATATAGAATTTGGGGACACAGATAATCAGCATTCCTGTTTTAGCACTAACATCTGGGCTCTGTGAAGTGTTATGAAGTTTTCTAACAGTATCCTGACTTGATTTTTAAAAAAACAAAAAACCTGAATGCATTGCAATGCATCTTAAAAATTAAGAGCAGCAGCTGTATGTCCCCCTCCAAACAAGTTTTGTATTTTTTTTAAAAAAAGGGTCACATACAAATTTAAAAAGAAAAGAGAATTGACAGTACAAAGTTTGTTGTTTCTTTTAATGTAGTTGAAAGGATATTCCTTTGGATGTCTGTTACCAATAGATGACTGGATGTTTGAAGGCTCTTCAAACATCTGTAATGGTTGTGGCTTCTCAGCACATGAACACTCAGCAAAACAGATGCACCAGGGGTGGACTTTGATCTTTCAATTTCATCTGTGGCCTCTGTGAGGCCAAAATTCAGTGCCCCTCTCCACCTCTCGCCTTCCATTCTGTCGTGCTGCCCTAAATTCACCTCTGGGTGCATGTGTTTAACATACATAATCCTATATATGTGCTTTTTGTTCCTTTCTCCTACACCAAACGAATTTCCTAATGTTGAGCTAAAACAGCTTATGGATATAAACATGCATGAAAAACACAATTAATTATAACTTTGCAAGGAGTTAGACCAGGCATCCCCAAACTGTGGCCCTCCAGATGTTTTGGCCTACAACTCCCATGATCCCTAGCTAACAGGACCAGTGGTCGGGGAAGGTGGAAATTGTAGGCCAAAACACCTGGAGGGCTGCAGTTTGGGGATGCCTGAGTTAGACTTTCAGTGATGCCGTAGGGGTTCTGTGAAACATCTTTTTGTTCTTGTGATTAAGAGATGACTCTACCACATGTCTAAACCTACCTCACTTTCAGTTAACGAAGATATCAAAATGGAGGTTACAAAAGTCATTCTTCTCTTGTATAGTACATTTTTACTCTTCTATCACTATTATTTCAGAGAATGACTGGCTAAGAACTTGTGCATTTTGAGACGGCTGCTATTTTGGGGAGGGATTCAGTCATGTATCAGCAAATTCAGGTGCTACAATTAAAGCTGATTTGGCACTTTCGCACAGCAAGTGTGCTTCCCCCCCAAACTGGTATTTAAAAAACAAACCAACAATTTTAATTGGTTTTTAAACAAATACAATAACCATTAAACCCTACTACCTTTGGACATAGACTTAGGCTCCACCCTGTGCCACAGTGAATTACTAGGCTGCTTACTGACCACAGCATGAATAGCGATAGCTCAGCAATGGAAGAACCAGACTGAAATATCCCTGAACATACGGGAAAATAATATCTGGGATACAACGATGTCCGAGCATCTCACAAGACACAGGAGGGCAATTAAAGGCATAACAAATAGAGGCACCTTCCAAGAAATGTAGACCCCCTTCTTTAACTATATTAATGACCAAAATCAAAACTGGTCTTTTGTGGTAAGGAAAGTATTGGGGAAATACTTGGGGAAAGTGTGGAATAAAATTGCTTGAAACAATCTTATATAAACTCCCTGTAAACAAACTCAAAGCTCAATAAAGAACCAACATCATCTAACATCCTTGCAAATGTTATGCAAACAAACAAGAATGAATTATCAGTAGACAGGTTGTCTGAAACTGACCCCTGCATGACACCCAGAGCTGACAAACAGTATCTTTTCACTTTGGGGGATATTGTTAATGATTTTGAGGTCAACTTTCAAGTAATTTCGGGCATACTCGGGAGATTTTTTTGCTGAGTTTTTATATTATATTCCTTCAACTGTTTCCTGGCAGAATTGTGGGTTTCTGCACATAATAAGATCAACCGGCATATGAATTAAAATAAAAAAGAAAACTAGTCAGTTCAGTGGCCAGCTGGCCAGGGGTGGAAGAAGGGGGTTGCGGTGGGTGCGGGCTGCCCCGGGTGTCACCACTGACGTGGGTGACAAAATGCTGGGCGGCACTCACAGCAGGGCCTCCTGGGAGTGAGGTGATGGCTTGGGCGCGCACAGGCTCCGCACTGAACGGTCTGCCTACTGCCTCCTCCCAGCTGTAGGGTGGCTGAGTGAGAGAAGGCAGGCAGACTCCTTGGAGGCCCCATGGAGTGCCCTGCCCCATCTTGCCCTGCCCAGCAGGCAGCTGGCCTTGCATCTGGGCACACGCCGTACAAGACGCCCAATTGGCTTGCTCCGCCACTGCATCTGGCATGGCTGTTACTTATCTTTAGTGATGTGCAGATTGAAAATGAGATGAGTCATTATTCCACTCAGGGGTCGCCTGGGGTTGGGGGGGACTCTGCCTGTCCGTGCAATGGGCGGTGTTAGCTGTTTTCAGAACACTTTCACTGCAATCCTATATATGATTGCTAAGAAGTAAGTTCCCCCATGTTTATTGCAACTTACTTCTAAGACAGTGTGCAAAGGACCACAGCTAGGTGCTCCAGTTCTCTTCGACCTTTTTGCCTAAATTGGCCACTCCAACTTCTAGATAGCAGGACTAAATTCTCTTCTAGAACAGTTTTAGGCATTTCAACTACCAAAGTACAAATGCTAACATTAGATTAGCAGAGTGCCCAGCACCCAATGTCAAGTTCATCATTTCATCTGACAAACCGTAGACCACTTCAAATGCATAGAGACAATGCAATCAGTGCATCATAATAACCTCACTCTAAACATTTTAACAGCACCAAGGAAAGGATATTATTTTCCTTTGCTTACTTTGATGTAATATTGACACTTTGTTTTGATAATGTTTGGCAGTGGCTTTTTAAAATTTTAGCATTTACTGACATTATATTATCATTCTGTCTGATGCCCTAATTTTCTGAAAATCCAGGCCGATGTTAGAAAAAAAAAATTGTTTTGAGCAATTACTGATACGATATGTCAAAAATTCACAGGAATGAATACTGAATACCACAAAGCTTACTTATTATAAATCAGAACATGTGTGACTCAATTCACAAATAAAATAAATATATTTGTCTTCTAAGTTTGCTTTGCATATGATTAATTTCTTTGGTACACAAGGATGGTCTAAAAGTAACTTCCAGAGCTGCAAGCGGAAGACCTTCAGCACACGGAAGTATCACAAACAAGTCCTCAGCTCTTTGCATCATACATCAGTATCTCTTATCTGGTAGACTTTATTTACTTAACTATTGTGATTTCAGAAGAATACCACTTTACTCAGTGGTGACTACTGGCCTTCGGGTCTGGTGGGGCAGAAACCATGGAACAGGCACAGGCAAACTCGGCCCCCCAGATGTTTTGGGACTGCAACTCCCATCATCCCTAGCTAAGAGGACCAGTGGTCAGGGATTATGGGAGTTGTAGTCCCCAAACATCTGGAGGGCTGAGTTTGCCTACCGGTATGCCTGCCATGGAGGCTAATGACAGATGGAGCCAGAGCCAATGATGAGCAGAGCCATTTCTAGTTTTGTTCTCATCCTCTCTCCTGATGAGTTTTGAAACACTGAGATGAAGAGGAGGGGGAGACTAACAGGCAGTGAAAGGATTGCAGGAGACAGGCAGGAAGGAACTGGCTGAGGGCAGACTGAGGTTGATGGGACAATGTGTTGTTTTCCTCATTGGACCTCCTACCATTGCATTTACTCAAGATGTTTCTTTATTGACTATGCTTGTAGAGGTCTAGGGTTGTTTTCAAAGGCGCTACTCAGCCGACAGTAAGCCATCTGCCCCTGGAACACAGAAGGAAGCAATTTTCAGCAGTTCTGTTTCTCCCCTCAAACCTCTCCCGGTGCTTTCTGCAGAGCCATAGTACCTGCCACATTCTTAGGAAAACAGGAAGATACCATTTCAGAAATAAACAACTATATGACATTTAGAAGACATCTGAAGCAGCCCTGTTTAGGGAAGTTTTTAATGATTCATGTTTCAATGTATTTTTAACCTTCTGTTGGAAGCCACCCAGAGGTAGCTGGGGAAACCCAGTCAGATGGGTGGGGTGGAAATAATTTATTATTATTATTATTATTATTATTATTATTATTATTATTATTATTTGCTCCATGCATTGACCAGCAAGGGCACTTTAGGGCAGTGACTCTCTAGATACTTTCCAGATGTTGGACCCCAACTTCCATCAGCTCCAGTCAGCATGGCCAACGGTTAAGAGTGATGGGATCTATAGTGTAATAGCATCTGGAGGGCACCATGTTGGCTACACAATTTCCCAGCTGTACCCGGAGAAGACGGGGTCTAAACTGGAACCTTATATATGAAAAGTAAGTGCCTTGCCATTGAGTTGCGGTCCTTTCCCTATGGAGGTGCCTGGGATATGAGATGCTCAGTGAGATTCATGCATACAAAGCATGAACTCTATCATTGACAGACGACCCTTTCCCTAAAGACAAAGGTTGTTTGGTTACTAAAACCCTCTTCCCCCTCCTCTGCAGTGCACACACTTCCTTTCCAAAGGGAAGGCAGACATGAATGAATCTGACTGTACTGTGTCGGAATCTTGTAGAGTCCCAATATAACTCTCTCCATTAAATGAGAGTGGCTCTCTTAGCAGCTGGGTGGCTTGGAAAGAGCTAGCTACTGTGAGAGGAACTGAAATTCAGACCTAAAATGTGCAAAAATTGAAAACAGGTGCCATAACGATTTTTGCGGCACTCCTCTATTGGCGATGTACAATATGTTCATCTACGATTCTCCCAGCAAGAGTGTCAGTTGCTTTTATACTCCAGCATGGTTTTCTCCTGAATCTTCATTACTTCTGTTTTGTTTCCCCCCACAATGCTGCCATGGCTGCTATGCAAGTCAAATGGAGGTAAGCTATAAATACCATTTAAGCTACCTTCCTGGGTGACAGACTACCAGGATAGCATAAATCTTCAACAAATCCCAAGAGATGACAAGAATTCACTTAGATTTCACCCCCCCCCCCAGCCTCTTCAGAGATCGCTGAATTTTGCCCATTGCTGAATGAGTAGTCTGACATTTTATCAGCTCTGGGTTTATTTGTATTGACAAGACAATAAAAATTCTTGTCTATCACTGTCACCTTTAGCTCTTCAGTTGACTCCAGAGGAGTTTAATGGCGGCAAGTGGATAATGATGATGAAGAAAAGAGTACAAATGTAATGGTCTGTGAATGCTGTGTGCAGTTTGTCATGACTGTTGACAACACATGTGCATGTAGATATTGCATTAATCAATCTATCTAGTTAGCTGCAGCCAAAGCAGCTATCAATTAGTATCCACTACAATATTCTATGGGGACCCAGGTGGCGCTGTGGGTTAAACCACTGAGCCTAGGGCTTGCTGATCAGAAGGTCAGCGGTTCGAATCTCTGTGACGGGGTGAGCTCCTGTTGCTGCCAACTCCCAGCTCCTGCCAACCTAGCAGTTCGAAAGCACGTCAAAATGCAAGTAGATAAATAGGAACCGCTACAGCGGGAAGGTAAACAGCGTTTCCGTGTGCCACTCTGGTTTGCCAGAAGTGGCTTTGTCATGCTGGCCACATGACCTGGAAGCTATACGCCGGCTCTCTCGGCCAATAATGCGAGATGAGCGCGCAACCCCAGAGTCGGTCACGACTAGACCTAATGGCCAGGGGTCCCTTTGCCTTTACCTTTACAATATTCTATAAGCATACATCTCCTTTATTTAGATGTTTTCTAGCCTGCCTTTCTTCATGAATGATGGGGTAAACCATTTGAAGCTATGATAAAACAGAACGATGGAATAGATAATAGAATTTATATAATAAAACAGGTTAATAGAATGACACATTAAAACAAGGGCAATTGAAACAGATCAGTTTCTAAACCACAAGCAACCATATCTTAGTACCTGGTCTATACACTAACATCCTAGGAATGTCTGAGCTAAATCAATACTTTTCCAGCTGGCATCAAAATGCAAAAAGAGACAGTATGAGCCATATCTCAGAGGGGAAAGCATTCCCTAGAAGGAGACCCTTTCTCATGTTGCGGTATAATAGACCTCACCTGGTGACAGAGTACCAAGTGGGCACTTCCCTGCTGATATTAATACATAAGCAGGTTGATATAAGTGGCCCCATATGTAGCCAAAAAGTCACCATCCAAAGAAACATGAGCTGCCAACAGGCTGACAGAAATCCCATGATTTGCAGAAATACAACAACAACAACAAAAATCTTAATATTGATTGGAGATATTCCAGTCAGGACAGAGCACGATCAATGACCATGGAATGTTGGAATGGAGAATGAAACATAGGAAGCTGCCTTCTATTGAGTCAGAACATGGGTCCATCTAGCTAAGCGTTGTCTAGACCTAGACTGACTAGCAGCAGTTATCCAGTGTTTCAGATAGGTTTCTCCCTCAACTTTACCTGGGTACGCTAAGGATTGAACCTGGGACCATCTGCACGCAACGCAGATGCTCTACCACTGAGCTATGGCCTGTCTCCAAATGGGGGAAATGTATGTGTAGCATGGTGGTAGAATGGAGTATCTATTTTTGGAAACACAAGAGAATTATGCGGAGCTATCAGCATTCACATGTGAATAGTGTTATTCACCTTTTTAAATGAACATTTCCTGCTACAGAGAAGGGGGGGGTTGTTGCTTACAGAAATGTATTTTTACCTGCCTTCTCTTCCTAAGGGGAAGGTGGACATCTGAAACTCATATAAAGCTCTTCCTTGTCCCCCTCCCCCCGGGCCAACTTAAATTATTCTAAAGCCAAACAAATAGATATTGCCAGGATGCAATCAGTTAGTTTTTCTTGGTGGGCTCTTTTCTATATGAATTATTTCCATCTTGGGATTTAAAGACCTCTTGTATATTTTGAAGTCATGTTCATTCCCCTTCAGCTCTCTTTCACTTCTCAGGACCATTCAGGCAAATCTTATTTCAGGGATGAGGAACACTGTTTTATAGTTCTCTCCTTTTTCTAGGATTACTGAAACTTTTTGTTGGTTTCCTCACATCTTTAACTGAGGAAGAAACTTATTTACTTCCTATTTTGCTTTAGGTGAAATCCAGCAAGAAACTAAGAAAATGTGGGAGGAGGGTCAACTCTCATCAAAAGTCTTTCATTCCCTGAATGTTCCTCAGATGTTTCATTGGAGGAGGTGCTCCAGAATTTGCTACAAATATTGCTGCTTCTGATCTTTTTAGTCTAGACGTAGAGCAGACTCCAAGAATTTTATACTTTCCAAATATTCTGGATCATATCTTACATCAACACTAGCAAGCACAGCCATAGTTGTAGCACAAAACATCTGGAGGGCTGAAGGCTGGCAGAGACTGATGCAGACAGTGCTTAAGCAGCAATCCCTTATTGTCCATTATGGTGAAATAATCAATTAGAAATCCTCTCATAACTTCTGAGGCCTTGTTCACCTCCCCATTCCTTTCCCTTTCACTCATTTAGAAGGCCAGGGAACATTGTTTTAGTTAAGAGTGGTTTGGTATTGGTTCCAACCAATTGGTTCCTGAGGGAGTTGTTCAGTTAGTACTGGGACCCCATTTATGGGTTGAGAAATTGTGCTCAATTGCAAAGCATTTTCTTCTCTTTGCTATAGCTATTTTAAAATCTGTTTATTCTGATGTTAGGGCTGGTAAACATTTTCAGGAAAAGGGAAAGAGTTTTATATGTTGCCATCTTCACATACATGTGAGAGCCAGCGTGGTGTAGTGGTTTAGAACCGGGTTCGCGTCTCCGCTCCTCCACATGCAGCTGCTGGGTGACCTTGGGCTAGCCACACTTCTCTGAAGTCTCTCAGCCTCACTCACCTCACAGAGTGTTTGTTGTGGAGGAGGAAGGGAAAGGAGATAGTTAGCCGCTTTAAGACTCCTTGGGGTAGAGATAAAACTCTCCCTCCTCCTCCTCCTCCTCCTCCTCCTCCTCCTCCTCCTCCTCCTCCTCCTCTTCTTCTTCTTCTTCTTCTTCTTCTTCTTCTTCTTCTTCTTCTTCTTCTTCTTCAATAAATTGTTTATTACTATGTAGGGTGTTCTAGAACTGAGACAAGCCTCAGTATAGGACAGTGAGTGCTCAAATTGGCCCCTGACAATAAAATACTATAAAAAACCCAACAAAAAAACCCAACCAAGATTAGAAATTGAATTACTCATTCCAGCCACAGGGAAAGGATTATATCTGTACACAGTGCCTCCAAGTGCCACTGACTCTTAGTCAGAAATACAGTGATAAGGACAGATCCAAGGAAACTAGCTGCAGAAAAGACATCAGGTAACAGTCTCCTTGGTGGGCCATCTGTACTTTTAACAAATACTTGTGGGGTTCCATCACAGCACCTTAATAACTTTTACATTCCTTGGATGGCCCATAAAACATCTCAAGCAGCATTTAACTTTGCCAGTTATTTCCTATTCTAATTATAGAAGTAGGAAGCATTGGTTCCCAGATGGTACAGCCCTTGTCAAACGCTGGTTTTTTAATGGTGACCACTGTGTGCAACTTGTCTCGAGTGTGTCTCTTTTCATCACAGCAAGAGCCGCTTTTCAGATTCAAATCCTCTCGAGCAGCCAGTTGGCTCATTTAAATGTTTTATAGGGCTCTATATACTCCCCTTATCGGAACTTCAGATCCATACCATTACTCTGCAGAGTCCTTAACACACAAGGGATGTCTACTTTCCTCTAACATCTGTGCAAGCAACACTTTCAGCCAATAAACCTTCGTGGCATCTTATCTAATGTGTTCCTCCACAGATTTCTGGGAAGACACAGCGCACAATACACACACTCCACCCTTAAAAAAACAAAACACCCCACAGTAAATAAAGCTAGCAGAACACACACACACACACACCTGTTTTTATGAGGTAGTCATATCTGTAAAGAGTTTAGTATATGTGTCCCTTGTTACTGTAGGATGGTTTTTGGTGGATCAACTAGAATAATTATCTTGATTGGTTGGTGGTCAACACAGTTTTAATGAGATCCTGGGGGAATCTGAAATGAATTTGTCTAATGCAATGCTGCTGGAATTATTATTTGTTTTACTATGATGTCTTTGATAAAATATTACATTATTTATTTGTGTTCCTGGCATCTCTTGTTCTCCCCCCCCCCCTTTTCTATTTTCTTTTATTTTGGTTCATTGGCACTCCATCTGCAGTGACATCTACTTGCAGAAGCAATATGCCCAATGATGCCATTGAAATATCGGCGGAGAGGGGGCATGCCTAATACTCCCCGTGGTGAACCATCCATCCCTATTTCCCTGTGCCAACGGAAACACGTGTTATTTATTCCATGGGCTCTAGAGGGCAGCATCTTTAGAAGCTGTCGCTGGCACAAATGGTTCAGTATAAAGGAAAGCAGAAAGGAACAATTACAGCCAGGACACCTTGTCTGCTTATTGTGATTATTTTCAAAAGGGAAAGCAGCGTTGCTGGTCTCTACATTTATCCCCAAGACCAAAAATATCTCAGTAATGGATTCAACCTTAAGCAGGCAAGAGAAAAAAGAGGGAAGGGGGAGGACAGGGAGAAAGAATGCATATTGATTTTCTAAAAGACGCCTGGAATGCTGTTATTTTCCAATTAACGCTCAGCATTAGAGAACAATCCAGTGAAAAGAAACAGCTAAGCATAAGCAGTCTGCAGTAGCACTTTTGGCATTTTTTTTTAAAAAATAAAACGCATGATTTGCTATTCTTCCTAACTTTGGTTCCCCCCCCCACTCCCTCTTCCTCCAAAAAATAGTAATTTGAAGTTCATACCAGATGCTCATTTGATGTAAACTAGAGCCGGATTTGACTTCTTTGACCCGCAATTGCTTCAGTAAAGACAAACTGATCAGCACCAGCGGAAGGGCTGTTTCTGAATGGTTATATGACAAGTGATATATTGATATAATAGACACAGTGATGCTTTCAGCATTTGCTAACAGGATGACCGGCTAGCTCTGTTTTCACCATTCTTACTTTGAATAGAACAAACTCTTCCCTCTGTCCTGATGGCACTGTCACTCCGTGTTTTTGTACATGTGTGTCTAACCAGTTGTCTGCACATCCCCAAGTGCACTGTCTGGACACTGGGGCCAACCATGATTGAACCCTCCTCTGCCCCACCAACCCCACCCCAATACCTGAACAGTCCGTCCATGGTTCAAACTTTGATATGAGCCTCAAACACAATCAAAAACACAAAACCTTGTTCACGGAGCAGAAAGTACACAGGTGACAAGGGTCAATCAGAGGATGACTCAGTCTCTAGGTAAATAGGACCAGGATTGAGAAGACCTTAAGTGGCCTTGCCAGCTAATGCTTGGCGGATGAGTGGCAGCATAGCAGATAGATGTCTTTGCTACCATCACCACACATTACCTGTAAAAAAAGAAAATGAAACCTCCTCTGTGCTCTTGATTTCTTTTCAAGCAAGACAAATGCCACCTAACTATAGTTGTTTATCCTCCCACTTCAGTTTACTTCAGATCCTACAATGCCATTAAAACGGGAGTACAGGATGCCTCATTGCATCTGTGTCAACGGCACCTTATTTTTCCAAGTCTGAGTCAGTATTGATTTAGTCCCCATCAGAGCTAGTCTGTCACTTCTGTGTTATATACAATATCTAGCTAGGATCCTGTGGGTTCTAAGTACTGTAAACTATAAGGAATAGAAAGCAGCAATGAAAGCCTCCATTAGGCAATTATGAGAACCTAGCTTTGCTATTTGAATTGGAGCATAGATTTCATTTTTATTCAAAATGGGTGCTTTCAAGTGAGTACATTTCTAAAGTGCTTATCACTTCAGATCTGACAGTTTTATTTTTATTTTTTACATTTGGAAAGGTATTGGTTGCTTTTATTACAATTTCCCTCCCATGGGATTTTTGTGTGTTTGCTTATGTTCCAATTCAGGAACTATTGATAATCAGTATATATCTATATCTAAATTTAAAGATTTATATAAATTAAAGTACAAAATGATTATAAACCAAATTGTTTCTAGTGCATGTGTTAATATTCAGTTGCCATGTTTATTCACAGTTTATAATTTCATATAAATATTTACCAAATGCAATTAAGCACCACTAATAGTTTACTCTGCAGTTTAAGCATATTCTAGCTCATAATATTTATCCATTCTATGGTGACTCATATAGTATTGGACTATTATAATTCTTGCTGTTTTTACCTAATTCCATATTAGTTTGTCTTGTTTTAGATGTGTTGCCTAAATAATTTTCTGCTATGACATAAATGATGCTGGTTGACCTGCAACTTGTATATGAAATTGTTCAGACCACTTAGTTTGGATTGTCTCCTCTTGGATCACCAGAGTCCTAACAGATGAAGATCTTTCCCATTACCCCCCCTCCCCCCCTGCAAATGTTGATGCCAGAGACTGACCTGGCTCTTCCTCAGAGTCACAACCACTGGGATACAAGTTTTAAGATTTGTGCCTCTACTGGAGTTCCCTGCCTTGATTACTTAGACTTCCATTAGTGGGACATTAGTTGAATCCCATGCTATGAGCTTTAAATCAAAAGAACACAGATGTCATTTCAGTATCTAGTATTATCTGGGAGAAATCCCTTCTTGATCTCAAATGTTACAGTTTATGTTGGTTTCTATTCCTCTCACTGTGCAGTCACAAGACTGTGTTTATGCTTTCCACAGATTGTTGGAATCACGGGAGCGGATGTTTGCTGTATTCTGTTTCTGTCTGTTGTTTTTCTTCTTCGGACTTCTCTCGGCGAGAGGAGACATGCTTCCTTTTGTTCTGCCTTATACTTAGAAATAAAACTAGCTTGTAGCACACACCTCTGCCTCAGTCCTTCTGCGTTTTACTCTGATCTGAATATGTGCCTGGTGTCTAGGAGGCACGGGTCATGAATACGTCGGAGAACCAGGCTGGAAACATTCCTGAGCTATGCCTGGGGGATCGTCGTCGCCCCCCCCCCCGCCCCTTGCTGGCTTCCAACAGTTTAATGACAGTGCTGTTGTCTGTAAGCAAAACTCATCTTTGACAAAATGGTTTGAACCTGACAGCACCCTGTGTATAAGGTGTCATTGAATTATGGCCACCTCTCAGGTCCATCGTGCCCAGGTCACATCAGAGAGCTCCTGCTGCTCAAGGTTGGTTTTGGAGGTGCAGAAGGAGGAAGGAAAGGCCCATTATACCAGCAGCATCCTGCTTGTGGTTCATAGGATTCATCCCAGTAAACTAAGATCAGAGAGTCATGTTCCTGATATCTCAACATTTCCAATGCCAAAAACATTAGGGAGAAAAATCTTCCCTAATGCAAAAGAGTCACTACTGAGGGAGCTTTCACATTAATATGTGTAATACTCAGAACCTCTCATAAATGCATCCAGCTCAGTTTCAAGATGAGGAATATTCTTTGCTCGGGATGATCTCTGAATTGAATTACTCTGGTGTTTATTAATATTTAGGAATGTTAGACATGATCTAGCCAATTTAACACTCTCAGTAGGAAAGTTTTCAGCACATGTTTAACTTTCCAGTTGAAATCAATGCCCTTGACTTGGGGCTGAATCATTCCAATTCTTTAGATCTTCACCCAAAATATATTAATGGAAAGCTTGTCTGACTTTCATTTGTTTCGTTTAGTGGATTAATTTAAATGGAAAAGCCTAAAGTGAATATTTGTTTGAACTCTAATAAGTAGTGACAGATATGAACTTTGAGTACATAGCTTTATTACATTGGGAAGATTCATGAAACTGGTTATCATGATAAAAACCCACCATTACCTGTGTTAAAGTGGATAAGAGACAGGCTTACAAATCATGCAATGTTAAGCAAATCATTTTACTCCTGAACCTAATCTCTCTCCCATTCCTATACACATTGTCTGGTGTAATTAAAATCTTTTAAAGGCAAGGACCAGGTTTCCTTTTCAGTATCCATGCCAAATGCAACAGTGCCCCAATCTCAGCTGGCACTTCAGGGCACAACTTACACATAACAATCTTAAAAAGAATTGTCAGGTCACTGAGCTCATATCATGCATAGATGAATAAGCAGCAAAAAAAGGTTGCAAGTGGCAAGTGCTGGCAATTTTTCTGGATTTTAACTGGTGAACTGTGAAAACAAGTACATGCAAATGGATTGATCATTTTGTGAATTGTGTGATCTCTATTGCATATTCTTCAGCTGAAATTCCTCCCCCACCCACCCCTTCAAGTTGCATCTGATTATTAGATGCTGTATTTTTGATTTTATATAGTTAAAACAGCATCAAGACTCAAAGTGAAATCCCTAAATAAATGAACATTTCCCAGAGCATTTATGAATGGCTGGCTCTGTGACAGATCACTTGTGCAGGCAGAGCAAGGGGTCATAATTTCATAGGATTAGCCTTGACACTGCAATCCTGCGCATGTTTATTTGTGTTGAGTGGGGCTTACTCTGCAGTAAGTGCATTTAGGATTGCAGCCTGGAAATCTCTGTTAATGGCCTCTTACAAATTAATCTCAATCCTTTTTAGTATGAAAAAGTACAACGTCACCAGCAGTATTACAGAATTTATGGAATATATTACATTAGCAGATGTCAGGGAGAAATTGCCCACATAGGGCATGCCCCAATGACTGTATTTTTGCAATGTTAAATTTAATTATTGCACATAGCAAAAACCTAGCTGCTATATTCAAAGCATGACTGATTAAGAAGGCTAAAATGATATTTTAGGATTGCACAGCAGTATCACTGGGAAAATCTAAAATCCAGCACCTGATCCTCAGACCTGTACTCCACTATGCCTAATAATGGTGTGCATTCCATATATTGCTGAAACTGTGGTCCTTCAGCTTTTTTTGGACTCCGACTCTCATCAGCCCCAACCAATATAATAGATGAGGTTGTGGGAATTGTAGCCCTGCAACATCTGGAGAGCCAAAGGCTAGCCAACCAGTCTTATGTATTTGGTTGAACTCATGGGTAGGCAAACTAAAGCCTGGGGGCCAGATCCAGCCCAATTGCCTTCTCAATCCGCCCCGCGGACGGTCCAGGAATCAGTGTGTTTTTACATGAGTGGAATATGCCCTTTTAGTTAAAATGCATCTCTGGGTTATTTGTGGGGCATAGGAATTCGTTCATCCCCCCCTCCCCAAATATATATAGTCTGGCCCCCCCACAAGGTCTGAGGGACAGTGGACCAGCCCACAGCTGAAAAGGTTTGCTGACCCCTGGTCTGTTTTAGGATACTTAACCCGTCAACCTATAACTGGGTAGAATTCAACAAATGAGACCTGCTAGTGGAAGCCTTTGCAAGGACTTTGGCTTGTGCAAGGGGATATTTCCCTGCTCTTTTCCTGTGTGTGCCCCCAAAATTGGTTTAGGGGCTCTGGAGAACCACCCCCCAGAACAATGTGTTGAAGGAGGAATGGGGAGACTCACTCTGTCTAGCAAGCTGTTTTTTTCTCTGACAATTTTTCATTGTCACCCCACTACCAGGGTTCCATTTATCCTTGATAATAATCCATGTTGTTAATTTGCATTTGTGTTTAGAGATTAGGTAAATCTTTAAATGGAACATGATAGTACGGATGACACCAGAAACATCTTTGCACAAATACAAACAAAAACAAAAACCCAACCACAACTGTCCAGTATTTTTGTTAAATATATTGCATACATTTCAATACAAATATTCCTATTAAGTAAATACTGATATAATTATCATGGCAACTTTCCTTTCAGGGGTTACCAGGGAGCCAAAAACAGTGAAAGAAAACACACCATTGTGCCAAGAAATGATATGGCCTATTTTCATACATATTTAGAGTCAGATGAGACAATGGAGGGGTGTGGGGAATCCAATTTATTTATGGTGCATTGTAGGTGCCTTTAATAATTATAGATAGGAGAAGAAAAACAAAATTTCCAGATTAAAAAGCATAAAGAAAGCTTGTTTGGATTAACATGATACGCTGAAAGCATTCATTTGACTCCTCATCTATCTATAATTTACTGAGCTGCAGAATAAACATACTGTGCCGTTCGGCTGCCGAGGGCTCCAAGTCGTAAATATTTCATTACTTTAAAAATGAATCACTATTAGGTAGGTGTTTGGGTATTCAGGAAAATAAAGTTTTAAATAGTCAAATAAAATTGCTTCTTTTACCTTCTGGGTGATTTGTTTGTTTTTAACAGATTGGAATGGTGAGCAATGCAGTGTCGCCTCTTGGATTCAAATGGAACTGCATGCCAAGCAACTCCTTCATTCCCCACCATAGCTGCCCAGTTTTCCCTTTTCTCGCGAGGAAGCCTATTCAGCATAAGGGAAAATCCCTGTAAAAAAGGGATAACTTGGCAGCTATGTTCCCCACTTTGTCTGTAGAAGCTCTACAGGGCAGAGATGGTCAAAAGATTAGGCAAAACGAGGGGTGAGAGGAAGCCATAGAAAAGCAACAATCATCCAGGTGGAAGAGACTAGTTGCAGACCCACTTCAATGTTAACTTGGTCGTTGTGCATCTTACAGATATTTCTTCTGCTCCTTAAACACTTTAATTCATCTTAACATTTAGAGTTTCCCTGAACAATTTACTCAAGTGCACAGCTTGTTTCATTGCTTGCCTCCAACAACATAGAGATTTGTTTTAGAACTTGAATCTACTTGGTGGCAAGGAATAAAAATTTCTCCTTTTGCCTTGACATAATTTAAGGGGTTCCTTTTTTATTTCTTATTGCCGGTGTCAGTAAATTCATTTCTCTGGTTCCCCACCCCTCCATGTCATGCGTGTTAAATTCTTGATGGTCCTTTCCCCTCTTTTCTAACCCGTTCCCAGTTTTCTCAACACTTTCCTTACAGCATGGTGACCCATATAACACACAGCAGATTGCTTCCAACTTCATGAAAAGTAGGAGCTCTCCATTCATGGAAGGAGAAGTGCGCCTGCAAACAGAGCCATAGCCAGGTGATCTTGCACCCCTTGCAGAACCATCCAGATTGCGCCTCCTAGCCACAGACGAATAAGTTCATCTTCAGGGCCATCTCACCCATTGACTCATTGACTCTAGTGGTGCAGGGCGCCTGGGCGCTGAGGGGGCGCTGAGGGGGGACCCCAGCAAGTGGGGGAGCTGTGTGGCGGCCTCCCTTTTCCCTCTGCCAGCCACGCCACTCAGGGGAGAGCAGGGAGGTAAGCGAGCGGAGCAGGGGCTCTAGGACCCTGCTCCATTCTGCAGCACCAGGGTCATCCCTCACCCCGGCGCTGCGTTTCATTGGTAGTGGCGACGCCACATGGTACCAATGAAACGCAGCACCAGGGTCATCCCTGTTGGCGGGAAGGCTTGGGTGCCTTCCCACAGTCTGGGGCTCTCTCTGCTGTCTCCATGGCTCCCATGGCCTCTGCTGTCGGCGGGAGGGCTCCGACCGGACTGCAGGAGCGGGGCTCTCCCTGCTGGTTCTGCGGGGGAGGGGGGAGAGCCATGAGGGGAAAGGGCTGTCCTTTCCCCTCTCTTAAAACTATGGAGTGGCCGGGACGCCAGGCCTCTCTGCAGGCCGCGCTCTCCCCTTCCCGGCCCTGCGGCTCTCGGCTTAGCCAAGGCGGAGCCCCGAGGCCTTCCGGCACGGGAGAGACAGCAAGCGCCTCAAGGGAAGCCTCCTTTTTTTTAATGGAGGGGAAGAGCTGGAGGTCGAGATTATTTTTTTAAGTGTGGGGGCAGGGGGCGCCCGAGGGATCCCTGCACCAGGGCGCCCGATGAGCTCAAGACGGCCCTGCTCATCTTTCCACCTCTCCTCCAACCCACCCACCCACCCGTCCACCCATTCAATTCACCCTCTATTTAAAACATTTTCTTATGAGACAATAATTGATATTTTTATTTATAGACATATTTATGGACATCCCCTCACCGATTTTGCACGTCCCCTCGCCTGTGCCCCTGGCGGGGGCCCACTTCTCTACCCACTAGCTACGGCCCTGCCTGCAAAAAGCTCAATGCAAATGACCAGTGCTTAACCATGGACCCTGTGCCTTGTGTATTTGTCTGTGTACCTCCCATAGCAAGCCACGGCCTTTCACTGATCACTCACATTCAATTTGTGATTCATTATTAATCCTCCTTCCTTTTCTAGAGGACAACAGCAAGGGGTTGCTGGGTGACTGCATTTTAGCTCTAGAATTCCCACTTGAGGAAAGTTGGCCATGCTGTGAAGATCTACCTCTTCGGGAAGGCTCCTGGGCCTTAAAGTCTGGGTGAAACATTGTTTTGATTCTGATGGAGATGGCTTTTAGCAGACGCTTTGAAATTTCCTCTGCTGTTCTCAGCTTTGCCGTTGTGTTTTTCAGTCTCTGCGTTAGAATGTTGATGCATTTTTAAATATTTTTTTATTGCTATTAGCTGCGGTGGACTCTGCCTGGGGAGAAAGGAGGCTAGAAATGTTGCAAGACAATAAATAATAAATGCTTGTCAGGTATGACTTGAAGAGCAGTGAATCTTCCTGTTGCAGTGTATTGCCATTTAGCTCAATGTCATCTCTAAATTCCATGCTTCAGACAAAAAAGCAACTGGGCACAATCCTTCCAAAACATCACCAAAGTTGCAGTTACAAAGAGGGAGATTTTAAGGAATGGTTGGCAGGATTTTAAAGAAAGAAAGTGCTTATAACAGGCTCATTTTTTATCCCAATGCTTTACCATTTTTGAGGGGAAATGTATGTCTAGTAGTATAAGGAACTCCAGCAACAGCTGCTGCTGGTTGTACATTTAGCTAACCATTTATTATTATTATTATTATTATTACTACTACTACTACTACTACTACTACTACGATGATGATGAAAGGTGACTCTCCTTACAATGGTAGCACACACCATCAGCACATATTGGGTGAAATAATGCCAACCTTTTCAGATAATGTGAAACATGAAATAAAGCAAACTGGCTGACAGTTTAATCCTAAACCCCCTTTATTTCACTGCAAATTATTTCAAAGCAAGTACAGTCGTACCTCCGCTTACATATCCCTCCGCTTACGTAAACTTCGGGATACGTAAGTGGCAAACCCGGAAGTATATTTCCGGGTTTTTGCCACACGCGAATGCGCAGAAGTGGTCCCTCCAGTTGCGGAAACCTCGGGATCCAACCGGAGCTCCGGAATGGATCCCATCCACAACCGGAGGTACCACTGTATGTGTAGGATTAAAGCATGGCACGAGTCCAATCAATGCTTTCACTGAATGTGGTATGAATAGGAATACCTAAATATGAACAAAATGCATTAACATTTGAACTGTTTTTATCTGCTACTCTGAATGTGCTTTACTGATTGTTTTCATGGAAGCCAGTGTGGTGATCTCCAGAAGTTATTGGACTACAACTCCCATCAACCCCATGTCAGTGTGGCCAATGGTCAGGGATGATGGGAGTTGTAGTTCAATAACATCTAGCGGGCACCACATGAGTGGTTGCTGGTTTGGGTTTCAGACTAGGGTGGAATCTACATGCATATAAATAACGCTGTGAAAATGTTTTTTTTAAAAAAAAGTTTTGAAAAAATATATTGAATTTGCCATAGCCCACTATCACCATCTAATGTCACATTTGTATATTGCACTTTACAACACTAAAAATGTTTTATTTGCAGCTGTACAGCTGAGTCCTAGGAATCAGGAGGCCCAGGTCACATCAGTCATGAAGCTCACCAGGTGAACCTAGGCCAATCACTATTTCTCAGACTAACCTACCTCACAGTGCTTTTGTGAAGGTAGAAGTTGGAAGGAAGAGCTTTACAAGCTGCCCTGAGCTCCTTGGAGGAAAGGAAGAATATAAATGAATGGATAACTAATTTTTAAAAATGAATTTGAGGTATGGTACGGTGTTTCCTCTAATGCAGTTTATAAAATATAAATGCTTAATTAAAGTGTGGCAAAATTCACTGTATTCAAACTGTTCAGACTTAACCATGTTCTTTTATTATGAATAATAATACTTTTCAGCCCTGCATTGGCTATTCTGATCAAGCACCACAAAGGGGATAAAGGTCAGTCAAGGAATTGTTAATTCATGATCAGGAGACATAGCAATGGAATAAGCCCTGCAGTTCAAACCCAGAATCTCCTTGGCTGTGAACAAACATTTGACCACATACCACTGGAAGGTATCATTAGCTAAGTGGACTATCTCAATTCTTAACTTGCTGCAATAGTCACTGCACTCTTTATAAGTCTCCATTCTTTTCTAAAAGTATGAAGCCTTCACACAGAGAAGCTGCTCCAGGGTTTTACATCACTTGAACTACTTTGTTGCCATTTGTCTAATCTCAGCACATCATCTCTTTCGCAGCAGCGCATATTAAAAGTGAGCTTGCACAGACTTCGCAGCAGATTGTCCAATTAACTCCTCAGCACCTTGATTACTTTATCAAGCAACCACTTAGGCAGGTGCCACCTTTCCAAATGAGACATTCAATTCAAGGAAAAAGAGGCTGGGTGGGAGAGTTGCCCTCTTGCCCTGAGCAAATTCCAACTTGGGTAATTACATTCCACCTACACGTTCCTCAATCAATTTCATTTGGGTACAACGTTTCATTGAATTCAAAATACCTTCCTGCCTTTATCCATATGGAATATTACTGTTATGTACTGAGCTGAATCCTAGAACAATAGGATTCAGAATCAGCGGGAGCTACCCAATCCAACTCCAGGTGGAAGTGAATCCGCAACCTGATTGGCCTGCTGGAGCAGCCAATCAGGCGGCTGGCAGAAGTGAATCTGCTACCTGATTGGCCTGTAGGAGCAGCCAATCAGGCCGCAGGCAGAAGTCAATCCACAATATAATTGGCCCACAGGTGTAGCCCTGAAGTAGCCAATCACGCAAGGCCCATTGTGTAAATAATGTATATAAGCAGATGGTTTTGGGAAAAGAGCCATTCGTCTTCTCTTCTCCTTGATGAATATGAGCTGAATAAAGAGCATGAAATTCACTCTCGACTCCGAGTATATTTCACTGGCGACGAAGGTGGGATCCTGCTGAGCTGACCGCCACCACGCACTGCACCGCAGCACCGCCACCTGCTGCACCGCTGCATCGCACCGTGCATCCAGGCTTCAGCTCCAGGACCCAAGGAACCCAGAATGGCAACCGACAGCAGCTTCTTGCCATTCAAACCAGCATCAGGAGACTGGGAAGGGTACGCCGCCCGTTTCAACTTCCTCCTGCAAGCGAAAGAAGTCACCAACGATGCCATGAAGAGGGCGACATTCTTCAGCGTCTGTGGAGAGGAGACGTTTGAAATCGCCCGGGCTCTCCTTGCACCTAGAGATGTCGCTACCGTCTCTTACAAAACAATAATGGAACGGCTGAAGGAGCACTTTTCACCACAGCCCTCGGTGGTAGCTTGCCGAAATGCCTTCTACGCAAAGCGGCAAGCCCCGGGGGAAACCATAACTGGGTTTGTGACCTCCCTCCGCCAAGCCGCCCGGTTATGCAACTTCTCAGAGTTGGAGAACATGCTTCGTGACCGCCTCGTCGGTGGCCTGAGGGACGAGATGTTGCAACAACGCCTCTACGCCAAAAAAGACCTCACGTTCCAGATTGCTCTGGAGGAAGCCCTGGCAACCGAAGCCGCCGAGAGGTCAACGCAAGAGGCACGACCGGCCCCGCCATCCCAACCGAGGGTCTACCACGAAGACCTCACCGACGAATCCGAATCTGACAGGGAGGAAGTACACCGAGTACAGCGGCGCACTCAAGCAGCACACACACCACAGCAGCCTCGACGAGAAGGAGGGAACTGTGCAAGCTGCGGGGAGAACCACGAGAGGAGGACCTGTCGTTTCCGCAACGCAGAGTGCAGGCAGTGCAGAAAATTGGGACACATCGCCCGGGTGTGTCGGGCTCGACTCACCCGTCGACAAGCATCAGATGACCGACCCAGGAGCCCCAGGTCACACGGCACCATGCACCAAGGCAACTCGACGGAGATCACGGACTACCAGGTATTCCAGTTGCCCCATCCCAGCACAGAGAAAATTTATATAGAGGTACAGATAGAGGGAGCCCCATGCCGCATGGAGCTGGACACGGGTTCAACTCTATCCATAATCTCGGCCCGAACATTAAGGGAACTGTGCCCTAATGGGGGTCCCAAACTAAGGCCGGCCCCATTCACCCTCCGGGACTTCCAGAAACGTAAGGTCCCTACAATGGGGGTGGGGACCTTCAGGGTGCAATATCGAGGGCGAAAGCAACAATTGGACTTGCTGGTAGTTAAGGGCCCCTACGTTAGCTTACTGGGACTGGCATGGTTTGGACCTCTGGGGCTAGCCGTTACCGGGGTGAACCGCACTAGCTTACAAGTGGACGTGGACGCCATATGCAAAGAGTTTCCAGGGGTTTTCGATGGGGCATTGGGACGATATACAGGACCCCCCATTGCCCTACAGCTAGACCCCGCTGTACGACCCATCAGGCACAAGGCCCGCCGGGTCCCGTTCGCCCTGAAACCCCGCATAGACGAGGAATTGGACCGACTCGTGGAGCAAGGAGTGCTGGAGCCGGTGCCCAACGCCCCCTGGGAAACTCCAATTGTCACACCCGTCAAGCCTAACGGTTCGGTCCGCATCTGTGCAGACTACAAATGCACCATAAACAAGGCTCTCACGGCCCATGCATACCCAGTGCCAGTGGTCAGCCATGTCCTCGCCACCCTGGCTGGGTCAAAAATCTTTGGCAAACTGGACTTGGCCCAAGCGTATCAACAGTTGCCTGTGGACGAAGCCACAGCAGAGGCTCAGACGATTGTGACGCACAGAGGGGCATTCAGAGTAAAGTGGCTGCAATTTGGCGTTAGCGTGGCACCAGGCATATTCCAGAATCTAATGGACTCTCTCCTTAAAGGGATTCCTGGCGTCACCCCCTTCTTCGATGATGTACTGATCGCCGGGCCCACACCAGAGGAATTTGAGGACCGCCTCCGCTCCGTCCTGCACCGTTTCCAGACGGCGGGCCTCAAGGTGAAGCGGGAAAAGTGTTTACTGGGAGTGCCGCAGGTGGACTTTCTGGGATTTAAGGTGGACGCAGAAGGGGTCCATCCAACCGGTGACAAGGTACGGGCCATTTGTGAGGCCCCAGCGCCCAAGAGCAAGCCCGAACTTCAGTCATTCTTGGGACTATTGAACTTTTACCATGCCTTCCTTCCCCATAAGGCAGCGGTAGCGGAGCCCCTACACAGACTCCTAGATAAAAGGGCCCCTTGGGTGTGGGGCCAGCGACAAAGGGCCGCATTCCAGGCAGTCAAGGACTTGCTCGTCTCAAACTCGGTCTTGGCACACTTCGACGAGAGGCTGCCAGTGGTGCTGGCATGCGACGCCTCTCCCTATGGCATCGGCGCTGTCCTGGGACACCAACTCCCGGATGGAAGAGAGGTGCCGGTGGCATACTTCTCCCAGACGCTTGCTGCAGCCGAACGAAACTACTCACAGATTGACAAGGAGGGTCTGGCAATCGTGAAGGGCGTAAAAAAATTCCATGATTTCTTGTACGGGCGGCCCTTTACCATAGTGACTGACCACAAGCCGTTGCTTGGCCTGTTTGCCCCCGAGAAGCAGACCCCCCAAGTGTTGTCTCCACGTGTCCTCAGGTGGTCAATTTTCCTTGCCGGCTACCAGTATGCACTAATCCACCGCCCTGGGAAGGCGATGGGCCACGCAGACGCACTCAGCAGGCTACCACTACCAGAAACAGGCCCCGACCCAGCGCCTGCGCAAGAGGTTATGACCCTGGAGCTGCTTCCCGACCGACCCATTCAGGCACAAGAAGTTGCGCACCATTCCACAAAAGATAGGGTCATCTCCCGGGTCCTGGACTGGGTGTGGCGAGGATGGCCCAGCAGCAGCCCCGGGCCAGAATTCGCTGGCTACACAAACCGCAAACATGAACTGTCGGCCCACAAGGGGTGCCTGTTATGGGGAAGCAGGGTTGTTGTTCCCCAGCCCCTCCGCAAAAGGGTCCTCACAGCCCTACACGAGACACACCCAGGGGTAGTGAGGATGAAGGCCCTTGCCAGGAGTTATGTGTGGTGGCCGGGGATTGACAGAGAGATAGAGGCCTGGGTCCAACACTGCCAGACCTGCCAAGAATCCCGCCCGGATCCCCCAAGGGCCCCAGTCCAGCCCTGGGAGTCCGCCCGACATCCATGGTCACGCTTGCACGTGGACTTCGCTGGCCCCTTCCAGGGAAAAACATTCTTCATAGTGGTGGATTCCTACACCAAATGGCTGGAGGTCGCACTGGTACCGTCCACTTCTACGGCGGCAGCCATCCGGGTACTACGTAAGCTGTTTGCAACCCACGGGCTCCCTGACACCCTCGTCTCGGACAATGGAACCGCATTCACGTCAGAGGAGTTCCAGACCTTCACAGCGCAGAACGCCATCCGCCACATCCGCTCAGCACCATTCCACCCTGCCACCAATGGCCAAGCGGAGCGCATGGTGCGGACCACCAAGGACAGCCTCCGCCGCATAACACAAGGGGACTGGGAATACCGCCTTGCCGCATTTCTTCTAGCACAGCACAGCACCCCAAGCACAACGACGGGCCGGAGCCCAGCTGAACTACTCATGGGCCGGCGCCTTGCAACTAGACTGGACCGACTTCACCCCGACAGAGCTCAGGATGAGGTAGTGGTGGGGAAAGGCAGGAACCCCCGGACATTTGTGGCCCAGGACCCAGTGTATGCAAAGAATTTTGGGGCAGGCCCAGCATGGGTACCCGCCACAGTCACCAAGGTGACCGGTCCCGTGTCGTACGAGGTACTAACGGAAGGGGGGCAATGTTGGCGCCGCCACTGCGACCAGCTACGGCGACGATTCCCAGGAGGAACCCGGGAGGAGAGCGGGACAGAGGGGTCCCAAGGGGACAGCAGGGCAGTGAGGCCTGTAGAGCGAGAGGGGTGGACAGGGGAAGCAGAAGCAGTAGGCACAGAGGGGCGCCCCGAGGCTGGAAGGACACCGGAACCAGAGTCACAACCTAGTGGTTCAGTGGCGCCAGACCAGACAGCCCCGGCACAGCCAGCAGCCTCGGAACACGAGCCAGAACCAGAACCCCTGACCAAGGAACACCCCAGACCACAACGCACACGGAGGCGGCCAGCAGACCTTGGGGACTACGAATGCAACTTCCCGGGCAGGACTGGAACTTAGAGGGGAGGGGTGTTATGTACTGAGCTGAATCCTAGAACAATAGGATTCAGAATCAGCGGGAGCTACCCAATCCAACTCCAGGTGGAAGTGAATCCGCAACCTGATTGGCCTGCTGGAGCAGCCAATCAGGCGGCTGGCAGAAGTGAATCTGCTACCTGATTGGCCTGTAGGAGCAGCCAATCAGGCCGCAGGCAGAAGTCAATCCACAATATAATTGGCCCACAGGTGTAGCCCTGAAGTAGCCAATCACGCAAGGCCCATTGTGTAAATAATGTATATAAGCAGATGGTTTTGGGAAAAGAGCCATTCGTCTTCTCTTCTCCTTGATGAATATGAGCTGAATAAAGAGCATGAAATTCACTCTCGACTCCGAGTATATTTCAATTACCAAAGGGGTTCGTTGTTTTTTTTTAAAAAAAAAGTAGCTGCCTTGATTATGGAAGTAAATTTGATTATAAGGAAAGGGTGAGAGACTAAAAACAGCTTAGGTAGATATTTCTGTGGCTACAATGTATGGCTATTTTTATTATTATCCTCAAAATTATGCCCCTCTCTTAATTTCTCCTTCCTCATTTCTACACTTCTGCCCTTTCTGCTTTTGCTTTGGGTTGCCCTAGGCAAGATAAAGTGAAATAATAATAATAATAATAATAATAATAATAATAATAATAATAATAATAATATAATATACTTTATCTAGCACATTGGCATTGGCGGGGGGGGGGGGTGCATGTGTGTTCATAAAATCCCACGATTTTGCAAAAGCACCAGTTAACCAAAGTGAATAAACTACAGTATAACCAACTTGTGGAATCTATTCTGCTCACATAACCTGAATTTTCTTGTTACTGAATTAATCCCCTCTGCCTAATTCAGAAATCAAGAGTATGGTTTAAAGATTCCAGATTCCATTCTACTCTGGTAGAGTTGCCATATGTGAAGAATCTTCTGGACATACCAGGAATACTGCAGGCGAAACCAGCGTCTGGACGGAAATTGGCAAAAAGGGGAAAAAAAAGTCCAGGGAAATCCGGACATATGTTGGCATGTGTGTTTTTGCACATTTTCCTTAAAAACAGCCCCAAAACATCATTTTTTGCGATTTTGCCAAAAAATCTCAACAACCTCCCCCCAAAAGCTTAGCAGAACATCAGATATAAGCTATGTTTTGTTGTTGTTGTTTAGTCGTTCAGTCGTGTCCAACTCTTCATGACCCCATGGACCAGAGCACGCCAGGCACTCCTGTCTTCCACTGCCTCCCGCAGTTTGGTTAGACATGTTGGTGGCTTTGAGAACACTGTCCAACCATCTCGTTCTCTGTGGTCCCCTTCCCCTTTCCCAACATCAGAGTCTTTTCCAGGGAGTCTTCTCTTCTCATCTGAAGGCAGCCCTGTTTAGGGAGGCTTTTAATGTTTAATAGATTATTTTATTTCATTTTTCTTCTGTTAGAAGCCGCCCAGAGTGGCTGGGGAAACCCAGCCAGATGGGCGGGGTATAAATAAATTATTATTATTATTATTATTATTATTATTATTATTATTATTATTAGGTGGCCAAAGTACGGTATTGGAGCCTCAGCTTCACGATCTGTCCTTCCAGTGAGCACTCAGGGCTGATTTCCTTCAGAATGGATAGGTTTGATCTTCTTGCAGTCCATGGGACTCTCAAGAGTCTCCTCCAGCACCATAATTCAAAAGCATCAATTCTTTGGCAATCAGCCTTCTTTATGGTCCAGCTCTCACTTCCATACATCACTACTGGGAACATACATCACTACTGGGAAAACCATAGCTTTAACTATACGGACCTTTGTAGGCAAGGTGATGTCTCTGCTTTTTAAGATACTATCTAGGTTTGTCATTGCTTTTCTCCCAAGAAGCAGGCGTCTTTTAATTTTGTGACTGCTGTCACCATCTGCAGTGATCATGGAACCCAAGAAGGTAAAATCTCTCACTGCTATGCATACTTACCTTTTTACTAGTGTAGTTAATACTCATGCAGACTCACTGACTGCTCACATTTGCAGGAGGAACATGGCAGCAGCAGCAACAACAACAACATCCACACATGTTTGGTTCATACTTGAAGCATTGTGCATAGATTTGGTGCTTGGGTACAAGAGATTATCATACTACAGCAAGAGTGGGAACCTGTGTCCTTCCAGATGTTGCTTAAACCACTACAGCTCACATCATGATGGCCAAGACTGATGGGTGTTAGTATCCAATACAATCTGGAGAACCATGGGTTAGTTCCTGCCCCCCACTCTAGGGCATGCATGCAGGGCCGGCTCTAGGTAGAGTCCCGGTGGCGTGGGGCACCAGGGTGCCGGGCCGGTAGGCGGGGCGCTGCACAGCAAAGCCGCGCGGAAGCCATGCTGCACCCTGCGAGGGCAGGGGCGCCGGAGCAATGTCCGCCCCTCAGCGCCAGGGCGCCCGACCTGCTCGAGACTGCCCTGCATGCATGATGATCCTGCTGACCAAATTAGGCCTGCCAGCAGTCCTCACTTGGCCCACAAGGCCATTTCCACAAGCCACAAACACCTGCTCCACACCTGGCACAGTTGCAAAAGAACAACTGGGAGCATTATAGTGCACTGTTGGTTGTTCCATGGTACATAGGGCTTGCTATAGGCACCTTTTTGCATTTTGAGCCTAGAAGAGCAGCAGGATATAAATGTAACAGGTGTGGAAATCTATCTCCACATACCAGGCCAGCACATTTTAATGCCGATAAGCACAGCAATCTTGGACCAGAATTTAGAAGCAATTCAAGGTGTACCCGTACTGGTAGTCATTTTGCTAATACCGTACTTCCGTCATGACCCATCAAACTACGTTAGTCTTACTCAATTGAGCTTTGACACTCCCCTCAATGGCTGGAGATTCAGAATAGCACTGTTCAGGATTTGGCATGTGATAATATGATTCCTCCTTTATCTTATTTGTATTCCTGTCTGTGTCACATTAAATGATGCAGAGCTCACTTTTAGGGTAATGCCAGACTTGAAGTTTATGAAATAAAAGATTGATATCAGCTTCATAAAACTCAGGGGAAGCAATATCTTTTCTGCATCCTGACAATCTTTTAACTGCAGGCACCCCTGTATACTGTATAAAAACAAAACAAAAAACATGCCATAGAATGGAGGAAGTATTTTCAACTAGCCCTAGGATTATTATTATTTTTGTTGGTGGAGGGTGGGAATCCAGTGTGTTGTTAAGTCCTTTATTGCTTTTATAGCATGAAAACGATGCCTATTTGTAGATTTCATGAATTCTCACAGGCTTACATAAATGAAAATTAAAAGTCGCTGGCTGGCTGTTTAAATGTTCTGCTTTGTAGCTGGTGAATTACCACTGCCATACCATCTATCATGTCACAGTGACTATAAGAGACTGTATAGCTTAGAATGTCTAAGATATTATGATAGGGACCATCATCTTGTAATGGACTTCTCATCACTATGGGTTTAATACTGGCTTGTATAAAATGCAGAGTCAGGTTTCCATAAGAGATCCACATTACATGTGAAGCCATATTGATGGAATGCATGTGCTTGAAAGCTAGACACTTCTTCATGTGGTTTCCTAATAAAGAAACCACATTTACCAGGCTGTTGTGGGTCTAAGAGGTTTCTGTTTGCAAGAGTTCAAAAAGAGTTAAAGAGAGACTAAGTGCAAAATATCAAACCCTAAGGTATTATGTGAATCCATCTTTCCCAGGAGGTTGAAAGTCAAGGGGGAAGCATTACTGAATAACTAAGGCTGAACCACAGCACTAGAGTCAAAGTCAGTGTTCATACGTAGTATCTTGCAACCTCAAAGCTATTAAATTTGCAGGCACTGCCTCTAAGGTAGGAGTTGGCAACCTTATCCTTTTCTCCCACCAAAGTAACAATTTCTAGAACTCAATATCAGTCGGCAGCTTTACATTTTTCTGAGAACAAACAAGCACACAGGAACCCCATCTGACTATTGAATTGGATTCTCCCAAAGGCCTTTCATTTCAGCTCAGCCATTCCATCTACCCCAAATTTATCACTTTGCCCTTAGCTTAGTAGGCTGGAGAACTGATGCAAGCACAATTGCAGAAAAGCTTTTTAAAAATATATTATCATCGTTAGTTTGTGTCTTTTTTTACCCTTGGTAATAGATCTTAAATCTGACAGAACAGTAAAAAGCCATTGCATTTCAGCTTTCTGCTTGGTTGCTTGTGAAGAGTGGTATTTCGAGGGTTTCTTCCTTTCTTTATTTTTCAGGTGCTGGCAATTTTGCAGACTTTGCTGAACTGAACTGATGAAGTTGCAAGTGGTGGAGAAAAAGATTTCACACTATCAAAGTGTGCAGGGCATTCCATAGATTTGCTAAAACATGAAGGCATACGTACTCCAAAGAGTATCCAAACATGCACGCACACACACACACACACACACACACAGCAAAACAGATGCAAAGCAGATGAGTTGGTGGATGAGCAGTATTAAGGGCTCATCCAGACTTGTGCTTGTCCCATGCCTAGAAAGCACAAGTCTGAACAGTTTCCCACTTGTCCCACACATTTTAGGCATGAGTCCAAGCAGTTTTGCTCTTGCCCCACTGCTTTCACCTGGGACACCCACTCATTAGCAATAAATCAGAGCAAACATCAATATAGAGAAAAGCTGACTGAAGTTTGCTCCAATTCAGGTTCCCTGCGGTGGGGCAAGAGCAAGTCTGTATGGAGCCCTAATAGTTTGAAGAAGGGGACTGACTGATCAAATGCCCATGTTTTTCATTTGGACTGAAGCACACTCACCCCCCCCCCCACACACACCTCACCCCCCAAAAAATGCATACCTCACAAGCTTTCCCAATCTTGCTCCTTTCTGGATGTTTTAGACTACTATCCTCCTTAGCCTCCCTCAGGCAGCATGGAGGGCGCCAAGTTTGGAAAGACTATTGTACATCACTGGTGACCCACACAGTTTCCAGCCCTCTATGCACCACCCCTTGTTTAAAGGTGAGTGAATGGTATCATCTAATATGGGATATCTATCTGCCTTTGTAACCTTTTGAAAAGCAAACTAATTCTACTGTATGTGCATGGACTCACATTAAGTAGGCGGAATGTGACCTTGTAGAAAATTAATTATCAGCCTGAATAAGGCAACTAGGATTAATAACTTATTCTTTTAGAAACAAGATTGTGACAATTCCAAAAATGAACTGTTGAAACACTGTGAGCAAGAGCTATAAAAATGCAATGCCCAAATGCATCATGGTGACCTGCTCACCCAGGAATATTGGCCCCCTGCTTCAGTAATATAATGTAGAGAGGGCAGTACCATAATAGGTTCGATGCCTTTACACCCTGTGGCATAGTGATAATATGGTCTTACACCAATGGGATGAGACCTGTGGACTTCCAGACGTTGTTGGAGCACAGCTCCCAGCAGCCCTGATCACTGGCCATGCTGGCTGTGGGTGATGGGAACTGAAGTCTAACAACCTCTGAGATTCTGAAGTGCCATCCAAAATGGGTGTGTGCAAATCAGATCTCTCACCTACCACTGGTTTCTGGCGTTTCATGGAATTCAGTGGCAACTCTAATCAACATATTTAGCCATCTTTGAATAGTCAGAGAATGACTTACAAGTTGCAAATTCTCAACTACACACCCACCCACCCGCCACATCACGTTCATAATGGATGTGATAGTGATTTACTTGCTAGTTTATTTCATTCATTGTGTCGATGAAATGTTTATTGCATCAGTTTAAGAATACCAAGTGGCAACATTCTAAGTATATGAGCCTGTTATTATGTATCGGATTTGGGTGGAAATTGTCAGTCTTCGACATTGTTACCAGTATATTTGTTATTGATGTCTCCCATCTGTGTTGCTTCAGATTCATAGTGAATCTCAGGATTATTGGAGGCAGAAATATCACCCTGTAAAGTCTTAGGCCTGCCCACCTGAAGCGCCTACCTACCCATCTTCCAGCATCTCCAACCATCTCCTTGTCTCCTTGTGAATACATTCCATGATGTAATTTTGCAATTTTGTAATCTTTATTCATTTCTATGCAAATATATAAATACGAAAAATCTCATGTTGGACATGATTAGGAAACAAACTGAAAATTAGACTTCCTGTATCACATACCTTGATACAAGTCCATAGTGCAGCTACCTTTAATATATAACAAATTTGATTATCCCGTCTCCCAAAGGATATTGTAAAGTTTAAAAGTTGCAGAAGAATTACCAGGGGGTTGCTGTTCAAAGTGCCAACCTTATCAATAGAGGGGTTCTGATCCAGGAGAAAAATTCACGTTAGGGCAAGCAGAGCAAGCTGAATCAAAGTTGGATGAGGTTTAGATTCTGGCAAGGCAAGAGTTCAGGACTCTTACTCTTCTTGCTTCAGTACCAGTCATCCACAGCCAAAGTCTTCATAGAAGCCAAAGCATTATCGGACTAGCTAGTTCCTTTTTCAATTAATGGAGTCTCCTAATCTAAAGGATCATGTGGGATGCGGGTGGTGCTGTGGGTTAAACCACAGAGCCTAGGGCTTGCCTATCAGAAGGTTGGTGGTTCGAATCCCAGCAATGGGGTGAGCTCCCATTGCTCGGTCCCAGCTCCTGCCAACCTAGCAGTTCAAAAGCACGTCAAAGTGCAAGTAGATAAATAGGTACCGCTCCGGGGGGAAAGGTAAACGGTGTTTTTGTACGCTGCTCTGGTTTGCCAGAAGCAGTTTAGTCATGCTGGCCACATGACCTGGAAGCTGTACACCAGCTCCCTCGGCCAATAACACAAGATGAGCGCCGCAACGCCAGAGTCAGTCATGACTGGACCTAATGGTCAGGGGTTCCTTTACCTTTAATCTAAAGGATCACAGCCTGCTTTATTAGTTATCAGCTTCAATAGAGCAGTTGAGATGTGGTTTCACTAGGACTTTGAGTTGATGTCCTCAGAGACAGAGAATGGTAACACAAACTCACTGAGCTCCAAGTCATTGCATCAGTGCTTCTGGGTTACTAGGGACATCTGGGTCTGGGTCTTAGGTCAATTCCTGACATGCCCCCAGTCTGACCCCAGGGTCCTGATAGGCCATTACCATACATGGCTTTAAAAGGGCATTGGACAAATTAATGGAAGGAAATTCTATCACTTGCTATTAGAATGAAGTTAAATGGAACCTCAGTAACCAGGAGAAGGCAGGCAAGAAACAGGAGATGGGCTATTGCCTCCATGCCTTGTCTTTTGGCGAGAGGCATCTAGTTTATGACTGTGATAAACAGGAGGCAGGACTACATGATATGATTCACCAGACTCTTAGATATTATAAACCTCTTTCTATTCCCACAGTAATTTTCTTGCATGGCCTGCCTTTGTGATAATACCATAGTTGCTAACCTGAACTTTTCTGTGAACAGGTGCTTGGTTATTGGTGATCTTGCACCCAATAAACAGAGATCATTTGATGCCCTCACAAGAACATAATGCATGAAATAATATGCATCTGTCTTTGTGGCTATAGCAGAAGTTGGCATGCTAAGGGATCACAGAAGAAGCCATTTAAGCATGTGGAACCTCCTCGTAATGTGATCAACAGGAGCTGTTTCCTTTGCTTCAGGATCTGGTTTGCCATGATGAATGGCTAGGTTGCCAGTGCCAGCTCAACAGATATTTCTAAGATTGATGTACTAATTTCTTATGCTGCAAATTGATTCACTGACATGAGATGAAATAGTTCCACTCCAGTTGGCACTGGTTGGGCCACAGCTGGAAAATTGTGCTCTCATTTAGATGTAGATAAAAAAGATGTAGATAAATTAGAGGCAGTTCAGAATAACAAAGAATAACAAGGGGCTGGGTACGTGATTTCTATTAGGAAAAGTGCCGGTGGAATGAGTGCAGAAGGTTTGGGATAATAAAGGATTGAGGGAAAATTATTAATTGTTTAATTTATTAAGTTTGTATACTGCCCTTCGAGATCACAGGGCAGTTCACAACATAGAAATACAAAATGAGAACACAAAAGACATTATTAAAAACAAGAACAAAAACAAACCAATAACCCCCCTCCCACAAACACATTTAAAAGGCTATTGAATGTTAACCAGCCAAAGAACTGATTATTATAGAGAAACATTTTCATCTGGCGCCTAAAGATGTGTAATGAAGTCACCATTCCACAAATGGGGAGCCATCGCAGAAAAGGTCTGTTCTTGTGTTACTGCCCTCTGGACCTCTCATGGACGAGGCATACAAAGAAGGGCCTCAGATAATGATCACAGGGTCCAAGTCAATTCATATGGGGAGAGGCAGTCCTTGAAGTATTGTGGCTCTGAGTCCTTTAAGGCTTTATAGGTCAAAACCAGCACTTTGAATTGGGCCTGGAAACTTATTGGCAGCCAGTGCACTCAAGCCAGGAGCAGTGTAATATGCTTAAACAGTCTTGCCCTAGTGAGTAACCTGGCCACTGAATTCTGTACCAGCTGAAGTTTCAAAGGCAGCCCTACATACAACATGTTGCAGTAATTTAATCTAGAGATTATCAGAGCATAGGCAACAGAAATTAGGCTGTGGCTAGCCAAAGGTGATAGCCAATAGTATATATGGGGTATCATAGGGTTGTTGTTTTTAAAGGATGTGCTTGACTGCTAGATGTCATGGACTGGCTGGATTCAGAAGAGTGGTGGGAGGCACCAGTTGGGGAACCCCCAGAGGAAGAAGGCTCAGAGCCAGGGGATTGGTGATGGGATGATGATGAGTGGTAAGAGGGAGAAAGGGGAGCAGACTGGGAGGAGGTGGTATCAGAAGTTGAAAGCCGGGTTTAATGAGCAGGAAGAGCCTGTGGCAGAGAGGAGTCCAGAATAAGAGGCATAAGTGGAGGCTGGATAGAAGAGGGGCTAAGAGGCAGCAATGATTCAGGCTGGTGTGGAAGCCAGGCTGTCTCACTCTTCTGTGGCCACCAGCTCCCCTGCCCCCGATCTCCCAGAACCCAAAGAAGTATGAAGAGGGTGGGGCAAAGACAGATTAGACGAAGGAGCCTCAGATTGCTTGGGAAGGAACCAGGGGAAGAGGAGACTTAGATAGCTGTGGGAAAGCGGGGACTTTCAGTCCTCACAACTGCCTCATTGGATCAAGAGCTACCAGGAAGAGTTGCTGTGCTCAACAGGCCTCTTGAGCTGTTTGTTTCTTTGAATCAAGAGGTAACTTTACTGACACTGTGAGTTATTGTAGACCTGCTCCTGGTTCCAGCCCCTAACATATAGTAGATCCTAGTTTAAGGGGAAGGGAGTTCTTCAAACTTCTTTGCACAGCTGACTGGATATAAACTTTTATATACTTTGATGCTATGTTTTAGTGCACAAAGGGGAAAATATAGGTAATAATGATTAATGTCTTTAGCAATAAAGCAGCTCACACACTTCTATTACTTGCATCCTGTGGGATCTTCATCCAAAATGGCAGGTGTATGGGGGTTTTTCTGCATAGAGATATTAAAATGTCAATCTTCATTTGAATGGATGGTTTCACCAGGCTGCTTTAGAGGATCTGAAATCCAAGTAATCCCCCCCCCCAATTTAAATTTTGAGCTGGAATCTTCTGATGGGACTTCAACTACTGGGTGTATCAGATCTAGGCAAACACACAATAAGACCTTTCCCCCTCCTGTCCATTAGATAATTCTATTCAAAGTCCTGGAAATCCTCCAGAGGCAAATGCTCTGTTTTATTATTAATGAGAGAAAGTGGAGTGTGGAAAGAGAAATAACATCTCAAGGAGGAAACATCAGCCAAAATGGGGGGGCTGGGGGTGGAGACCACACAGAATATACACAGTACAGTTGTTTATCATGATCAATTCATGGGTTTGTCCCCTGAGATACAAATATAAATATAGACACCAAAATGTCAACAAATATAGAGTTCAACAGCTCAGGGAAAAGGCATACAGGACTGTGGTGATACAATGAGCACTATGTGTTAATTAATATAGCATCCCCATATATCATTTGATTATTTTATTTACTTAAATAGTATATACTTATATATTATTTTATTTATTAGGGCAGCAGGTAACAGCAGGTCATTTCTGGTTGAGCCTGAATAAATATATTTTAGTTTGCCAACTACTGGATACACTGGCTGATAGGCTATGGACATAGGATGAATAGAAGAACTGCTCATTAGGTCTGGCTCCTACTACTCAAAGCCCTGTCAACTGTTTGATTGAGGAGCTATTGTTGGGTGGTTCCTAGGTCTAGGAAGTGAACAGAAGCCTGAGAAGAGGGAGTGATGGTTAAACATATCCAGGAATTGTAGGCGGTCTCCTAACAACTATTAGTTCCTGTAACAAACTATGGTTCCTGGGATTTTGGGGGTGGGGAGCCATGACTGTTTAGTGCTTTAAATGTATAGTATAAATGTGGCCTAGCTCCCAAGAACAACACCCTTAATGTCATGATTGGCTTATAATTCCTTCATCAACAGTTGAGCATGTCAAGCTGTCCAGTCAGGCTATTTGTACATCTAGCCAAGCATTGCCTTCTCAGACTCGCAGCAGCTCTCAGAGACTTCCAGAGATGTCATTGGAAGTCCTTCCCAACCATGATGTCTGAGAGCTCTTTAAAGCCAGAACTGAGTATGGAAAGCATTCTATATGGAAAGCATGCAACTCTTCCACTATGCTATTTCTTCTTTATTACACATTTTATTTCAGTTGTAGGAATAGCTATACTGCTCATTGTATAAAATACCAGAGCAAAGTACATTTTAAAATTTGATGGCACAAACAAGACAAAATACGGAAAAGAGCATCTTCAGTTGTATGATCAATATGGTTGGGTCGTGGTACTCAAGCAAGCATTATTGCATAGCACAAAGCAGATATTATAAGGCTGTATCCAGCTAGGTTTTCCTCAGGGTAGACCTATTGAATTTAATGACCTATGTTCAATGGCCCTATTCAAACACTTGCTTCTTCAGCTTCTCCTCCTCCTCCTCCTCCTCCTCCTCCTCCTCCTCCTCCATCACCATCAATAGAAATAATAAACACTTTTAAAGCACCTACAACTTTCTAACTACAGTGCAAGCAGTAATGTACTGTACTATTAAAAGCTAAGGCAGTTCCTACCCACAGACACAGTCAACGAGAGACACTATAAAAGAAAAGGGGACTGTGGTGGGAAGGATTGGCCAAATTTTAGTATTACGGACCAGCCCTTAATCCTTAGGTGAGCCAAAATGTGAACACATGTTTATTTATTAAACTTGCATCCTGCTGTTCCACCAAATGTTGCTCAAGGTGCCTAACCGAAATAATTATTTGATGAAATACAATGAAACAACCACAAAATACAAAAGAAAAAACACACACACACACATTAAAATGAGGCAGATTAAACATCAATAACATCAACTGGAAAAAACAAAACCTTAAAAGCAATTACCACATATTTACAATTCAGTTTATGAGCATGTCTGGATAAAAACCTATTTGCCTGCTGGTGTGAGGTCACCAGGGATGGGGCAAGCTGTGCCTCTGTTGGCAAAGGATTCCTGAGCCTGGGAGCAGCCACTGAAAAAGTCCTCTCTCAAGTTTCTGCCAAATGTGTTTCAGAAGTTGGCTGGGCAGAAAGTAAAGCCTTTCCTGAGGTTCTTAAAAACGCCTCAGATGTACTTCCAGCACTCTGCACAATGGAACATACAAGCAGTTTTCAGCCTGAGCTAAACAGATAGACTCTGTCTAGAATCAAAAGTCAAACAGCACCCAGCGCCTAACACATGATGCATAGAGTTTATATGTTCTTTAAAAGCTCCCTGCTTTTACTAACTCACCTGTATCCATCATCCCTAGTCACAGTCAGGCACCTTGAAAGCCTACATCAAGTGTTGATATTACAGAGGATTGAGAGTACTGCTTTGGAGATATTTTCACCTAGAAATCAGCCTACACTCTGAAGCATAAGGATTGATAACCCTTGTGATTTCCAGCCTAGCTTGTGGTGCAGCTGCCGGTGCTATTCATCAGATTCGTATAAACGTCCTCCTATTTCTTTTGACTTAGGTGCCTCCACATTATTTCCAGAATTAAACCACATGGTTTAATTTCAGATAAACCTCAGACATTGGCACGTGCTCTTCAAGATGATACTTCAAGATGATACTGTCCATCAGTTTCCCACTGGATAGTTATCTATGATCCATGGGCCACATAAGCAGCATAAAATTTGAACTAGAAAATTTCAGCCCTGAGGTTATATCTCAGATTATTTTCCACGTGACTTCACCACAATGCAACATGTGATGTGATGGGAATCTCCAGCAACCTTTCGGTCAGGAAGCAGCTTCTCTCAGGAAGACTCATGGTGGATGAATTTGGAGACACCTTTCTGTTTTCTTTGGAATAATTATACAGAATTATAAATTCTGAAGGAAATCAGCCCTGAGTGCTCACTGGAAGGACAGATCATGAAGCTGAGACTCCAATACTTTGGCCACCTCATAAGAAGAGGAGACTCCCTGATGTTGAGAAAGATGGAGGGCACTAGGAGAAGGGGACGACAGAGGACGAGATGGTTGGACAGTGTTCTTGAAGCTACAAACATGAGTCTGACCAAACTGGGAGGCAGTGGAAGACAGGAGTGCCTGGCGTGCTCTGGTCCATGGGGTCACGAAGAGTCGGATACAACTAAATGACTAAAGAACAACAACATACAGAAGGCGGGGTTATTGGTTTGTTATTATTTTTGTTCCTGCTTTTATTATGTATGTTGTGTTTTCATCTTGTATTTTTATGCTGTGAACCGCTCCGAGATCTAAAGATGAAGGGCAGTATATGTATTTCCTGGCTGTACTTTAATCTCCCTCTTCTGCTGGATGGACCACTGATATTGGGAATCTGGTGATGTGGATGGCAGATGCAACATGTGCTCCCAGATGTAAATGCCTGCAGCATGTCCCTCTTGACAATACTGCAATATTCCTCCTCTACTGGATGGACTACTGATGTTAGAAATCTGGTGGTGGGGGTGAGAGATGCAGCTTGCATTCCTAGAGTCCTAAGAGACACCTTTATGTTGATTTTCAAACTCATCATTCCAGCATGAAAGATGCTTATGGCATCAGCAACTCTAACTAGTTCGCTGTATCATTCCTGCCTTTATTTTAATGGCTGTCTGTCTTATATTTACATAAATTGACTCTGTGTGAGTCCATAAACTCCTTGCTTGTGAGTCACTAGTATGTCATGGAAAAGACTAAGTACACCAGTGTGCAACAGTTTAGAGGAAATGCATATAAGTGCTGGGCCGGGGGTAGGTTTTGTAGGTGCCTCCCCAATGCTGACATCAGAAGAGAACCATATTATAGATAGAGCCATATACACACAGACAGGCACAGTTGCCTTTTGCCTTGGGCAGTCTTCTCACGGCCACTGTTAGAACCCTGTTCATGCAATCTTCCTCCTAAGAAAGAGACAGAATTGAGCCTGGAATTTGCTTGGTAAAAGAATGAGATATGCAGCAATTTGCAAAGCTTTGGAAGGCAATAAAGAAGTGGCATGGGAGTTAACACAGACTTCAGTCTGTCTTAATTGCCACAGATTAAAAAAATATGGTTATTTATGAATTAATTTACACTAACTCAATTCATGGCACCTTGCATGTTTATAAATTGTCCTTGGCTTGTTTGCAAAACCACGGTACAAAGATTTCATATGATCCAATTAAGCATCCACAGTTGTGCTGTAATATTTCTCCTCACCAAATGCAGGAAAGCAAAACAGGGCAATGAAGTGTGAGTCCGCGTCTCTGCACAGCCCCTGAGCAGTGCTGACAGTGAACAATAAAAAGGAATTAATCTTAATAGATATTAAATTAGACTCTTTCAAAGTACTGATTTAATTTGTACCATTTATGGAATGTATCCGATTTGGCATTTCCTGATTGTTCCCATAAGTAATTTCATAGATTATTTCAGTATATTTATCCTAAATGGCCTCATGCTTACTTTCATCGCATTAGGAAAACCTATCAAAAGTAACCCAAGATCTATTGCCTAGGGCAGGCCTCTTGACATTCTTTTAACTAACTACCTCGAAATCTGACATTCGGAGGCCCAGTTCACATGTGCGGTGCCTCCATTCACAGCCTCCAAATGAAGGTATCATCTCTCACAAATGGATTCTCTATGAGAGGGCTGCTCATCTGCAAGCCCGGAGGCAAGTTTAATATATTTCCAGCATGCTCAAATGGGTTGCTGCTATAAATGTCAACTTGCAGAAAGTCAGAACATTTTTGAAAATCTGGGACTCTGCCTTTGTTAAATGTGAACTTGCAGAAATTCAACACATTTTTGAAAATCTGGGGCACTGGTTTTGCTAAACAGAGATTACACCAATGGACTGCGATACTCTAAACAGTGCATCTCATTCAGCAAAAACAATGGTTCAGGCTAAGGGGACACCACAATGGCTTCATGACACATTTTAAATTTTGCACCTGAACTGTTGGTTATGTAGAACTGAGATTGGATTGCAGAGGCATATGGAGCTTCCCTGTTGTAAGAGCTTTTTGTGGTGAGGTTTTGGTACAATGTATTCAGTTCTGGAAATTTCATTGTATTTAAAGGAAACATCATATTTTTGTACTACATCCATATTACCTGGAACTGCACACCAGGCCATTAACTATGGATCAGGGGTCCTAAAGGGAATAGCTAAACATGTGGTGCTGAAGGTATCTCATCCTCTTCCAAACAAGAATGGATCAATAGTCTGCACACTCTGCCCTTATTTAAGCTTACTGTGTACACAGAGGGCACATCTAAGGACATTTGGTCTGCTTTTCTTGAGGGTTATGCTTTAAATGGCTCAGAACCACAATACCCCAAGGACCGCCTCTCTCCATAGCAACCTACTTAGACCCTGAGATTACCCTCGGGAGTGTGGCAGAGGCTGTGGCAGGACTCTGACAATACCCTATTATGAAAGATCTTCAATACAGTGATAGATCTGATAGATTCATTGCCTTGGAGAACCAATGGAATGCAAGGAGGGGACCTGTGCAGCTCAGGATGGAAAATCTCCAACATGGTTGTGGGATGATAAAAACACTGGCCCCTCACTGAACTGAGACACTTGGACTTTCACAGTGAGGTTCAACTGTACTTTGCACATGGCCATATTCAACTGCTGCTCATGCAAACCATCCTAGAGATTTTGCAGAAAGTTCCATGGAGTGAAACTAGGCCATTCCACCCAGACAGTGAAACAGAATATAGATAACTTGCTATTTTGTTGTTCACTCAACTTTCATACACATCCTTAGGCTTCACAGATCTTTGTATCTGTGTTCAGCTATTATCAATAAAAGTCAACGGCTTATGCATTTTCTATGTCTGGCTTCCATTAACTGATTTGTCTCTTTGGGATGTTTTATAATAGTGAGGTTATGTCAAACACTGCCCTAAAAGGATCTGATGTAGCTAAATAGAGAACATTTTCTCCTACTATGGTTCTATAATTTAGAATGTCTGGCTGCAAAGCAATTATTAGCAGGAGACCTATAATTCTGCACTAAGCAAAGCAAAAGCATTCTGACCCAGAAGACCCAACTAATGGAATTGAACAAAATCATTCAGATGAAAATGAATTTACTTTACATGCTTTATTTATATGCAGGTGGTTTCACAAAGGGGACTGTTTTCCCTTTGTTTTTAAGCAGATATTCATACTGAGAAGAAAAGGCTAACGAATAACGTTTTGGGAACCAGGTGTAAGATTAAAGGCACTGAGACCGAATAGACCAGTCAAACTCAGCATATTATCCTGAATTCCAGATCCCCCCTGTGACATCTTTTGGTTTCTTAGCGTTTTGCAGAAGTGAATGCACATGTTTTGAGGCTTTCTTTACAACACTGAGGGCTGGAAACATGTTCAGTTAAAAATCAATGTACTAGGGACATTCAGATGACCTGCTATGCAATAAAAGAACAGGGTGGGGGTGGACTGCATAAACCAGGCACCCCCAAACTGCGGCCCTCCAGATGTTTTGGCCTACAACTCCCATGATCCCTAGCTAACAAGACCAGTGGTCAGGGATGATGGGAATTGAAGTCCAAAACATCTGGAGGGCCAAAGTTTGGGGGTGCCTGGCATAAACCAAACTTGTCCCCTACCCCACCTGGTGACTGCCACCAACCATCTGCACATTCAGCAGACAAAATCATCAGGGGTCATTCCTCCATATCAGTGTATGCTCAGCTGTCCATATTGACGGACCTCAGCTTTGATGCGTCAGGATCTCTGTGGGACTGTGCTTCGGCCACATGACTTTGGACATGCGGATTGACCCTGGACAGGGGACTTGACATACTGACTTGCTGCCAGGTAGGTCAGGGGTTTAGGACACCTACATCTCTCAATACCCTTAAGAAACTACTGCTTGCAGGATTCTTTGGGGGAAGCCATGACTGTTTGAAGTGGTATAATATTGCTTTAAATGTATAGTACAGATGGGGCCTTAGTGCAGGCTTCCTCAACCTCGGCCCTCCAGATGTTTTGAGACTACAATTCCCATCATCTCTGACCACTGGTCCTGCTAGCTAGGGATCATGGGAGATGTAGGCCAAAAAACATCTGGAGGGCCGAGGTTGGGGAAGCCTGCCTTAGTGTGACAAATTTTGGTCTGTAGGCAGTATTCAGTACTTTGTGAAACTTTGAGGGATACAAATTTCTAGACTAAATTATTAATGCTTTTAAGCAATAAATTCACCACATAAACCACTTTGATCTAAATTGCAAGGTATTTCAAAAACAATATTTGCTGCTAATTACATTATTATTATTATTTATTTGGTAATTAGTTTTATAATCGAGAAGGAGAAGACAGTGAGCAATCACTGTCTCCAGTCCTGCCTTAATCTTGACAGTGATATGCAATTATAGGCAGCTTCATCATTTTGCATTAGGCATTTCTACCACTGCTCCTCTTTTCTGTGTTTTTTATTGCCACTGGTTTGTTTGTTTTCTAACACCCTCCCCCTCAGGATTATTTGCTAATCTTTCATGGTCAGCGCTCTGAAACTTTTACTAAGAAAAAACAAAAGAACAGACAGAGAGGAGGCACTACTTGTCTGCAGCATTTGAAAATGTGTCTTTGGGATGACAGCTAAAGCAATGATAGCTGCAAACTTGGAAAGCATCCATTTCCCTTCTGGAAAGGAAGAAGAAGAAGAAAGTGCAACAGCAATCCCAGCAAAGGGATCATCTCTCTGTGTGTGTGTTTGTATCAAGGTCACAACCAGAGGTTTGACTGCCTATTTTAAGGAGACATTCCTCAGGGCTGACAAGAATATCTCTCATTAAGGGGCTCATCTGCTATTCAGGATTCCTTCAGGCAACAAGAAGAGGAAGCACAATTGCACTCCAGATGTATCCCAGGCCTTTCTTCACCTATGCAATGTGTTCAGACAAATAGGAATGGTGCTCCAGAGGGTCAACTCCATTCATTATTAGCCAGGCCCACCCAGAAGGTTGGTAGTAGGTACCACTTTAAAAGAACAGCTGCAATTGGTGCCATCCTTGATCTGCCTAAGATCGCAGGAAACTGCCTTATACGGAGTTAGACCATTAGGCTATCCAGTTCAGAAATGCCTGCACTGACTAATAGCAGCTCTTTGGGTCTTAGTGCTGCTGCTATTGCTATTGTTGTTGTTGTTGTTGTTGTTGTTGTTACTATTATTGATGTTGTTAAGTTTATATACCACCCTTCATCAAAAGATCTCAGGGCAGTTCGCAGAATAAAATACAAAATAAAACAGAAGTAAATAATTAAACCAAAATAACAAAACAATAACCCCTGCTTCCCACAGACACCTTTAAAAGGCTGTAGGATATTAATCAGTCAACCATGGGGAATCACAGTAGAAGGGGCTTTGCCAGCCCTACTCTCAGCACAAGGGGAATACCAAGCATAGGGCTTCCCAAATGCCAAACAACCAGCTGGCACTCCCCTGAAGGAATTACTCATGCAGCCAAGAACTCACCCTCCCATCAGCTGTTGGGTGGTCACTTCAAGCACTGCTTTCTGCAGTGATGGGTATGTGTGTGAGTTACCTACAAGGAACTCAGCCACACAGTTGATCTAGCTCAGGCATCCCCAAACTGCGGCCCTCCAGATGTTTTGGCCTACAACTCCCATGATCCCTAGCTAACAGGACCAGTGGTCAGGGATGATGGGAATTGTAGTCCAAAACATCTGGAGGGCTGAAGTTTGGGGATGCCTGATCTAGCTGCATCTCTACCTGCCGCATACCTGACATCACATATGAGATCAGGTGTGGGGCAGGTGGGCATGCTTGGGGGGGGGACAGCATTTTGGGCCCAGAGATTCTCCATCCCTGTTTTAGAAAACGGTCCTTCCTAGTCCTACCTGGAGATGCCAAGGATTGAGCCTGGGACATTTTTCTTTCTGAGCATGTGCTCTGCTGCACTTCCTTCCTCCTAGCAGCAATAGGGCACTATTTTCAGGAAGTGTGAGGAGAGCTGCCTGGCCATGCCAGTCAGGGCTCTGTGGGTAGCAATGCCATTGAGATCAGCTCCTTAGTGCCAGATTTGCTGCACTCTTCTATTTCATGTTTCAAAAGGCATACAATGCCAACAAAGGAAATAAAATGGCATAAAACACAGTTTGAACTTGGTGGTGACCAATAAGATACAGTAAACCTGAAAAAATCAGTGTGTTCAGGGGGAAGAGTGTTCCAGAAGGCAGGTTTATTATCAGGAAGTCCACATAGATTATGTGGCAGACTCAGGTTTACCCTGATAAATGTCTGAAATGACCTTCAGTTTGTCTCACCTTACATGAATTATCGTGGTTCAGAAAACAGAACTAGTATTGTATAGAGGGGTTAGCCAGGAAGGTGATCCCAGTGACTAAATCACTCAGCGTAAAAGCTGTGCTCTTTTCCTGCCATCAGCTAAGCAGAGCAAAGTAATTCTCATTTCCTTTGTAGGGTCTGATGCCAAAGCGTTCTTGTTTGCAGCCCCATTTGTTCTCCTTTATCCTTTTCAATTGTTTTCATGTCCTACTTTGCTCCTCCTGGCCACCTCTGGCTGCTGAAATGAAAAGAGATGCTACTTCTCCCTTCATCACTTCCTTTCTCATTATTGCATCATCAAACGATCAACACTTCATCTTTTGAAACGGTATACTTATGGGCGCTTATTCCCTAACCTCTTGTGTTGGATACTCTTGGCTGTTCAGTTTTTACACAATGCATCTACAGAAGGAGACTAGCAGCCAAGATGAGATCATACTTTTGCTCACATGACGATCAATGATTGGAGTTCAGTATTCATATGCACACCCACTTACAGCAGTTGCTTGCAATTTAAGTAATCTAGCAGTAACTACTATAAGCCAAAACCATCTAAATACTATGAAAATGCATGTGTTCCATTGCAAATATAATAAATCAAGCTGAAAACACATTCTGCATTGGGACAATCCTCCAAAGCATAATTTGAAGAATCTAGAATGAACCTATCCATTCTTAAGGAAATCAGCCCTGAGTACTCACTGGAAGGACAGATCCTGAAGCTGAGGCTCCAATTCTTAGGCTACCTCATGAGAAGAGACTCCCTGGAAAAGACCCTGATGTTGGGAAAGATTGAGGGCACAAGGAGAAGAGGATGGCAGAGTACGAGATGGCTGGACAGTGTTCTCGAAGCCACCAACATGAGTCTGACCAAACTGCGGGAGGCAGTGGAAGACAGGAGTGCCTGGTGTGCTCTGGTCCATGGGGCCACAAGGAGTCAGACACGACTAAACGACTAAACAACAACAATAACAGAATGAGCCTTATGCTCTTCTAGTTTCTCCTTGCCCAGGAACTTCAATACCATGATCTGGAGCATCAATAGGAAGTCCTATACTTACATGGCCTCCTCTTCCTTACCTCCTTCACCCTTGTGGATGACATCAAGCTGTAGTTTGCTTGCAAATCAGGATCAAACCCTGGTGGTTTGCAAACAAACTATGGTTTGGTCAAATCAGGGAGGACTGCATCAGTTCTGCAAGCTTTGTGCATGCCAGAGAATGGAAACACCTTTCTAATGGAGCTGTCAGAGGCTACCACGTGAAGTTTCATGTTCAGCCCTTTCTGAAGTTCCTGTTCTAACAAACAGGTTGGAAAATTCTCATTACCTTTCATGGTTAATCTTGTGATTCCATATTCAGAATATGACTGCCCTCTTTTCACAGCACAGCTTTTGTGCCTTAAGAGCTGTGTGAGAGAAACCTTTATTGTGCTCCAAAACTGTACCTGTTGAGCTTCTGCACACCATGAATCTCTTGAAAGCAGAGGAGCCCTGCTGGCAGGAGAGAGCAATCCAAATGCTGAAAGAGTGGCACATAAAAGTTTCTGGTTCTTGAAAATTGTTTGTGCCTTCCTTTCACTGCATGCATTCTAGAATTACACAGACCTCAGCCCTGGTAGTTAGAAGCCTTCTACAATGCAAATGTTAAATTGACCCACAGTTTGCTTGTAAGTTTATGGTCCCTGCTTTCTTACCCAGCCAAACAGATCTTTCTTTCAGTAAAGGAAAAAAAATGTGACAGCCCATTTGTGACTCTAGAATAGTACATTATTCCTTCGAAGGGGAACAAATAATCTAGATGCTACCTTTTAGTGAGGAAAATCACTATTTTTAATTTGTAGCTCTTCACTAGGAAATATCTATATTGTAAGTCATCAATGCCAGAGTACTGAAATATATATTAAGATCAATACAAGGATAACTGAGACGTATATTAATTTTCTCTCTCCTAATATTAGAGATGCACGGAGCAATATAACTGAAATATATTTGCTGTCGATGTTGGTGAAAGATTAAGGATTTTTAATAAAATAAGCCACAAAAGAATATTAGTCGCTGCTAATTAATCCAGCAACAGGATTATTGGGGTTTTAAAGCGTTTTTTTCCTCTAAATACAGATAAAAAAGAGACACAAATGTAGCTTTGAATGCTGAAGCCACATCCCAGCTGTCACTTAGCAGCAGCTATTCCATCATGCTTCAGAGCAGAGAAAGAACATGGAAGCAAGGTTATTGCATTGCCTCAGCTGAGCGTTCCGTTGCCCTTGGCCTTCCCTCCTAGTGGTAGCCCTTCCATCAGGCTACCTAAACCATTTCAACCTCAGCTGGTCATTATACCAGCTTTAAGGACTGGTCCCTACATCTGCTGTTTTCTTCCTCCCTCTCCACTCTTCTTCTTTTTCATGTGTGTGTCATATCTCTTGAGGTGTTCCCAGACCATTGTTGTTTTTGAATGGGATTCAATCATTTTCTGGCTAATTCAGATCACACTATTATAGTTGATTGGAAGGTCATGCCCAACAAACCCAGTTGCCCTGAATGATGGACATTTTTTTCAATAAGGAAACTAATGGGGAAATACATTGGAAAGTGTGGGGTGAAGTTTTCTTTGTTGCCATATCATCTAACTTCTTCACAAACAAATCAGGAGGAATGTCCCTGCAAACAAATCAGTATGAATGCCAATCTGGAAGTGCCCTTGGATTTTAAGTGTAAGAGCAGCGACTGTATAACCACTGATTTCTGTAAACCACCCTGGGAACTTTTTCAGCTAAAGAGGAAGGCCGGGGGTGGGGGATGGATGATATAAATAAATAAATAAATAAATAAATAAATAAATAAATAAATAAATGCGGTCTATTATTAGAAAGCAAAGATTCAAAAAAAAAATGATGGCAAAAGCCATTCTGAAGGTCTCATTACAGTACAAAAGGTCAGGATCATTGTGGGCATCCATCACGAGTGACAATGGATTGTGACTGGGTGCAAAGTCAAACAGTTGCATTAGCACCACTGAAGTAGCCTCCCAGGGTGCAAGCTTGGGCAGTTTATATGGAGGTTCTGGGCTGCTCAGATGACAAAACCCCCCTTCTTAGCCAGAAGGAGCTGTACAAGGCATTATCCAATCGTCTCAAGCACTCCACTGCAGATTTGTGAAGGGTTTACTCCTTAGCCTTTTATTCTCCCACATATATTCCCCAAGGCAGCTGAGGTTTAGGATCAGAGTTTTCCTTATCCTAGATGGGCTACCTTCCCAGGTTGACGAGCCCCATCTGCCCCTCACTTCCCTCCACAACGTGCGGAAACCACCTTCTTGGCCGTTGGACTTACCATTGGTCTTGTCCATTTAATCTGCCAGAAAATGGCTTCCCACACAGGGGAAGTTCCTAATTCACTGAGGGTTTGAGACCCATCAGTTACCCTCACCTCATTTAACCAGCCAGTCACAACTGCTTCCCAGACTTGGCCACTGTCACAAAGAGACAGCTTCTGGGAGCCACAGGTGAGAGCTGAGTGTAGGGTGGGGACCAAAGCTGGACAAACTACCTCAGTAGGAGCATGATGTATCTCCCACCAGAAGTACTACCCCTAACCTCCCCTAACATGCCCCACACCCCTGATAAGAGCCTAGAGCTTGCCAATCAGAAGGTTGGCGGTTTGAATCTCCGTGACGGGGTGAGCTCCCATTGTTCGGTCCCAGCTCCTCCCCACCTAGCAGTTTGAAAGCACGTCAAAGTGCAAGTAGATAAATAGGGCAGGAAGGTAAATGCCGTTTCCGTGCGCTGATCTGGTTTCAGTGTTCCATTGTGCCAGAAGCGGCTTAGTCATGCTGGCCACATGACCCGGAAGCTGTCTGCGGACAAACGCTGGCTCCCTCAGCCTATAGAGTGAGATGAGCGCCACAGCCCCAGAGTCGTCCGCAACTGGACCTAACGGAAGTTTCATAGTACTGTAACCCTGCATGATTTTATGCCATCACTGACACATGTGTTCCCTCTGTCTCTGCAACACCCTCAGTTAGGACAGTACCTGCTGATGGAATATGGAAGAGGTACCTATGGACAGGGTTAGATTTGAGAGTCTTGATTGCATGGGGTTCGACTAGATGACACTTTGGGTTCCTTGCAACTCCACAGTTCTAGTTTTCTATTACCATAACTGCCCTGGCTTCTGTTTACTGCACACCATTATCTAAATGCTATTACTCTGATGTAACATCAGTTGCAGGCTGTGGACAATATTTCGAGTGACTTCTCTAGTGTTTACAATAAGAGGCTGGGAGTGAGAACTCTTTAGTCATCATCTGCCTAATTACACTATTAGCCTGCTGCGAAAGAGCTTCACCTCTCCATGCCTTTGTTTTCCCCCTTCAAAATACATATAATGATACGTACCCCAGGGAGGTCAGGAGGTTTCAAAGATCCAGGTAATTACTGTTTGCAAAGAGCTTTGAGGTCTGACTTGAATGATGTACCAGATGAACCAGATGTTATTAAAACCTTAGACATTAATCACGTTCACAGGTTTCTTTAAATAGAAAAGGATATTGACAGCCATCAAAATTGCAGTGTTTTACTATACGATTAAGAATACTTTTCCCAGTGCAAGCCAGAAACCAGAAATAATGTGCCTTAGTTTATTCATGAGATTTCATTCAAACTGGCTACTTGGGCTGGGACAGTACTTGATTAATTTGCAGGGCTGTTATAAACTTGGGCCACAAAATGAGATCCAAGGAATTTACATTTATCTATTGATAGTACTTTAATACAAAACAGCAACACAACAAAACTGAATTTTATATCTTTATACCAACATTTTTCTATCAACAAGTTGGGCCAAAAATAGATAATTCTAACCAACATTTTGAAGCCAGTCAAATGCTGTTCCTATAACCTGAATCACATAGTAGCAAATAAATATGCTCCTTAAGAATCTGGAGCTCTCAAAAACCGAGGTTCTCATTATAACTTGTAATACCAAGGCTTGAAATTTAGTTAAATATTATTTGTTGCATCAGTAGCAATTGAATCCAAGTGTTTCAAACTTCCTTGCTCCTGGCTGATTTAAGAAACAGATGCATGTTTGAAATGCCACTAAGGAAAAATTCACTCACAATATTTTTATGGGATTCCCCCCCCAAAAACCCCCCCGCGTAAATCTCCTTGTAACATTGGTAAAATTTTACATTGTATGGGGTTTGAAATGTGGGGCTATCCCTTCTGTCTTATATCATAACTGTTATTTCAGCAGGTGGAGTAATTTCAGTCAGTCCAGAGTTTACTAACTATTACTGTAGGAGAGGGACCTCTTGAAAATTCAAGAACCTGCTGTGACCAACTGGCTACACATTTTGCCAATTAAGTCACTTGACTTTAGAGTGACCTTGACTCTGCAGTTATTGCAGTTCCAGATGAATTATTCAATGCCATAATTGGTGATGTGTTGTGGGATCGGTTTCAGCTTATGAAGTCAGCTGATGCAGACGAGGTGCTGATGGCTATATGCCTAATCCCATGCCCTTTTGACCCCGCCCCCCCTGTTTTACTAAATCTAGCAGAGGGGGATTAACTGGTTGGTCCAGGGTGCAGTTTTTGCTTCACTAGGTGAGGGGATGGTGTCTGCATCCTTGAAAGAGGTGGTGGAATGACCTCTCTTAAAGAAACCAGCCTTGGACTCCTTCGACTACAGTAACAATTGACCAGTTGCATAGCTGCTTTTTGGGAAAGGTGGTGGAGAGAATTGTGGTGGGACAGCTGCAAGCATTCTTGGATGGTGCAAATTATTCTAGACCCATTCCAATCAAGAGTCAGGTCTGACCATGGGACTGTCTCAGCCTTGGTCACCCCAATGGAAGTTCTTGACAAGGGGAATGTGACCTTGCTCCTCCTCCTCGATCTCCCTGCAGATTTTGGTATTACTGACCGTGATAATCTCCTGAACCAGCTCCCATGGAATGGGAATTGGAGGCACTGTGTTGCAGTGGTTCTGGTTCCACTTAAGGGACAGGGTTCAGAGGGTGTTTTTCATTTTCCTGGAGGTTATCCTATGGGGTGTCACAGGGCACTATTTTATCCTCAGTGCTATTTAATGGCTACATGAAGCTACTGGGAGTGGTCATTAGGAGTTTGGGGCAAGGCACCATCAGTGAACTGGTGACACTCAGCTCTATTTCTCCATAACATCTGAATCAGGAAAGGTCATGCAAGTTCCTGGATGCAGAGGTGGGATGGATGAAAGAAAATAAGCTGAGCTAGAATCCTGGCAAGATGTACTCAGACCATCAGTTTACTCCCTTTGGAGGAGCAGGTTCCTAGTCTTCTCAACCCAGCTCTGCACTAGAGGCCCAGGTAGCCCCAGTGGCTAGAAGTATCTTCTGACAGCTGTTCCTGGTGCAACAAGCTAGGGCCAATCCTGGATCAGAAGAGCTTGGCCACAGTAGTTCAGGCATTGGTGACGTCAAAGTTGGATTACTGAACTCTATGCTGGGCTTTGCTTGTGCTTGATCTGGAAGCTGCAGTTAGTGCAGAATGCTGCGGCACAGTTGCTAACAGGAGTGAAAATGTTGGTGTTTTATTTTATGCTTTTGAAAACCAGAGGGTTTCTTACAATCAAGTGGTATATACTTTGTTAGACCAAGCAAACATATAAAACTGATGCCCTCCCCCTTAAGAAAGTCCAGTGGCTTCTGTATGAGAACAGGAGGAGGAAGCTTTTCATGTCAGAGAAGAATGGAAGTAAGTTGCCCTGAGTTTTGAAAATGTGAAGTGCCAAAAATATTGGCTTTTTTGACAATTTATAGGTCTCCAGCCTCATGTTTGGATGCTCTCAGTTTCTGAGTGGGCAGCAATATTGAAAGGAGATGTCAATTGACATTACTTGAAGGCGCTAAAGGTAACAACATCCAAACCTACAGCTATAGAATTTTGAAAACTGCATCAACATTTTTCATTTAAAACGGGCCTTTTGCTTTTACCCCTCAAGTTGCAAAATGGCACAACTAAAATATATTTAAAGGGTTCTTCATATCCTTTCTCCTTCCCCATGTCACCCTCCTCATAACTGAAATCTACCTCATAACTCACTCCATGCATTCCTGTTAGATGGCAAGTATATGTAGAATGAGTTTCTCATTGGCTGCCACACTGTTGTGGAACTTCTCCTCTCAAGGCTTCCATTTTGTGGGGGAACTATTTTGGAACCAACCCAGTTCTGCAACATCTCAGGAAGGTCTGTATCTCTGGCTAACTCATTGGTTCCACACACCGAGTGACTGCTGTTATAAACAAATAAAATGGAACAAATGAGAGGCACACAATTCCCTTGGCTTACCAAAAAATTATTCTTTTTTAAAAATGCATCTAAGATTGACATTCAACTAACTTTCACTCAGTGGAAATTACTGCACTTAATTTAGTTCTGTTTATTTATTTCAGTGGGTTTACTCTGAGAATAACATAAGTGACTTCCACCCAAAACTCAGGAATATACCTATATCAGGAATATAGCTATATCTGAATATTAACTAGCAAAGTGCTATTTTGATCATGTAGCCTTTAGAAGTGATGGCATTATTTCCTATTTTTCCTATTTTCCATTTCACTTGGTAAACCTTGTCAAAGACTCTGATGCAAAGGCTAAATGCAGTGTTATACATCCATCCATCAGACATGGTTTTATTTGTATGCTGCCTTTCCATAGTTAAAACCATGCTCAATGAGGCTTACAACATGAAAAAATTACATAATTGCAAACATAAAAAGTACTCATAAATGATTTTAAAAAATCAAAAAGTACACAACCAAACTGAACAATTTCCAAATTAATCATAATACAATCTAAAACTAAAGATACAAAATATCGATAAAAGCAACAATCCCATTCCCAATGGAAACTCCTAAACACCCTAGCCCAGGAGTCTGTTCAGCAGTCTCAGCTTCTGTAGTCAGTGTCCTGCCCTCCCAAGCCAGGTGAAGAAAGCCCACCAAGGCAGAAAGCAATGCAGGAAGCAAGTCTTCCAGGACTCACAGCCAAGATAGTTATGAAATGAGAGCAGGAAAGTAGTCCTAGTTCAGGCATCCCCAAACTGCGGCCCTCCAGATGTTTTGGCCTACAACTCCCATGATGCCTAGCTAACAGAACCAGTGGTCAGGGAAGATGGGAATTGCAGTCCAAAACATCTGGAGGGCCAAAGTTTGGGGATACCTGTCCTAGTTCATATCCCTATCTTGACCTATAGCAGTGCAATTCAGTCCAGAACCGAAGACCTCAAAAAGTTCTCTAAAGATATTCCCCCAACTACTATCATGTAAGAGGGGTGAAAATGAAGGTTATGGCTGGAAGCCGCTCAAGCACATGCAACATACTCTGATTCCACCTTCACTTGATACTCAGTTTAATATCTCTTGGCTAAATTTCATCCCATGGAGTCAATAGGGATGAAAAGATAAGAGCGAAGGCGAGAGGGAACCCTGGTGATACGTTTTGCAAGGGAAGAGCAATACGAGACACTCCGAAGTGGAGCAATAATGGATTTGCCGCCGCCACAGCAACCCAAAATCAATAGCAAATTCCCTTCTTAATTCCTAGCACTCTCCAAACTGAAATGTGTCTTTTGATGTTTGTTTCAGTAATCTCTATGGATTTGGTCAATTCTGGAGTTGTTAGCTTCAAATTGATATTTAATCCATTTTAAGATCCCTTTCTACCCATGTTAACAGATGCAGTAACAATTCAGTTTCCAGCCTTTTTGGTGAGTTTTCAAAAAAGAACCGGGGGGGGGGAGGAGTAGATACAACAATTACTAGCAGTACTGTCATTCCTGCCGGTGTTGTGTTGGTCTTCCAGTAGTTTGGTTTTTTAAATATTTAATACCTTCTTCACTGAAGATTCCAGCATACTTAGGACTATTCCATTTTGAAATTTGTGGGGTGGAATAAAAAGACAACATCAAACAGGAGTTTCGTTTATTATTTATGTTTGTTATTCATTATAAGAACATAATGGGAGCCCTGCTAATCACCCAAAAGGTCCATCTAAACCAGCATCCTGCTCTCACAGTGGCCAACCTGATGATGATGATAATCATTTTATTATTTATACCCTGCCCATCTGGCTGGGTTTCCCCAGCCACTCTGGAGAGCCAGTGTGGTGTAGTGGTTAAGAGCGGTAGACTCGTAATCTGGGGAACTGGGTCCGCTCCTCCACATGCAGCTGCTGGGTGACCTTGGGCTAGTCACACTTCTCTGAAGTCTCTCAGCCCCACTCACCTCACAGAGTGTTTGTTGTGGGGGAAGAAGGGAAAGGAGAATGTTAGCCGCTTTGAGACTCCTTCGGGTAGTGATAAAGCGGGATATCAAATCCAAACTCCTCTCTTCTCCTCCTCCTCCCAACAGAACAGTAAAAACAGAACAAAACTTCAAACATTAAAAACTTCCCTAAACAGAGCTGCCTTCAGATGCCCATAAGAATTTCTCAATGAGGATCCTAGTGCAACAGCTGGTATACAGAGATGTGCGGCCTTCAGTGGTGCAACACAGCCATTGCAGCTGGTAGCCATTGATAGTGTTACCCTCCATGGATTTGTCTAACCCTCTTTTAAAGCCATCCAACTTGGAGGCCATCATCACGCTGGCTCAGCATAGGGATTCATTGTTAAGCTACTCTGGAATTGCACCTCTCTGAGTGGAACAGGGGACTCCCAACAACACTTAGTTCCTTTAACAAACTACAGTTCCCAGGATTTTATGCAGGGAAGCCACTATTGTTTAGAGGCATGATACAATGTAGATGGTGCCTTATTGTACTGGGTGCCTGGAGATGCACTGCATCTTTTAGCTAGAAGTTGAAAACAACCATATCATTTCTCTTTGAATACAGGATTTAACACAGTGAGTTCCTTTTTTATACAGGGTGGATTTATCTCTCTTTTGGAGATATTGCATTTGTATTGAGCAGTCAGACTGCAATATACTATTGCTGCAAATTTCCCACCAGTTATCAGAGGGTTTGGTTTCAGAATGCTGCCTGAAATATGGTTGCACTGGTGCAATAGGCACATGGACTGCACCCATACCAAAGGTGTTCCTTTCCCTAACCTCTGGGTCCAAAGGAACTACCCTTTATTTTACTAGTTCTTCAAACCACTTGTCCATGGTTGTGATATCATCATCATGATCAGTATCACATATGGGATACTGGGATCTTCAGATGAAGAAAAATACAAAATGAGAACACAAGATATATAATAAGCAAATACAAACCAATAACACCCCTCCCCAAGCACATTTAAAAAGCCATAACAATGTTAATCAGTCAAATGTGTGGTTGAAGAGAAACATTTTCACCTAGCAGCTAAAGATATGTCATGAAGGTCCCACATGCCAATCTGGTCCATAGGCAAGACAAGAGAAGCACCAACTCAGTGCCTGTGTTATATAGCTACTCCTACTTTTGGGGAGGTCCAGGTGGGTGTTGAGCCTAGGGCAAAAGAAGGTTCTACCATGATTTGGATAAAAAGTGCTTGTTCTCCTGGGCCCTACATCCCCCCAATGCTACCCTCCATACATCCACTTTGAGGAGAAGGTAGCAGAATTATGATTATAACAACATACTGTATTTGTAACTTTTTCAGACCCCTTACAAAATTATACATGATAATACACATCCTTATTTTATGGTCATGTCTTTAGCACCAATTTGATTATGTAAAAACCAAGAGGCAGGCATGGCATTCAGTGGAAATTCCCTTGTGCTCTCTTCCTGAAAGGCCTTTTATGGTTCACAGTGATGTGGGTCTTCAGCCTTGATTAAAATCAAGGCTGAACTTTGCAGTACAGTGGTACCTTGGGTTACAGACGCTTCAGGTTACAGACGCTACAGGTTACAGACTCCGCTAACCCAGAAATAGTACCTCGGGTTAAGAACTTTGCTTCAGGATGAGAACAGAAAACGCATGGCAGCGGCACAGCGGAAGTGGGAGGCCACATTAGCTAAAGTGGTATCTCAGGTTAAGAACAGTTTCATGTTAAGAACAGACCTTCAGAACAAATTAAGTTCTTAACCTGATGTAACACTGTAGATGACTTGCTATTCCGATAATCTGAAGGGAAATCCCACTACGACACTTGGCTTTAGCTTGAAGTCCAAGTCTTGCATTACAAAATGGTAAATTTGAATTTTGAGAGGATCTTCACACACAACTCCAAAATTCTGGTGAATTTACCCACATTTCTCAGCCCCTGTCTATGTATTCTGCAAACATTTTGCTATACTTCTGCCTCAGTCAGTGATCCAGTTCTAGTTAAAACAATCAAAAATCTAGGATCAAGATTTTGAAGGATTTCTTTACACATGCACACATTTTTACAGTTTGTCCTCTTAACAAAATTTGGAGGGAGTATTTGTAAAAAATTAATTATTTTACTGCAGAAATCTAGTTCCCTTCATTGTAGGCTATTGTGCAAGCATTTCACTGTTACCACAGCTTCTATCTGCCTGCCCATTTAAAGTTGTTCATCTTATTATTTCTGTCTTAAAGCTATCAAAGTAGCAAGAAACTCACCAAAAAGAAATAGCAAACATTTTCTCTACAGCACTTAGCACCAGTTCCTTAGGAAGAATAATAGTTTCTTCTGTGCTGCAAACCTCAGCTTGGAAAAACTAGCAACCCCCAGAGAATCCATGCCAGCTTTTATTCAGCCCAGGATCACTTCTGTGTGGAGACTCCAAATTCACTTTTCCAGATTCTATATGTTACTTATTTTTCATATAATTGAAAATGCACAGCACAGACATACAGACACACCTGAGGCACCTACACAAGAGCAATAAAACACCAGTTAATAAGATACATAGCCCCTGATATAGTGCTGGACAAGTGGGACCTGCAATAAAATGATACAATGTGACAAATTCCCTCTTCCAGGAAGTTCCATTCCATTTCTCTACCCAACTTTTCTCTTCTTCCCCCATCCAAGCACCCCACACTCAGAGGATTGAGTTTGCTGTTACTTACTATAAATGGAGTGGGGGAGGAAATTCTAATATATGTGAATAGCACCCAGCCACTACAAGCTATCACCCTCAAGCAAAACTGTGGGGAGAACAAATAAATTTGTGACATTCCCTGCAAGCTGAGGAGTATCTGACAGATGAAAGGATCTCTACACATTCTAACTGCAAGAAGTAACATCACTTAACAGAAATATTGCAGAGGAAAGTGCCTATTATTTGTGAAGACAGCATATACCACGAGTTGAGATGTGACTTCTGATCCCTGGTTGTCACTGAATTTCTCAGAGGTTACAAGGTAAGCCATGTCAACTAACAGTATCTCACTTCAATGACTATATATATATATGAGAAAACATTTTGATGCCTCCTAACATATATCACAACTTTTCAAAAGAACTCTTCCCCATTTTCTTCATCTTATACCCAGAATATATACGGACTCAGGGGAAAAGCTACACAAACTAAACACATGCACACACTTTCATATTTAATCCATTTGCAGATTTATAAACTGCTTCATAGTCAAAAGCTACCAAAGAAGTGTCAAAAAAGATAAAAGATTACAGATTCAGTAAACTAAAAGAAATAAAGTCATTTTTTCAACTGTGCAATGAATACTCCACAAAATGGCTGGTTTGCACAAAGATATCTTCAGTAGCTATCTAAATTTCAAATTTGGCAGCAACTATACTCAAGATTAGGGATGAGGGAGACATTCAGTACAATGCAAACTTACTAAATTCACACATTTCAAAGCAACGCACAAACCAAAACACAGTCAAGTAATATGCACAAAAATGCATATACAATCATGAAGTGTGAAATATAAATGCATATATTAGCAAAAATAACATACAAGAATTTATTGTAATGAGAAAAATTGCATTCCAAAAGAATCACAACCTGATATCCAAATGTGGGGAATTGAATTTAAGATCAGAAAAATGAGAAAGGAAGGGAGGGTAGAGTGCAGAGAAGAATCATTTATGGCAAACTGGAAAATCATATCTGCTTAACCTAAATTTAACAAATGGTAGCCAGCTTGTCTTCAAAGCACTTTTGCTTGTCTGTAAGAAAGTTTATAAACTATTACATGGCTATATTTTCCAGTTCTTTATGTGGCTATTCAGCTCATTGAGGTTCTTCTACTCGGCTAGAACTGCTTCAGTAGCTGTTACGAAATCCATCACTAATTCCAGTGTGAGAGACAGTGTGACAAAGTGGTCAGAGGATTAGCCTATTGACTGGAAATCCCAGCTTGAGAATTCAGATTCTAGCCATGATGCCCACTGGACAAGAACTTAAAGGCTTACTTTAATGCATGGGACACATCCTCAGTAAAGGATAGCTTCCACAATAAATTAGGACCATCCCTTTTCAATGACACCAATGATTTGTTGAAAAGCCCATAAAATCATAAATTGAGTTCCTTGTCATTTTCTGGACAGTAATAGTATTATTGCCAGAGACTCTAAGAAATATGGAACTGCCCTTTAGCGAAGATGACAGAAAGGAGAAGTTACATTTTCTAAAGTAGAATATCATCTGGGAAAGAAGAATGTAGAACACACCAATGGACCAGGAACTTCTATCTTTAAAAAGCACATTAAAAAACATTCTATGCAAAAACAATTTCTCTTTCTGTCCTTCCTGATAGGCTTGCTATGCCTTGCATAGACAGATGCAGAAATCCACAAAATTTCCTTGCAAGAAAGTGCCATGGTGGGGGAAGCTTTACCAGTTCAATCTACCCCCAGCTCCATTAGCCCCACGAGATGCCATTGCAAATGATGTAGAAACTTCCTTTGATGATGGAAACTAAAAGCCATATGCTCTAGGGATTACCTCCTGCCAAGACGGACCATTCTAGCTGGCCATCATCAAGCAAAAATCTCTCAATCCATGATAACTTGAAAGTGTTAGAAAACTAGGAACACTTTCTGAATGGGACCTGTGGAACTGGAAAGGGAATTCTGAAATGGATACAGAATGTGAAGCCTAGATCCTTCCGGAACCAGGGCCGGCTCTAGGCCTGCCCCCCAGTGGCGCGGGGCGCCGCTGCACCCGCTAAAAGGCGCGGCTGAGGCTGCCCCAGGCATGCCTCCACTGTTCAGCGGCTTCAGGCCGCTCTCCGGAGGCGTGCGGGCCTGGGTCCGCCTCTGCCGTGCACAGGGGCGTCGCAACAGGGGGCGGGCAACGCCCCCTGGCCCAGGGCCAGCCCTACAACAGGCTGGGTGGTACAGTGCAGCTGCGCCCGCCCGCCTGCTCGCTTGCAGCGCTGGGAAGCGAGGTGGGGCACTGGAGGGATCTGTCGCACCACGGTGCCAGGGCACCGGGCATGCTTAAGACGGCCCTGTCCGAAACTTCCTGGGGGACCAGGACTTCCTTCCTATACCCACTTACCTAGTCTTTCCCCCAATAACTTGGTGAGGGGTATTTCTTAGAGGGGTGCACTAGATTTGTGTGCAGACTGAATCATAAGTCAAAGGGTGAGGTTTTCACAAGTCAAATTTAGATTGTGCCATTGCAGGCCCAGGAGCAGGGTGCCTGCAGCTGGTGGGGCCAAACTACTAAGCATTTAAGCACTATCATAGCACAATCCTTCGCAGACTCTTAAATTCTTGCACTCAGTCTGCTGTCAGACCTCAGTGCGAACAGTTATCCGTAGAGCAGGATTCTGTCTTTCTCCCTCCATTCACATAGCTTGGGTTGGGATCTCCATCTGTTTCTGCTCTCTGATCCTATCTCTCATATTTATACTGTTGGCCTGGCAATATGGCAGACAGCCAAGGGAAGTACCAATGACAACATCACATACTATTCTAAGGTGCATCAAAGAGTTGTCAAGCTGCCCTCTTCTATTATTAGCGTGAGAAGTCCTAGTTACTGTCATTCACGTGAGTTAACCAGTAATCTTGACAGTCGGACAGGAATGACCTCATGTCCTTATGTTAGGCTACATCACCATTTTATCTCTATAGTTTAAAAATGAGCTCACATTCCATTGCATGGCATCTACTGCATGAAGTTAACTCCTTAAAGAATGCCACTTAAAAGGTCAAGAAGTAGCAATAGTAGATTCAAGCCCCTATGCAGGCTCCAAACAAGGAACCAAGGAGATAATTGTTGGATGCTACTTATCTCCTCATACTTTCAACATACTTCCATATATTTCCAATACACATCTCGCCATGCTCCTGGTTCTGAAAAAGAATGCCTGTGCTATAGTTCATCAATACCAGCTATTTATTTTGAATGTGTGAGCTCATTGGATAGCACATGCAATATAATATTAAGAACTGCACGGTTGAAACTGCTATTAGCAGCTGTTAAGTGACTCTGGTTTATAATCTCACCAGCTGTAATGAACAGTTTGTGAATATAGTTGCTGAACTTCATGATAAATAAGTGTAACTGCCATTGCAAAAAAAAAAACACTAATCTCATAATTCATATTTCCTTTAGTGTCTCTCTCTCTCCCCCCCCCCCTCTCCCCCCCTGTGTGTATCTATATATATCCTGGTATTAATTACAATGGAATTGCCGGAGCAACAATATAACAATAGTCTGTGAGGTCTCATTTTTCATAAATATTCAGGACAATTTATCATTAATTACAGGATACTTAGTCTGAAAATGAAATTTACCAGAACTTCTCAAATAGCATCCGGTGCTAGTAGTCTGAGCTAAGAATAGGTAACGGGCTATGTTCATCTGCATAGCATTTCATTATTAAGGAAGGAGAGAGAAAAATGCAAGCCAAGTCTTACATTTCTTAAAGATGTGCTAATAGGCAGCAAAGGTCAGAGAATATGATAATATAAGGCTTGTCCTTGAGATTCATGTATTGATAAGTTCTCTCTTAATCAGAATGATTTATGATAATGCACAGCAAGGTCACAATCCACCAACTGATGTCCCCATGCAAGTTTAATAATAATACAAAAAGAAAAACGATTTGCACATGCACAGGAGCAGAACTTAATGGACGACACTCCTCATTCACTTATCATGATGTGGGCCTTAGAGAATGGTTCTCATGTAAGATGCTCATCAGAAGAGACAGTGTAAGCTTCCAGAAGTGATGTGCCCCTGAAGTTTTGTGTGTGTGAAGCAACTGGAGCAACAATGTAACAACAGTCTGTGAGGTCTCATTTTTCATAAATGAGAAAAATATAGAATATAAATATAGAAAATATCATTACACACGGGATTAGATGGTTGGCGCATATGGGGCAGCACTGTCTAGCCTGACTAGTGACATTTTTCATGATTTCAGCCCAAGGTCTTTCCCAGTCTGCTTACCTGAAATCCTTTTAAGTGGAGCCTACCATTGAAAAGTATTTAAGGATTCACAAAGGCTTGACAGTTTTTGTAATGAAAGTTAAAGTTCTGATACACCCACCCCCTTTTCATTTCCCCGCTATTGGACAAAAATCCCCTGTGCTCTAGCCTTTCTTATCTCCTCTAGTCCTTTCATCTGCAAGGAAGAAATGGGGAAGGGATTGAACAGGTTTGAGATGACCTGAGGCTCTGGTTAGTTTCATCAGCATAATAGTTTTTCCACCCTCTGCCCTTGACCCTCCTTTATTTCTCGGTGGAAATGTGCAAGCTGTTAAGTTTCTTTAGTCTCTGGGTCTGCAAGAAGCCTGGGGTAGATAGAGGAGTCAAATTAGGATATTTTATCACGATACTTCTGTTACATGCATGGTCTGAATGCTTCAGGCTGGTCACTTGGAGGTTGTTTGTTCAACAAGAACGTTCCTCGCGTGGTATTGCTGAGGCTCTCAGAAATTCTGCTGGCCATGAAAATGTAAGATCCAAAGGGCATCTAATACATCTAGTTCTGTATGAAGACATTTATGTAATGCAGGTTTCTAGAAGACATTTGAGAGGTATTTAAAACATGCATGAAATCCAGTAATGGATTTCAGCTTGTAATTCAAAGAAATTTAAAATTCCATATTTATAATCCAAAAACAAAACAATAAAAATTGCAGGTATAAATCATTCAACAAACTAAAACTGTCATATACCAAAATGCCTGGGCTAATAGAAATGGTTTAACCTGGCACCAAAAATAATACAATGTTGGCACCAAAAATAGCTCCCTTAAGAGAGCATTCCACTATTGGAAAGGACCTCCTCTGAGCATCTTCTCTCAGAACAGCACCGCCATTTATTACTGTACCATTTATTACTATATAATATTTTATGTAAAAACAAGGTTTCCACACTGGGATAGTCACGTGAACAGCGGCATGACAACAGGGAAGAGAAGCAGCAAGAGAAGCAGGTTGGTGGTGCAAGTCAGCAGGCCAGCAAAGTGACCAAGGGAGCAGGCTAGCAGCTGGCTCAGGCGGGCCTTCCCATGTTCCTCCCATTCTTGTCACTCTCACTCTACCTGGGAGTTTTGAGCAAACTGTGGGGAAAGGATAGTTTGCGCTAAACCAGGGGAGGATGGGGATTGGCAATGGGATGGGGTGGCAGGTAGGCAGGTGTGGGGGATTTGAAATTCTGTAGGTGGGGGGTGTTTAAGGAGGTGTGAGAGGGTAGGAGACTGTGAAAGGTTGGGGATTGAAGCAGCTTTGGGGTTCAAGGTTGAAGGAGCTGTGAGCTCGCAAAGGAGTGTAGGGTTGGTGAACAAAATGTGTAGGAATCGTAGGCATGCTAACTGTTAGGAGGGACACCTAAGAATTCAGATGTGACCTTGTAAAAGTAAGAAGGTGGCTTGCTAAATGACTAGGGAAGGGCCGCAGCCTAGAGGCTTGCTCCTGTGACTTTAAAAATAGGATGCTATGTGGAAATTCAGCAGGTATAGCTTCTCATAGCATGGAGCAACACCACCTGCTCATTTCTGCTGACAAGTTCTTGCTGAAAGCACAGGGGCATGTAAAAAGTTGCCAGCTTTAGAAATGGCTTCAGATATTTCTTGTTGTTAATAGAATGTTCTTTTTATAACTTTGCTTTATCAATAGGGTTGCAGGAAATCTCAACTAACCAGAAATCTGATGGTAAAAGCTATAGCTATAGGATTCTCTCTCTCTCTCTCTTTTCTTAAAAAAAGAGCTCTTTGCTCTCCAAGTTTTATGAGCTGCTAGAACTAATAGATTTTGGGGGAGGTTTATCCAAAAGGCTTAAGAACGTAAGAAGATTAGGCCAAAGGCCTATCTAGTCCAACATCCTGTTCTCACAGGGTCCAATCAGATGCCCATGAGAAGCACGCAAGCAAAACCTGAGTGCAAGAGCACTCTCCCCACCTGTGATATCCAGCAACTGGTATGGCTTATATCTTCATTTAGTTTAACCAAGATTCCAACTTAAAATGTAGCTACACTCACCTCCTGGGCAGAAAGCATCTGTATCTTGAAGAATTTGGGGGTCCTCCATGACTTCAGCAAATGAGCATTACCATCACCCACTAATTATGCCTTTCCTGCTCTAATTGGCAGCTCCCAGTTAGAGCCAGGGAAAACTCCCCTTCATACCCAACCCAGTATAGTATGAGGTTGAGCTATATTGTCTCCATTCAGATACAGCTTCAAATTCCCGTAAAGATGGAAATGGTCACTGTCCGATAGTGTAGTGCTTCCTCCCTTTCTACATTATCTGCTTTCCCACCCCACTGCCCTTTAGTGGAACTAACAAGAGTTGGGGAAAGCTCTCTGATCCTGCCCCTCTGGTTTCTGATAAAACCAAGTTAAATCGTGCCTTGGTAAAAAAAAGAAAATAGTAATATGTGCAACTGTGATGGTGTGCATATACCCCTTCACGAAGGAATGGGGACAACACAGAGAATCAACTGACAATAAGCAGTACATATGTTTTAGATAGAGCAGGCACGTCCAACAGGTAGATTGTAATCTACCGGTAGATCACTGGACATCTGTGGTAGATCACTGGTAGATCAGTGGCTCCCCCCAAAGACGCTGAACAACTTGGGCTCCCCTAAAAAAACTCAACATTTTGGCCCTTCACCCCCCCCCAAATGGGCCTTCCCTCTTCCCTAAAAGAAGCTCAACAAGTTTGACCTGAACCCCACACAACAGGGCTTTCCTTCCTAATAAAAAAAGCTCAAAAACTTTGACCTGAACACCCAAGAAACGGACTTCCCTCTTCCCTAAAAAAAGCTCAACGACTTTGACCTGAACCCCCCAAAAGGGGGTAGATCACTGCCAGTCTTTAACTCTGTGAGTAGATTGCAGTTTCTTGGGAGTTGGCCACCCCTGAGATAGAGTGTATATATTCACAGGTGATACAAAGAAAGAAGGTGCAATTCTAATGGAAAAGCGATTGCAAATCCACTTTAGCCATCCACTGATTTTAATTCTTGCTACAAAAGCATCTAAAGTACAGTTTGAAACTATACACCTGTCTTTCATTTGTGCATCTCAAAAACAGGAGAAAGGCTCAAGGGTGCTTTAAATACCATGTGTTATATCCATCTTGGGGCTGCTTCCTAGTCTACCCAATTCACAAGGAAACTTTCCTGTTTTAAAATATCAGTTCGACAGTAAAGGTTGGTGGTTCGGGTCTGCCAAAAATTCATGTTCACTCCCGTCCTCCCCCAAGTGTCAACATATTTCATTAGGGTCAAGGATGCCAACAAGTTTTGTGCTGACATTTTCCTGTCTTGAATGTTTCAGAACTCTGCATTCTGTACAAATTGTCAGTGCTGATGTGCCAGAATTTCTTGTATATAGGAAGCTCCCTTTTCCTCAGTTTAAAGCATCGCTTTCTTATTTTCACATTCTCTGCTCTGCTAAGTAGAAGCAGGCATTTGTGAACTTATATAACATCCAAGACACCACCATACTAAAGCAACGTATGTTGAATCTCAGCTGTCTCAAACACTCATTGTATTTCTGTATTTTATGCTCCCTTTCCCAGTATTTCCTTAGGTGATTCCAAAGATAGTTGGTATACATCTGGTACCTTGGTGGAAGCATTGCCTTGTGCTCTGTAAACACATGTCCATGTAACTTCTCATAATAAAATGAACCTTTATTTTCATTATGTTAGAAAAAATCTAAGCACTGAACAAATATGATCCCTTGATGTCATGCTTCAAACTGTGTTATAGACCACAATGGACCAGACACATATTAAGACAACCATTAGAAGTTCTTGCTGTAATGATGTTGGCATTTATCTAGAGCCACATGATAAAAGTACGCTGTGTGCAGAGGCAGTTTTAGGGTGGCGCGACTGGTGTGGTTGTGCTGAGTGCTGCATTGCAGGGGGCACTAAAACAATGCTGTGGAATGGAGCACGAGAGGCAGGGAAACCAAATTTTAGATTCGCACGGGGCGCTGCTGAAATTTGAGAGCCCAAAGTCCTCTACTGTTGTGTTGTGACTATGAATGCAAAAGAAAATGCTGGGTTCAGTCACACAGTATAGCTTATGGACATATATATATTGCAGAATGTTTTGAAGGTTTAAGAAAATTCTAAGCCATTTATTTCATATCATGTATTCTTTAAATAATCTCTAATATTTTTTTTTTTTACCTTCTAGGGACAAAGGGTTGAATGAGCCAAGTTGTCCTGGTCATGCAATGACTTCCACTTGCATAAGGGAAGTCCCCCACTTTCTCCTTGCCCACTCACAGAAACCACCCCTCAAATCTGCTCTAGAGACCTGGGGACCCTCCAGAACAGATTTGGGGGTATGCGGGAAGAGGAGAATGAAGGAAAGCTGCATTGTGTAAGATCTGAATGGAGGATTTCCCAATGTCTATGGTTAGGATCAACATAAAATCAGCCTTTGTTATGGTCTCAGTGGTGAAGAAGCCCATAGATGCTTTGCTTTGGCCAGAAGACTAAACTGGTCAGGCAGAGAGATTCTCCCACAAGTTTTATACGGAAATTATGTACCACAACTTTTTGACTACTGATAAGGCATACACAAAGCATAAGCTCTTCATTAATCATGTGTTGAGTGTCTTATTTTCTAAGACATTTTCAGGTAATGTTCTTGGAATATCCAATCTGCTCCAAAGTCTCACTCAATCATTTAGAAAAAATTGTTTTCATTTGAATGGTCTCTTCTCCGTAGATTCAGTTCATCAGCATCCCCTTCCCCCCACCCGATGTGGAGAAGTGTCTGTTTCTCTGACCTGTGAGTACAGTACTCAGATAAAACTGAGTCTCTCCAGAAGCATGGCAGAAATGGTGTGAATATAATGTATGAATTCATTTTCCCCTGATAACATTTTGTAGTATCAAAAGGCAGGCATTTTTATTCCAGGTTATGTACTTGCTTTTCAAACACAGTCTTTTGAAAGATATATTTATGCTACACACCTCTGGGGAATTTCTTTGTAGGCTCTTCCCTATCACAGTGCATTTCTCCAAAGGCACAGGTTATTCTAGGTGAGCCTAGCTTCAGTCTGAGACCATTGCTTATATGCCAGGTACAAAAGTGGCATTAAGAAAGGAAAACGAAACAGATTTTCACATATAGTCTTCTTAAACTATGGGTACAAATTCTAGACCTTGAAATGTACATAGACAATCCAAATTTACACTTAAAAATTGGCTTTCAGGAAATCTCAGCTACACCAATTGATGTGCATTAAGATACGCCAGTAGTCCTGCCAAGCAGGTGACTCTCAGAAAATGTCTCTACCAATGGAAATCTGCCAGCCTAACTTCATGCCAATAAAAGTTCATATGAAGGACTTGAACCTAGGATCCCATGCATGTGAAACGTATGCAGCTCTGTGGGACTAGGGCTCTGTTTGTAACCAGTATGGACCTGATTTACATAACTAGGCCTTTGGGCAATGTTGTCACTGTGTTGCCATGGATGCTGGCACTCCTTTGAGGGCAGAAATTCATTCAACCCGTGGTCTGAATGCCCACTATTGGAGCTGGTAAAGGTAAAGTAAGGTAGAACTGGTGTGGTTTTTTTTTGGGGGGGGGGTTAGCAGCGTTCCCACCACTCCCTAAACTGCCCATACCAATTAAATTGGCCTTGGAATATAATATGGGCCTACTCATTAAGTTTGGAGGCATTTTATAGTTTCCTCTTCTCTGCAGAGCATGTCTTATACAGTGGAACCTCGGTTTACGAACACCTCGGTTTACGAATTTTCAGTTTGCGAACGCCGCGGACCCATCTGGAACGGATTAATTCACTTTCCATTACTTTCAATGGGAAAGTTCGCTTCAGTTTATGAATGCTTCAGTTTATGAACAGACTTCCGGAACCAATTATACCCATGCTTCAGGTTAAGTACGCTTCAGGTTGAGTACTCCACGGACCCGTCTGGAACAGATTAATCCACTTTCCATTACTTTCAATGGGAAAGTTCGCTTCAGTTTATGAACGCTTCAGTTTATGAACAGACTTCCGGAACCAATTACACCCATGCTTCGGGTTAAGTATGTTTCAGGTTGAGTACTCTGTGGACCCGTCTGGAACAGATTAATCCACTTTCCATTACTTTCAATGGGAAAGTTCACTTCAGTTTATGAACGCTTCAGTTTAAGTACTCTGCGGACCGTCTGGAACAGATTAATCCATTTTCCATTACTTTCAATGGGAAAGTTCACTTCAGTTTATGAACAGACTTCCGGAACCAATTGTGTTCATAAACCGAGGTATGGTGGGCATAAAAAAATAACAACAATGGTGCCCTTTGTCTCATTCACTTGACCTTTAGATATCTGTCTTCCACACCAAACATATTAATGATTCTTCAGTGAGAAAGGGTTTATTTGCAACTTTGCTGTTTTTCGTCTTCTCGTAACTGTGTAGTGTCTTATCTACTATCACATAAAACTGGTGGCAGGGTTGGGAGGAGGGAGGAATGAGGAAGCAGCCAGAGCTTCAAAGCTCTGTATAGTGACAAATGTAGTAATGAGGTTCTGGGGCATCTAGTATTCTTGCTAAGTGAACGAAACTCCCACTGTGTTGGATTAATCCAATTACTTAAAGTTGTAATTGTGGAAGGGTGGGGGGAATCTAACTTGCATTGAAACAAAGACAGATTAATAGCCAGTAGCCTTGAAACTCTCTTGAGCTGTTGTGATGAGAAATGAGCATGTCTAAAGTCAAAACAGAGTGGCTATGTTGTCCAAGTACTAAGCAGAAAACTAGAGAAAGTAAATGTATTGAATAGATTCAAGGCCGGCCTACCCATGAGGCAAGGTGAGATGACTGCCTCAGGAGGCTGGACCGACAGGGGCAGCAGATCACAATGTAGATCTTTCTTCCCCCTTGTTGTTGAAATAGATCTTCCCTCATGCCTTCTTCCTTTAGGGAGTAGGGAGCCATTTTGGGGTCCACCTCAGGTGTCAAAATGTCTTGGCCTGGCCCTGGTACTGATTAATGAGTAAGGGTAGATTGAGACTGTCCTATTATTGTTATCATAACTGAAATCATGTGACAGCTTGGAGATTCTCCATATAACTTTGTGATGTGTTGTCATGTATCATCAGTAGCCATCAATGGGGGGAAAGTTCACAAATGAGGACACTATCACCACATAATTGGATTGTTTTCATTAAATGTACCCTCAGTTGCATGTTATGCTAAAGATAAACCTTGATTTTCCAATAGAAAACTTTCTTAGCATAAGAGCATAAAATAAGCCTGCTGGAGTAGGAAAGTGGCTCATCTAATCCAACATTTTGTTCTCACAGTGCAGCCAGATAGCCATGGAAAATCCACAAGCAGGACCTGAGCACAAAGCACTCTGCCCAACTGCAGTTCCCAGCAACTGGTTTTCAAAGGCATCATAATAGCAGATTATCAGTGTTCTCATACCTTATCATCTTTGTACATTCAAACTTGAGATGTCACACAGTCAGTCATAGCACATGTTTGACAAAAGAGAGTAATAATTTATAAAAACAAACAAACTAAGGATATGATGGAGAGAAATGAAGCATAACCAGAATTATATTGGCAGGAATCACTGCCCATGTTGTACTCCAAAGTCCTTGAGACTTCAGTTTCGAATACAATTTGATCTCAAAGTTTAGCATTTTGCTGGCTTTTATTAACAATCTGCCAAGTTTATCATTTCCCCAATAAGTGGTTTACACACAAAAAAAGCTAGAAGCCAGCAGGGGAGACAATAGGGCTCCCACCTTCTCCAGCTGCCAAGCAGGCGCAACACAGGAAGTCAGGAGGTAAGCTGGCTGGCTGGCAGTAAGTGTAGACTTTCTCTTCCCCTCCTCAGCCTGGACATCAAAGAGTGCAAGTGAGCACACATACATGGGTGTGTGCAATGAGGAAGGGTATCCTCAAAAAAGTTGCTTTAAGTCCTCTTAATTCATTTGCTAGAAGTAGGAACAGATCGTTTATGTGGTTTCTGTACAGTAGTGGCAACTTCCACATGCTCATGTGCGAGTCAGTGTGGTGTAGTGGTTAGAGTGCTAGACTAGGCCCTGGGCAATCAAAGTTCAAATACCCACCCAGTCACGAAGCTCACTGCCTCTCAGCCAAACTTCCCTCACAGGGCTGTTGTGAGGATAATACGGTATGCAGAAGGAAAACTATGCATGTGTCCTTGAATTCCTTGGAGGAAAAGTGTGATATAAATGTAAGAAGAAACAAAATGAAATAGAAATAAAATTCTTCCTGGAGTGATTCCATGTGGACCCTCACAGAGGGCAATTCCTTTCATTGTTAGCAGTTTTGAAGGATCAGGAAAGACTGGGTATAAATTGGTTAAATAATAATGCTGATACACTACCAATGACAAATTCATTAGTTACAGAATTAGCCTTAGTTGGATAGAGAAATTGCAGTGCACAGCCATCACCAGGTGTATTTCTTTTAACCATTTTGCTCTCAGCCACATCCATGAAACTGGTTGTTACAAATGAAGAGGGAAATATTGCTTGAAATTCCCGTTCTAACAACAGGGAGAGAGAGCAAAACCTTTTCAAATGTTTTTCCAACTAATACATTTGTGTGGTTCAAAATTATCCTGACATGGGAAGTAGGAAGGCAGGGGGAAACAATTGCAGAAGCTTTTAAACTAATGATACAATCCCATGGATAATTTCCCCTAAATAGCTCAGAGATGTGAGTGAATGAATCATATATCAATCCAGGAAGCAATTTCCCTCAATGAGTTCTACCTGCTGGATATCACAATGCATTGCAGATTGAGTAAAAGCTTTCATCTGAAATAACTCCCTGAAACTGACTTTGGTGCAAAACCTAAACCCTGAGGGTAAGAGAACTATGAATATATATATATATATATATATATATATATATATATATATATATATATTCCTGTAGTACTTGCCTTACAAATGTGCCTTGTACAGCAGGCAACTTGCTTAGAGAAATAATCCCAGGGCATAAGTGGCTTCCAACAATTCTTCTCAGGTGCTGCCCCCAGACAAATAGAGGTCTCAATCTTCCTGTTGTGTTAGAATTGCCTTAATGGTATGTATCTAGGGGAAAGGGCTTCAAGATGCTGTAGAATTACTCCACTTCTATATGGACCAAAAAAACAACATCATCAATTTAAAAGTCATACCAGAGCTCTTAAGGCATAGTGGTGGGACACACGGCACACATGTGTAGCAACCTAAATATTCTTGGCTTCTTTTTAAGATAAGGTACTCTGGGGTAAAACCTACCTCTGATTGCTGCTTTAGCTACTTCTGAAATTGTGACTCCAGAAACATCTATCTGAGAAAATTCATTAACATCCTGAATGGCTTTCTCCTTTTGTAATGACAGGTTATCTGGCAGGGGGGGCGATAGGGGCACTTCGCCCGGGCAACACGATCCCACGGGCGTCATTGCGGCTGACCCCCACCTGTGCTGGGCGCCCCGCCCCGCAGGTGGCAGTCCCCACCCCCAGAACGCGTGCCACACCCCTACAGGCGGCTCATCATTCCTCCAGAACATGCGCCTGCCCCGCCCCCGCCTCCTCTCCGCCCCCGGTGCCAGAGCATGAAGCTCTGCCACTGGGTGGTTGTCACCCCCCATGTCATTCTGGGAGACCAGAAAAAAATGGGGTTATTAAGTCCTGATGGGCCACCACATTAAGCTTGGGGAAACACATGTTTCTGGGACAACTGTCTAATTCCCTGAACATTTCCCCTGCTATCTGAACTCTCCTTTAGCCTCGGGAAACCAATATGGGTGAAACGCAATCTATCCAACAATCAAGGACCATAGCAAAATGTGAGGAAGGTTGGTCCCAGTAGACTCTCTGACAAGCACAACATTGACAAATTCATTGGGTGGACATGTAGAGCATCTTCCCATGCTCCCTGCCATGTATGGTTGAGATTGGTAGCAGATAGAGTGTCAGGAGTTTGGCATTCAGGCTTAGAAATCCCGTTTTTCAGAGAGGCTTCATTCAGTTTGCTTTTGTTTTTTCCATATTTGGTTTCTAGCACGATGCTATCAATATGCATGTATTATTAAAAATTGCTTCTGGGCTTTTCCTTCTGGTAACAAGTTCCTGGCAGTTTTGTACTAGTAGAAAGCACTGGATTGGAACAACAGAGGATGCAAAGTCTCTGAATGCTAACAAAATGGAACAAGAGCAGCAACACAATGCAGGCCTGCTAGATACACACCATCCATTTCACTTTTCTTACGAGATTAGTGCTGTTCATTGTCTACACCCATCCAATGCTTCTCTTTTCTTGTTCAAGCAGACTATTGAGTGAGTGGAATTTGGAAGCTATCTAGCTCACTTCAACTCAGACAGAGCTTTGGAACAAAATGAATGGCATTAAAAAATAATAATTCTACTTTATAGCAGAATTCCAGCTGAATTTTGATTTCTCTGAAATTTAGATTGAGCCAGGCCACACCACTGCTGGAAACACAGCCCTGTCAGAAGCACTGTTGTCTTTCACAGCAAATATGTCTAGTATAGAAGTGGAACATGTCTGTACATGCATTTTCAAGCACTTGTCTGGGAGACCTGATTAGGTCCCATGTGTTTAAAGCATTTAAAGATGATTGCAAAATGCATGTTTCATGTCTGCTCTTTGACTTGGAGCTGACCTCTGTGTTTGATATGGAAAACATCAGGGAAACTCTAAGTTTCCCGCAAGCATCTTACTACACAGCAACACCCTCATTTTCCCTGGTCAGTGCCGTAGATAGTGATGTAAGCATTTGAAAGGAACAGGGTGTGTCTGATGCAGAGTTGCATTCTTGATGCATGACAACTTCAGGAACCATTGGTGGGGCTCTGAGATGGGAGAAGATAGGAAGCAAGGCCAATTCCATTCATTCTACTGCTAGCCTAGCTCTGTTTCTTCTTCATCTATCATCCTTCATGTCTGCAGCAGAGTGAAAGAAGAGATTTAGACTCCATTCTATCAGCTCTGCCAGCTCTACCTAAACTCCCCAAGCTGATCATTATAAGAACTCTGTAACTATAAAAACTGGGACCTGACTTCACATATTTTCTTCCTTTCCCATCTCCCTTTCATTTTCTGACAAGTGTTTAGATTTTAAGTCTGTGGGTTGGGAATTTGTTATTGATCTGATATAAGTTGCGCCTGGAGCCGTTTTGGATGAAGATGAGGTTAAAAGTTAATTAATACCTAAGCAAACAAACATGCATCCCTAAGATTTGACTTCAGGGCCAAACAAAATCAGCCCAAACATACTATCAACCTAACTCATTCCAGATTGTTTCCCACATTGAAGTGCTAAATTCCAGTCATTTCTAAACTAATGATCTAAGTTCCTTCATCGCAAAAACAGTGGTTAGTGTCTTTAGACAGAGAGACTTGCATCACAGGTTAGAGACTTACATAGAAACTTGACGTGAGTCAACAGTGTGATGCAACAGCTAAAAAAGCCAATGCAATTCTGGGCTGCATCAATAGGAGTATAGCATCTAGATCAAGGGAAGTAATAGTACCACTGTATTCTGCTCTGGTCAGACCTCACCTGGAGTACTGTGTCCAGTTCTGGGCACCACAGTTCAAGAAGGATACTGACGAGCTGGAACGTGTCCAGAGGAGGGCAACGAAAATGTTCAAAGGCCTGGAAACGATGCCTTATGAGGAACGACTTAGGGAGCTGGGTATGTTTAGCCTGGAGAAGAGAAGGTTAAGGGGTGATATGATAGCCATGTTCAAATATATCAAAGGATGTCATATAGAGGAGGGAGAAAGGTTGTTTTCTGCTGCTCCAGAGAAGCGGACACGGAGCAATGGATTCAAACTACAAGAAAGAAGATTCCACCTAAACATTAGGAAGAACTTCCTGACAGTAAGAGCTGTTTGACAGTGGGACTTGCTGCAAAGGAGTGTGGTGGATTCTCCTTCTTTGGAGGTCTTTAAGCAGAGGATTGACAGCCATATGTCTAGAATGCTTTGATGGTGTTACCTGCTTGGCAGGGGGTTGGACTGGATGGCCCTTGTGGTCTCTTCCAGCTCTATGATTCTATGATTCTATAGACTGTTCAGCAATTTGCCAAACCACAGTTCCCAGGATTATCTGGGACGAGTAAGGTTTGTTATAAAAGTGATATAACTTGAAGTAGAGACATGTCACTAGAGTACAAGAAACTGCTATGTAGACACACTCTTCTTTTGTGGTTGTAACAAAATGGAAGGTTTCAAAAGGCATCTCCTGCAATGAAAATTTGCTAGAAACATGCTGAAATCTTGCAGTCAGAAACTGCACATTGTGTTCAGCTTTCTGCCAAAACTGTTAGTGAAATCAGCTGGACCAAAATGAAGGAAAACCCTTCCAACTGGGCTGTTGATTGCAGTTGACTAGGAAAAAAGGCTATAGAAGCCATTGTTTTATTATTTGCATTTTGATGTTGTAGCTCACTCAGATGGTGAGGAAGCAATGGTTGAACTGCCACTCCTTCACAAAGATTTAGCAGCCACAGAGAAGCACTCTGAGATGGGGGGGAGGGCAGATATTAATTTGAAACTCATTGCTAAGCTGTGTTTTTAATGCAGCTCACCAACTCTTATTTCTGTGCAAGGTAATAGAAAATGAGATGTAACTCAATCAACCATTTTTTAAAACAACAGCAACAGAAGAGTTTCATGGTGTGATTAGATGAGCTGTGAATGGATGGCTGCAAAGAGCGATTGATTAAGCAGGAGGTTTAGGGTGTAACTCCTCTGGAGGGTTAGAACCTTTCTCCTTGCTTGGCACTGGAACGCCCCCCCTCCGCCCACCTTTTATTATTACTGACTTATTTCCCAGGGGGACACTATGCCATCCTGAGACGGTGAGGTTTGTACGGTTTACAAATGCAACCTGATGCTAAATCCTTCCTCAGCTTCCCTTGAGCCACATTTGTTCTCCTTGAAACAACTCTGCTGTGGCAGGGAATTACTCTGAAGCAAAGAAGAGATGAAGTATTAAGTAAAGAAATCAAGGAAAGTGCCACTGTTTGTTTCCCATTTCCCAGGCAGCGAGGCAAAGCAAACACCTTCCAAGACAAGGGCAAAAGAACAACTGTTGGCTTGGTCTCCACCTCCAGGCTTAAAGGAAGACCGGGAGACTGTTCAGGCTTTGTGTTATGTAAAAGATCGTTTTACCAGCCTTGAAAAGAAATGTGAGCAAAGCAAGAATGGTCATCCTCTTGAGTTGCAAATAGATAGCCCATTTGAGTTCCAGACACAGAAGAAGTATGAAATATGAAAAATATTTTGTTCATTTTGTTGCAATGGTTTGTGTTTTTTATTTAACATTCCAGTTATGGGTGACTTTACAAAAAAAACACAGCAGCAGGTGATATTGCTTTCTGTTATGGCTCAACTTCACCACATTGCATCCTTGCCAGCTAGCTACCAGGGCCTCAGCAACTTGAGGCAGGCTCCACCACTATGCTGAGACCTGCTCCCAGTCCCTCACACCTAGTGTCTTAGAGTCCCCGTTTAAAATTATCCATAATGCCCAGGAAAGATGCTCCATTGATCCACCCACACTGCAGGGTCTCATCAAAGGACAGTATGCTACCGGGGGGGGGGGGCTCCAACCAAGAGCCAGCCCTGTTAGCATTAGCCAAGCTGCTAGGAGTTACATTTTTGAAGTCTGAAATCCAAAGTGACAAAGAACAGGATGATCTCTGCCAATAACATGTCACAGGAGCTCTTCTAAGCAGCCTTCCAAGGACCCCATGCCAAAGGACAGAGCAACCATTGTAAAACTTACAGCAGAATAAGTCAAAGCAAAGCTTCATGCGCGTTTTAGTGTGAATTTCTCTGATTTATAATGCATTGGTGTATGTTATTTTCATAAATATGTGCATCACAATGCACATTTTACCCTAGTCTATACGTTTTTGTACACATTACTGGGCTGGAGAACTGCATGTTTTGCAAACTCTGGTACATGCAATGTTCCAGAAAGTGAACGTTAGGAACAATGGCCTTTTTTTGTTGTTGCACTGAATCAAAATTCTTCCCTGTTCCTTATCATGTGAAGGACATTCAAGACAGGAATGGAGAACACTGGTCAATAAGGGTTTCCATTTTCTATTGGGAAACCAGTGAGAGTTAGTATGTGAGAAGTGTGGGATCCAGGTCCTCTTCGCCCAGCACCTGGTGCACAAATTATTGCAGCAGGTTCATTGGAGTGGAGGGGATGGGAGCAGCAGCTGCATTACTACCACCCTCATCTTGACACAGACTCCCCCCTCCCCAAACTAATATCCACAGCTGCACAACAGTAAAACCTGACAGACAAAGTAAGAGATGATAAAGTGTTATTTATGCGAATGGATACAGGAGAGATTTGCTGTTAAATCTTTACAAGTCTATTCATTTCCTATTGATTTGTAGGTTGTTTATGAGCATAGTTTCTAGGCAGCCAATTAAATTACCGTAGATTCCATATTTTCTGTTTCTGCAAGTCACACCTATTTACTGGGGGGGGGGGTTGACGGGACAGAGGAAAATGGGATGCAGAAAGAAGAAGTCTTCCACCTGTAGATCTTTAGTAATAACCATGCATGAAACCATTTAGATTATGAATCCATAAGGATGGAACGATTATGGACAATGAATTTGTTTCTCCCACTTTCTAATTTTTCCCATTTTTAGCTGAGTTCACCACATTTCCACACCAGCTTGTGAATTGAAGAAAAGATTGTCCGCACTTTAGTATACATTTCTCCTAATAACCACATTTTGCAATTTCCCCAAATATGCATATTTTCTGCCACTATATTCTCTCTCTTTTTGGTTGGAGAAGTGCACCACAAAATTCAGAGATGTGCAAATTTGAAAGTACAACTGCATTTTGGTTTGCACATTATTTAGCTGACACTAGTTTAATTACTGTATCATAAAAAACTATGCTTACATTTTCATTTTTATGTAAAAGAAGCAGCGAGACACCATTTATTTTATATAAAAGTATAGTGTATAGTGTATTTATGCACCATATGAAAATACAAAAGGTATCTTCCAGTCTCATTTCCATCAAGGAAACCCATTAATATCCTTTATTAGATGAGCTAATAGCATCTAAGTGCATGTGTTCCATACCTATGGAGCTTTTACTGCCATGAGATGCTGACTTTAGTACAGAATTTGGCTGTTCCTAGTTCACAGTGCCCTAGGTCTGAACAACAGAGCAGGCCTAAAGAACAAAGTTGGCTATTCCTGGTCACCATGAGTCTTGTCAATCCGAGGATGACAAAAACCCAACAGTCATGTGTGTCAGTTCACTAATCTCATTTTGGGGCAATGCTGAATCCTGAGAGATTGTGCAATGAATTTAACTGGAAAGTTTTTGAAGTATTTAGTTCAGTTGCTGAATCTTTAAACATGCAAATCATCCTTCTTCCACTTGATTTAAATGAAGCAACACTGATTTACACCTAATGCTCAATTGCAGTTACATTTTCAGTGCAGAATTCTAGTGTGGTTGTGTATCTTTTTCCATGATTGTGTTGTGTTCCTTACATTATACAGTTTTAAATGTTTTAAAACTTAATGAGTACACGGTGATGAGTGATGGTTACTTTAGCATACACAATCTAGTTCATTGCCAGTGTGGTGTAGTGGTTAGGAGAGGTAGACTCGTAATCTGGTGAATTGGGTTCGCATCCCCGCTCCTCCACATGCAGCTGCTGGGTGACCTTGGGCTAGTCACACTTCTCTGAAGTCTCTCAGCCTCACGCACCTCACAGAGTGTTTGTTGTGGGGGAGGAAGGGAAAGGAGATTGTTAGATGCTTTGAGACTCCTTAGGGTAGTGATAAAGCAGGATATCAAATCCAAACTCTTCTTCTTCGTTGCAATAAGAAATGTGTTCTTAAATTTTAATGGATCACACAAGAAAAGAGACAGTTGAAACCCTTTGCTGAGGCCTCAAAAATCTCAAAAGGTATGTTGTTAACCAATGGAGCTATTGTCATTTGGTACAATACGTAGGATATTAAATATGTCAGGATGCAGCAGGAGCCAAGAGTTTATGAATGAGATAGAAATTACTTTTGCTAACAGTGGAAACTGTTTTGATACCCACATCCCATCATTTGCCTTAGCAGGCAGGAGTCAATTAAACAGAAAGCTGGGCTGAGAACAAAAGGATCTGGCAAGCAACCCATGTGGAAGAATCATTATCTGGGGGATTTTAGCTGTCTCTCAAGTTTGCTGAGCAGGATTGTGTCCAGTAAGGCATAGGAAAGATTAGAGGTTAAGGGTCAAGGAAGCACGAAGAGAAAGGAGAAAATGAAAAGCCACAAATAGAATGAGTGGTTTTGTGTGTGTTGGATTGCTTTAGCGACACTGGAAATATAAATCTCATTGCAAAGTTAGTTCCACTTTATGGTATACTATTTGCAGCAATGACAGGCTGGATAAAGTCTAAATTAATGGGCAAGGAAAATAATATACAATGGATGTGAAGGAAAAATAGTTTCTGGGTCTATTTTTAACCATAGCAAAGATGTTTGAGTTTCCTTCTGCTACCGCTACTATGAATAACAACAGTAATAATTCATTTGGTGTCACATAATAAATAATGAATTCAGACCCTGCCCCCTTCCTACACATTTTTTTACGATGAACTTTTTTGGGGGGAATAATTATACAATTCTAGAACAATGTATTACAGTAAGTGAGGCATCGTTTGAGTGAAGGAAAAACCGAACATACACATAACACTGAACAGAGTGAGAAAGAATATATCAATGAATACTACTACTGAAAGTCTACCTTTGGAAATAAAAGTGTGTCTGGAACGCAAGACCAATTCGGATAGTAATTGCCTCCTTAACAACTACAGGAATGATTCTAAATGCCCAGAAGCAAAACCCTGAAAGAATACATACAGTAAGCACAATGGAGCCAGTTTTCAGTTTCCAGAGTTCCCAGGAGGTCATATATCCATGACGTTTCTAGACAATGACTTGGAGTACTGTCTCCCCACTCAGAGAGCAAGGATATTATTAAGAAGAGAGAGGGAAAGAACAATTCTAAAGTATGTGTAATCTGAACAGAATTTTATTGTGTTCATCAGTTTGTGAGCTAAATCCATTTTAGAAGACAGACAAGAGACTGAAGACAAGTGTCTTGCCCAAAACTATCAAGTGGATTCATGGCCAGAGGTTTCCCCGAAGCCTGGCCAAGATGTTGGCCAACAGCCTTCACTTCAAATGAAAAGTCAGCTTTTTGACTCCAAAGTTCCTTATCCAGGTCAGAATAGAATCATTTTTTGTACACCACTTAGTACTTAAATATATTAAGTACTATATAAATTAAATAATCCATGATCAATCTCATCCATGCATTGAGGAAAAGGGCAGGCCTCCCTGTTCTCCTCTTCCTACAGATCCATTTCTGTTCTTCCTGCTGTCACTTGTCAGGTGAATGAAGTGATGGGGGGAGTGTAATTTGGGGCTGAAGGGGACTGTGTGTTTGGGGGCTGGTTGGGGGCGAAGGTAGAGTGTTTCTGATTCCTCATAGGTTCAGAAAAATGATTCAAGATCTCAAATCATTTCCAAGTTAACTCGGAGTCCTCACTCATGTCTCCTGTAAACTGAGGAAATAGTGCACTGTGTTTCTGAATAGCCTTTTGCTGTTATTACATCCCCACTTCTAGACACTTCTAGAAATCCCATCGATCGTAAATCACCACAGTTTTCTAGGTAGTCATCGCTCAGCATCTTCCTTATTCTCAGTCATTTCTTGAGAACACCACAAACCAAATTAGGATCTACGGAATCAGTGCCATTGTTTTGCTGCAAGAAGTGTGAATAATATGCACATTTTAAATATAGAGATGTATTTTTGCTGAAACCAAGTGACGTGTATTGTTAATGACGTAACTATTCTCACTGGTTAAATAAATAGGGAGCATATCATATAGTTGTGTGTGTCTCGATGTGAAAACTGTCCATCATCATTAGCTGTGTGTCACCAGGCTATACTGCAGCAATAATATATCTGCTGAGTTAAATACCTACTAGACATCTGGAGAGACACAGCGACCGTTCATTGCCACTGATATATGCTCATATGATTACCTAGCTGCTGATTTAGGCTTGATGTTTAGCACATTCTGAAAATTCCATTGTGACTTCCCACAAAACCTTTTCTCTTTCTTCCATATATATTTTTCCATTACAGAGATTAATCTCTGGGCAACATCCCCTCCCAAATTCTCAAAGGCAGCATCCGCTGCTACATGTCTTCAGAAAGTCTGCTGCACATATCAACTGCCCTATGCCTAATCTTTTTGGAAAATGTGAATTCTTTTCCACTACTAAGATAAATGCAAAATAAGTGATCCTAAGAAACAAACTGAATGTAAGACCATCATCCTATACACAATAAAGCCATTCATAGTAGGGAGTACTGTACTATGCTATTTTTCAACTGCTCGTAACACAGATTGCCAGCCCTTATGACAGAAGCTATACAGGTCATGAAATTGACCCGTGGTCTGCCCTGAGAGTTTACAATCTAAATTAGACAGGCTGGATAAAGATGCGAAAAGAGGCAAAGGACTATTAATGAGTGGTGAATCAGGGACTCCTTCTTCCCCTTTTGCCAAATGCCTAACCTCCACCTCCCCCATCACTCCATTTTCATGGTTATTACTGTGCAGTTTACATTCATTCTGCTTTCTGAAAGCTTTTGCCTTTGCATATTTCTCCATGAGTTAACAAGTTTTGTAATGTAATCAAAGCTTTCCAGAGTGTGTGGCTCCAATGGTCTGAGCAAATGCAGGACCAACCTGTTTATTGTTTTCCATGTTACAGAATGAACCACGCCCACAGTCATGCAGATGCTTTGTGCCACTTGCCATCAGCTTCACATATTATGTGCTGACAGTATTGCACAGCAGCAAGCAAGTTTAAGCAGAGAAGGCTTCATGGGACTTATTGCAAATGGAGAGTTTTCTCTCTCCGATTTTGGGAAATGAAGCAGCTGTTTCAGTTAAGCAAGGGTGGCCCTCTGCAGTTCTTTCTCATTTTCTCTCTCTCCAGAGGGAAAGGTCTGGGACATAACTATAAACACTGACAGTCAAGTGCCAGAAATGAATACCTCTGTCTGCAATCCACCAACCTGTCCTGTCCTATATTGTACTGTGTTAATTCTGCGTGGGGTTTTATTGTAAGCTGGTTTGCCCAAATAGCAGCATGTGCATGTTTAACTGAAATAGTAAATAGAGTGCAGTAGAGTGCTTTTACTGCATAAGTAAAGTAAGTAATGGAACATAACAGGGCTGGTGTCTTTGAGCATCACCACAGTATTTAATTTACAAAAAAATGCCACAGAACCAACTAATACCCCCAAACACAGATACCTTCTAACCTAAGCAGGTGGTCCCAGGCTTCATAAAATAGACTAATCACCCATCTTCCAACCCCCCTTTTAAAAGGGAGTAATGATTAAAACAGCAAAAAATATCCATGCTAACTGGAGAAGGGAATAGATCTGTGATGCTGGTCAATGGAACAGGATCTCTCCCCCCCCCCATTGTTAAGATATGATTCACCTTCCCATTCAAAGCCAAAAAAGACAGTTGTTCAGAATCCTCCTCCCACTTAAACAGATACATCTCTCTCCCTCAAGCTGAATGCTGGAATCATAATCCACATGCCATAGTAGTTTACAGGCTGCCACTGAGAAAATAACAAGGATGATTGTTCTCCTAGCAAAGACATCCTGCAGATTTTCAGTAGGAAAATAGTTCAAAATACCTATCGAGATGCAGGTTTTAGATGTCATACCACTTCTCTCGCTACACTCCTTTTCTAGACTGTGCTTTAAGGAGTGTCTGATTCTGCTATGGGTAAGTACCAATGCCAGTGAAATGCTGGTCCCTGTGAATTAAGCAAGAATCAGAAAAACGTAGCAATTCTTTTGTTCCAAGAGCAGCAAGACACTTTTTCACTGCTCACCTATGACAAATAATGCTGCAACTAGAGAAAAATTCATAAGAATAATTTTGATCATAAGAACCATTTTTTTGCAGAAACTTTGGAAATATTGGTTAACAAGGTTCATTAGAAGAATAGTGATCAGTATTCTTTGTAAATAATAAGTTTTAATTTCATTTGTAAGAATACAAACCTACAAAATGTAAGAATAAAAGCTACAAAATGATCAGATATAAGTAGAATTAGGATGATAGATACCTATACAGGTAATTAGAAAACCCACTACACTTTTGTTTTTTACTATATTTTAGCAGTGCTCTATGTAACTAAAACCATATTTTAAAACAGATAATGGTGCAGCAAAATAAAATACATGGCTATGAAATATAGTGACTGATGATATCCTAATCACATTCTCCTGTGTGTCAGCAGCATGGAAACTCTTATGCAGAGACTCTCACCTCCTAGATATCTGTCTTGCCCTGTATCACATACAACATGCTGTGGGAAAGAATTGTGACAACATTTTGGGTTACGTCATCCCCTATTTGGATCTCTCTCCAGGGAAGCTTGTGTAACACCAAATAGTGTCAAGTGAAGACAATACGAGTTAGCTTCTCCTAACTAGCCATGAACTATGAAACCTTGACTACATCTTGTGGTTAGTAAGAAAAGAGCTCGACTGAAGGTCCTGGTTCAGATGGCATTCCAAATGAAACCTTGGCTCTGACCCATGTGGTGCAGCAGTAAAAAAGACCTGGGAGAAACAAAGCAGCCGAGAGCTTCTCTCCAAGAGTCTGCATGTTCATGCCGTCCTGGTAAACCCTAGTTGTGTGAACCAGGGCCATAACACAACACCCTCCCCAGGAGTGAGTGAATCTGTCACTTTAACTTTGCCATTTTTCCGACTCCTTGTCTACATTGCCACATCAGTTTGTGATATTTTTTTTAAAAAAAAAATCTTCCTGAAAATTCACCAGCATTTTAGCATGAATTTCTACTAATATGCACCAGGATATGTGTTTTTGTACACATGACTTGCCTGGTAATAATAATAATAATAATAATAATAATAATAATAATAATAATAATAATAATAATAATATTTATACCCCGCCCTTCCCAGTCAAGACTGGGCTCAGGGCAGCTAACAACAAAAATATCAAAACAAGCATAAAAGAAACAATTCAATTAAAATACAGATTAAATACAATGTTAAAATTCAATTTTAAAATTAGGAATATACAAGTGGAACCTCATTTAAATATCTGTAGGATAAAACCTTAGGGGAGGTTTTATGATGAACTGCATTGCAAAAATAATCAAGGATGGCTGTGTTTCAGTTCACATATTGTTTCAAAAAGTGTGAATTAATTTTTACCTTAAATGCAAATGGAATCAGTTCCCCCCCCCCAACCTTCATCTTCACCATGATTTACTTTCCCAAACAATTAAAAGAAATGTGCCATTTCTTTCCCCCTGTTCTGGTTACTCTGCAAGGAAGAAGGTGAAGGCCTCATGACGTAAGCTGTCATTCAGCCTCTTCTCAGTATATGAAGGTGTGGGTTGGCAGAGGGTGTTAGATTCCTTACCATTCATAAGCACACTAAAACTGTCTCACACAGCAAAAAGGGAGAGATCCATCAGTTTTAATTTGTTTTTATGCTGTAATTTCATCTACTTTACTGCTTAATTGTTTTGCCCTGTTGTTGCTGTTTGGGTAATTGTAATTACGCATAAGGTGTTCTGGGAATCTTGTCAGATGAAGCATGGCGGAATAAGTACATCAAGGAAATAAATACATGTCCGCTTTGCTTTGAAATATATGTCAGAACTAAAGCCCTGAAGGAGTCCTGACCCTATGAGTTAGCAGGCAGGAATTCAGCCTGCGCATTATTACCAGGGCCGTCTTAAGCATATCTGGCGCCCTGGCGCAAAGATCCCTCCAGCACCCCCCTGCCCCATTTCCCAGCATGGCTGTCTGGCGGGTGCAGCAGCGCGGTGCCCCCCGGCAGCCCGGCGGCTTGGCGCCCTGCCCCACCCAGCCTTGCCATAGGGCCGGCCCCGATTATTACCATCCCTCATCAGTGAATGGCAAATAAGAAGATTCCAAAGACCAGAAAAGAAGTCACATTAGGCTAGAATTAGTTGGTTGATACTCCCTGGATACCTAAAGAAGTTTCCAGGCCAATCTAGCTCATTAGTCTAAACAACAAGTAGACTTTCCTGATATGTTTCCTATTATAATTAGCCACAGACTTATTTATCTATCCATTTATAAAAAATATCTATATATAGTCCCTGCTTGCAAAGCATCAGGGAGTATACAGCAACATAAAACATTTAAAATACCCCCCTCCCCAAATTAAAGGGACTGGCTAATCAGAAGATATTTTAAGCAATTGCATAGGTATGTTGGCATAAAAGAGTATTCAAGAGACTCATGAAATTCAAAAGTAAGGTTGTCTGCCAAATCTTTGCTGGAAGAGTGTTCTACAGCATGGGATTAAGAACATAAGAAAAAATTGCTGGATCAGGACAATGACCCACCCTGTTCTCACAATGGCTGAACAGTTGTGTGTGGAAAACCAGCAAGCAGGAATTAAGCCAGGCTTCCTCAACCTCGGCCCTCCAGATGTTTTGAGACTACAGTTCCCATCATCCCTGACCACTGGTCTTGCTAGCAAAGGATCATGGGAGTTGTAGGCCAAAAACATCTGGAGGTCTGAGGTTAAGGAAGCCTGAATTAAGCAGAACACTCTCCCCTTCTGTGGTTTCCAGTAAATGGTATTCAGAAGTATTGCTGCCTCCAGCCCCAACACACACAGTCCCCTCCAGCCATGGTAGCCCTCTCCTCCATGAATTTGTCTAATCCTCTTGGACAAAAGGCCTGACTTCTGGTTTGGGCCACTGTAACATTGGGGACAACTAACAGTGTTCATTCAAAATATCTCGCTTGCTTTCGTGTGCCCCCCCCAAATCCCAATTTTACAGGAGCTACCGCAGTCAAGCAAAGAGCATACAGGACCATGGAGAGCTCCAACTGGCTCTCCTAAGACCTGAGGTGCTGTCTCTGCAACTACGGTAGTTAAAGGTAAGCGATGCCCTATGATAGGTTGACTAGACTTGGGTTTTGATAGGCTGCAATTCCCCAAAGGAGCTTTCTGCCTGAGCTTTTCTGCTTTTTTGTATCCTTTGGCTTCTACAAGGCTGAGGAGACAGAGATACTACAAGGGGCTCATCCTCTGAGTCAGAGAATGGTAGTAGGGCTGCGTCCTTCAGCTCGGAGGGCCTTGAATGAGTTAATGCAGTCCTCCTGAAGAAGTAACCTGAATATGTTACTCATCTGAGTCCACTTCCCATGCACTTCAGAGTTCCATAGGTTGTAGGTCATGAAAAATAGACGGAAAATCCCTTGATACAGATCTTAAGGAGTCCACGGGCACCTGAATACTAGCCTGTTATGTGAGTCTTGGGAAATGGTCCGGTAGTAGCCCCTCTCTGTCTTTGCATTACGTTTCCTTAAGATCCTGGTTCTGCATCACAAACATGTGAAACAGTACTGGATGGGTAGTGCCAAACATTGCTGTTGCTTCAGTACTGGAGCAGGTAGAACATCATTTGAGAGGTTCCCTCAACACCACAGAAGCTGCCCTTTATACTATAAATCAGTAGCTTAATTGGGACTGCATCTGCTACTATTTTGAAGTAAATTTGAAATTTACTTCTTGAGCGAGTGCACAGAAAGTCCATTAAGAGTTTCACTGATTCAGATACAAGTTTTTCATTTTATTACCGAGAAGAATAAAGAGGTCTGAACTGGAAATGCATGGATAAGGATGTAAAATCAGCCAGGTGTACAGTTTCAGAGGAAGAGAGTGAAATTCAAAAAGGAAAGTTAAAAAGGAAAGTTCTAAGTCTGGCTATCAAATGCCTTAATTGGTTTGTAGGACAAGGTTCATGTGCCTTAGTTTTACAAGTGCAGAGCTTTGCTTAGTCAGCCAAAGTTCCCTAAAGATAAGTCTTAACGTGATATCCTCAATCAAAGCTGAGAAATTCATTGAATGATATGCTCTTTCCTCCCCCCAACCCCAAATAGTTACAAGTTAACATACTTCCTTCACATTCAGATGCCAACTTCAGCAAAATGCCATTTCCTCCAGGATCTTCACCTGGCCCTAATCACCATTTAATAGCTTGTTACTTTCATGAATATACATCACAATGACATTTCCACATGTGCACCTAGACTGGTGGAATGGAAAATGAAGGGTTCATCCATTACTTTATTAACAAGGATGACACGACCCTCCATTTATTCCCATGGAACTTCTGCCCTAAAATGCAAAGGACACCTCAGATTTTGCAGAGGCAAGCAAGCTCAGCATGGAAGAGCTTGGTTCTATATCTATGGCTATGTTGGCATGGGCTTTTCCTCAGGGATTAAGATGTGCTCACTGAGAGATATTTATTATTTACTCTGTGGTCCAAGTGCTGATGACTGGGTGGATAACAGACAATGCTGAAGGCATAAAATGCAGATGTTTCCTGTTCAAATAGCCAATGAAACTCAATAATATGTTTTCACAGAGGGGGAGCATAAATATAAAAAAGAACAGATGATCCTCATATACATACAAACAAACAGAAAGCTTCCAGCAGTGTTAAAGATGGATCTGTGCCATTAGTGTACTTATGTCTGGCTACAGGAGGTATTCTGAGCAGCATTGCCACAGGATATGGTAAAAGTCACCAACCTAGATTAAACAAATGTATGAAAGATAAGGCTATTAGTCATGTTGGCTAAATGCTACTTCTGGGATCAAAGGCAGCAGGCTTCCAAATGCCGTTTGCTGGGAAACAAAAGTGGGAGAAGAATGTTGTCCTCAGTCCTGGTTGGGGGTATCCCTGTAGGAAAAGAAGTGTTTAGTTTGGAAGTTTAACTCCAATAAAGCTCAAGTTCCATCTCTGGCATCTCCAGTTAAAAGGATCAGTCAGAAAAGTGATGCCCCCCACCCCCTGCCACCACCCACTGGACAGTTACCGCCAATCAAAGTTGACAATACTGGGGTAGAATATATATGAGAGCTTCTTGTATTCTTGTGTGCCATAGTAGTCAAGTTGGTGGGCTGTGTTCAGCTAAGTGTTACTCGGCATAGACCCATTGCAATTAATGGCCATTGCTACTTAGGTCCATTCATTTCAATGGATCTGTTCTAAGCAAAAGTTAGTTGACTGCAACCCTGTGTGCTCCCGTGAAGGCTGCAGTTCAGCAAGCCACTAGGCATGTTTACTCAGAAGTAAGCCCCACAGAGTTCAACAGAGTGGACACTTCAGTAACTGTGCACATGATTTCAGACTTACTTGGAAGTGAGAACCATAAAAATTAATGAGGCATGCTGCACAATGGTGTCTTATAAATGATGGACCTCAAAAGGACTTCTTCACTAACTATAAGATTGCAGCCTTCTGAATGCTTTTTATTCAGATCAGGCTCCCTGCCAACTAAGTGTCCAACTGGATGAGCGTTTGCTTGAAAGAGATTTCTAGGGCACCTTGTAATGCTTTTATTCGGGAATTCTGACAAACTTTCCAATTCATTCCCCTCAACTGGCAAAAAGGGGGCTAGTCATTTAAATAGTATAATTGGATAAAAATTTCTCATTCACCTTTTGCTGTGTTATCCAACCCATGTAGGTTCCTATTGAGATTTCCCCTTATCTCTCACAGCAAGCAATAAGCTGGGCTTCTTTTGCTCCTTCTCCTTCCCTTATATTTCTAAAATCTTGTCTAATCTTGAGTTGCTCATCACCAATTTCCCTTCAAGCACAAATTACATCTTTACTGTAGACTAGTGGCTGGGGCTCAGAACAACACTCTCAGTGAGTAGTTCATTCCTGAGCCTTATAGCAAAGCCACTATCTTTTTTGATTTATATTACATTTCTCTGTGAGCACACGTTGGAAGTATGATAATGCCCCACAGTGCATCTGATCACTGAACCAAAGGCTCCTTTTTCTTCTTCCCCTGGAGTCGTTCTTCGTGGATTGTTGCCAGTGAGCAGACTGCTTCATGCCACTCCACGGCATGGCAGCCGATTTCTCTCCCTGCTGTTGGTGAGAGCTTTTATATGGTTCTTTCTCTAACATCATAAAAGATCCCTAAAGTGTGCTTCGTAGGTCTAGGATGACGCAGAGAGGTAGACAATAAACAGGTTTTATTGAAACAAGTCAAATACAAACTGGAAACATAGAGAGGGGCCTACAAGAAAATTTTGTTGATGCCTGGCCAGTTCATTTCTATGAAGAGAGATGAAAACAGAGATTGCTACACTCTGGTACTTTAACACTGGTAGTGTGCACTGAACACAATATGTGGTTCAGATCCCAATTCAGTGATTTGGAAACTGATTGAATTCACTCACGCTCTTTGCCTCTGGTCTGAGTGTGACTCTTGCTTTGGGAAAATTAAAATTTCACATCTCTCCATTCACTGATGGCTGCATTCAAAAAGAGCTGGATGTAATTTTCATGCACAGTAGGTTCTCCTCAGTGGATAAATTATGTCAAATTTAAGATAGATATAGCATTCTTAGTGTCTGGTGCATTTACATTTTATTTTTTAAAATCTAAAATCTATGTCTTTATTTTTTGTCAGAACTGAAGTCTGTAAGCATGGCAATCCCTTTTTAATTTTTTTCAATTAGATGATGACAACATATGACACATCATACACACAGAAAATGAGATATCGCACCCTAATTCAGAATAGTATCCTTCAAGCTAACTTGCTATTGTGGGTGGGTAGAAGTTGATTAATATATACCTACATCTTTATATCCCACTAATCTTTGTGCCTGGGACAATGCCATAGTCTGGGGGGGGGGGTCCTAATTGTATCCCCATAACAAGATCTCCTTGCTATAGCAACCTGGAAATGAAAGGGAATGGCTGTGTTGAAAAGAACTGGCACTAGATCAAGCCCCTTGTGAGCAGACATCAAACATCAGAATGTAACTAGCAAATGAACAAGGAAAGTTTCGTAATTCAAGACTTGGGTGCAGAGGCACCAACTTGCACTAGAGATTGGGGGGCAATGGCGTGTGCATGATGTTGGGACATTGGGATATCAGGAAGTTGGGAGGGGGTGGAGCTGAATGTGACAGGAGTGCAGCTTCAATGGCTAGCGCCTCCTCCTCTCTTGCACCTCTCTGGCCTTTTCCTCCTCCTGCCTCCACCAGCCGGGGCCTCATCTTTCCCTTATGTGACAAGGAGGAGGAGCCACTGACCACTGAAGCTGCACATGGCAGGAACAGGAGCCTGCCACTTGGCGTCCTCCACCCCCTGATCATTCGGAACACTGGGGGGCTGTGCCCCCATCCAAATTATTGTGGGGGCCCAAAATAACTTGGGCCCTTAGGAGTTGGTATGCCTGCTTGGGTGTGATTACTAGTAAATTGGTCACAGAAGCAGTACCCATCATAGCTGCCAAGTTCTCCCTTTTTTAAGGGAAATTCCCTTATGCTGAATAGGCTTCCTCGCGAGAAAACTTGGCAGCTATGGTACCCATTCACTTATTTCCCACTTATTCTGGTTTCCTCCTCTTTGATAGCAAGTGGTATATGCAGAGCTGCAGCCAGACTTCATCACAAGGTGGTGGTTCCACAATTTTAGGTGTGATTTCAAAGAAATTAATTTAGATCTGACAAGTGTTTATGATTTCCCCCCCATTAGAAACATATAAATTAATTGAGAACAGTTAGTTTTAACTTCAGCAGCATTTACCTACTTACAGTGAACAGCTTATGTGGGAAAGACAGGTGTGTTTATTCAGGCAAATGAAAATCAACTACACTGGAAAAATTACAGGTAGGTAGCCGTGTTGGTCTGCCGTAGTCGAAACAAAATTTTAAAAAAATCATTCCAGTAGCACCTTAGAGACCAACTAAGTTTGTCATTGGTATGAGCTTTCGTGTGCATGCACATGTATCTGAAGAAGTGTGCATGCACACAAAAGCTCATACCAATGACAAACTTAGTTGGTCTCTAAGGTGCTACTGGAAGGAATTTTTTTATTTTGTTTCGACTGGAAAAATTAGGCAGGCACCCCTTGATCTAAAAGACTGGTGCTTTCTGTTTCAAAAGAGTTAAGTAAATTAATAGTACACAATGAGCAAGGTGAACAAAAGGTGTAAAATAAATAGAACAGCTTACTATAACTCAGAAGTGAAAAAAATGCCAAAGCTTATTTTCTCAAAGATTCAAAAACAGGTTAGGAAATAGTAAGGGCAAAACCCAATCAAATTAAGCACTTTCTTCAATTATTGTTTTAGATATGCTTCTCTCCCAGGCAGAGAATGGCAAGCTCTGCTGGCTGCAGCAACTCTAAACTGGACTTGCCAACTGACTAGAAAGCCAGTCTGGCCTGCTCTTGAATAGCAGCATCTCTGCAAGAGAAACTTGCCATGGAATGGAAATAAGCATTGCCATCTGCTAATGCTGTTGATCAAAGAACTATTATGGTGCATCAGCCAGTAACCAAGTTGTAACCCTACTCATAACTGGTTTGTGGCACTATTGAGGCAAATAACGGATCCAGGCTTTGGTTGCCATCCTGATAAATTTCTAGGAAGGGAGCAAATAAGCTTAGCATAGTGCTGCTTGAAAATCTAAATGTACTTATGAACATATGTTGTAAATATATAATGTTAAGTCATACCTGTATGTTTGAAGTTCATGGCTCCACCTAGCTTGCCACTCTCACCCGGGAACACTGAACTTCTCATAGCCAGTGTCTGCGTGCTTTGTGGACAATCTTTGAAACAATGAGCTCTTCGGTAGTTAATTAGCCATTTATTCTTCGCCTTAATGCATTGTGGAGAGAAAACGGGCAGAAAAATGAAACTGTCAAATGCAGCCTGCAACCATAGAAAGTCTTCAGATGATCAGAGTTGCTCCTCTTGTTATCAGTCTCTTTCAGATTTGAGTTTCCTTGCAATTTTATATTTTGTACTCTTGAATGCATCTATCATTCTTCAGTGGAGAAGACACAGACGGATGGGGATCTACTGGTTAATAGTTCCCAAAAGATGCAGCAGGCAGTTCTTAATTACCTGTAATGTGGTACAGTTGGCTTGTACTACTTTTCTGAAGATTAATGAAACGCAAACAAGAGTTTTGCTGCTTTTTTTTCCTGAAGGAGCAGAGAAATTTGGCAGCAGAAACAGCTGAGTAATTCTGCAAACTATTTTGGGTGTCACTCATATTTCTTAGAAGGGAGAAGTATGTTATCTGATCATCTATAGAAACACACCTCTCTTTCTGATTTTACATCATCTCCACTGGAAAACTTAATCTTTTGCCCCAGTTTGTTCACAGTAATTAAGTAACAAAAGGAGACTTAAAGTAGCCAATTGCATTCCTATCTCCAGTCCTGCAGAACTTCATGTTTCTCATCTTCAAAGCAAAAGTAGTTATTCACCATCTCAGAAGTGGTCACAGGAGACATTGCTTAAGAACAAGACCCAGTTTGCCTTATGAAAGAATTCAAAGTTTGTTTAGCGTTCACCTCATGGGCTGAATTTGCTTTTTGGAATTATATGCAGCAGCAGGTTTTTAATTTAATTTCCCCACTGAAGTAATTTTGCATAAATACACATTAAAAGTTTTGTTTTGCGTTATAGCACACCAGGCCACAGCTTTTCAAAATGCATAGCCATAGATACAGATACACCCTTTTCTAATGAATTAACATAGTGTATAATGAAGTGATACCTTGGCTTCTTTAAAGGCAAACAATGGAATCCTTTATTAATGGAACATTGGTAATATCAAATTTGATTATTCTCGAGAATGAAAGACTCTCAGGAACTGACCTTTGAAATTCAGTCGCTTCCTGATTACCTATTTATTTAGCATCCATTCTGATTTGTTTATAGGGAAGATAAACAATGCCATATCAAGCAATTGTTATCTCACAGTGACTTTTCTGATACATTCTTTACTACAGAAAGTACAAATCATTACCATATTGCCCTTGGGACTCTGTCAATGGTGATTTTCCTTCCTGTGCCATTTTTTTCAATGGGAAAGGGACAAGCATTGATGGAAGAGAAGTTTGTTCACCGTGCAGATGTTGCTCCTTCTTGCCCCCCCCAATTCACTTTGATGACTCACATTGAACAAAATAAGCTTTGTACCATGCAACAGATTTGGGACCAGAATACTTGAATAATCATAGAAGCTTAGAAGACTCCTGCACAAACAAGATACTCACTGCGACGTTTTAGATAAAATTTTCAGTGCCTGCCATAATGAAAGTGGTATCTGGTGATGCCATCACATCCACTGTTTAAATTAGCCATTTTTTAATAAAAAAGTTCTAAATTATTAACTTCCCCCCCAAAAGTGATATTTGATGGCAAAAGTAATATCCGTGTGCAGTATTAAGTGATTCTTATGAAAAGAAAAAGCTGTAGAAATCTGACAGAGCATAATAATTATACTGTCAGAAAATACACAGTTCCATTTTCACAGAGCTGTCTAGATCACCAGGTTTCGCTTTTAGAGACTGCTCATCAGGGTAGTAAGATTTATTTTGTCTCTAATTACTGTGTGGTAGGTGTTGTTATGGAGAGCAATTCAAGAGAAGTAAGCTACAGTATATGCATTGTTGTTTTCAACGAGAACTTGTGAACCGATGCAGAACACCCACTTGCCAAACATATCATAGGACAATTTTGGGCAATAAGCTCCTGCAGTCCTGCGGTCCCGTGGAAAGCAACCATCACTGATAGCTGCCATGACTCTCCTTGCCTAGCTGCCTTGAACTAGGCATGGGCAGACCAGTCTATTTCTCATCCTGTCAGTTACACATGTGTTTATTCATAAGTCCCTTCCACAGTGCTGTTGCCCTAGTGTTTAAAGTCCTAAATGGCCTCTGTATACCTGAAGGAATGTCTCCCCCCCCCCATCATTCAGCCCAGACACTGAGATCCAATTCCCTGGTGATTCCCTCACTGTGAGAAGTGAAGTTACAGAGAACCAGGCAGAGGGCCTTTTCAGTAGTGGCGACCACCCTGCGGAACATCCTCCCACCAGAATCGTCAAACAGATCAATAACCATATGACTTTAAGACCTCTGAAGGAAGACCTGTATAAGGAAGTTTTTAATGTTTGATGTTTTGTTGTGTTTTTTATATTTTGCTGGAAGCTGCCCAGAGGCTGCTTAAAGCTGGAGTGGATTTCCAGTTACACTAAACCTGGGGCCAGGCTAAGTTTCTGGTGGGGACTGAACAGGGTGAAGACTACCACTTTCCATCAGGTTCTAGATCTTCTCTGCAAATAAAGTGAAGATGGATGCTTTTACCTCCCTCTTCCTGCCTGTAGGAAAGGAACGTGGGGCCCGGTGAAGCAGCTGGTTATTCCTCCCTAGGTGCAGAACCTTACATTTGTTCCTATTGAAATTTATGTTGTTACTTTGGACCCAGTTCTCCAATCTGTTAAAGTCATTCTGGAGCCTGATTCTGTCTTCTGCAGCATTAGCTACCCCTCCCAGCCTGGTGTCATCTGCAAATTTGATGTGCATTCCCTCAATTCCTTAAAGCAGTGTTTCCCAACCTGGTGCCTCCAGCTGTTTTCGGACTACAATTCCCATCATTCCTAACCACTGGTCTTGCTAGCTAGGGATGATAGGAGTTGTAGTCCCAAAACATCTGGAGGCACAAGGTTGGGAAACACTGCCTTAAAGAAATTGCAGAGCGAACAAAGACCTTGAGCATCCCCACCTTGAACCCAGTTTTCCCTTTTCCCAACACTACCAGCTCTTGCAGGTTGTGGCTTTCAGAAACTGAAAGAAAAGTTAGGCTAAATCTCGCTTCTTCACGTATTTTGGCCAGTGAGCTGTAATTATCACAAAGAGAAGTTTGAAAATCCTTAGTAATTTGTTATTCCTGGCTTTGTTTTTTTTGTTGTTGTTGTTGTTTAAATGGCATTTTAATGCCTTCTTTTGCTCTCTTGATGTTGGTATGTAAAAAACCCTTTCCCCACAACAGCACATTTGTAAAAGTTATTTATTTGTAAATGTCCCGGAAACAACAGGTTGGGTATTTTTAATCTTCTGCAAAGGAGTAAGTGATAACACATATCCCTGTGATGTGTTGAAACATGGTTGGCAGCATATACATCCTCAGATGAACACGTGGCACCTGTAGGAGTTAAACTATGCTAAAGATGGGAATACATTTGTCAGTTGGTGCTGGCTGCTGAATTTCAAATCTGGATTTTACCTATGTATGCATCTGAATAAAAATGTAAGGGCAGAGAATATTCAAAAAGTTCTCGACAGTGACATGGGGGGGGGGGGAAGTCGCACACTTTGGCTGCTTTTAGGCATCACATTTACCATATGACAAAGTATGGCTGAAAGCACAAATCAATTAAATTCCTAAGATTAAAAGTTCTCATGCCTTCCTGAGTAAAACTAGGGTAAATCAAAGGCAGGTTGTGAGGCACTCTGTGAGTCAGTGAAGAGCAATTTAAAGGAACAAGTATGAAATGGATCCACAGGACCTTATAGTATGCTTTTAAACTACCTAGGAGGTATGTTAGGAGCTTACAGGCACAGATACAGTATATGCCTTGCTGCCAGGCAGCACTGATCAGTGGCATAAAAGAGCTCTCATGTTCCTCTATAGTGCTGAGTGGAGGGTTTGGGGTGAGCTGGGCTACCACTTCCTTACTCAGGGAAGGCTCCAGGATGAAAGGGCCCCAATAAAGTGCTCTCTTGTGGGTTTACTCCTTTGTGAATGGGAGCTGGCCATGGTGATCAGCAGCAGCAATGAAATCACCATGAGGTGGCATAGAGCAGGCATCCCCAAACTTCGGCCCTTCTGATATTTTGGACTACAATTCCCATCTTCCCCTACCACTGGTCCTGTTAGCGAGGGATCATGGGAGTTGTAGGCCAAAACATCTGGAGGGCCGCAGTTTGGGGATGCCTGGCTTAGAGCTACCATTTTAAATTTCCCACAATGCCACAGGACATTGTGGCATAATTAAAATGGCAGCTGTAAGGTGCTAGGCATGGGAGGCCAGGAGAAGAGACAGTTTGGGGGGAGGGCTATAGCTCAGTGGTAGGGTGTCAGCCCCAGGTTCAATCCCGGGCATCTCCAGGTAAGGCAGGGAGAGACCCTTGTCTGAAACCCTGGAAAGTCACTGTGGGTCACCTTCATTGTACTCTTTTCAGCACCTATCAAAAACATCCCTGTTTAGACAAACCTACCCAGATATTTAGAAAGTTGAGGTAATTTAAATCTCTTTTAATAATTTAACTTTTGTATGTTTTAAAGTAGTGTTGTGTTTTTTTCTTGATTTTAGTCTTTTATCTTTTGTAAACCACTTTGGAGTTGGTTTGTTTTTACAATCAAGTGGTGTATAAACTTCATGAAATACATAAATGGAATAAATTAATCTTGACAAATATCTTTAAGGTATTTTCATGCTAGCCACCTTAAAAAATTAAACAATTAAACGTAACACACATTTTTTGTGTGTGTTTTCTTCACATAGGTGCATGGAATTTGGAGACATATTAGCCGCTCAAGAGTTAAACCCTGCCGAATTGCAGGCAGGTAGGTCATTTTTTGTGTGTTTACTAGTCACTTTTTTAAAAAATTAAGACTGTACAATTGCTTGAGTGTCCAGTCCTGCCAATGATCATGCTCCACTTGGGCCTGCCCTGCTGCAATTCAGTGTAATAGCTCAATTCCCCTTGCTGTTTCAACACTGCCATATGGGGTCTGTGGGTGCTAGTTTGGCAAGAATGCTTTCTGATAGTGTCTTCTTGCTTGTTTCTGTGAAGCATGAGGGCTGGGTGACTTCCCAATGTTTGTGATACGATACATTTTCTCACTGACGCACATAAACACACACAGCAGCACCCCCTTCCCAGTTACATCCCTCTTCCAAGCCCTTTGACTGGAAATTGTTGGGTAAGTTTCTTGTCCTAAACTGGAAGCTAGAACTCTCAGCCTCCCTCCTCTCACTACCCTGGCATTCTCCTTATATGGTGTTGTGAATAATAACTGCAACACTTTGCACACAGTCTGCCTTTTTAGAGACAATTTTGAGCTCTGGATTCACACAAATCACTACAAATCAATTCAGGACATCTCAGCCCACTCTGTAATGATTTGTAGCTGTCCTCATCTTTTCCAGATTGTGCACAAATCACCCCTATTAGGCTCAGGACTCAGCCAGGTCAGTTGGACAGCCCTATGGGCAACTTTTAGTCTTAGCTCCATGACTTCCATTTGAATGAGAGTGGGCAAGTCAAAATATATTTTTATGGGAACACTGACAATTTTTTAAAAGAGGAGACAGGGACATTGCAAGGTGGGAGAGCTGCTGCAGCATAATAGCTATGAGACTAGGTTTTAATAAAAAAAAGGATTGACTCTCAACTCCGTGGTAAAGTCACTAGGTAGCTTAAAATAACCCACTCTCTTTCTCTGTATCACACACCCACTGACAATATTGAGATTGCACTTAGTTCCTGCTAAAATCTATGGGATTTTAGCTAAGTCATGATTTACCCCTATTGATTTCAATTGGGCATAATTAATCTGGAGCCTACTCCTATTTCCTAAAAGGAAGCCTATTGCATAGCAATCTGATTTAAAACAGCAACACTTAAACAGCAGTAACTATCAAATACATATAAAAGGCCCAATATTTATTTTGCTTCTCTTAAACGACATTTCATCTAACGTACATAAAACACAGCTGTCAATTCCTGTACACACACAAAATAGTAAGTATGTGGCGTAAACACATCCATCAAATTTGAACTTCACTTTAAAGTCACTTCTGAATTTATGCTTTGTAGGGTTAAAAGGGGGTTGCATTAATGCATGTCTTGCTGAGTATATGTGTCTAAGTATCAGGCACATGTGTCACATCAGCATTTACAAAAACCTGTCAAATTGATCTTATTGAGCAGCTGTGACTCAGAGCCGCTAATACCTTGATGGCACAATTCACCTGTCTTGAATCAGATAGTTTCATTTCTGGGTTCCTCAGATCATGAAATTGCACCCAACTGTTGTTAAAAATAGCCAACCAGAGGTCTGCACATCAGTCTCTGTATGCTTTTTAAGGCGAATGCTTCATCATGCAACAAGCTCATAAACAGTTATGGAAAAGGAATACTACTTAGCAGAAAGTAATTCTTGTTGAAACAGTCAGTGGACTAACTGTTTCTATTACTAATTCATGCTTAGGTTACTTTATGTGCTTTTTTTCAGTATCGCATTACAAGAGCATAAGGAGAGAGAAAATACCCAGCCATCCTGGCAGAACGGCAGTTTGGGAAATAAAATCCTTGGAATGAACACCAGGGGAAATGGTATCTTCCTCCTCTGGAAGGTCTATTCTCTCTGAACTAGGAAAAGAAACCCCATACCTTTAATATTACAATTTAAATGTAAACTTCCATAAGGACAATATCTGTATTGACTGCATATTCCATGGATACAGATCCTGTGCAACTCGGTATGATGTTGGATTCTCAACCCCTAGCATCCCACACCACTGGACTTGCTGGCTGGAGTTGGAGTCCCACATCTGGAGGGCCACAGGTTCCCCCGACACTGATCCTTGGCATATCACCATCCCCCTGATGGAAGAATCCTCTTGGAATGATGACCTGGCGCTCCCCAAGGCAAACATCATGGAGGAGGAGACCATGTCAAGGGACCACCAGCTAGTACAGGTGGATCCAGGATCCTCAGGGGGATATAGCAAGCCAAACTTCTCTTCAAGACACTGGTTCCTTCATGGAACCAGACACAGAATCCCAGTGTTCACCTAAGAAACAAGGACTCGGTAAGATACTCCTCAGGGGAAGATCAAATCCTCGGCCAACCAAAATTACCTGCAGGCTGGGCTTCTGAAAGCTCAGGCTTAAAAGCCTTCAGTTCCAGTACAGAGTACTGGAATTGTGTCTTTACAACAGCTCTCTGCTTTGCGTCTTCATGTTTCTCTAGCTGATCCTTGGATCCCCACTCCCCAACCCCTTCCCATGTTGGCTTTGGACTGCCTAGACCTTGCTGCCCATGGGGTTAAACAACAGATTGCTGTCTGCGATCCCAGTACTGTCAGTTGTTAACTCGCAGCTGTTCTGCCTGTGTGCCACCTGCAGCAGGGCACCTATGCCTTTGTTTGGCATAGATTATTATCTGACACATGGTACTTCTGATTCACCATTGAATATATATGTATGACACTATATTAAAAATGAACAGGTTGATACCTGCAAATATCGACAACTACATTTTATCTCTCACATCAGAAAGTAGCATACAGTATGTACTCATCTTAACCCTGGATTGCCAATGGTGTTGTCTCAAATTGTAAAAGGACATTTTACAATATGGAAATTCCAGGTAGTCAGCCATAAAATTTTGCACGTTGCTATCTTTCAAGCTATCTTGTAGGATTGTTGTGAACATAAAAATACACTCACCCTTCAGCTCTCTATATTGGACAAACAGGCCAAACCCTACGCCAAAGGATAAATGGGCATAAATCTGACACCAGGAATGACAAGACAGAGAAACCAGTAGGAGAACACTTCAATCTCCCAGGACATTCTATACAAGATCTCAAAGCAGCTGTTTTATTACAGAAAATTTTCAGAAACAGACTGGAAATTGCAACTCATTAGCAAGCTTAAAACCATGGAGCCACCTGGTATGAACAGAGACATAGGATTCTTATCTCATTATGCATGATCAAGCTTTCTTTAGCACCTCAGCCCAGGACTAATTGCAGCCATCAGCAGCCATTAACAGCCATCTACAGGTTTACCACTCCCACCAGCCCATCACCCATTCCCACCCACCCCCACCACCCTCTGTATATATATAGGGTCTGACACTTCTGTTTCTAGTGTATCTGAAGAAGTGTGCATGCACACGAAAGCTCATACCAAAATAAAAACTTAGTTGGCCTTTAAGGTGCTACTGAAGGAATTTTTTTATTTTGTTTTGACTCAGACCAACACGGCTACCTACCTGTAACTAGACCTATGGAGGAAGGGCATGATAAAAAAAATTAGCAAATAAATAGTGAATGCAGTGAATGCAGAGGTAGTGATCTAGCTATTTCAAGCAGTACTCCTGTATAGGAATCGTATTCCCAATACCCAGCCTTATGATTATCAGCTTGTGGCAACACAAGAGTTGGGCTTTTCCACTGCTGGCACCAGTGTTGTAGGATGCTCTCCTTGCTGAAATATAGGAGGCTGCATTGGTGCATTGGAATTCGCTTTTGCGGGCTCTGGAAGACGCACCTCTTTAGACAAAAGTTTCCCTGATCTCCTGACTTGAATCTTCTGCTTTGTTGTTTTAACTGTTGCCCTGTTTTAATGTGCTCATTTATTATATATTTCAAATGTGGATGTTATCATGTAGTTATATTATGTATGGGTAACTGTAATTTTATAATTGCTTTTGTTCCAGTTATTTTGCTGTTGGCTTTTGTTTCTTTGCAAATCACCTTGGCATTTCTTCTTGAAAGGAAAGGTGACATATAAATTCTTTTAATAGTAATGGTGATGCTACTAATACCTAACATAGTATTTCTTATTTAATTTATTTCATGTCAAAATGCAAGAACCATTGGGGATGTCAGAGCTTAATTATTTTGCATTGGAAACACTGTCCAAATAACCCATCAGGCAAAGGCTGCACCCTTGAAACCTTCAACTAATATTTATAGAAGAAACACTGTTTTTTCCACAGATAACAGGTTGATTTCAGGGACAAATAGCTTGGGGTATGTTTGTAATTGTTGGCACTGGAAATGAATAACATTGCATGGTCTACTATGATTTCTATAATGGAACCAGGGAATGACTGTTAACTGAAGTGGCAAGAAGAGCCTAGCACAGTGGACAGCAGTGCAGTAGCAAAAAGGTTTTGTTACATCTGCCAATCAGCCTGATAAATTGGAAGTGAACAAGTCCTCACCAATTTGACCTGTTTCCTTGCCTCCTTCCTAATCACAGCAATCAATAGCAGATTTTCCTTGGAGGAAAAGAAGGCTGCGTGAAAAAGGCTGGCTGATCAAGAGTTTCTTTGATTGTCTTGAACTGGCTTCTTTTTCTGCGTTGCCATCACTAGCGATAAGCCAATTTTACAGTTAATGTTGAAAGGCTGTATTGGTCACAGGAATGAAAGAGAAGTTACAAGTACAAGGATACTTTGCTCTCAGCTCAGGGTTGCTGGGAAAGGGAAAATAGGACGGCACAGGAGGATTTCTTCTACTTTATGGTTAAAATGCAGGGAAGAACTTTGTTGCAAGTGGGATTGAAAGAACTGCGGCAAGAGGTAATATTTGCACTAGAGCACCTTCAATGCAATGCATTTTACTTCTTAGGGCAGGCTTCCAAACCCTGCTGCCCTCCAGATATTTTGCACAACAACTCCAGTAAGCCTTCAACTCATGGAAGGCTGAAAAATGAAAGAGGCAGGTGATGTGCCAAAAGAGGTGGGACGTACGCAAGCACCACAATTTTATCATGTGAAGGAATATAATGCCCAAGCAGGGCTAGAGGCACAACGGAATGCCTTATCACTGGCTAAACACATTTAATAGAGTGTGTGAGTGAAATAATTCAGCAGTAAAAATTATGCATCTTGGCACATACACATACACATACACATACACCCACATTGCAGATTCTCAGTTCTCAATGGGCATTTTGTTTTTGTTTAATGGTATGTTCTCATTACCACCCTGGAATCCAATGACGTTGGTTCCCCCACCCTGGGGCATTTCACAGCTGTTCATATCAGCATGGCTTCAGGGGTGTCAGGCTCATTGCTGTTTGTGTATATACCAGGGGGTGTTGATGGCTGGGGATGTCTTTACCCCAAGCTAAGGTGGCTAGATGGAATGCAGGTGGCACTGTGGGTTGAACCACTGAGTCTAGGGCTTGCTGATCAGAAGGTCAGCGGTTCGAATCCCTGCGACGGGGTGAGCTCCCGTTGCTCGTTCCCTGCTCCTGCCAACCTAGCAGTTCGAAAGCACGTCAAAGTGCAAGTAGATAAATAGGTACCACTCCAAGCGGGAAGGTAAACGGCGTTTCCGTGTGCTGCTCTGGTTCGCCAGAAGCGGCTTTGTCATGCTGGCCACATGACCCGGAAGCTGTACGCCGGCTCCCTCGGCCAATAACGCAAGATGAGCGCTGCAACCCCAGAGTCGGTCATGACTGGACCTAATGGTCAGGGGTCCCTTTACCTTTTTAAGGTGGATAGAGATGACTTAAGAATGGCTTAAGGACTCCCTTTGCTATGAAGCCAGTTGTGAAACAATGCATCAAATATTAGTATTGATTCCTGCACCACAGGGGACAACAGCACACCTCCATTCCTCCGCAGTGAACCGGAAGAGGATACATATGCAGTTTTGATAACGTGTGAACACAGTTTACAATCCCAATACTGGAAATCCAGTGAATGCACAACACATTAAAGGGGAGTGTTGTGTGCACAGCCTAAATTCCTGGCAATCATGCATCTGCTAACCACTGGTCAATGTTAGGTTGTGCCAGTACCTTTTTATGATGTGGTTCCAAGTTTCGCTCCTCCTCTTCCTCCTCCTTTAAAAAAGGTAAGTAGAGTACTGGGTATTTGTACAACTAGTGAATTGTGGCATAAAAGCACTACAGACTTTATTGGATTGAGTCATAGTTCAGAGGAGGATTTGCTCCACATTCATGCACCCACCAGTTTTCCTGTCAATTCACTTTCAGCAGCTCAGTATAATGCTTTCATTCCCCATCCCCCAAACTTAAAAAAAGGAAAAACCTGTTGAGAGGTTTTGCAAAAGAGGGAAGAGATTGCAGCACGACAAATGGAAGTTCTTGAGGGCTGTTGCTAGCAAGCTACATGCTTCCTCTAGGGAGCACAGCTGTGGTCGTTTAAAAAATTCTAGGAGATATTATTCTGTGTTAGAACAGGGTATAAATTTAAATAAAACAGAAGAAGTTTAGCAAGGAAGTTCCCAGAATCTTGTTTATATGTGTGCAGGTGTCTGATAATGATTATTAAAACGCAGAGCATAATTATAAAAAAGGAAAGGGGAAAAGGCAGATATTTGTTATATAAGCTGAGCTCTAGGGACTGTTTTACAAGCTCTGTGAGGCTGCGGTTGGTCTTTAAGGTTATGTGGTGTTCTGGTCCTGCTGTTTTAGAGGATAATAGGACAAGCAGCTTTTAGTTACAGATAAGAATTCTGTGTTTTAGAATAGCTCTAGGGAGATTCACCAGCTGGCCAATTATTGGTTTGCAAGGATTTCCCACAGAAAATGCAATTTCACTCGGGTCAGCTTCAGTGTGAAATGTATTACTATTATTATTATTCCTAAAGCAGGGAATGTGTATAATTATCAAGAAGGACTTTTAAACCTTGCTTGTTCTTGTGTTTAGAACAAACACGTGTGGCTGTGCCTAAACAAAAACAGATGGCCAGTTGCCAACATCTTATTGTCAGAAGCAGTTTCATGGCTTGCTATTTGTCATTGTGTCAAAATTATAAGCCAACATGTACTTATTGCTCTCTACCCTCACTAAGCACTATAAAGGTGTGTGTGACAGAAGGGCTTGCAGAAATAATATCTGTCGCTCGCATTCACTTCTCTTTTTAGTGCTTAGTCAAACCTATAATTACATTCTATCCCAAAGTGTCTTCCATTAGTCACTAAGTAACCATAATACTCTTCACAATTTGTGCTTGTGAGCTCAACCTGCCAATTTAGGATCTTCCATTAGGATCTTCTTACATCATTCCCTAGATAACTATAATATTATGGTTATCTGTGCATACAAGCTCCAATTTCAATTCTACCCGTACACACAGACCTCCCAGATTTTAGGGTGCTCCTGGTGGAATAATGCTAAGCTCATCTTCAGAAGTCTGTGGCCACTTGCTTCCCAGATGCTCTCTCTCAGCTTTACAGCCAAGTCATAGCAGAGAGTAATCCTCTTGCAAGAGAGACTGTGGAGACCATAATATGCGACAATAGATCAGGCAGAGAGCACGCTTTTGGCAAAGGGTATCCTGTAGCTACAGAAGACGAGATTGTGAAGAAATGGAAACTCCACCTTTATTTCCCCCATTTGTCACAACTTTCCCTTCCTTTGCTTGGGGCCAGGAATCTGGGAGATTCTTCAAGACTCTCTTATCTCCCTCTTCAGTTCCATGTGAATTCCTGCAACTGAAAAAAAGGAGCTCTGATAGTTTTATCTTTGCTTATAGTTTGCCCTGTTTCCCAAAATTCAGTGGACTGTAAGTATTGACAATGAAAGAGAATGCAAATGTTATTTAGTTCAAACCAGTGCAAATGGAATGTGTGAATAAACAACATCAGACAAGTCTTTGTTTAAAATGAAAAAAGGAAGATGGAAAGATAAAGACACCCACATAGCCAAGGATATTTATTTAGTTATTTACCAGAGGTTTATATCCTGCCTTCTTGAAGTCAGTGCATCACTCAAGGTGGTTTACATAAATTTAAGTGACAATCTGACAGTGAAACCACAGCAAATGTTCCCATAGCAAAATGAAATCTCGGGGAAATACAACAGAGGCAGGGATGGCAGATAAAAAACAGTCTTCAAATGAAAACATTTTCTATCTGGCAATGCAAAAGCCTTCTCAAATGGAAAGGTCTTTACTAGCCTGCAGAAAACAGTAAAGGAGAAGGCTAGCCCAAATGTCATGGGGCGCAATGTTCCACAGCTTGGGTGCTGGAATAAAAAAGGCCCCCTGTCTAGTTAGTCCCTGCCAGCTGCACTTTCATCATAGGTGGGACACAGAGAAAGGCATATTCACCAGATCATTGTCAATGAGCAGCCTGGAACAGGAAAGGTGCTTTTAGGTATCCTGGACCCAAAACATTTAGAATCACAGTGGTTCTCAATTAGCTAAGTGCTGCTGATTTTCAAAAGCCAAGTCCCTTCTTTTGGACCCCCTACTTTTGATATCTCTATGGTAGTTTTTGATGTGTGAATGGTGCCACAGACTACCTGGGTGGGTTGCATGGAACCCCTGAGGTCTGCAGACCACTAATTGAGAACTAATGATTTAGAGCTTTGAACCAACACTTTGTATGTTCACCTAGCCCCAGGTAACAATTGCCGGAAGCATATGCTATACAAGCAATGCAAATCAGAACCGCATGAGGTTTCTGCCAACTGGCAATGTGTATATGGCTTTTAAATTGCCCATTCCTATTAGATGCTGTACTTTTTATGTAAAATTTGTGTGCCACTTAACTATAAATTTGGTTTACAAAGAATAGGAAAAAAATACATTAAAATTGTCAATAAAATTCAATGTAAAATATTGATAAAAAAGCAAAATGAAATAAAATAAAATAATACATTATGAGCTAAAAGCACAGATTATAAGCTAAAAGCGCACAGTTTTTTGCAGGTACTGTACTGAAAAGAATACAATGAAGGCACCTGTCTAATGTCAATGGGGAATGAATTCCAGAGTGTTGGAACTGCTACACTAAAACATGAGTTCCTTAAAAAAAAAACTAAAACATGAGTTCCTTAGAAGAGCAGAAGAAATTTTATGTGCAAGTTCTAAGTGGTTGAGTAGGCATATATAGGGTAAGACCCACTTCAAATATACTTGTTCCAAGTTGTTAAGGGGCTTTATATACTAATAGTAACACCTTGGTCTGGGAACGAAATTGGCAGCCAGTGCAATCTCTGAGAAGGTGTGTTGCTCCTGTCAGCAACCATGCTGCAGCATTCTGCAATAACTTTAGCTTCTGAATCAAGCGGAAGGGAAGTCCCACATAAAGCACATTGCAATAATCCAGTCTTGAAGTTATTGGTACTTATGCTACTGTGGTCAATCTCTTCCAGTCCAGGAACCACCACAACTGTTGTACCAGCCAGAGCTGATAGAGGTCACTTGAACCCTCTGTCAGGATCATGCTGGATCTAGTAGTACCTCCAGACCACATACCTGCTCTTTTGGGGGGAGTGCAACCCCATGTAGGGTAGACAATTGGCCAGTTCCTTGGACATACGAACCATTTACCAACATATGGTTCTGCTGTAGGATAAGTGAAATGTTGAAAGACTCTTTCTGGGATACTACTTGGAAACTTCAGGTGGAAACCAATCTGATCTACTCTGTGTGACAGTAAGGCATGGGGCACCAACTTTGGGGGGCCGGGGACACATTTGGAATTTTGAGAAAGTTCTGTAGGCACCACGTACAAAATGGCAGCTGTGTATGTGTGTGGGGGGGAGGTGGCATAACACAAAATGGCTCCAACTCTAAAAGAGCAGGGGAAAGTGATAGGAACACAAAATGATGTGGATATTTCCCTCCCTTTGAGCAATGTGCATCTTTGAAAGAATATTTACTGAGACTTTTCATGGGCACCTTAGGTGTTGTCAGGCATACAGGCATTTGTGGGTGCTAGTTTGCCAAGCCCTGCAGTATAAATGCAGGAAATAACTTTGGGAAAGTAGTGTCTTCCTACAACTTTCTCTCTTTTTTCTTTCCTGATTGTACAGAGCAAGAAGCAGAGGATTAATGTGTTTATATGCTGAATTAGATAGGGTCTTGGTAACAAGCTGCTAGCAAGTGGTCTTTTTAGCACCTCTGTCAAAAGACTGTCAAGAAATAAGATCATTTCCCTTGTACCTTAGTCTGTACCTTAGTGCCAGAGTCTTTGGGAACAATAAGGTTAGCACTAATATATTCAAAATGAATATGGAGCATATTTTTTGAAAATATACTAGAAGGATTCATTTCATATTCACAGCGTCTGTGACCTATCAGGTCTTTTTTGCTTATAATTTGCAGATGGCTGTCTTCACTTGCTCTGTAGATCTGAACGACCCTTACAGTCACTGAAGTGCAAGAGGGCAGGAAATTTTAGCAACCGTCCAGCAATTAAATTATACTCTCCTTTCTTCAGTCTACTTCTGATACCAAGGCAATTTTAACACCATATTTTGGAAGTTGCAAAAGATACTGTAAATTCACAAATTCAGTCCATCCTTTGTAGTTAGGCTGAATGTATCCTGTGTCAAATAACAGAGGCCTGGCCACCCATGGGTCAGTTTTTGTCTTGTAGAAGGAAAAATGGGGCAGAATTTCATGTAGCACTAAGTCAATTATGTGTATGGGAAAGGAAGTCCACTCACACAATGGAGTGTTCCCTGGCTCTCTCCTCCACCTTCCTCTGGCAGGTGAAGGCCTTCCTATTCCAACAAACTTTTGGGGATGGACGGCTTTTAAGGGGCAGGGCAGGGCACAAGGTGGGAGAGAGCGGGGGAAGTCCTGTTGCATGAGCAGACCTCGTTCCACACATGTAGAAATTAAGTTGAATCACGCTCAATATTTTGATCTTATTTATTGAAATTATATCATGCCCTATACCTGGAGGTCTCAGGGCAGTTCACAGAACAAAATCAAAATATAAAACCATAATATATATAATCAAAATAAAACCAGCAACCCAATAATACCCCCTACAACCCAACAACACCCCTGGATGTTCTATTCTAAATGAATGATCATTGGGACAGGAAGTGGGGAGAGGAGAGCTTCAGATATACAGTGGTACCTCGGTTTACAACCACAATTGGTTCCAGAAGTCTGTACTTAACCTGAAGCGTACTTAACCTGAAGTGAACTTTCCCATTGAAAGTAATGGAAAGTGAATTAATCCGTTCCAGATGGGTCCGCGGTGTTTGTAAACCAAGGTGGTTGTAAACCGAGGTGGTTGTAAACCGAGGTATGACTGTATGTGAATTTGAGCCCTTTAGTAAAATGCTACTATTTAAATCCAGATTTTATTTTGTAATGTGGATGATTTCACTCATTGTCATCCCACCACCACTGCTCGCACTCTGAGCTTTTCCCCCTTTGTGGTTCCCCAGCTGGTCCTCCCACCATTCCTGTGTCCAACCACAGTAGCCTGCTGAACATCCACTGCCACATCCACTTTTGCTTCCAGCCCCACCCAATCCTGGCTTGTGGTACTGGAAGGTTTCTCATGCAAAATGCAGCCCTCTGATTGAAAAAGTTATATGCTACCTGGAACCATGTATGAGAAACTGTGGGACAGCAGCCCCAATGTCATTCTAGGTAAGGAATAAAGTAGGGGTGGGGAACCTTTAGTTCTTCATATATTGTTGGTCTCCAGCTCCCATCAGCTCCAGCCAGCATGACCCAATGATCAGGGATAGTGAGAGTTGCAGTTCAACATCTGTAGAGCTGCAAGTGTCCCATATTTGGCCTACACCATCAATATAAATGCAGTCATTATGGAAACCTGCCAACCTCCCTGAAATAAACCATCTACAAGACGGGAGTCCTGATGTTGCTGACATGTGTGTCATTACTACAATAAATGTGATAAGCCCACAATAAATTATTTCAGGACTGCAGACTTCTGCGTCTCTGTATTCTCTGTTTCATGCTGCTTATCCCAAACTACATATTTATGCATTATCTCAGCTTCCATTGTTCTGTTAATTGTTGGGGGGAAATGGCTTTAAAAAATTGTCATGCCTGACAAGTTCGTAAGTACTCTTTTAGCTAATTGCCTATCTGTCTTGCTTCCATGAGTTGCTGCCCTACAATGTCGTGTTTCCATCATGGTTCCGTTCATTACAATAATGTTGTCAGGCTAAGCTTTGGCTCTGTTGGACATTCCATTTTTGTATGTGGTGCAGGAGGAAGGGAACACAAAAGAGGAGACAAGAGGTTTTCTTTCAGGACATTTAATCACAACCAGCTCTGGCCCTGGGGAGAAAAACAACACATGCCATTTCAAGTTACTAGCTTTGAGGGGGGAAGAGATGACATCTGCTTGGTATGAGACAGATGGGCCACAGATGTAGCCAGGGCAAAGGGCTTTGCGCTACCCAACACACTAGCCTCGGAGCCAAGGAAGGCAGCTCCTGTGGGAAATGGCTGAACAGTCTCCAAGCCACATTTGTTTCTTTTTGCTGATGCCTCCAGCAATGGAAATACAAAAAGCATTTGCAGTGTTGCACTTCTACCATGAAGTCCGTCGTGATAACATTTTTAAAAGCCTGATGTTTCAAACGGCTCCTCTGCAACCATATAAAAAGCAGGCTGCTCTCCTTGGTACTGAAATGGTGTTCCTGCTTATAATCCTCGTGGCCCTTATTTACAAAATCAAATATACAATTGGGTTGACTCTCTGCAAAGTGCATCATGTTTTTAAACCCCTCTTAACTCCCCCTTCTCAAAATTTATCTAATCTGGGGAAGACCTCCTCCAGAACTGTCAGAATGCCAATCCCTCTATTTTGGAGGGGACAAAATTGTCACAACCCTCCTCCCCTGGAAGAAGAAGAGAGGTGGCCTCTCCCTAATGGAGAATGCTATGGCCTAAGGGCGATTTCACCCATAGAGATAGGTGGTGACAGGCTATTTAAGCTTGCTATGCCCCATATTCTTCCGTCTTCTTTATTAGGCACCGACCCTCCCACCCTTTTGCAGTGTGGGCCTACAGGCTAGTCATCTGTTTTCCAGGGGCTGAGTAGGAATTTCTTGGGGAGACCCAAATTGGCTCTGGGTCTTCTCTTTTTTTGCCTACTCCGTACTGCTGGGTGATGTTTGTTGGAGTGATGCTCCTTCAATTTGGCAAATTGGCATGGGGTCCGGGCAGGTGAGAAGATTTTAGAAATAATTAGGTAAATAGCTTCAGACCTATTCATCTGGATGCCACTGTTTATGTGCCCCAACCTACCCAAGGACAGGCAGAAACCCACCTCCCCATCCTAAACAGTGGAAGGAATAGATGAAAGAATGCCAAGAGACATCAATATGACATCACAGATATATATGGAATGCATTAACAAAAGCAGGTATCCAAGAAAGAAAGCTGATATGACTCTTCTGAACAATGGTTGAACAACTCTTTACAGCTGTGCACAAAGTATTGCAAACCTCCTCTGCAGTATTCCCCAAGTGAATTTTGGAACCCTAACAGCATGGACTTCAAAGGAGGAGGACAAATGCTCCAAGAGGCTTTCACAAACTTGTGTTAGATTTATTGGATGTGTGTGAAAAATAAATGGAACAGAATTCAAGTGAGCAAGTCATTCAATCGTAAAAGAACAAGTATCATATAATGGTATAGATATTAAAACTAAGTTGTTTCTATTAGGTGATCAATTAATTCAACATATAAATAAAATGGATAAATCAGACCATAGACTCTACAGTTCCACTGATTCTTTATAACTTTTAATTACAGAGGGAGGGAGGGAGGGAGGGAGGGAGGGAGGGAGGGAGTGTGCAGGTATCCACTGGTTCAGAGCCTTTTTGAGCTGCTGAACTCAGCTGGCAGCTTTCTTCTTAGATGTCAGTCCCTCTACAGATTCTGTAATGTTGTAGGATCTTCCTCCTCCTCCTCCTCCTCATCTCTCTGTAGCTGCTGGTTTGTTTGTTTTCTCTCTTCTGTCTCACAAGAACCTAAAATCCCTTCTGTACTCTTCCTTGAGTAGCTTGAGTAAAGAGCAAGAAAGGTGATCACGCAAATACAACGGTACCTTAACATCACTGCAGATTCATATCACCTGAGGAAGACTTCTCAAAATCATCAAAATTTCCTTTGACTGATACAAATAAACTGTTTCTTCCACGCCCTCCCTTCCCAGCCCTTCTCCCCTGCTCCAATCTGCCTTTTTCTTCTTCTTTAATGCAGTAGCCACCACAATAGGTGTTATTTTTATAAATTACAAGTCTATCACAAGGTTGTGCTGGTAGCAGTGCTTCAAAGCGAACTCTACAGATCAATTCTGCCCTATGAAAAGGAGGACGCTATTTACACACTGGATGAAAATTGACGATGCCAGCAGGCATAATGGATGAATAGATACATGAAGATAGGGATCGATTTTCTGAAAGGGACAGGCTACTGGTACCTGTACATAGCAAAGTGGTTGGCTGTTTGGGTACCGTATGCGGAAAATCGTACTGTAATGCACTTTGCCACTCTTAAGTGCAAACTCTGGTGACATGAGTGGACACCAGCATCAAAAGTTTGATTGATGCAAAGTACTGGTATTAGATTTTAAACATTGCTGTTTCTTTTTTCCCCATTTGCTCCCCATGTCCCTGTTTTGCCTCTCTTTACAGAAAGTCATATGAATATAATATTTTCAGTATTTGAACATGTTTGCATTTTTTTTCTCCTTATGCTTATCATGGCAATACATGGCTAGGACTGCCGAGATGGCCAGGGCATAATGCACAGTTGTGGAAAGAATGTGGGAAATACTGTGTACCTAAAATTGACATCACTGCCATTTAGAAAAGCACAGTCACCATTCTGGGTGGCAGAGCAAACAAAGTCTTGCTCTTAACCACATGCCTGGATATTTTCACCAGATTCTGATTCACAAATGGAATTGGAGACACACAGAGAGATCTGATCTGATTACCCAGGTGGAATATTTCATTAATGAAAAACAACTTAAGTATAAGATCCCCCCACATCAGTTGACTTGATACTGGCATAGGAACAGCACATATTCCCCGAAGCTGAGGAGAGGTTTGACTGCAGTAGGAAACCACTGTGGCACCTTCCAGCCTGTATTTTTTGAAACATGACCTGAACAAACAGCTGGGGATATTAGTTATCTGACTTTTGTGCAAATTCACACTGTAAGAGGAAGAGGCCCAAGACTGGAATGTGAAATTTCTTAAGCCAAGATAGTCGCAAAAAGGTGATGTGGAAATTACAGATCTACTTGAAAGACTAGGGACAGGTATATTCTGAAGCTAACTTTGATAAGTTCTGTCCCACAGAAATGAGAGTGTTATTTACATAAAATGTTAGCATTGATACCCAGGAATACACATCACAGATTGGATTTGGTGAAGTGAATATTTATATACAAAGCATAGCACTTTGGAAGTCCAAGAGTGCTTCATATTGAAATAGGATATGGTGCAAGCACATTCCTCACCATTTATATTCCAACCTCTAGTAACCTGGATTCCATCATCAAAGCCATAGTAAACAAAATACACTCTCTTGACCCTGCTTTTACTTCTTTGTACACAAGCACCTCTTCCTTTCATTCCATCTTTTCTCTTGATTTCATTTTGCTTCCTTTTTGGCATCAGCAGTCTTCAAAGTTGCACTGCTGGGCTGTGTTGATCTTTAATGTGCACACTGATTAGATTCACTAGGACAAACTCCATTTTTAATCACATCTTTCTCTCTGATTTAAGGGCAGAAATTATCCACATGCAAGCCTATCCTCCAAGTAGAATCTTATTAGAGAAGGTATAATTTGTCCCAGCTGACTTTTTAAAAATGAATTCCAGTTTGGCAGCCAATCTGAGCACAGGCCACTTCAGTGAGAGCAAAAATCACTCCCAGATTGCAGTACGTCTCATCGCTGGCCCAGAAAGATCAAATCTGGATGGCGCTTTCCTCAGTCTATTCCTATGCAGGCTCGCCTCTATCTGCTAATGAAGGCAGCCAGCTAAGTAGCACGAGGAACTCAGTTGGAATTATGAGCAACTTTTCTGCTAGACACTGGCATGCCATCTTAGGAATGTGTTTCAAAAGCACAGTCTGTCAAGGGCAAAAAGCACCAGCAGGTTGTGAATCACTTCTTGTCATAGAGCATCGTTGCATGGCCAGAGCCCAGCAGTAATGATGGGTTGAAAGAGAACTGACTCTGAAGAACTTGCCAGGTTGGTGCATAGAGTCTCTGGCTAACGTCCCTTGCTGCTTTCATCTTGGAGCCTGATGACAAGTTTCTTGCCCCATTCATGTCTTAATATATCATTCATTTCAGAAACCTTTGTGACTCTACACATGGTTCTGGATATATATGTGTATATGCCTTTAAAAGGCCCTGTTGGTTCCTCACCTATCACTGTTCTTTTGGCTGACCTTCAGAGCTTGACTTGTCTCTTCTTTTAGTTTCGGTGGTTTGATAATCACCAAACACATCGCCAGGGAAAGCCTCATCCACCTTTCCTTTGGTACCTTGCTTTCTAGACACAGGTCTGGGATTTTTAGGGCCATGTCTAAGCAGCTTGTTGTTGTTGTTGTTCTGCCACTGTTGTTGTGCCACCGTTTACCAATGAATCAGAACAAATGGCAATCAGGTTTTCGGCAGATTGCTGTTCCGATTCAGTAGTCAGAAGCGAGTTTTCATAATGAAAGCGGTGAGCCAAAAATGAAGAGAAACTCACTCAAACACTGACCTAGAAATCCCAGACCTGGGCCTAGAAAGTGTGGCACAAAAGGAAGTGTGGATGAGCCCAGAGACTGAATGGCTTAAGAGAGGCACACAAAAAAATTACATTGCTTCAAAGCAATCATACTAGCCCGGAAATTCAATTTTGAGTTGGCTGAATGATTACAACAAAGTTGCTTTTGAAGTAAGATACACTCAGGTGCATTTTTATAACAGGTGCTGAAGCTGAAGAATGAGAAACTTCATACTGAAATGTTAACCACAGCCAAAATAGCTAAAACGTGCACATGTGTAATTTGTGTGGGCACAGAACTGTGGAAAATGATTCTCAGCTTTCTTTGCACATTAGCGATGGGAACAGGAGCACCAGACATAGTGTGTGTTTGTGTTTGCTAGGTGGAATTCTTTTAAAACCAGAAATCTGTGAAGAGGTGCCTGTTGCTATTAAGCTGAGGTATAATCTGAACTTTGACAAAGTCATATCTCTGTTGAATATCCAGAAATTGTCCACAGTCACTAAATGTTTATTTGGGATCCAGGTCTTCTGATAGACCTCACTCTTTGATTTTGCCATGCTTTTAAATCCACAAAGTTGAAAATTAAGGTTTGTTTCCAAGGTCTGAAGAATGAGATTGGGGTTGACGTCTTGACCCATAACTGGTCTTCTAGCTGAATGGCTAAGTCAATTACACACATACACACACACAACACACACACACAGAGAGAGATTTCTACAAGTAATCTTGACCTGGTTAGATTTTTAAACTAAATGGTATAAAAGTTAATCATTTTGATAGGTGACACTCACCATTTGTGGGATCCACCAGGCTTCTGAGCACACATTCCCTGGTGGATTGGGAAATAGGTGTGGTGACATATGATGGGTTGAATCCTACTGAGAGAGTAGACCCATTGAAAATAATGGATGTGACTAATTTACGTCCCTTAACTTAAATGTGCCCACTCTTAACTCAGTCAGAGGCAGGTAACTTATGTCTACCAGGTTTAGTTACCATTGCACAGGTGGGGATAATGCATGCAGTCTGAATGTTTCAGAGTGAATATCAGCTGTGTGCAGAGTCATTAAAGCTAATAGTGCTGACCATATGATGGGCATAGGTTAATGCGCAGGTGGCTGCATGTGCACCAGACCCTCAAACCAGAACTTACTTGCAAAGGCCATCTGCTGATGCCCAATATAAATTAGGCTTCGTTTTATTGGTGGGAGAAATGCAAAGGTATCTTCTCTCCTCAGGAGGCTTAATGAAATGAAAATTACAATTTAAAATAACTGTTACGATTTTTGTCTCAGAACATATTGTATAGCAACTTCAGGTGCTATTGATGTACAACTTTCGACTTTTCCTTAAAAAAAATTTAACACCAGCAATTCTTCAAAATTCAAGCATCACTTCTTTCTCCCTCCCTCCCCCCCCCAACCTTACAATGTCTATGGCAGCAGTGTCTCACACTGAATGTAACTGACCTGTAGAAAGACTCTGTGAATTGTAAACAAAGATGTTGTATTTACCCTTTTAAACTATAAAAATCATTTAATAAAAACAACAATAACAAATTCAAGTGTCGTTGTTTGGCATAGGAGTTTGGGTTCCAAGCATGACTTTATGTGGAAAGTCAGGGGAACAAAGACAAGGAACCTGTGGTTTTATTTTATTTTTATTTTAAATAGTGAATATTTGGCTTCATATAATAATTTAGCAAGAGAAGGAAGGCCCACATTCACTTGTATGCTCCTACCCATTTAAGAATACCAATCAGTCAGATCAGATAGGTTTGTGGGCAAGACAGGGCCTATTTGTTGGTGGTCCCCAAGTCTTGGAACTTCCTTCCTATAGAACTATGCACAGCCCCTACAGTGCAAGCCGTTCCTTGAAAACTCATCTATTCCCAAATGTCTTTCTTTAACTGTTTGCTGTTGATTCTTGAGTTCAAAGGCGAGTCTTGAAAATGTTGCTCAAGTCCTAGTAGCAACATCTACCTTCTAACGCTCTGTTTTCAAAATATTGGCCAAAGTTGTGCAAAGAAAAACATTTCCTCTAGGTCAGCATTTTAGTTTCCCAGAAGGAATGGCCCCCTCCCCCCCATGCACTGTTCTAGAGATTCTCCTAACACACGTACACCTCCATCCAATTGTGTATAGGGGGGTGCAGGGGGAAACCTCATTGCACATATGGAAGACCTTGAGCAGGGCTTCTGCTGGCAGGACTCATTAGCGCAGGGATCGGCAAAGCTTACCGGGCATGGACTGGATCACTCCCGAAGAGATCCTCCGTGGGCCGGACCAGCACAGCATGACACCAGAAATCGCTTCTGCGCATGCCCAGATGCCGAAAAATGCACCTCCGCAGAAGCGATTTTCAGCATCTGGGCACGTGCAGAAGTGATTTCCGGCACCGCAGATATGTGCAGACGTGATTTCCAGCACCTGGGCATGTGCAGAAGCGACTTCCGGAACTGCGGAAGAGAGTCCCTGTGCCATGCTACGCCGGTTTAGCGCAGCGGGCGGGGACTCACCGAGCGGGCGGCTCGGTTCGGGGGCGGCTCATGGGCCGGTTAAGTGACCCTCATGGGCCACTTCTGGCCCATGGGCCTTAGGTTGCCGACCTCTGCATTAGTGGAATCCTGCCGTTAATCTCTCTACAACCTGCACAGTAGTCTGAAGTAGAATTCATTTCAGCTCTAATTCACCTAAGATTCCACCTAAACATTAGGAAGAACTTCCTGACAGTAAGAGCTGTTCGGCAGTGGAATTTGCTGCTAAGGAGTGTGGTGGAGTCTCCTTCTTTGGTGGTCTTTAAGCAGAGGCTTGACAGGCATATGTCAAGAATGCTTTGATGGTGTGTCCTGCTCGGCAGGGGGTTGGACTGGATGGCCCTTGTGGTCTCTTCCAACTCTATGATTCTATGATTCAAATGTCAATAGCATTATCTGAGAAACAGAGAATCAGCTTTATGGACTTTTTAGTGTGGTTGCAAGAAGCTTGAGCTGTCAGTCATCTACTCCTTTTGAATATAGAGAAAATATGTGAAAGAGGCTGTTGACAAAAAATCCCCTTTTGTTATATGCTCAATGGGGGCATAGCTCAATGGTAGAGCATCTGCTTTGCAAACAGAAGACTCCAGGTTCCATCTTTGCTTTCTCGTTTTGCAATGTCAAGCAACGGGGATCAGAAAGGCCTTCATCTGAGTGAGCTTCTGACAATCATAGCAGGCAGCACTGGGCCCAATAGCCCAATGGTCAGGTTTGTAATACAGCATCTGAATGTATTAACATATTCTCCTTTTAATTTTCAGTGGAACCTTGGGAATGGTGAGTATGATATATAATTGCTGAGGAATCTAACTGACCCCAGAGCTTCATTGCCCTTCACAATGAACTGGGTGTTTGGCCTGTAGAAAATGGGTTTAGGATTAGAGACTAAACTGATGGAGGATAAGTGACAGTCTTGCTGCCTTCAACAGCCTTAAGGTTCACTCAATAAAAGCAAACATCCCAAATGTCACATAGAGAGAGATTGAATTTCTTAGGTACATTATATATATATAAATACATCTGCTGGAGGCACTTGGTGTTTAACCAAGTGGGAGGATGAAGTGAGTTAATCTGTGAGAAATAGACATCCCCAGCTAATGAGACAGATCATTTGAGTAAATGGAACTGTCATTGCTAGATGGAAGACGCTAGACTGGGTTGTTTCTTTCCATCAGCTGTTACAATAATTAAAAAGGAAAACCAACACAGGTGCAACCTTGATCTCTGTAATTCCAGCAAAGAAAAGACCCAACATATCCAGGTTCAATTCTATGCTCTATAGATTGGCTTTAGATATGTCTCCACCATTCTGTAAAAACGCCTCTTCTCATTGCATGTAACACAATGCATGATGCAGCCTATTTAACACTGTTGAAAACCATGCCTTTACTTAAATGCTTAAAGGGAAGAACATTTATTTTGGAACTTAACCCCTGGCAGGTTTATCCTTTCAGGTGCAACCCTGAGCTTTGACCCAGACTTCATGGGTAGAAGTAATTTAGAGTTCACTAAATCATTTTGAAGAAGTGTTCAAATAGCACTGTCCATCTGAGGCAAGCCCTGAGGACCAGTTCTTATGGATAATAATGTGGTTCCATTGTATCTATGGACACAATGAAAAGTGACAAAACATGAACCCTTGATTCTCAAGATCACACTTCTAAATTCTGAATTATCTGATGGCTTTTTGTTCTCACAACCACAAGGCTTCAAATCCACACTCTACAATGCAAGCTCCAGTTTTGAGCTACATGTTATACATGTTAATGGCAAGCATTGAGTCATGAAGGTTGGGACAAGATTTGCAACTGTTCTTCGCTTAAACTTGTAAAATCTATAATATGGGTTTGGACATATCTCAGTTGAAATGAGGGAACTGTTTAAATGTGTCTACAGTACCATGGATGTTATACAACTTCAGTTTATCTGCAGGGATCTCATTTGTTAAACTTGACTTGTCAGGTCAAGATGCTGACTCCCATTTACTGTCTGCTCTTGCTGGCAGCTGAGGATCTACATTTGATTGACAAGTGGCTAACATTAAGCTGTCTGATATACTGAGAGAGCTTGGCTATATATATATATGAGAGAGCTCATTAGTGGGACAGTGTTTCCACCTGGGTGCCTTAGTGGATTTTGACTGGTCATCTTTTCTCACTTGTATAAGGGCAAGAGACTGGGATTGCCAAGATATCTATAGTTAGCTATTGAAATATCTAAACATGGAGTAAATCCTGCTAGGAAATACAATTCATTTTGCTGAACAATCCCTTAAGCAGAAGCATGAAACCATGGCAGCTCAAGAAGGGCAATTTGCAACACTTAACAACTTCGATCTCATTTCCCAAATCCCTACTATCCAGAGCTTTAAAAGGCAAAGAGCGCCCATTTGTATAATTGAACTTGTTGCCACAGGAGACCAAGTCAAATGCTGACTGCTGAGGCAACATCATTCCTAAATCAGATGCCTTAGAGCAGGTAAATAAATTGGGGACCGGATGCTTACAATGCGTATGAACATGATTCTGTATAATATATGTATGTAGAGAGTGAATTTTATGGTGGTCAGGAAAAAGTGTCATATCAGTTATCCTTTCTGCAGCAGATCCATGCTGTAGCACTGGGGAGGATACAAATCAGTCGAATATTGGAGGAAGGTCAAACAAAATTGGGATAAATCTCTCCAATCCTCCATTTAATTTCTTGTTTTATTAAATTTATACTCCACCCTTTCTCCCAAATTATTCCAGCTTCACAATTACCCAAGGATCACATCCATCCTATAGGATGTTTTCCAAGATCAGATAATGTAGATTAGTTTAATACTAAGAAGTCATGCATTATTGTAGGTCAATTAAAATACAGTTTGGTAAAAAGAATCCTTAAACTCATTACAAACCTCTTAGCTGTCAGACCCAGCTCCTGGGTACTTTTCAAAAGTAGTCTGCATTGAACAAGGGTAAGTTTCCTAGTTATTCACAATAGGAAGAAAGTCCAACCAATACATTTTTATAGGATTCAGAGAGTATTACCTGACCTGCTATGACCTTTTGCTGCAAATAGATTAATTGGCTGCAGTGGCAGATTTCCCTGCATTCCCCACTTTGGTCTGAGCTGGGTAGTGATACCCATAATAAAATTCAGCTTGGCATCACTCAAACCACCAGTTTAAGATCTGTTGACATTTCATACTTCAAACATCATTTTTGTCTATATCATAAATGACTAAAATACAAAAGAAAGGTGGAGGGGTAATTCTAGTCTATATTATTAAAACACTACATAGTTATCTGGAATGAAAGAGAATAATTAACACAGAGCTGTGAAGGAGTTGGAAAACTGTAAATTCTATAACATTTATGTGAGCAAAAGGATGGTCAAAATGTCAGAAGGAACATCAAATTTACAGCTGAAACAAATTTGCACCCCAAAGTTTCCTCAAAATTGTCTTTTGCAAATGCCAAGCATTCTATTGCATGTTCTATTCCAAATTTTAAATATCTGTTTTTGACTCCCAATGAAATTTTATTATGATAGTTGATACGGCCGACTTTACCCAGTGGTGCAAGGGGTGTGGGGCACCCAAGTGCCAAATTCTGGGGGGCGCAAGGTGCCCGCTGCTGAAGCTGCCTAAGCTCCCTGGGATGGTTGGCTCGTAGCGACACCACTCACCCAACCCTAACCTCCTCTTCCCCAGCCGCTGTCAAAGTTGACTGCCAGGTGCTGTGTTGCAATGGACAGAAGGGAAGAGGAGCAACAGCACCCGCCCGCTGTAGGGGAAGGAGGAGGGAGGGAGGGAGGGAGGGAGGGAGGGAGGGAGGGAGGAAGGAAGGAAGGAAGGAAGGAAGGAAGGAAGGAAGGAAGGAAGGGGGATTGAGATCGTGCCTTTCCCAGCTGCTGGAAACAAGCGCCGCTGATCTGTGCTTAGGCCTGCTCACCTGGTGGTGGCTGCGTGCCCACGAGAGAAGCCAATCGCCCCCAGAAATGCCATGCTGCTGATGCTGCTGCTGAGAGGGAGACGCCAGCCACCCCCAGTGGATCCTGGGTGGGTCTGGGAGCAGTGGAAGAAGAAGAAAAAGAGTTTGGATTTGATATCCCGCTTTATCACTACCCGAAGGAGTCTCAAAGCGGCTAACATTCTCCTTTCCCTTCCTCTCCCACAACAAACACTCTGTGAGGTGAGTGGGGCTTCAAAGAAGTGTGACTAGCCCAAGGTCACCCAGCAGCTGCATGTGGAGGAGCGGAGACACGAACCTGGTTCCCCAGATTACGAGTCTACCACTCTTAACCATTACACCACACTGGAAGCAGCCAGCAGAACAGGGAAGGGGGTGGGTGGGTGCCCTCTGCCTCCGATCCTGCAGAGCCCCGAGGCAGAGCAGCTGAGATATATATATCTCTCTCCCCCTCTCCCTGCCTCAGTAGAGCTTCCATTTCTCTCCACTGTCCCGCCACTTTGCTGCTCCTCCCTGTTCCTCCCGACCTCTTCCTGATCCTCCCCAGCCATGAGCATTCTGGTTTTCACCTTATAAAGATGGCGGTGTGGGATCACTGCAACCTTTAGACTCATGACTGTCAGAAACATCGCCTCCATTTGTAATATGATGACTATTACTTGCTCAGCCTGGCTGGGGGCAGGAGGGGTGCACGGGAAGGGGGAGGCGAGGGGAGGGGGAGGCAGGGGAACGAGCAGCACAATCCTCTCCTGCACCCACTAAACACACAAACACACAGCGGCGGCAGCACTTGTCATTCACAACAGCGCCAGGGCAAGGCTAAACTAAATTTGGGGGCGCTGGGCAGATCTTTGCACCCCATATGCTAAAGACGGCCCTGATAGTTGAGAATAAGAGGAGGTTTTGATGTGGCATTAATTGAAGCTCTGTATTAAGATTAATCATAAAATATATTTCACAAGTTGATTGTCCATCTCAGAGTTAAAACTTAGAAAGGGGAGAGAGAGTTAGAGAGGTGGTGCAGTAAAAGATTTTAAAAAATCTGTTGTGGGACTGAGTAAACAACCAAGCACAAACTGTCACAGCTGAAAAATATAGATCATGTTTCAAAGTGTGCATTGTCTACCTAGAATGCAAAACCATAGCAAGGATGGAGAATCTGTGTCCCTCTATGATACTGTTGGATTATAACTCCCATTATCCCTGACCATTGGCCATGCTGGCTGGGCTGTGGGAGCTGAAGTCCAAAAAGATCTGAAATACCATATGTTCCACCCCTGATGGGCCAACATTCATGCAACCTATGAATCAGAAATCTCACATAAACTGCAATGTCTTATCTGCATTTAGCAAAATGCAGAACAGAACACTTAGTGCATTCAGTTCATGGGGCAGCCGGATACACAAGGCCCCTCCAAGCATTTCTTTTAGGGGAGGGAAAATATAGTCAGATATTAAGGTCCATGTCTACTCACGCAGAAATATAGTCTACTGCCCAAGAACATTGCTGAGGCCAGTAAATCCTCTGCAATGCACAAACAGTAAATTCCCATCTCCATACGTTGCATGAATGAGAGATGGAATTTAAATTGCTGCCGTCTGGTGTGGTGACACTGTCCCCAGACAGCTGGGCAGCCTTTGCTCCCTCTATCTCTTCCTCCATGGAAGATGACAAATCAAGAGCAGCTGGAGGGCTGTTCCTTAAATCCATCATTCATCAGTCCGCCTCCCAAGCACAGATCACCTTCAGCATTAGTCAGCAAGTGCCAGCAAAGAGGGAGCTGCAGACATTTTTTTCCTCCTCAAAGTCATTGGATGCACCAGTGCATTTGCTGGTACACAGTTCTCAATGGGGCAATAGAATTAAGTGCTTGCACTACTACTATCAGTACACATGCACAAAGAAGTCAGGAGAGACCACTTTGGAAGCAGAGAAGCTGTGTTCCTCATGCTGACCAGGAAAGCTTGTTAATACCCAGGCAATTTGGAATTGCGCCAATGAGCGTTTGCCCATTACCAGCATTTGAATTTAAGCATACTTAATGAAATGGGATCCACAAAGAATTAACTACATGTTCACTACTTTATAACTTCTCACTTGATCTTGCAAAATAAAAGTAAAATAGAAAAATTCCTTCCAGTATGTCATTGGTATGAGCTTTCGTGTGCATGCACACTTCTTCAGATAAGTATAGCATCAAGAGATGATGTGCATGTGTGAATGGTCCCTCTCATGTCAGATACCACAGGTAACAGTTTTTCATATCACCACCTCAAACAAAATGTGTTAGATCCAGCCTCAGCTATGCATAATTCCCATCAAAACAATTGACCGCCTTTTCACAGTGATTTCAGTGAGATGTAAAACAAACTTAATCTGGATACAAACCTAATGATTTTAATGAGGTCAGTTCACATTCTCAGCCATAAAGAGTTACACCATCTTGGGGGCAATCTCACTGCTTATAGGAAAAACTCATAGATAGCATTTGTATCTTAATTATATTAAGGAACTGATTATCATCAAAGCATGTCTAATTTTGATGGCTGTTATTAATTTAGTTTAGCAACAAATTAAGATGGTTTATTGAACCGTTTTTGACAAGTAGCAATCATATCTCTGAGGGCATAAGCATGTCTCCTGAGTCGATACATCATATTGCCATTTGCCTGAACCACACTTTTTTCAGATCTCTACATGTTCACATTATGAGATGTGGCTTCATCCCACCACCAAGACAGGACAGAGCACTGTTGGATGAATCTGACCCAACATATTTTGCTGCATGTCTGAGTTTGACGGCAATGAGTGAAACAGTATATTATAGTGTATTTAAATATAAGGGAATGAAACCTGAGCATTGTATTATAGCATCTCTGATCTCTCTTCATTTTCCGTCAGCGCCAATTAATCTAGCTGCTGAGGAATGACATTCTCTTCATTTGGACATGTCTTCAAGCTATATAGATATACCTTTCCATTTGTGGATTTGGTATTCTGTCTCCCATGTAGAGGACCAGCGACGATTGAAAGAAAAACAGTGTTGGAAATGAATGGAAGTATGGGATAAAAAGCAGAGTTCACTTTCAATCACTTCTGTGCTTTATAGGATAGTTTTGTTTTTAAAGATAGCTCTATCACTGAGCAACTATAATGCAACCCAGTTCGCCCAATCGTTACCTGGAAGTGTATCAGATGGAATCACAACACAAAAAACAGGCATCAAGGGAGGTTATTGGAATTATCATGGACTGGATACTCCTTTCATAAATGGGGTAATCATTTATCCTAAAATAAATGTCTGCCTGGCTGCAATGAGATCAAAAGGCAATAAAATCAGGCTTTACTTACAGCTCCCTGTAACTAGAGAAACCACCATAAATAAACTTGAAGCTCTCTCTCTCTCTCATATAGATAGATAGATAGATAGATAGATAGATAGATAGATAGATAGATAGATAGATAGATATAGATATACACTGTTTCACTCATTGCCGTCAAACTCAGACATGCGGCAAAATATATGTTGGGTCAGATTCATTCAACAGTGCTCTTCTCATGGCTTTCATGCCACATAACTATGAGATGAACTCAGCAAAAGTCAAATCGTTCCACCCATAGCTCAATCTGAAGAACTCCCTTTTTAAGGAATTCTAGTGTAAAATGTATTTAATATGCATGTGCGTTGTCATGAATGAAGTGTATTTTGCTGGGAAATAATCAACTTTGTGACAAAACTAGATAAGACAGCCAGACATAGGGTTTCCAGAGAAACTCCAGGGCTGTTAATAGTTGTACAGAAATAATGGGGGGGCAGCTCCTGCTTAACATAGCTTACTGTTGCTACCCCCATAGCCTACAGGGGGGGTATGGGATTGTTGTTTATATTTTGATTATGTATTTTGTGGTTTTATATTTTGATTTTAGTCTGTGAACCACCCTGAGACCTCCGGGTATATAAATTCAATAATAATAATAATAATGATAATAATACTGCTCAGATTCAGAAGCATAAAACAAGAGGATGTGCCAACAAATAAGCTTCCTCACCATGCTCAACTAAAATGTCTCAATGGCTTTTCAGAAGGCTCATCACTGAAGATGGAAGGTAGTAGTTCTTTTGCCCCTTTCCTTTTTGGGCTTCCCTGCTGAGTTTGTCATGAGGGATGCCAATTAATGCCTATTTTTGTGTTGCTTAGTGGGGTGTGGACACTCTTCTGTTTAAAGTTGATGAGAAGCGCAACTCACTGTGCCCATTGACAGCTCAGCAGCTGTCACATAGTGATGCCACGCGAGTGACCTCCTATAGTCTCGGTGTGGATTTGAATAAGCAATCATAGAAGTGGAAAGCTTAGAGTAGCCTTGGACACCTGACCCTTTGAAAAGCCAACACTATTAAGAACTGACAGCTTTTCCTGCCTGATGTATCACATTTGATATGAAAAGGAAGATTGTCTAGCACCAGGCAAGCCCAGAAACCAAAGTCATCCCTGCATAACACTACGGCTAGGAATGGATCGGGAATCTGTATTACATGGATTTATAGCTGGAATGTGGTTGATCCAATCTGATTAGGCTTTTTTTTGCACTGGACTGCCTCTTTCATGAAGTGCCCCCTTATGTTTGAGCGACTTGTGCATTGTAATTATTTTTAAGCCTGACTGTTTATATGCAAATTTTTGCAAAAATGTGTATATTATGCAAATAATATGTATGAAAAGAGTCAGGTCCCATGCTGTACTATATTTCTGCTGTGTAATTTTTTAAGCATATTAATGCACATGCATTTTATACAGTTTATACACATTATTGCATATATACGTACAAGTTGTTTTAGGAAACTGGGAGTGCATATGAGCATAATACAGTGGTGCTTCGCTAGAAGAATGCCCTGTAAGACAAATTTTTCACTTAACGAAGAGCTTTTCGAGCAGAGGTTGCCTTGCAAGACGAATTCATTTTGCAAAAAAAATTGTCTAGCAAATCACGGTTTCCCATAGGAATGCTTTGAAATTCAATTAATGCGTTCCTATGGGCAAAAAATAAAAATAAAAAATTCAATGCATTCCTATGGGATTCGCTAGACGAATTTTTCGCAAAACGAATTGACTCACAGAACAAATTAAATTCGTCTAGCGAGGCACCAATGTATGTGTATAATACTGTATGTATAATAATGAACATAATACAATGCATATAAAATATACAAGAATCATTTTTATTGGTATGATAGGGCATGGGATCTTGTCTTGATTTTCATCAATATTAAGGAGAGAGACAGGAATTAGAAAAAAAAATCCATGTGTGTAATTTCAATATTGAGATTCTCAGAAAACTCCATCTGTATCTATGTCACACTAGCTAGTTCTAATGAAAAATAAAGCATTTGATCAGAGGAGACATCACAACACACGGCCAACACACATTCATTCCATATGGCAGAGGGAAATGAAATTCTACTTCTTTAGTAGCATACAGATAATACAGATTTCACTTTATGGAACCAAGCAACCAGGGAAGAAATCCAAAATACAGTTACCAGGTGGAGGGTTATAAGCTGTTATGTGCAGCTATAAAGTGGGATAGCTTCAGTTTTTCTGGAACCAACAAGCAGCCCAGAGGTGTTTTCACGGCAGGATTTTCACCAAAAATGGCAGCACGATTGTGAAATGCTTGCAAAATCCTACAGCTCCTCCATATCCAATACTTGCAGACAACTGTCATGTGCTTGAGACTGGGGGTGGGGGGTGGAGTACAGCATCAGACATTTATATAAGGCTGAGGTTGAACCCAGTCCCAAGCATATTTAGGGAAGGATAGGCAATCTCGCCCACAAGCTGCCAAAATGTTGCACCAGCAAATGGAGGGTATATTTTAGCTCTAGGAAATAATAAAGAGTGTTGGATTAGATCATCCATTTCAGTTTCCCCATCTCTATGTAATGTGATTTAATTTAGCTGTATTCAAGTCAATAGACTAAATACAGCAAATCCAGTTACTTTGATTTAAGCCATTGACAGATTACAGCATTAAGCAACTTATTTTTCAATCACCATCAAGCCTATGTTTGCTATGTTCCCATGTCATTAAGTTGGCCCAAAAGCCACTCTAGTTAAAGTCATTCTAGGGTTGATACTATGATATATGAAAGCATCCTTACTCTGCTATCATGCCATAATGAAACCTGCTTTGACGTTTATAATTCAAAATGGCTATGCAGTAACATCTCTGGCTGCCACCTCAAAAAATGGCTTTAAATATTTTAAATAAACAAAACAAATATTTAGCAAGGTACTGCTTGATCTTATGTATGTTCATGCAGATGTAATGAATATTACTCCCAAATATGTGTTCATAGGATTCCATCCTTAGGAGCTGTCAAGCTGGAATTCATAAAGTAACAGGAGAAAATCGAGGGGAGAGGGGGAACCTGCCACTGCTTCCTCCTCCTCCTCCTCCTCCTCCTCCTCCTCCTCCTCCTCCTCCTCTTCTTCTTCTTCTTCTTCTTCTTCTTCTTCTTCTTCTTCTTCTGATAACTAGCTAACTCATCTTTCATATATATCTGTCCCACTGTATCTATTCAGTTGTGGCACCAAACTGATGCTATTCAGCTTAGAAAACTGACATAGCAAAGCAATTTCTTTCGCACAGCAAAACTCAAGCAAAGTTAAGAAGATACCATCAGGGGGCTGGTAGATTTTGGCGAGGCAAGGCATATAAATAAATAATTAAGGGCAACCTAAAGGCACATTCTCTCTCGAAGGTGACATGGGAGAGAAAGAAATTGAACTTCGAATGTGCTGGATGCCTTAGATTCTGCCTCTAAAGAAACAAGGCAAAAAAACCAGGCTTTTTTTTCATCATCAGGCTTTTTTATTATTATTGACGGCATATATAATGTGATACTTGGCTGCTCTCTGATTTATTTATTTTTTAAAAAAAGCCAACACATGGTATTTACTTGTTCAAAACTTTGTAATTCTCATCCTGCCTTTCTGAGAATAAGCAATCCCTCACCCTTTGATATAATTGGGCAATTATTTCTCAGCTTCAGAAGCCCTTCATTGGTCCCCTCAGTGTGTGTGTGGGCACCAGCACAGCCCCCAATTGTGGGTTTGTAGTGGTGTTTCCAGGGATGCTGTGGGTGGGGTTTTATTTGTCATTTTTGTATTTTCTGCTTTTGTGTCTTCCCCTCCTCCTAGGCCAGGGGTAGGCAACCTAAGGCCCATGGGCTAGATGCGGCCCAATCACCTTCTCAATCCGGCGGGACGGTGGACCAGCCCACGGCTGAAAAAGGTTGCTGACCCCTGTCCTAGGCTGAGTGTGCATTGGATATGGCTTCCATTACACTGGCACAGTGGTAGAAGATCTGCAGATCTCTCTCTCTCTTTCTCTCTCTCTTTCTCTTTCTCCTTCTCTTTCTCGTTCTCTCTCTCTCTCTCACACACACACACACAGCATAATGTGAGCATAAGATTGCTCTGTCAAGCCTGTGAAATGTATTTAATGTTGCAATTAAACATTGATATTAAATGGAGTAATAACTAGATCTTTTCTTGGATATTTATTATCCCGGTAATATATTGCATGCATCGTTGCCTTTCTCTTATGGCATCTGTAAGCTGTTGTGATTGGTTAAATATTCTAATACTGAAATGGGGAGGAATGATTATTAGATGTTCATTCACTGCTAATGAAGAAAACAGGACCAAAGCTTAATGACTTCACATTAGCATCCTAATTTCAGTTAAACATGGTTTGTTGGGGAGGAAGTGACTCGTTTACTTTCCTGTGTCTATCTTAAAAACATAGTTGTCCTCCAAGAAATTTCAGCCTTCAACTAGATAGAAGGAACCTTAAGGCCTCAAGTCTTAGACACACTAACCTGGGAATAAATTCCATGGAATTCAAACGGAAGCTCACTTCTGAGAAAGCATCAAGACTGTGTATTCTGCAACAAAATTTTAGTGCATTTTCATCTTACATCTCATCATGAATACTTTTCTCTCTCTCAGAATATATACATTTTGTGTGTGTGTGTGTGTGTGTGTGTGTGTGTGTGTGTGTGTGTAGAGAACATTATTACCATCAGAGTGGTTGATCAAATGGCCAAGCATATTTACTAATCATGCAGTGTTACGTTAACCATGGACAACATAAGGACAGCTATAATTTTCTAGCAGTGCAATCATATGCATGCAGAGGTGGTTTTAGGATAGCATAAGGTAGTTGTTTCTTGGTAGGAATGGGCAGTTCTGTTAATTTTAGTTTCTTCAAGTTTCTCATTTTTCCAGGCTTCAGTTTTCCACATCAGCCTGCAATCATCATCATCATCATCATCATCATCATCTCATGAAAATTCACCAATATTTTAGTGCAAATTCCTCCTAAGGTGCACATGTTTCTATGCATTTTTTCCTAATACAGTACACTCATTTCTTGCAAAATGATTTTTCCTAATATAATGCATTTTGCATGCTATTTATGCACACTTTACTGCAGTATATGCTGTGTTTTAGTTCTCATATTGTTTTGGAAAGTGTGGAGCAGGGAGGTTCATCCTTAAATTGAAACTGAATTGCCTTTCTCCCCCATCTCTATTTCTTGGTCTTCTTGAGCAACTCGTTAAAGTATAGCTTTTAAGAAACTTAAAAAATGAGTAAATCTGCTTTTTAAATTATATAGTTGATTCTGATGACATGGTTGGTTTTTTTTTAGAGAACTTTAAATGTAGATTTGCACGTTAGCTGCAGGTTGTGAGGAAGGTAAGCAAGCCAAATGATGTAAGCAAGCAAGCAAGAATGTAACTATGGCTTTCTTCTCAATATGGTCTTCTTCTGCTCATGATCAGCAGGAGCAGAAGAAAAAAGGATAAGCTGTGTGGTAGGGTGACAAAGAAGCACAAGAAAGTACAATGGGTAAGGGGTATTGTGGTGGAAATGAGAGTAGCATTGGGTCTGAGGTGGATGTTTGTGTGTTGATCATCATAGCAGCTAATCTGGACTTAGGGGGTGAGGGTTACTGTGAGATATGGACAGGGTGATGAGGGCCAGAAGCCTCAGCAGTGGGCAGTGGATGTGGGAAGGGTGGTGGGAAAGGTATACACTTGATAACAATGGTGCCACACAAATCTGTGAGCTACACATCTAGTGAAAAATGTATGGCAGGGTATATATTGCATATGAGAGATTTTACTTTTTTGGGTTCCTTCATCACTGCAGATGGTGACAGCAGCCACAAAATTAAAAGATGTCTGCTTCTTGGGAGAAAAGCAATGACAAACCTAGACAGAATCTTAAAAAGCAGAGACATCACCTTGCCGACAAAGGTCCATATAGTTAAAGCTATGGTTCTCCCAGTAGTGATGTATGGAAGTGAGAGCTGGACCATAAAGAAGGCTGGTCACAGAAGAATTGATGCTTTTGAATTATGCTGCTGGAGGAGACTCTTGAGAGTCCCATGGACTGCAAGAAGATCAAACCTATCCATTCTGAAGGAAATCAGCTCTGAGTGCTCACTGGAAGGACAGATCCTGAAGCTTTGGCCACTTCATGAGAAGAGAAGACTCCCTGGAAAAGACCCTGATGTTGGGAAAGATTGAGGGCACAAGCAGAAGGGGACGACAGAGGGTGAGATGGTTGGACAGTGTTATCGAAGCCACCAACATGAGTCTGACCAAACTGTGGGAGGGCAGTGGAAGACAGGGGTGCCTGGCATGCTCTGGTCCATGGGGTCATGAAGAGTCGGACACGACTAAATGACTAAACAACAACAACATATTGCATATGACTTCACAGTCTTGATGTGGCTGAGGTCAGTCCCTCTGAAGGAACCTCTGAAGTCATGTAGCCAAGTCCTAGTGCTGCATGGTACCAATGAGAAACAGGTTGTGTGTAACTGTGTTTGCAAGTAAAAACCCCTCTACGCCTGCAAGTTCTAAAATGTTTACTTTAAGCAAATAGAGTTCCAGATTACCTTTACGACGATAGAAATTTGAATATTAACTCTCTGTGAAATTTACCTTTGAATATTTGGCTTTAACGGCTCTGGTTTCTTTCATTTCCTTTCAACTTGCCTTTAAATATTATGTCTCAAAAACAAACACACCATAACTTGTTTATGATCTTCTTTTTTACTATCATAAAGCAGGCCTTTCATTCCTGCTGGAAACCCGCTCAGCTATGCGTGGCACCTAAGTATAAATTTCAAAAAGCAAACCAATAACACAAAAAGGAGCTAACGCTGAATTAATGATAACTGAGCACCAAAATCACAACAGACAAATTGGTAAGCCCTTCTCTGAATTAGTTCCAATCAGAATTCACATGTCGTGAGTTTAGAAAATTTGCCCACTTCAGACTTCACAATGAATATTCAATTTAGCTCTCTTTCTCACTCCTTAGCCCTGCAGAAACAGAAGTGTCACCCCAAAGACAAGTTGTTCAGTGCTCCAGTTGCAATCCCAGAGACAATTTCAGAGAGCACAGGACCTTTATGATGCAAGAATAAAAGCAAACTCAGGGAAAATACGTGGGGAGAGTCAAAGGGAGCAGTGTGGAGCGGAGTCAGGGCTTTTTCACCTGCCTCCTCTTATCTGTACAATCCTGACCTCGGGGGTTGCCTTTCCTGCTTTCAAAATCTAACTGACACCTCAGCTGTAGTCCCAAGTGTAGCACAAGATCAACTTGGAAAGGCTTTCCACATAAAGTATCGTTGGAAAAATGGGAACTGGCAGTCTCATTCATCCTAAATAAGTCTAAAACATAGAATGCATTCCAGATTGCATTTAATAATTCTTTTACTATGGCCTGCATAGCCTGGGTGTGCAGAGCACTAAAATGGTGGTTTTCTTTTTGTATTTTCACCACTAATAAATAGTAAATAAGTTTTCAGACTAATACCCAGCCCACTGCCACCCCTGCAATCAGCTTGGTATTATAATGGTATGCCGTGCCTGACCTCCTCAATTGGCTTATGAAACAGAGATGAGGAGGGGGAGCCTGAAAGAAGCAGATGCAGAGCATTTATTTTAGTCTTTAATTGGTTTTTGTTGTGAGCAATGCAGAAAGACAGACAAAATGACTTTCAGTGTCTGAATTCCCCCCTAAGGTTAGAGTGACAGAATGCGGCTAGCCAATGTCAAGGTGTCCTTAAAGCCATGCTCAGCACCCTCTCTGCATGACGAATTCCACAGTAACAGCCTTTTTTCTGTTTGGGTGAATGCCCTTTGCTTACATGCTGAAGGTGGATTAGGATGCTTACAGGTTGTGTTGGTGAGCTGGCTAGATTAGCTGTCCAGCTGAGTTCCTCATGGGGAATTTGATCTTGCAGGCGATCCCCGAAGAAAGCAGATTTGCTAGCCCTATGCTCATCACTTGGGGAGCGCTGATGATAGGGCTCGGGGATCACTCTGCTTGGCACTTTGACAAGTGTGTGGGACAAGCCACCTGTCAAAGATGGCCTGTGGGACAGATTAGGAGCCAGAGCTCCTGAAAAAATGTAGTAGCGATGGGGTAAGTTATGGAATAGTAACTGGTTAAAGAGCCTGAAGCAGAGAGCAGGAATAAAATTATACTTCTCACAATGGAAGGAAAGAAGTGAGGTCCACAAAAGATTTGTATCAGGACTCTTGCCTTTTAACTTGTTCATTAACAATTCGAAATTAGAGTTGAGCAGTGAGGTGGGCAAGTTTGCTGAGGTCTGACACCAAGTTATTCAGGGGTTAGTAACAGAAAGGGATTGCAAACAGTTTATTGTGAATTATAAAAGATTCACATATGTGCCATTTTACTTCATATAACTGAATTGACTATGAACTCGGCTATACAGCTGCAAATACAACGTTTTAAGTGTGTTTTAAGTGCATTATACAAATGTGACACTAGATGGCGATGGTGAGCTTAATGGCAAATTATTTTTCAATACGCTTTTTAAAAAAGCATTTTCACAGCGTTTTTTATGTGTGTCTTGATTCCACCTATATATACAATGTATCAGGAGAAGAGCCAGTGGATGGTTGGTTGCATTATGCCAAAATCAATGTGCGCTTTCATAAGTGAGGTCCTGGTTATTTATATAAATACAGAGAATTGAAATCTGATGTCTTTAATTGGCTAAAGAAATGGACATTCTGACCACAGTGGAAGGGGAATCTGTGTGCACCTTGAAGGAGAGGTCAGGAGATTTAACTAAGAGAGAGCTGGAAGCCGGACCAGGTAAGGGTCAGTGTGGCTTAAAGAGGCCTGGAGAGCCTCAAGAAAAACCCAAATAGCTGCAATTACTGGCTTGGACAGGAGAAAGCTGTGAGGATTAGGATACTTTTCAGGAGACAGTCTTTGAAGGGGCATGGAAGCCAAAAGTCACCCTGGAGTGTTGAGTTCCTGAGACAACAGAGGATTGCTGGACCAGGAGGAGAATTTCAGCAGGAGTCCTGAATACAATGGGCTCCAGAAGCTCTAAAAGAATCTTTCCAAAGTGTTGACAAGTGAGCAGAGCAATTCAATGGAAAATGCAATTTAATGTAAGTTAAGTGCAAGATTATGCACAGTGAGGCAAAATGTCCTAACTTTACATATCACTGATGGAATCTGAGCTGGCAGACTACCTAGGTTAGAGCTCTAGGTGGATAACTGAATAACTGAATAACTATGCAGCAGCTGTGGCCAAGGCTAATTCCATGTTAGTGACCATTAGGAAAGGATATCAAAATAAAAATAATGTAATGCAATGTGAACTTGAAATACTGTGTATTTTTCTGCTTACTGTATCTCAAAAAACATATTGTAGAGCTAAGGAAAGCACAAAAAATAGACAACTAAATGGACCAGGTCACAGTCATTGAAATTAATCCAGCCTCACTAGGCCAGATGGTGCTCTAGATGTCTCCATCAGACGTGTCCAAACTGTAGTGTCTAATTTTGAATTAATATGAGCAATTTTATCTTCAAAGTGCCTAGGAAACTGATCACAGCAGACTACTGGGGGTGCCATCAACTCTTCTTCTTGGGCAGTTCCCACGAGCCACTTTCTCTACTCAGAAAAGCTTTGTAGGGCAGCTACTTGAGGATGCAATGATGCTGGTGACAACTTCCACATGGTAGGCACATGTTGTCCTTCATCATTTGCAGCTCCCCAGAATACCAGGGGACTCTGTGGGCCTAGCAATTTCAGAGAAAGCATTTAGTAGAAGTGATCCTGTCAAGAGCCCTTTCCACCTACAAGTTCTACAGTGAGACCAGAGCATCAACAGGAGTACCAATGATGTTGGCCAGAAGGTCTCCCAGAGCTACCACCAGGCTCAGAGGTTAGAGGCATCCAAAGTCATTTGGTCCAACCCCCTGCCAATCCAGGAAATCCACAACTACAGAATTACTAGTTGCTGTAGAACAATAGCAGGAGCTGACTACTGTCCTCAAGTCTGCTTCCGGGCATCCAAGAGGAGATTGGTTGGTGACAACCAGAAACAGGATGCTGGAGCAGATGGACGTAGGATTTGATCCATCTCCCCCACCCCCTGCCCTGAGGCACTAAGAATTGCCAGAAACAATAATAATTGCTTTCATTAAAGAACAGGATTTTCAGCCCCTGGCAGTGGGCCTTGAATCATATATTACTTCACAAGTCATCCAAACCATTATACTTTACTAAAACAATATTAGTACTGAAAGAAGAAGGAAAGGTGGGGAAAGGAAATCTGTATTACTTCAGTGACTCATAACAAAACCACCTAACCTCGCAGGAGATGTAACATATCCACAGTTGGTGTTGCTGAAAATGCTTCATGCGTATGCATCTCCCAGACTATTAATAAAATCCTAATTATGCACCCTGGGTGGGAAGCTCTTAATCATCATAGTGATCTTAATTAGGATTGATTTGTAGTCCAGCTGAGAGTTCTTCCTTTGCCACAGGAGATACCTGTTTGCAGACAAGTATGGCATTAATCTGAAAGGGGGGGTGAAATGAGGTTTTGTTTCCCATTTGCTTACTCCTGAATATCATTATTACAGGCTATCAGACAAAAATGAAGCCCCTTCGTACTCATTTCTTTTTTTCCCTTTGCAAAAATCTCTCTGTCTTTCTTCACTTTGTGCTTTATCCAAAATATATACTCTCTGTTTCCTAAGCATGTGCTCACTGAGTAGACATCCAGTCAATTGCCAGATTTGTGCATTTTCAAAATGATGAACACTGAGGGGTAAACAAAATATTTTATAAGATAGCCCATTTGTTAAACATATGGGGTGCAGTTCTTCTGCTGAAATCACTAACAAAACCCACATTTTCTTTCTACTGGGCAATCTTCCTTTGCCTACAGTTACGTTACTCAAAGGGCTAAATTTAGTATCTTTACATTGGAAAAGTACCTTTACATTGGATTTTGATTACTTGAGGTCAGCTAACTGAATTTTATTTAAACAGCCTTATCTGGCACACCCACAAAGCGCAATTATGTATTTGGATTTTCTGTCGTGAATTTTGAAGCAAGATTCATGAGAAGAATCTCCTCGGTGATCAGCAGCTGAAGAACTGGATTTGGGGTCTACACATCTTAGCTTGTAGCAACCTTGCATCTTAGTCTAACGCCCAGTGATTTTCTTTAGACTACCCATTGAGCTTCGAGCGGACCTGGTTTACCACATCCAAATCCCGCAATCAACTCATGGTACCTTACTGGCTCTCACTGCTGCTGAAGGGGCAGGCCTTGAAGATGATGGTGTGCTGGATTCTTAATATGATCCATCCATCGTTGGTAGTTTTTATGAGAATGGCTACACAGCCTATGGGAGGAAATCCAACTACTAGACATATTGTATGGCAATTTTGAAAGAACAACTGGTTTATAGCTTTACCCACCTTATTTATGGCTACCTATGACATTCAGCTCAATAGTGCAGATGTTATCAGTGCTAAGAGGAGGCAAGACTGTGGTGTTTTATCCCCCTCTAATGGTGACTTGCAGATACTCATGTGATATATTCTTACCTTCCTTGTTGCAGTGCAAGAATCGAGGAATCTAGATTTTGGCATGCTGAGAATCTCACATCATATTTATAACAAAATACAAGCATCTAGCCCTCATTAATGTGAAGCTTGGAAATATGTGAGCAGTATCTGTACCTGGCATTTAAAAGAAGGGTGAGGGGCTTCCCTTCTCTGCAATGTCTCTGGTACTCACCATGTGGGTAATTTAAAGCTTTCCCAAAACAATTTTGTTAGGATGATTTAATACAAAATTCAGTGAAGGAAAAAGTAAATGGGGGAAATAACAAATGTGATTAGTAGAAGATCACATTTTTTTGTTCGTGGCTTACACTAAGCTGAAATGTCCACATGGTGTGTGTTAACCCTGTTTTTCCATTTCTGACACTCAACAAGGGATTAGATCTCAGAATTATCCTTGTGCATGCCTTACATTATTACTAAATGTAAGTTGGGTAGCCCAGTGGCTACAACTGTACTATCTTCACAACTGTATAGAATGGTGGTTTTCTCAAATACAGCCTGTAAAGGTGAAGGGACCCTTGACCGTTAGGTCCAGTTGTGGACGACTCTGGGGTTGCGGCGCTCATCTCGCTTTACTGGCTGAGGGAGCCACCGTACAGCGTACAGCTTCCAGGTCATGTGGCCAGCATGACAAAGCCGCTTCTGGTGAACCAGAGCAGCACATGGAAACACCGTTTACCTTCCCGCCAGAGTGGTACCTATTTATCTACTTGCACTTTGATGAGCTTTCGAACTGCTAGGTTGGCAGGAGCTGGGGCCAAGCAACGGGAGCTCACCCATTGCGGGGATTCGAACCGCCGACCTTCCAATCAGCAAGCCCTAGGACCACAGCGCCACCTGCGTCCCTAGCCTGTAGGTGCCCCAATAAATAAATAAAACATATTCAAAGTTATTTTAACTGTTCTTGACTGCTTTCATAAGAGATACTTCAATCTGAATTCCACATCTGCGTAGTAAGGATAGGTTACCACACATATTATAGGTATGTTTAGCTAATACTTGTACTGTATATGTGTTTTGGTGAAGTTTACAATGGTGTAAAATCTTTACCTGAGGTAAAGGAAATAATGGATGGTGGAAGTTCATGTGGATTTGAATTTTCCACTCTGCTCCAAAAGAAATGAAAAATGACAATGTCTTGCATGCTTTTACTCTCATAGTATTCAACACAGCCTTGAAGCAATGTGTCACAACTTTGTTTCCATTCTAAAAACTTTGGAAACACTGTTCAAACAACCCTGCCCATGCACTAATAATGCTAGAGGATAGATGGGAAAATAAATGCCAAAAAAATTCAAATAAGTGGGCATTTTATAGGAACTAGATAGAAAGGGGGAAAGCCAACCCGAATATACAAGCACGAATGAATAGACTGTGTACATGGCTAAAGATCTGAAGAAGGAAGGCCTGACCTGGGAAGAGGGTGGGGAGGGAAGGGGAAGGATTAGGGGAGAAAAATGGACTTTGTTATGTAAGCTTTTGTTATGTAAGCCTTTACAGGAACTATATACAACAATGTTATATTGTTATACATTGTAGTATGAAAATTAAATAAAATGTAATTTAAAAAAATAAAATAAAGGGGGGGGACAACCCTGCACACATGCTTAGTGAGCACATGATGGGGTACTGAGTTTGTATCCAATAGCCCATCTGTTCATTTGACGATAGTGAAACATGTACAAATTAAGGCTTTATTTACCCTCCTTGATTGGCCAGAGTTCCTAGTCACAGAGGGTAGCACTGAGCGTGTAAATCTGTATACATATAAGTCCCCTTTTGCACTAAGTGTGTGGTCATGGGGCAGGTGGCCAGCAGGTGCATCCATACAGAGAAATATGGGAAGGAAGGAATCACAAACCATTTCTGAATGCCTGAAGACGGGGAAAGCATGACTATTCCAATCACTGTTTGTTTGCTTGTTTGTTTGTTTGTTTGCAATTCTCGGGTGTCAGATATTGAAATTTTGGTTTATAAAGAAAAAATTTCTCATGCCCACAGAGTTACATGAACAGCTGTTGTTTTAACGTAGCCTATAATTGATTCTCCAGCCTCCCACAATTAACTGAAATTAGTTTTGAATTACGCTTGGGATTTAGAATCCTCTGATACATATTGGTATGTCCATGTCATGTAGACTTCAGGAATATTATACATAAACCTAAAAGGGGCCTACAATAAGATTTTGCAGTATGGAATGAAAGACCAATTCTTCAGCTAAAGGGGCCTTATGGAAAATATACAACTTAAAATGAAAAAAATGAGGTGGACAATCTTATTTCCAGAGAAATGAAATTCCATATATTGAGTTCCATTAACAGAGAAGGCCCTACTCTAAGCTTTGACACTGCAAACTACACTTCTTGGTGCATGGGGCAGTGGCATGAGGCAACAGATAATGATTCATATACTTTGATCCCAAGCAATACATGGCTTTATACACCAATGTCAGCACCTTAAATTTGGCCTAACAGCAAACCAGCAGCTAATGAAGATATATAGGTATAGGTGTCGCTTGAAAGAATTGTGCAGAACTGCACCAGCTGCATATTCTGAAGTGTCTTGAGGGGCAGCCCCACATAGAGCACAATGCAGTAGTCTAAATGATGTCCTGCTGTGGTTATCTCAGTCTGGGAGGGGCAATAACCATCAAGGTTCCTTATGTCTCAAGTGACAATGATGGTTCTAAGATCACTTCACCAAGCTATGTATCTGCTTTGTCAGGAGGTGTGAAACTCCATCCATAGCAGGCTGTTTACCAAAGTACCAGACCAGAGAACCACCCACAGACCTTACCTCTTAAAAGAATTCAGTCATAGGCTCTCATCCAGCCTATTACTTCTTCCAGACACTAGATTAGCACATTGTATCTCCTGATTCAGACAGAATGGAGAGATAGAGTTAGGAGACTTCCACATAATGATGATACCACACTCCAGATCCTTCAGTGACAGCTCCCAATCTTTTCATTTAGATGTTTAGAAAGAGGGTAGAACTCTATAGCACAAATGCCAAGGAGCTGAGCAGGGAACTTCTTAATCTGTTTTCTGGTGGTGGTCCTGCAGATAGGAGTGGAACCACAATAATACTGTGGGCCCAATTTGCAACCCACTGAGCCAATCCAGGAGAAGACTCTAATTAATCGTATCAAACCAGAAAGAGACAGAGAAGAACCAAAAGAGTTACCTCATCTCTCTTCCAAAAATCTATCAGGCACCCAAGGCCGTTTCAATGCCCAACATAGGTCTGAAGTCAGATTGAAATGTGTCTAGAGAATCCACACTGATTCATGGGTGGGAAGAGAATCCACACTGATTCATGGGTGGGATATTCCTTCACAAATCTGTAGTGACATTTCCATTTTAGAAATGTTAGTGATGATGACTACACTCCAACAAAGATAAGAGTGCTTAAGCTTTTGGTCTTCAATAGGCTTAAGTGTACTGAATTCTCTGTCTAGTTGTGGCTAACATCTGCATGGCACTGTGGTCTAAACCACAGAGCCTAGGGCTTGCCGATCAGAAGGTCAGCAGTTCGAATCCCCACAATGGGGTGAACCCATTGCTTTGTCCCAGCTCCTGCCAAACTAACAGTTCAAAAGTATACCAGTGCAAACAGATAAATAGGTACCACTGCAGTGGGAAGGTAAACGGCGTTTCTGTGTGCTCTGGTTTCCGTCACGGTTTAGTCATGCTGGCCACATGACTTGGAAAGCTGTCTGTGGACAAACGCCGGCTCCCTCGGCCTGAAAGTGAGATGAGCGTTGCAACCCGTCGCCTTTGACTGGACTTAACCGTCCAAGGGTTCTTTACCTTTACCTTTACCACAGCTAACACAGATCTTAATGACCTAGGCTAGATCTAGACACATCCAAAAACTGTTTCAAGAAATTGCGTTGTAAACCCCAAAGTGGGAAATCATGTTGATGAAAGACGGAACTCCACAGCGTCATGTCATGTCACAGCATTATAACACATATAAAATGCTTTTTCTTTACTGGTGTAGCTGAGTCCCTAGTCACAAGTCTGCAATTTCAAAATGATGGACAAGATGCATCAACAGGTTATAGAATGCAGTGAAAGCTTTACTGAATTTTGTATTTATTTGTTGTGAACTGCCCTGTGATCTTCAAGTGAAGGGCTGCAAAACAAACAAACAAATACTGAAAAAGATTCACTTCAATAAATCCATGCTCATGTTTGGTTATATCCAGGGCTTTCATTGATGCATGAGAAGCCAGGAAGGCTGGTTACCAATCGACTGGGATCAGTATGCTTGCTAATTTTGTTTTAAGAAATGTCATTCCTTTCATTAAAATAAAAGTAGATGTCACTTTTTATACAACAGCAGCAGTAATATGGAACACCAGCCAGGAGTGTGGCACACAGCTGCCCCAGCTTCTCACACTTAAAAGCTCAGCTGAGGGTGTCATAGGGTTTTCACTTGTCTAGGCATCTGGGAAGGTTGCAGAATGTGAACCACAGGAAATGTAGTTTGTATTGTGGCTTGTAAAATTCACAAAACCTCAAAAGTAAGAATCACAAGAAGACTCCCATAGCCCCAAATCCCATTCTATGAAAATTTCATAAAAACATTAATGATAATAAAATTATTTATACCCTTCTTTTTCCTTAATGGGACTCAAGGAGGCTTACAGATAAAAACAAGAACTACTAAAAACACAAAAAACAATCATAAAATTAAGTTAAACAATGGGAGAATTAAAAATCATATACATAAAAAAAATCTGTTTAAAACATACCAATAATTACAAGAAAAACAGCACGGCACCAGCCCTTTCATTAAAAGCAGTCAATTCCCAAAGGCCTGTTGCAGCAAGAAAGTCTTCACCTCATGTCAGAAGGACAGCAAGGAGGGAGCCAGTCTACCTTCTCGAAGGAGGACATCTTTGGTAATACAATTTGTTTTCTCATTAATTGAGGAAGAATGGCTGGGTGGGGATGAGATAAGGAAAAAGGTTCAGGACAGCACTACTTTAGACATAAGTAGCTGCCCTCAATAATGATGACAATGAAACGTCAGCATTAGATGGTGAGGGCGGGCGGAAATCTTCCAAGAAGCTTAGGGAATAAAAGATTACAGATATTAACAGAAGGCATGAAATGACAGGGTGAAATTGGAAATAGATGAATTATCTCAGTGATATTTACAAATGAGATGTAAGACTAGAATCCTAAAGGCGCAGAAGACTAGGAAGGTTTACAAAAACATACTTGCATACAACTGGAGAAGTATGAAAAGCCATCAAATGCTCCATTTCCCTGACAAAACAGAGCTGGAAGATCCATGTTAGGAACGGATATTTCCATAACTTTGCCCATGAATTATATATATTACCTGGTATCCTCTGATAACCTCTTTGTTCATTACTCATTCTAGTTCGTTCTCTCTTTCCCTTTTGTGTGCAAGTTCCAGCTAAAATTTGGTCTTATGCCAGCTCAGATCATTATCACATCTGTATTGACAGCTAGTGATGCTTGATTGCACCTGACAGCAAACAGTCTTGGAAAGAAAGGAAGAGAGAGAGAGAGAGAGAGAGAGAGAGAGAGAGAGAGAGAGAGAGAGAGAGAGAGAATACAGAATGCCTAAAACTTCACTGAAGTTACTAACAAAATCTCCCTTTGATTTTGGTAGGCTTTCAATGAGGCCTGGGATGTGTTCTGTGATTCAGTTTCAAATTGGGTTTTTTTTATAAAAAAAATGTAAGATATAACGTGGCAAGGGAAAATTAAGAGGAGGAATGAAAACAATCTTAAAGCTTCATTCCCTCAGAGATCTTGAAGTGAAGTTTTTTTTCCTTCCCCTTCACAGATCTAATGTTGAAGAATTTTCAGCCCCCTGAGCAGGTAGCATATGAATTAGGTTTTCAGGATTGTCTGACTTAATGGCAGAATAATTGGAACTTACTGCATCAAATCTATATTGACATTCAGGAATAGTTTCACTTTTATTGTGCGTTATCCTACCGCACAGAAAGCTGCTGCAATTATCAATTACGAACCAATATCAATATTTAGTCAAGATCATTTTTAACACCTGCAGCTGAAATTTGTTTTAAAAATAAAAAGCCAGGTTTATGGACTCCTGGCATGAGGAAATCTACTATGCTTTTAACAAATCTGTGGTATGTGCATGTTGCCAAGCTTATGTCAATAAACATGTTAGCCCTATGCACAAGGTTGGTCCAAGACATTTTTCTGCCTGAGGCGAAAGATAAAATGATGTCTCCTCCCCTTCTTAAATGTATAAAAGTTAAATTGTAAGACAACAGGACATTGTCCTCTACTGCAATTGTGGTCAGCAAGTATTTACCTCCCAATGAAAGTTAAGCATGAGGGTTTCAACATCATTCATCATGATGCCTTTCAGATTATGGCAAAAGGATTGCACCTAAAGATCAGCACTAGAAAGCTGCATCCCACAATCTTAATTTTCAATGCCTTTCAGACTAACCTTGGCATGGTTTTAAGATTTAAACCATTTGTGTTCCCCTTTCCTCCAGGCCATGTATTGGTCTGGCTCTTATGGCGAGCCCTTTAAAAGACAGGGAGCTAACGATTTTATTCAGAACTATTGTTCCCTGCCCTAAACCCTGGAGATGAGATGAATTTCAAATCAAAATATTAAGTGTGGTCCCATAAATTGCCAGGAAAAAAGAAGTGCAGTTTCTGTAACGACCTTTATTGCTTTACAGAGAAGCTCACATATTTAGTGTCTTCGGCAAACTATTGAGAAATACCAGCAGAGATTCAGCAGGCACTTTCTGTTTCAACTTTTAAATGCTTCCTGAAAACTTTTCTATTCAATCCGGCTTATGTAGGCAATTAATAATACATTTCCCCCCATAATAGCTGATTTCTGATTTCAACATTTTAATACGGTTTTAATTTTATGTTATACATATAAAATGGTTGTAAAGCATCCTGGGGTGTTTTTTTTTTAAGGAGCAGAGGTATATAAATATTTTTATAAAATAAATAAATAAATATATTGGTAGCTTAGTAAACTGTTATGGAAAACAGGAGTAGATCACACAGATCCTTAGTAGGAACGGCAGCACCAAATAAAGCCAGCTGTACATTAAAATTTCACATGACGTGTTGATTGGTTCATCATTATGGCTTATCAACATCAGTTCCTTTAATAAATAAATTCCTTCCAGCAGCACCTTAGAGACCAACTAAGTTTGTCATAGGCATGAGCTTTCGTGTGCATGCACACTTCTTCAGATATACACCTATGACAAACTTAGTTGGTCTCTAAGGTGCTGCTGGAAGGAATTTTTTTTATTTTGTTTCAACCACGTCAGACCAACACGGCTACCTACCTGTAACTACCGTAGTTCCTTTAATATTATACTGTATATATTTCTTCAACATCTGTTTTGAGGTGCAACCCCCTCTAGGCGCTGGACGCTAGCAGCAAATCGACAGCAGAAATGATTCCATTTCTTTGTGCTGGTTGTAAAACTGAGAATGAATGACTTCAGGCTTCTTTTTGTAAGTTTAACCCCACACTGCACTTTTTTGATCCCGAAGGACCCTACTACTTTGGCAGCATCTCTTTCAATTAATATAATTCACATCATGGTGCGTTTAAATGTCAGCAAGTCATTTGACCTGGCCTGCTACAATACAACATAGAAGAATACAACATAGAAGAATGTTGTGAAAGACACACAAACACAGCCCAGAGAATCAGACTGATATGTGCCTTTTCTCCATTCATGCATTCTCCTGATTGTGCATCTTTAGTTAAAGGAATTGCTTTCAGAGAAAACAGTGATTGGATCCCCCACCCCACCCCGGTAACATTTAAAAATGCATATAGATTGTGTGCGTGTTAATACTGAGGAGAGGAATCTAGACACAGCAATATATCTTTTTTTTAGGGGGAGTGGGAAATGGGGGGGTGCTTAAAAGTAAATCAACTCTGACCCTTAAACATGTTCACTGTGTGCATGTTTTTCTAACAAAATGTTAACATTTACTGGAGCAGCCTGGGAGAAATCTCTGGTTTCTGACATTTACTGATTATTTTCAAGAATACCCCCACAGCAATGACCCAAAGATGATTCCATAGCCATGCGCTCAAGGCAAGTCCAAAAGGCAACTGTGTTTATCCATTTTTATATATACATGGACCAATCCATAGAATAATACCCCATTTATTAGGACCAGGCATGACCACAATCCTATGAACAGCCTACGGGGAATAAGCTCCATTAAACTCAGTAATCCTGCCTAAAGGTAAAGGTAAAGGGACCCCTGACCATTAGGTCCAGTCACAGATGACTCTGGGGTTGCGGCGCTCATCTCGCTTTACTGGCCAAGGGAGCGTACAGCTTCCAGGTCATGTGGCCAGCATGACTAAGCCGCTTCTGGCGAACCAGAGGAGCGAACAGAAACATCATTTATCTTCCCACCAGAGCGGTACCTATTTTTCTACTTGCACTTTGATGTGCTTTCGAACTGCTAGGTGGGCAGGAGCTGGGACCAAGCAACGGGAGCTCAGTCCATCACGGGGATTCGAACCGGCGACCTTCTGATTGGCAAGCTCAGTGGTTTTAACTAAATACCGGTAGGTGCACAAAAATGTAATGAGTTTTAACATAAGATCATCAACCAGCTGAAATGGAACTTTCATTGTATTTAGTTAGAAATGCAAACACGATCTTGCAATTTAGCACCCAGCATGAAGTGGAATCCACATCAAAGAAAGGGAAAGAAGTACTGTATCAAGACTCTGTATGATTTCTCTGACTTCCTTTTAAGTTAAACGCCAACAAACAGAAGCCTCATTTATCATCTCATTGACTAGCAAGAGCTAGGAGAGCATGGGCGTAGGCAGGGGGGGCAGGAGGGGGCAGCTGCCCCCCTAGAAGCAAAAAATTATTGTATTTTACAGACCATAACCAGCACTTTTCCCCTCCAAAAACTGAAGTGGAAAGGGCTTTGCTTTAGGGAGAGCAGCTCTCCACTTGCTGGGGGGGGGGGCGGGAACACAGCTGTAACAAAAACACATCAAATAAAGCAAAGTGGCTACCAGTACTTAAGCAGTTAAGACAATGGAGCAGAAAATCCCTTCAGGCAAGGTTTGATAGCTGACCAATTCACCCTATTGTTCTTCAGTGGTAGTTGTTAATGAGCATTCAGGGATAGCATTAAGAGTTCTATTGCCGATTTAATGAGGGTGCATTGACTAAGGTGGCTCTGCAAGGCTAAAAGGAAATGAATAAGAAAAGGGGGGGCTGTAGCTTTTGATAGACACAGTGATGTTTATAAAAAGCAGAGGTGTTCCAGTCTGCCCCTCCTCCTGCATCTGTATACTGTAAATCAGGGGTGACCACCTCCCAAGAGACTCTGATCTACTCACAGAGTTAAAAACTGGGAGTGATCTACCCCCTTTTGGGGGGTTCAGGTCAAAGCTGTTGAGTTTTTTTTAAGGAAGGGAAGCCCTGTTTTTTTGAGTTTAGGTCAAACTTGTTGAGCTTCTTTTAGGAGGAAGGGAGGCCCATTTTTGTTTAGGGGTTCAGGTCATAGTTCAGCTTTTTTAGGGAGGAGGAAAATTTTGGGTGAGCTTTTTTTAGGGGTGCCAGTGATCTAGCAGTGATCTACCACAGACATCCAGTGATCTACTGGTAGATCACAGTCTACCTGTTGGACGTGCCTGCTGTAAATCAAGCAGAGAGAAAGCTGCTTGCAAGGCTCCTGTACAGGCGTACCAGTATCTTCCTCTTGCTGCAGAGTTCCAGCATCACAGTGTCACCCAGAGGCACCCACAAATGTGAGTTATCCCTCTCTCTATTTCTTCCTTCCTTCCTTCCCTCCCTCTTCCGTCCTTAATAAAATACGGGGGGGGCAGATAAGCCCCACATAGAAAGCCCATCAACATGGGGGGGTGACTCTTTAAAATACAGTATTTACCAGTAATTGGGGGGGGCACCTAGGCCTCTAGGAGTTGGCTGCTATGCCTAGGACAATTCAAGAAAGCAGATTGATGCATATACTATGGTAATATATCAATAGAATCATGGAATTGTAGTCAGAAGGGACCACAAGGGTCATCTAGTCCAACCCCCTGCAATGCAGGATCTTTTTCCCAAGGTGGGGCTTGAACCCACGACATGGTTGAAATATTATGCTGATATGCAGCAACATCTCGGAGCTGTCGTGACTGCGGCCGTGCCTTCCCTCGCCCTCATCCACCCTGCCACCCCCTCTCGCCTGCCCGACCCTCCCGTCCTCTTACTGCAGAGTTCCAGCATCACAGCATCATCCAGAGGCACCCACAAATATGAGTTATCCCTCTCTCTATTTCTTCCTTCCTTCCCTCTTCCATCCTTAATGAAATACGGGGGGGGCAGAAAAGCCCCACATAGAAAGCCCATCAACATGGGGGGGGTGTGACTCTTTAAAATACAGTACAGTCGTACCTCGGGTTGCGAACACCTCGGGTTACGAACAACCCGGGTTACGAACTTCGCAAACCCGGAAGTATTTTCGCCGTGCGCGCGTGCGCAGAAGCGCCGCATGCCTTTGCGCATGCGCAAAGCGCAAAAATAGAGGAAATAGCGCTTTGCGCATGTGCAAAGCAGCGGTTCGGGCCCTTTTCGGGTTACGAACTTTTCGGGTTACGAACTGCGACCCGGAACGGATCGCGTTCGTAACCCGAGGTATCACTGTATTTACCAGTAATTGGGGGGGGGGGGAGATGCACCTAGGCCTCTAGGAGTTGGCTGCTATGCCTAGGAGTAGGACAATTCAAGAAAGCAGAATGATGCATATGCTATGGCTATATATCAATAGAATCATATAATTGTAGTCGGAAGGGACCACAACGGTCATCTAGTCCAACCCCCTGCAATGCAGGATTTTTTTCCTAAGGTGGGGCTTGAACCCACAACATGGTTGAAATATTATGCTGATATGCAGCAACGCCTTGGAGCCGTCGTGTCTGCGGCCGTGCCTTGCCTTGCCTTGCCCGCCCTGTTACCCCCTCTCGCCTGCCCGACCCTCCCGTCCTCTCCAGCCAAGCAGGTAGCTGCCGATGCTGCCAGCCCCAGAAGCACAAGGTGGCCGCTGCCGCTGCCGCTGCCGCCGCCATGATATCATCAGGCCAGCTGGCCCTGTAGCCCCGCCCACGTTCCCACTTCGGGGGCCCGCCCCTGAACGACCATGGCTTGCCCCCCCCCCCTAGTTTTGATCCTGGCTACGCCCCTGTAGGAGAGTCTTGCCAATCACTTTGGAAAATGACATCTTTGCTTCTCCTCTGAAAAAAGGCACCAGAGCTGCACTCCTCTGTGTTCCCCATCCACTGCTGATCAAGAAAACTTCTGCTGTGCTCAAGGCACGCTCAGTCCCATTGAGAATTGCTTTCCATATTTCCTTTCCATCACAGCCAGCATCAAGTCCTTGCTCTAGTTTGTGGCTATCATAAAAACTCCCAAGACCAATCATACACCCAATGACAGGAATAATAGGGAATTTATAGACAAATTTAAAAGAACTTTGCACAACATAATCCTTTCGTGGAAGAATCATTACAGTTTACAGAACTGCCTTTTTCTCCTCCCAACAAATGGCTGTTTCCTTGGAAGATATTTCAGATCAGAGCTTCACTTGGCAAAGCAAAGCATGGAAAGCAAAGTTCCCAGGTAAGGCAGGTGAGGTTAGTCAACATTTCTCCAAAACCAGAATCTATGTTTCACAGTGAAACAGCAGCACTGGATTTAGGGAGCTGTGGGTGGGTCTCCTGCCAAAAGCGCTGAGCCAAGGGTACACAAAATAATGATGATAACTTATATTTATACAGATACCTACTGAAAAGATCCATTAAAAAAAGCAACTGTACCAAAAGGAATTATTGTGAAAGGGAGAAATATTGGAGGGGGTACCAAATTTTGTCCTTGCTCAGGGTGCCATATTACTAAAGTCTTTTTAGATACACACATCTTGTTGTTTTTACTTGTGAGGTTGCTTTAGAAAAGGTTAAGACCCATGGGCGTACCCAGCGAGGGGGAAGGGGGCAGCTGCCCCCCCCCAGAAGCAACAAAATTTAAATGGTTATAAAGTGATGAAATGAAACAAAATTAGGTAGGGCAATGGCGAATAATCAGTTGTTTACCACACTGAAATGATGTAAAAACAGAGAAGTATTTAGATCCACCTAGCAACTGGTAGAGGAATCTATGTCAGCCAGCCATTTATTTTTGCAAGAAGTTGATTTATTATGCCTTGCCTTCTGTAAATTGGAGCCAGAGAGACTGAGTAGTTTTCATTCAGAGTTGGGAGCAGCAGAGCTCCCTGGCAAGTCTGCCAGGTTCAAAAGCAATTTAGTGCTGAGAGAAGGACAAAAGATGTATAAAGAATATAACTCCTCCTAGTTGTGGCAGTTTTTTCACCTGCATAATGCAGGATGACTTTGTCCTACCTCCTTAATTGGAAAAGGGCACATAGGGTGCGAGGAAAGCGCGATTTCTGTGACCTGAATTGGGGGCAGGCTTGTGAGATCTACTTTATTTTTTACTAGATCCGCCGAGTGGAAGCTTAGTGCAAGACTAGCAGTTGGAATTAAAGAATTCTGAGCCTAGGAATGAGTTTTGATTATCAAAAACTGAATGGGGCTTGCAGACCTTCCACCCAAATTCTGTTCCTGGTCACCCACAGCTTTCTTCATTTCAGCAGTATAATTTAGTCTTGATTTGATATCATTCTCACCCTTTGGTCTAACCTTGCACTCTTCTCTTCATCTTTTTATTACTTTGTTCACATTTGGTCTAGGCCGTGTCGCTTCATCAGGTAACTTGTGATACATTGAAATTGGTGTGCTTTAAGTGTACCGAACCACTATTGAGCTAGAAATCACAGAACAGACTTAAGCATTCCACCTTTAATGAGAGCCCCAGAGAGCAGGTGTATATGTAACAGAAACAAGGTGAATGGCACTGCTTTGAGCTGGCATAAAATGATTGGCATAAATATGCTCACCTACGGTCAAAAAGCAGCACTAATGACCGAAGGAAACAATTAGCATGCCTCAAGCTAAAGTGCAAGAGCAGAGGGACACAGATCGGAAACCAGGACTGCTGGAAGAAAACAAGTGCAATCATTTCAATGCTCCCATGAAGCATACCTTGATGAAAAAGCAAGAGACATATACAATGCAGGGAAAATGCTACCAACAAATAAATGTAAAGTAACAGACTTCTCCTCTGACTGAGTGAGATTTGTCAGGTCTTTTACTACTTCCTTTTGATTTTAGCGTTAATGTTTTCCTTTTTTATATAACACACTTTTTTGTTTTTCATCCCTTGAACTTTCGAAGACATATCTTTGGCAATGCCAGAAACACACATAGAATTTTTAAAAATAGGAAGTAGCTGAAAGTGACTTCTTATTTATGATGTCTTACAGTGAAATCCTATAATGTCTATGCAGAAGTAGTCACAATGAGTTCAGTGGGGTTTAGGTATGTCTGAACGGAAGCCTAAAACACCGCCTTTTCATTATGGCCCACTGTGAAAGGAAACATAAAGCTGAAACTTCAAGCAATGAAGTTTATTTTATATATCACCAATTGAGCTCAAATTTGAGATACCAGCAAGCTATTTCTCCGAGGGTTTTGCTTTATTACAGAAACGGACTGGTAATAATGTGAATCGGAGACCTTGTTTACATGGTTGGTTGCCTGCTCGAGCAAACTATTGACCATCTGCACAGAAATTCTGCCTGGCAGTAGATTGACCAGAGACATGCAATGATGATCACACAGTAACAATAGAAAAGCAAAAGAAAGGAAGGAACTAGCCTTGGGGTGGAGAATGTGGAGGAAATCAAATAAATGGTTTAATAACGCTAACTTCACTCCTGTCTGGTGTCTGTTTGTGGCAGTTTACAGAGAGGTGAAAGAGGAGTGATACTTACGAAAAACACAACTTAAAACTTTTGTTTTCCTATACAAAGATATGATAAAAATAACATGGAATAAGAAATCCTAAACCTTTTCTTCTTAAGCTGTTTATTTTAGATTTCAATCCATTCATTTATTTAATCTTATTTATTAATTTTAATAATTTATATACCTCTTAATAGCAGTTTCTTGATGAGGACAATGGAAATATAAAAAGGACACAATAAGAATGGTTCTCTTCATAAAAGTTTCTGGTTTCTAACAAGTTAATTGCATCCAAGCTACAGGGTCCTTCTGGTTCCATTTCCTATTTTGCCACTTTGTCATTTTCTAATCGATGTTCCGGTAAACTTCCCTTCAAAGAAGTGAGAAAATGACTGCTGTCCATTGCAGTCACAGTCACGCTCTCCATATGCAGCTAATGTTCACTCATTATCCCAACATCCATAGCACTCTCCAGGAACATAAAATTAGTTCATCTGTGATATTTTTCATTATGAAGTGTAACAACCTCATGCATACAGATAGAAATATAAAGACATCAGTGCAATTTATCGTATTCATTGTGGAGAAAACAGAAGGAAAATACCAGCTGTGAGATGGATTTTCATAATAAGAGAAGGGGGGGAATCAATTTTCTGCACTTTGGCTTACCAATACTTACTTTAATACCACAGAAAAAAAATCCAGATGTGAGATCCACTGGGAATGGAGTACTACTGTGCTATCATTAAAATTACTAGAAAATTGCTAAACTTTATAGTTAAAATGGGAAAAAATTATCCAGGCTAACACAATACTGAAAACAAAACTACTCAATGTTTAGCTTATTTTCAAAAGCTTTAATAAAAGTGGGGAAATTGATACAAACTGCAGTAATTGTTTAATGAGGAGGTAAAATGATGCTTCATTGCCTTTTTTAAAAAAGAAATCACTTGGAATGTTTCACCTGCTTGGCTCTTTTCTTCTGTATGCTGCTACAGCTGATGGTACAGGAAACCACTTTTTACATTGAGATAATAAAATATGAAATATGAATTAAGCTCATATAAATATAAATTAACCAAATGCATAGTAAACTCTGCCCATTAAGTGCCACTTCTACCAAACCATTCTGCATTTTCTCTCTCTAGAAAATGGCCAAGTTTTGACAAACCTCCAAGATTCAAAGTTGTAAAAACAAGCCCCTGGGTGATGTATTTCAAGTAACCCAAGCTTGATTCACAAGTTACAGAATCAGAAAGTCCTTCTTACTTCTGACATTGGGGGCAACCTCATAGCTCTTTATACAGCTGCTACATATAGATGATAAGAAGATTCATAGCCAATATATTTTGAAACGCTAGCTTCACCTTGTACAGTATGTCCTACCGTGATATTCCATCAAGTGACCCTCCTCCATAATAGAGATTTTGAAAGACTGCCTTTTAAAAGCGCTAATTGTACAAAGCTGACTTTCAAAACACAGACATTGCTGGGAGAATAATAAGGTGTGCATGGAAGAGAGGATAAAAGGGCAGCGAAGCAGAACGAGAGTCTGGATATCAAAAGGAAGATTCTAACAATCACTTCCTGGCTGCAATTACCTTCATCCCCTACGGTGGCTAAGTGACCTGTCAAGATGCCAAGGAACCCGAGAATGCAAGAAAATTCTGTTTTCATTCCGGCAGCCTTCTTCATCGCATGCATTTTCCCTAGGTTAATTAGGGGAATGCACAAGGTGGATTGGATGAGGAATAAAGTCAGGTGTTTACAATCGTGGAAAGACAGATGGATGGGCAACAGAACCTATAGAATTATTTCACAAGGTGATCATCCTCAGGAAAGGGAGGGAATAAGTCACCACCTGTATTTCCCCCTACCTCCTTCTGCCTGAGTTAGTCAAGCAAGGAAAGTTCTCTGCCTTCTGTTCCATTTGCCCTTGGCCTGATCAGTGTTCCTGATGTTACACCATTCTGAATCTCCCTTTTGCCTTCATCCCTGTCTCCTCTGCAGGGAGCCAACAGACTGTGCATATGGTGCAAGGACTGGAGTGTTCAATGTCTGCAGTCTTGTGATACTTCCAAATCTTCATCCCATGTAGAGGTTTTTGTGCTAGGATCTGCTTCATCTGTGTTCTGCCTGTACTATACCAAACTTCTAAAGTTATTTATGATGCGTCACACATCTCTTTTCGCAATCCCTGCCCTGTCTTCCTTCCTTCCCACCCTGCCTGTTCCCTGCCTAGGACAAGCCGCATCCCACTGGATCTTAGTAATAAGAGATATTACAGGGGGGATGGGAAACTCTGGCCCTATGGATGTTGGTGCGATACACCTCCCTTCATCCATGGCCATTGGCCGTGCTGGCTGGGCCTGAAATGAGTTGTATTCCTACAAGGCCCCAGATTAAGCAACCCTATCTTTAAAGAATCTCTAAAAAATATGTCCCTCTGTCCTTTGCAAAGGCAGTTGAAACCTTCCCTCCTCCCTTGTGGACCAGTTCCACTTTTCCTTCTGTGGCAACCAAGATCAATTTATTGCCTTTCTTGGCATCTTGTTTTGCTGTATAATTTGCTGTGCTAATATACACAGCACAAAATTAATCCCAAACCCTGTGTTGGACCTATCTAACTGTCACGTATTGCAAGAAGATAGATAAACAACTGTGCTAGATTAGAATATACAAGTAGACTTTTGCTGATGGCAAGCATATTTTCCTGCAGAGGTCAGTCTGTGTTATGGTCAAGAGCCATAAACTGCCAATTACTTAATTGTACAAATTAACCCTAGCAAACTAAGGATCATGTTTCCTGCATTTTTGACACTTGTGTCTCTCTCTCTACATAAGTGTCATGGCCTTATGGCAGTAAATAAACTGTAAACTTATTATCACTTGCCTCCAGTCCAGATTGCCTTTGTTGGTAACAAAATGAAGGTGTTTGTTTGTTTGTTTGTTTGTTATGCATACTTATAGCCTACCAATCATCAAATGAAAATATAACACAATATTAATTTAAACAAATACAAATTATATTGAAATCATAAAAGCTTTTTACACTTTCTGCTTCAAAGGAAGTAAAAAGTAATTGTCACAACATATATAGCTGATGCCCTCTGCAGGAGGATAACTGCTGAACACTGGGCTCCCAGTGTCCTACCTGCTTCCACATGGGATGGACACATGTGTGTGCGCGCACATACACTGTGACAAAAGCTTTTCTTGTAGGAATAAACTATGGGGACTTCAGAGCCAAGCAAGTTTTTTTAATAATGTGAAGCATGGTCTTCTGGGATCGGTAGACTAATGGAACTCTCTTCATACAAAGCCTATTTAGCAATTCCTATTTACCTGCACTATATGCCACTTTCCCCCACTTTGTGCATTCATCACATCACCAAAATGTCAGTCAGGCAAAGTCTGGAATGTGTTTTTGGCAGAGGAAACCAACTTGAAAAGATAAATTACCTTAACATTAAGCCTTGAGCAGCACTTGTGAGGGTCAATAATGGCCCATCAAAAAGCTTTTATTGATACAAAAGAGGTTTTCTTTGGAAGAAATGAGTACTTCTACTGAAAATGTCACGACTATTTACATTTTTCTTTCTTTTAAAAAAATGAAAGCCTCTTCAAATATGGACATGATTTCCCCCCATTTTTAATAAATGTTTCCCACCACCACCACCACCAGCAGCTCATTTCCTAAGCAGCAAAAATCTCAGGTGCCCTTTCAATCGCATACTCTGTAGACATTAAACACACACTGCAGGCCTCATGCTGGCTAAATGAGAGGTGTTTGGGCAGTTCTTTGGCAGATAACTGTCATAAGAAATTGGTAGGACAACATATGGATAATATTTTTCATCCACACACAGTAAATGTGTTAAGCAAAAAAATATGACAGACCTTCCTAGAACCTAATCACATGGAATTATAAAATGGGCCATAAATTTGGCTAGTGCATGGATATGGTGTTTAGTGACCCAGTCCTTATTCAATTATACAATCCAACATAGGATTGTTCTTGTATCAGTACAATTTGTGAAAAGATACAAATTATTTCCCACTATTTGCAAATGCATTTTGAAGGTAATTTTAGCTATTTCTCAAGTCACAGAATTAGCCCTGTTTTGCTACTTCTATGCTAAATAGTGAGCTACTTGGGCTGCAACAGTGTGTTTCAATACACTGCAGGAGTTATTCAATTGGCTCTAGAGAGGCACTGCTCATTTTTCTGAAATAAAGTAAAGATACGTTATTTCAAAAATCTGCTTTCAAAAGTTGTATTCAAATAAATGGAACCTTAGTTTTAAGGAAAGCCAGGCTTTCGTGAATATTTTGCATACCCCAAGGGGAGTCTTGTATACATAATAATACAAACATATGGCCGACTATACTAACGTACTTCCTCATGGCGACATTCAGTCATTATACATGCACGAACCTTCAACATCACAAATACAGAAGGATAAAACTCTAGGGGCCTCAACTAGCGATGCCCCCAAAGTTTGAAAAAAATGTTACAAACTTAGGATGTTCAGATTTACTCCAAAAAGAGCTGCCTTGCCCTGAAGTTCTTCCTCTGCTCATAATTCAAATGGAGAATGTTATGTGCCAGTGCTGTGTCTGCATGATCTGCAATATTGTACTTGGTTCTCAAACTGACTTCCAGTGGTTAACAACCTTTCTTCTGCAATTCCCTTCCTCATCTAGCCTTCTGTGGCTGAACCTTGATGAGCTTCCATCTCAGGTGATCCCTTCCCCATAAACATTTGTCCCCAAAGGACCACATAATGTTCACTCTTCATGAGATATTTCCTACAACAGATTGCTCCAAGTATAACTAACTCCCCTTCTCTATGCCACCCCCTTGCCTCCATTCATGTTTGGCTTAAAGGAGCCATATAACCCTGTGCTCTCCCTTAACACAATTCCCCTGTCCTTGAACTATTTGGAGGGTCAAAGTTAGAGAGTCCAGTTCCACACTATACAGGGTTCCCTGGGTAAATTAGAGTCTGCAAATATTGAAAAGAAGACTTTGGCTTTTATTCAGAGAATCATGCGTAGTTGCTTCAAGAAAATCATTATGCAGCAGTGACCCCAGATTCTTAGGCCATTGTGGAACTTGAGAAACCTGCTGTTTTACTCCCCTTGGAACAGGTAACTATTAGCATTTCAACCTTTCAGTTTCTATCTCTTCCATTTCCCATAGTTCACTGTACTTCCTACCCTCACATGCTCCAAAACTGTATCAGTTGCATTTCAGTTTCCCCCACGGTATCTAGATTTCCATTGCCACCTGCTGGATCCTACTGCCCTTCACCATACAGCAAGAGGAATATTCACCACCTCTACATCTATCCTAGTAACAAGAAAGGGGATGCTGTGGTCCAGACAGTGTGGGATTGAGGAAATCTACGCAGGTGTACTGTCCCAACTATCCATGTAGTTATTTGAAACCCTTTGGGCAGTTCAAGTCATACTGCTATTTTATTCTCTGGCGACAATTTGACATTGAGTAAAATTAAATTTATTTTGAACCAAACTTTGGACTCAGTGACCTTTTGCAAAATGCCCCCAGTAATTAAAAGAACAATACAAATCTCCACCTGGACCCAAAATTTCAAATATCACATATTTATGCTGACACACATTTGCATATGTAATCAGGGGTACATGGAGTCTTGGTAACAAGAGGGGGTCATGACTCCATCCCTGGTGATTGTATCACTGATATGGCATGTTGTTGGACATGCAATTTTTCTCAGAACCTGACATTAGTCAGAGAGTGGGAACAAGAGAAAGGCATCACTTTCTGCCCTAGTCATCACAACAGAAGGAGCTTGGTAAGCTAGAGTGTTCTAGCTCAAGGGTCGTAATGATGGCAAAGTAGACTTTGGCTTTTATTCAGAGAATCATGCCTAGTTGCTTCAAGAAAATCATTAGACAGCAGTGACCCCAGATTCTTAGGCCATTGTGGAACTTGAGAAACCTGCTGTTTTATGTTCTTTATGTCCATGTTCCAAGCCAGAAAATTACAAACTACAACAACATCACTAGCTGAAAATATAAGATTTTTTTACAAGTCTGCTCGCCTTCCCCAGTGTGGCAGCATTGCCAGCCAGCACTGGCTTCCCACAGGCCTGAAGAAGAGGCGTAGGATGCTGGGATCCTGCCTGAACAGGTGAGGGAGACAGAATGCCCCCTGCACCTATCAGGAGCTGGATCCCATCCTGTTTGTGTGATTGGCCAATGGCAGGCAAGCTTAAACACAGGTCTGGCCTTGGGGGCAGACCTGATGGAGCAGGTGGGCTTGCTTCAGGTTCTCTTCCAGGGAATTTAAGCACCCTGCACCTGGACCCAGCACCTGGGTGTCAGATCACCGGATCATTCTTGCTGCTCATTGGGTTTTGAATCTTTGGGATCAGCATCAGGGTCTCCTGCTATTGCTGTGGGACATGGAGTGAACCTGCTCTGAAGCCTCAGCTGTGGTTCGCCCTCTCTTCAGGGCTGAAATCATTGCTGTCAATGGTAGTGCCCCTCAGCCTTGACCTCAGCCTTGTTAGCAGCCCACCCCTTGTTCCAGCTAGCGGATACACTCAAGGGTTTGGAGGCTGTTCCCATGACATTGCAGGAAGGGCAGTGCCATTTTGTAGCTCAGCTTTAAGCAAGTTCCATTTTGGAGCATTGGAAGGGAGCTTTCCCAGATGGGGGATGGGACCTATAGCCCTCTCCAAGGCAGCAATCACTGTGAAGGTGCCCCTATTTGATGTAAGTCTTAGGAACCTCTGCCATTGGATTGGTCCCTGGCATCACTTCTGGCAGGCAGGCCGGAAGTTGATGGTTATTATGCCAAAGCTCTTTCATCTGTATTCAATAAAGTTGTGTCCTTATTCAATCCAAAATCAAGTGTGTGGTATCCATAGCTGCCAAGTTATCCCTTTTTTTAAGGGATTTTCCCTTATGCTGAATAGGCTTCCTCGCGAGAAAAGGGAAAACTTGGCAGCTATGGTGGTATCCTTATTCTATGCAGTCAGTCTGGGTGGCCTGCACAAAGTCTCGGCATGGAAGTATCCTTCAAAGTTAAATTTCCAAAACAAAAATTTAAGAATATTCAAAGTTGTTTTTTTTAAAAAAATCTAATTTATTTTTCTCTCTCTTCTTATTTCAGTTCATTGTTGTCCCACTTCTGGATATCTATGGCCATGAATCTTATGATGCATATTGACTCAGCAGGACACCAGAATAACCCTGCATTAGTAAGGACAACAATATATATGGCATTAGTTACCCATTGCCTTCAGTTGTCTAATAGCATTGCAATTTCCTATTGCTTTATTTGGTCTGCATATATCTAAGCAAGTACAAAATATTCACATTCAGGTGGACACGCAAAATGGTTCATGCAAAATGGTATACTCAAGCCCACGCGTTCACAAACATCTCTCATACAGGGATCTCTAACTGAACTCAGCTTCTGTCTGAATCTCTAAATGTCATAAATTAATGCTCTTCCAGTCAGAGAGACTTTCTCAATGAAGACAACAATGTCAATGGAATAAAATTAATAGCGCAAAATGCTAATAAAATGGGTAAATCTTCTTTCTCCCCATAAAACCATATTAGCCCGACTCATATTTACTCTTCTTCTGTGCAGAAATTAGTGTGTTTCTTGAAGCTGATGGGAAACACTAACAGTAATGAAGCAGAAAAATGATGAATGTTAAAAAATTAAGGTGATCCATAAATGGTGATAAACTTGCCCCCGTTTTGGTGGCCATGTACTTTTGATGAGCTGGCAAACTTTTAAGGCTCTTTAATTTAAGACAGAGTGGTTTTATTTCTTCCAAGCTACAGTGGAAATAATTTCCTTATCTATCATTTAGAATGGTTTAATACTTTCATTAATCCACACATCATAAAGCAGAAAGTGATTTTTATACCTATTCCAATCATTCATTGTGGCCAACTGCAAATGGGAAACGGCTGTTTTTCTGCTGATTCTGAATTTAAACTTAAGGACAGTATCTCTACAAGTCAGAGTAATTATGGAGGCAAAGATTTAAAGACAGATAGAACCACTGTCATCTCTCCCTTGCTGTTATTGGGCTTATTATTGGTTTGTAGGGAAAATAAATGAACAAATCATAGGAACATAACCCCAGAGAAGAGAACGGAGACCTGACATATGGATGGAAAGAAAGCGGCGCCTTGGAGGCAAGGCTATGGTAATGACTGATGTTCAATTTTACCAGCTATGAATTCATAGCCTGCTCTTTTAAAAAAAAATGCTACCAACACAGACATCACAAGTGGCCTATATTTCTGCCGACTCAGTATAAAATCCACCAAGTAATTTTACAGGCTAATTAGCAACAGTGGGATTTAAGAAAAACAAAGCCAACAGACAAGATCAGTTGTTCGGCATTTTTGTTAATACAATCACTATTTAGTATAAAATATTGTAGCATTATACTAAAATGTATCATAATATTATTATAATAGTTTTAAATGGTTGTTATTGGCAACAGTGATATTGTATTTTATAAGCACACATTCTGTATATTGATGTTTTATGTAAACTTCTGTGTAATGCACCCTTCCCCAAACTGCTACACTCCATATGCTTGGGACTATAATTCCTATCAGCCCCAGCCAGCACAGTTGTGGTGGGAATTGTGGTTCAAGGCCTCGACAAACAGCTGCAAATAAAACATTTTAAATGTTTTGCAAAGTGCAATATACAAATGTGAAACTAGATGGCGACAGTGAGCTATGCAAAATTCAATGTATTTTTCAAAACTTTTTCTTAAAAGCATTTTCACAGTGTTTTTATATGAGTGTATATTCCACCCTAAACACCAAGAAGGCATTGGGTTAAGCAAGGCTGGCTTAATGTATTTTCTCTAAAAGACAGCTTTAAAGATAGAAATAAAAACATTCTTTGTTCTGCTGCAGTTCAGTTGGAATCAGAACAGTCACAAATAAATGGGTGTTTGTGATGGCTTGGTTCAAACAAATGCTGATAACCCAGTGAATAATTTTCAGATCTGGGTTTCTCCCCTGGATGGGAGGATGTCCCGAGAGCCAGTTGGAAGATGGAGTGAATTCTCTTGCCAAAAATTTATCTAGTCAATCTCCTCCAACAAATACCCATCAACCTCTTTTGCAACAGAGCAATGAAAGGAAGTACATTTGGCTTTCAGTCATTAAAAGTGGCTTCCCCAACCAACATAGAGCCATGTTCAGGAATAAGAAGAGAACTGAATCAAAATGAAACATTATTTTTCCTGGAATGCACTGGAGGGCTTAACTGCTGTTAGAAATCGCTCATGAAAAATTAGCTTTTTTGTTTCACATGCTAATATTTAGAAAGACCTCTTTTAAAGTCATAAATAGGAAATAAATTATTTAAGCTCATGCTAAACTGCTGCAAGCAATCCAAATAGAAACAATATCCTTTTTAGGCAGCATGTCAACCAATTTAGCAAATTCATTCTGTATTGTTCGGTCTCTTAATACTTCATCTCAGGCTAAAAGCATCTCCCATAGTTATACTCCCCTCTCACAACCTGTGGCTTTGCTTCAGTAAGCAAAGTAAATTTCTCAAAATAAAGCTGGGTCCTCCATTGTGGATGAGATTCCCTAAATGCTGAGCATCTGCTTGATGAATTTATGTGTCTGTAACCTTCCCCAAGCTTTGTCTAGTGCCATCCTGTCACATTCTTCAAATTATTGTAATGTATTTTTGTAGGGTGAGATATGTGCATAGAGCTCCTCCAAGTGAAGGAGGAATTCTGGACCATTCATGATCTCCTGTTTCACACAGAAGCTCTATGTCAGGCATCCCCAAACTGTGGCCCTCCAGATGTTTTGGCCAGAACTCCCATGATCCCTAGCTAACAGGACCAGTGGTCAGGGATGATGTGAATTGTAGTCCAAAACATCTGGAGGGCCAAAGTTTGGGGATGCCTGCTCTATGTTCATATATTAGTTTATGTTTAGGTCTTGTACTCGTGTTTGCTGAACTAAGCCTAATGACTTCTTTGTGTTAATTTAATGTGTGGGTGAGTCTGCCTGAACCCCGTCTTGCAGAAAGCACTTAGGTAGAATCTAGACACATATAAAAAAAAGATTATGAAAATGCTTTTTTAAAAGTGTTTTGAAAAATATATTGAATTTGTCATAGCTCACCATCGCCACCTAGTGTTCCACTTTAGAACACACTTACCGTAAAATGTTTTCTTGCAGCTGTATAGCTGAGTCCTTTGCTATGGATTCAGGTATTGTGTATGACACTGCATTGAGTTATGTGATTTTCAGAAAATATCTTACACCAATGTAGTTCAGACCTACATGGTCTTTCTTGAAAAATGTTGTGCACTTTATAAATAAAAGCTGTATATCATAGTTGAATTTAATCACTATATTAAAATTGAATGATTCAATTGCTGTGCGGTTGTGAGTTCCATTTAGGTTTTTTACACTCTCCCCACAGTTGTCTGGTTTGTTTTATATGTACTGTACTGAGAAATGTTAGAAACCAGCTTGTTAATAAATCTGACTGTAGACAATGTCTTTCTCTTCATTCTACAAAATAGTTTAACTATTAAATTTGCTTTTGGAGAAGCAAACATACACATTAGGCTGAGAGAGAAAAATAAAGGCATATAAGCCTGTGTCTGCTATGGCTTCCTTGGTTCTTGGCAATGGCTTGTGTAGAGGACAGGCCTAATCATTGTGTGTGTGTGTGTGTGTGTGTGTGTGTGTGTATCTTATATACACCAATCCTATTGCTACCTCATGACAAAGGTGTCAGGCACCAGGAGTCTGATTCCCCTTCTTCGGGGAATAAAGACTCTGAACCATAAAGAGAAGGACATAACTGTGACAGCCACAGAAGCTCTTCCACTGGAAGAGAATGTAGCTGTAGTACTACACAGAGACATGGAGGACTTTATCACAGAAGGCAAGTGAGGCAATAGTAGAAGACTACTAGAGACTGCTGAATCCCTTTAGAAACATCTTCCAGCACAGGCAGAGGTAACAATTGGGATGCAGCTGTTGTTACTATAGAAAGCTCAGTCTCAGTTGTTTTTTGTTGAAGCTCTGTGGTCCTTGAGCACAGTATGAGCCTTGCGCTGCTTCGTCTCAGAGCAGGACAGTGGGAGATGTTGCCAGTGGGATAAGGGCAATGCTCTGTACCTCTGCTCCATTTGCAGTATTCTATCTCCTCACAGGCCCATTCTTGACTTGCTGCACAGCAAATAATATTAAGAGAGATATGAAGCAAAAGGGGACATTTTAAGTACAGTATGCCTAGTGCAAGCCTGCACTTTCAATGGGACCTTCATTTAGCATGGCTCCGAGACACAAACAAGATTTCTGGCTTCATCCAAACATAGACAATTATTTGCCATAAAACTTCCATTTTTAGAGCAATAGTGAAAGTTCTTGTGTTTTTTGTTTGTTTAGTCGTTTAGTCGTGTCCGACTCTTCGTGACCCCATGGACCATAGCACGCCAGGCACTCCTGTCTTGCACTGCCTCCCGCAGTTTGGTCAAACTCATGTTCGTAGCTTCGAGAACACTGTCCAACCATCTCGTCCTCTGTCGTCCCCTTCTCCTAGTGCCCTCAATCTTTCCCAACATCAGGGTCTTTTCCAAGGATTCTTCTCTTCTCATGAGGTGGCCAAAGTATTGGAGCCTCAGCTTCACGATCTGTCCTTCCAGTGAGCACTCAGGGCTGATTTCCTTCAGAATGGATAGGTTTGATCTTCTTGCAGTCCATGGGACTCTCAAGAGTCTCCTCCAGCACCATAATTCAAAAGCATCAATTCTGTAGAATTCTGTAGTTCTGTAGCATGACATAAACCCCCAAACATCCAAATCTGGGAAGTGTAGGAACATGTGGTAGGCCCAAGTTTCCTGATTATTGAATCCAACTACTAGTCCAATCCTATGAATATTTACTTAGAAAAAAAATCTATTGTGTTGAATGGTGATTACTTCAGGTGGCAAATGCAAATAGAATTGCAGACTATGTGAAACCACCAGTGCCCACTATCATCTTTTCCAGTTGCGTTCCAAATTCGCCAACCCCCAAACCTTTAACTTATCTATCTTCTTCAGAAAACAATTAATTAAGTCTGTTCCCAAAGAATCCTAATTGTTCCAAAATGAAGGCTAGAAGAGGTTGATACCTCTGAAAATAATATAAACTTCGGATCAGGAACAAGAAATAATGGCTTTGTCCCACCCATCCTATTTATCTGCCTGACACAACTGTCCTCTATCATCTGTAGAATTATTATGACTCCCTTATTCCTAAATCTCCCTCCAAGATGAAATCTCTTGTCGGGGAGCAGATTATCCTGACTATGCTCTTCTCTCCATGCTTGATTCATCATTGAAGCTGGGCTTAACCTCTGTGCGTTGCTTAGGAGGCTGAGATGGATTTTCCTAGGCTTCCCATTTTAAAGCACTAAAGAGTAAAGCCTATTTAGAATGTAAAACACAATCAATAATACATCTCATTTAGCTCAATGACCTGAGAGCATGTAACTATATAATGTGCATGTGGACGTGGTTCATGGCGCCAAGCACTGTGCTTCCTGCTTGATAAAGCTGCTGATAATGTGGCCTTGAGATTAGAGGCCAGTCTGAGATGAAATGAGATTGATTTAAAGATACTTTGCATTGAACGGGGCAGTTTATGTGATATTTGCTAATGAACAAGGCCCTTGAGCGCCTGTTTAAATGGTGATTGCTTGTGGGACAGTCGATTCAAGTTTTACAAGAGATGCAGGGTCGCTCTGAAGATGTCGTGCTTCCAGTTTCCTACTCCTGACCAAAGCAGGTGATATTCTTGGGTCAGTAGTCACAGATCTACTGGGAACCCTAGAATAAATAGAGACACTGCTCCCCATAGGTACTCAGACAGACATGACATGTCCAGGATTCAGATGTGTGTTTGTGAGTTTGTCCAGGAAGTGTTTGTGTGTTTGTCCAGGAGGTGTGTGTTTGAGTATCAACAATTTTGAGGCTGATTTCCTCTTCAAATATGGCAACCTTAGTTCATTAGGAATGGAGAATAATTTAATAAATCTCAGGGCATTGGAAGCTGTGTCCAGTCCTTCCTCCAAGTTTCCATCCTTTATCCCTCTTCCCAGTAACAAATGAGGAGAGCGAAAGGGGCAAATAGACAAGGCTCCAGCTAAGGTGAGGGTTCTTCTAAGTTCTTCCTGCATTATTGATGTCAACTCTGGGAAATGTAGCTTTTAAATCTCCCCTTAATTTCCTTTTGTCTCTCCTGGATCTCGAGTCAGCCAGTTTTATTGGCTTAGCATGGGTTCTAGTCATATGAGGGAGAAAAATGTATTTCTTTAACAGCTTTAACACCATGCATAAACCTCAATCATCTCCCCGCCCTGCCCCACTCCCTGGCAACCTTCCTGCCCCCTAAACTGATTCTTTAAAAGGCTTGAGGAAATGTCAGCTTGAACATTAAATACTCTCAGGTCTTTTCAAATCAAGATGGCTCTCTAGTGCTTATTCTTCAGAACCTCCTATTTCCAGACAGCTCCTCAAACTTTTCATATCTATCAAAAACTTTGCTCCCAAAACCTGGATTATGGATCATAAAGCAATCCAGTGGGAGTTGACAATTTTGCACCAATACCTCTGCTACTCTATGGAAATCTGAAATCATGTCCCAGTTCAGTACAGTGGTACCTCTACTTACGAATGTTTCTACTTACGAATGGAGCTCCGTCCGCCATCTTGGATGCAGTTTAGATAGGATTTTTTCTACTTATGAATTTTTAGATAGGGTTGCTTCTACTTACGAATTTTTCCCCCCAATGCATTCCTATGGGATTCGACTTACAATTTTTTTCAACTTACAAATGTGCGTTCGGAACGCATTAAATTCGTAAGTAGAGGTACCACTGTATCTGTTTCTGGGCTGGGAGGGAATAATTGACTTTTTTACATTGCACATAAGGAAAGTACCTTTAGCTGTTGTTGTTTTAAAAAAACTTTTTGGGGTAGCCTTTGCTACCTCTTGCTTGCTTAATTTGAATCCTGTCTGTGTTTTTGACCTCCTATAGCAATCCAGTAACTTCAGCTTTGCAAAACAGGGTTTTAAGATAGAACTGTACTCTTCAGTCTTTATTTACCTACTATCATAATGTGAACCCCCTGAGACCATTGGTGAAATTCTAAGCTTCTTTACTCAGCTCCTACTGAGCTCAATGGGTTTACTTCTTAATATCCCTATTAAGTTGCAGTCTATTGACATCATGTGTCTGAGACAGTGCACATCACTGGGAAATATGTTGGGAATAAAACTCGATTTTTCATCATGGAATAGAAGTTACAGTGTTTGCAAAGTTCTTTATGGAAGCAGGAGGGGAAAAACTTTCTTAATCACTTTCAAAGATAAAGTTAGAAATAGGAACTTTGAACAAAATCAGTTACTATGCATTTTCCTAATATAATGAGAATTATGGAGGAATAATATGACTGAATTAATTGTTGGGATATCAATTAATACTTCAGTAATGCTGTAATTACAAAGTGATGATAATTAAATAGTCCACAGAAGCTTTGTGTGCAGAGAAATTAAAAAAAAAGATATATAATTGAATTTAAGAGTGTGGAAATGTCTTTGAAGTGAAAGTTAATCAAAAGTGGCAATAGGGATCTTTTGGTAAATCTTCCCATCATTACCTTTCAATGGAGTAAAAGATCAAAGAGATAGGGTTTTATCTGACTGTCACTTCAGCAAAATGAGCTCCGTGTGTCATTCGAAATGGCTACCTCGAAACAGCTACATGGGTCCTTTAGGGAAGTGAAACAAAAATACCATTAATTAATCATGAATGTTGGTGAGGGCGACGACATGTCGAAGAGTTTGATGGGCGTACGAATGCTTGAAGAGGAGAATGTCACGAAAAGCACCACAACTACATGCAGATAAATGAAGTGAGCAGATGGAGTGATTTATAATTATGAAGCCTTTGATCTCTTTTTCGGGTGTTTGAACATGATGCAATGCAAAGGAAGGCAGACGTGCTGGTGGTCTACTCACAGTTTTGTAATTCCCACAGTGAAACTTTCAAGCTCCTAATGAAAGAACTTCTCACAGTGGGAGTCGGAAATATGTGAAAGTTTTTTGTTGGTCATTACGAAAAGTACAGCAACCAGTAAGTATGAGTTATTTGCTCTTTTCATCCTCCCCATTCATACTACATAATGCCCAAACCTGCCTCTTTCTTGATTCACATTGCTCAAGTGCAGGATTTTAAGAAACTGGATGTTTTTTTCTACACATCCAAGACATAGAATATTATTATTAATAATAATAATTTATTTGTACTCCACCCATCTGACTGGGTTGCCCCAGTCACTCTGGACAGCTTCCAGCACATATAAAAACATAGTAAAATGTTAAACCTTAAAAAGCTTCCCTATACAGGGCTGCCTTCAGATGCTTCCTAAATAACCACTAGAGCAGATCATTAAGCAAACGGTCTGTGAGCACCTAGAAAGGAATGCTGTGATCACTAAAAGTCAGCATGGGTTTATGAAAAATAGGTCATGTCAGACTAATCTGACCTCATTTTTTGACAGAATTACAAGCCTGGTAGATGAAGGGAACGCTGTGGATATAGCCTATCTTGATTTCAGCAAGGCCTTTGACCAGGTGCCCCATGATATTTGTTGAATAGTGGGTAAGAAGGATGAAGACACAGCTCTTAAAGCAACCAGCTCTTTATTCTAGCTCTCAGTCCAGACTGAACAGCAGCTTAGCCAACTGGCTTATATAGTACTCAGTAACTTGCAACAGTAACAAACTTCCCCTAGCTACCCAATCCGTGAACAGCACTCTCAATCCTTCATTTGCATGTTGTGGACCTGAGTGAGAACTGCAGCCACAGTGGGCATGGTAAGAACTGCAGCCACGTTGGCCAGAAGGAGTACTGCAGTTAACTTAATACATAACACCCATTGTGGACCTGAGTGAGAACTGCAGCCACAGTGAGCAGGGTAATAACTGCAGCCACGTTGGCCAGAAGGAGTACTGCAGTTAACTTAATACATAACAATATTCTTGTAAAGAAGCTGGTAAAATGTGGGCTAGACAATGCTACCATTCAGTGGATTTGTAACTGGCTGACCGACCGAACCCAAAGGGTGCTCATCAATGGCTTCTCTTCATCCTGGAGAGAAGTGACTAGTGGGGTGCAACAGGGTTCTGTCTTGGGCCCAGTCTTATTCAGCATCTTTATCAATGACTTGGATGATGGGCTTGAGGGCATCCTGAGCAAGTTTGCAGATGATACCAAATTGGGAGGGGTGGATAATACCCCAGAGGACAGGATCACACTTCAAAATGACCTTAACAGATTAGACAACTGGGCCAAAGCAAACAAGATTAATTTTAACAGGGAGAAATGTGAAGTACTACACTTGGGCAAAAAAAAAAAAAAATGAAAGGCACAAATACAGGATGGGTGACACCTGGCTTGAGAGCAGTACATGTGAAAAGGATCTAGGAGTCTTGGTAGACCACAAACTTGACATTAGTCAACAGTGTGATGCAGCAGCTAAAAAAGCCAATGCAATTCTGGGCTGCATCAATAGGAGTATAGCATCTAGATCAAGGGAAGTAATAGTACCACTGTATTCTGCTCTGGTCAGACCTCACCTGGAGTACTGTGTCCAGTTCTGGGCACCACAGTTCAAGAAGGATACTGACAAGCTGGAACGTGTCCAGAAGAGGGCAACCAAAATGGTCAAAGGCCTGGAAACGATGCCTTATGAGGAACGGCTTAGGGAGCTGGGTATGTTTAGCCTGAAGAAGAGAAGGTTAAGGGGTGATATGATAGCCATGTTCAAATATATAAAAGGATGTCATATAAAAGGATGTCATATAAAAGGATGTCCGCAAGCTCCTTTAGTACCCTTGGGTGAATTTGATCAGGCCCTGGGGATTTGAATTTGTGTAAAGAGAACTTGTTGTTGTTGTTTAGTCATTTAGTCGTGTCCGACTCTTCATGACCCCATGGACCATAGCACGCCAGGCACTCCCGTCTTACACTGCCTCCCGCAGTTTGGTCAAACTCATGTTCGTAGCTTCGAGAACACTGTCCAACCATCTCGTCCTCTGTCGTCCCCTTCTCCTTGTGCCCTCCATCTTTCCCAACATCAGGGTCTTTTCCAGGGAGTCTTCTCTTCTCATGAGGTGGCCAAAGTATTGGAGCCTCAGCTTCACGATCTGTCCTCCTCCAGTCTGCAGGGAACTCATCTGTTCTCCAAGGATTCTCAAAGATTATAGACAGAAAACTAGGTGTTCCCTAACCACTTATTTTCCTAATGAAAGCCTTATGAAGACATGTTCTCATAATCACAAACTACAATTTTCTTTTGTCTTGAATGGGACTTTGTCTCTTGGTCTCAGTTTTCTTTTAGTAAAATGGAACTAATATTGAGATGCTGGAGAGAAGGATAGTTATTGGTATTCCATAGTATTGGGTTGGTAGTGTTCAGGCTTCACATTTAAGAAAGAAGAAGAAGAGTTTGGATTTGATATCCCGCTTTATCACTACCCAAAGGAGTCTCAAAGCAGCTAACATTCTCCTTTCCCTTCCTCCCCCACAACAAACACTTTATGAGGTGAGTGGGGCTGAGAGACTTCAAAGAAGTGTGACTAGCCCAAGATCACCCAGCAGCTACATGTGGAGGAGCAGAGACGTGAACCCGGTTCACCAGATTACGAGTCCACCACTCTTAACCACTACACCACACTGGTATACAAATAGCCACACAGTGGAACCTCGGTTTATGAACACCTCGGTTTACGAATTTTCGGTTTACGAATGCCACGGACCCATCTGGAACGGATTAATTCACTTTCCATTACTTTCAATAGGAAAGTTCACTTCAGTTTATGAACGCTTCAGTTTATGAACAGACTTCCGGAACCAATTACACCCATGCTTCGGGTTAAGTACGCTTCAGGTTGAGTACTCCGCGGACCCGTCTGGAACGGATTAATCCACTTTCCATTACTTTCAATTGGAAAATTCGCTTCAGTTTAAGTACTCCGCGGACCGTCTGGAACAGATTAATCCACTTTCCATTACTTTCAATGGGAAAGTTCACTTCAGTTTATGAACGCTTTAGTTTATGAACAGACTTCCGGAACCAATTGTGTTCATAAACCGAGGTACCACTGTATTTGCAGCAACGCATATCTCTTTTGAACTTCCATGGAAGCTGCAAGCCTTTTATAATCAGGAAGAAAGGAAAAATGGCAATTCAAGAAACAACCAAGAAAGAGGAAGCCTTTGACATATTTTGCAATAAAAGTTTCAGCTTGGAAATGGAAAATAAGTCTCTTATTTACAGCATAAACAGCCCAATAATAAAAAACACATTTATTCTGAGGATAGATGATTTCGCACAATGTTTGGCTGCTGACTGGAAAACTCTTCCTTTGATCTTTTTCTTTTATGCCACAAACATTAACAATATTATAAAAAAATTAATAATTTATCTAAGATGAGCTGAATATATTTTCTGCTCCTTCATTTGTCTATTCCCAGCCAGGCAACAAAGCTGTCTAGCTTCAGAATCAATCTTAACCTTATTTTCTATTGTGTGTATCCTGTTGTTCCAAAATAAGATTAATTTCTGTATATGCAAGCGGCTGAACAGTCACTGCTAAAATAAGATTGATTTTAAATTTATTTATTTTCCTTCTTTAGCTTTACCCCACCACTTAGGTTACTTTCTCTTTTTTGTTACCACATTAATAAAATCACGTTGACTTATAAAATTGAATTTTGGGTTATATTCCATTTCAAAAAGTTTACATAGCTTCTCCCTCCACCCTCTCTGTTTACTGTAGTAGACATCACTGACATTTTGCTGTTGTTGTTAAGCAGTCATTGTGTTGAAGTGGCAAATGCAAGTTCAAAAGAATTTCGGGGTTCAGCCTTGCACCACCTTTTGCACTCAGTCTATGGTCAGGGGCAACCATAAGAGCCAATTCCTAGGGGCTGAGGTCCCTTCGGTCCAAACCCCAGAAAATATTTGAAGGGGCTGGGGGCCCCAAAGTTGATGGGTATTGCCATTCAAATGGTGTATGTGTGGCACATCATGTGATTGATTATGCGGGGTTGGGCTTACCTGCCCCCCCAAAACATTTTATTCAAGTTGGCACCCCTGTGGGCAACTCAATTGTTTCAGTCCAGTCCATTTCTAACAGTGACCAGCCAAATAATGCCATAATTCCAGCTTTTCAATGTATAATGCTTCTGTGGCTGCTCTGTTCTCCCCAACTTCTCTCCATCTTTGCAGTTTGCCAAAACGGCATACACAGCTTTGCCATTCTATGGCGGAAGAGACCCATACAGGAGATGTGAAGTCTAAATGTAAACACAGACAGATAACCCTACCATTAGCAACCTACTTCACCCTCATTTTAACAACCTCGTGTGATTTAACAACGCAGCTGGCGCTGTGGGTTAAACCACAGAGCCTAGGGTTTGCCGATCGGAAGGTCGGCGGTTAGAATCCCTGAGACGGGTTGAGCTCCCGTTGCTCGGTCCCAGCGCCTGCCAACCTAGCAATTTGAAAGCATAGAATGCAAGTATGTAGATAAATAGGGACTGCTCTGGCGGGAAGGTAAATGGCGTTTCCATGCGCTGCTCTGGTTTCGCCAGAAGCAGCTTAGTCATGCTAGCCACATGATCCAGAAAAACTGTCTGTGGACAAACTTCGGCTCCCTCAGCCAGTAAAGCGAGATGAGCGCCGCAACCCCAGAGTAGTCTGCGACTGGACCTAACGGTCAGGGGTCCCTTTACCTTTACCTTTTTGCCCTCATTCCCTTATTTTAACATCTTACCTGAGCAACTATCTTTTCTCCAGTACAGTAACAAATTCTCCAGCAAGAGTCTGGAGAGTAAATGCCACTTTATCACAAAGAGGCAGAAGATTTTCATTTACTGACCTTGCTTAGTGTTATGTAACGTAAAATCTTGTTAAAATGCACGCCTATTGTGTGAACACAGCTGGGTGCCTAACTGCAGCTGATAGGCAAAAAGCATTTGGTTGTGATCCCCACATTGAAGCTGCCTTAAAAAAAATATTTTTTTTGAAAAATACCACGAGTCACAGAGTCAGCAACCTTGAAATGAGCTCCCTAGTCATGACTTTAGTGAAAATATGATGACTTGGAGCTTCTTTGTATTTATTTTTAGCTTATTCAGTGTCAACCTTCCCTCCCTCTCATTCAATGAAATGTTTAGTTCTCTCTTGGGGGAGATTTTGTATTCAGGCTGTACCACATCAAAGACATAAATCCCTGCACCTAGAAAACTAGATTTCATTTAGAAGAGTTATAGATTAGATTTCTCTCTCTTCCCCGCTAGTATTCTGTCAGCAGGGGTTTGCTTTATTTTGTTTTCACGTGGAGCATCAGTTACGTGAGGTTTCATCTTTTTGACTTAGCTCAAAAGGTGCTTTTCACAGATACTTTCAACAAGTCATGACCAGCAGTGTTGTGTATGTTAACTGTGCTTGTGATCGAGGGGGGCAGCGTTATATTAACATCAAGGACACACATCCCTGCCTTAACTCGGACACTTCTTCATCTGCAAAAACTCTCTATTAGTTTTTGCATGTAGAGAGCATGAGGCTTCAGCATGAAATGGAATAAGAACAAGCCAATAAAATGTGAGACTTCTGTTTGAAACTGAATGCAATATTTGATTTGAAAAGGTCATTTAAGTAGATGGCTCTTAGCTGCAGCCTGAGAAGTATGGGGGAATTTTGATGGGGAATTCAATAAATCCACTAATTATTTTTTTAAAAATCCACCTTTTCCAACCCTATTGTTCACTGACACTGTTTCTGCAACAGGGTCATACAAGTGACCTGCACTGCAGGGTGGTTGTGTACCATACTCTCTGCAATGGATAAAAGGGATGAAAGCAATGGATAACTCTATGTGGCTGTTTTCAACTCATTTCCATCTTTTTGGTGCTTTCTGAAAGTTGTTTCATTTGCCCTCAGTGATGTCAGCACATACCCATAATCTGATTTGCCATGTTTTGTCATGACACCATCCCATTCAGTATGTGATCACTGATTGGTTGGGATCACCCAATTGTCAGAAAAAGAAAACAGCACCAAAGCAGAAACAATATCAGTGAACAATAGGTTTAGAAAAGGTGAATGTTGCTGCAATTTGTGGATTTACATATATCAAAAAACTGTGAATACTTTGAGTAGCCCCAATACATTTTATAGTTTATCACTGACTATTCCAGATAGTACTTTCAGTTATCATACCACATACTTGCACACTGTGGAGTCAAAAGATGGTACATAAATCAAATAAACAAGCAAACATATTTTTCATGTATGATACTTTTCTTTAAAAGCTGTTCCTCCAATAGTAAACATTTCCTACAGAAAAGATTCAGAAATAAGTATGTACATGAGTTTGAAAATTTCTTTAGGATGGAAAATATGTTTTTTATCTGTTATCGCAGCTAGAATTTGCAAATGGTGACAAAAAGCTGTGTTGGGTTTATTTTGCTAGGTCTGAGTATAAGATTTTCTACAACCACGCTGGAAGTTGCCTTAAGCAAGTTTCATTGTATCTGAAACACATGGATTGCAAATATCATACACTGCCTCCCATTTATCTTTGCCTTCACAGAAGATGTGTTCTCTGTATTAATGAGGGGGAAATAACCTATTTTTTCACATCACTCAAGGAACTACCTTTTAATCTCCCCCCCCCCCAAAGAAAAACCCCAGTAAAGGAACAAGGGTGAGTAGGATCGATTCATATCAGAAAGAAGAGCTGCCAAACCCAGCTGGCTTCAAGCAGCATGAAAGAACATGTATTTCTAAGCATGTACCGCTTAGAGAGGTGCCTTTTATCACGATTAAGAAACACCATCTCAACCTTGCAGAACTGCATTTTTGTAGAGAGAGAAAGAGGAGGACAAGGAGAGTGGCTCAATAAATCAGCATCTTCAGAGTTCAACTGGCCACTATATGGCTGGGTGCGAAAGGGTTTTCTGTTCTTCTTCCAATCAACACAGGTGAAACATTTCTCTCTCTCTCTCTCTCTCTCTCTCTCTCTCTCTCTCTCTCTCTCTCTCTCTCTTCCCCTCCCATTTGCATTCACTTGCGCCATATTGCCGATTCACATACTTCAACCGTCTTTGCAGTTCTATTAAATGTGTAGCTTATCCCACAGACACACCTGGAACAGTTCACCTTGCTTTTTTTGCAATTTTTTACAGAGTAGACTTTTGATTAAGAGGCTATATTCTTTTGCTGGGAGCAGGCAAACCTGCATGGGAAAGTGTGAGCCTGATGGGGGAGGATTAGACTGGATGATCTTCAGGCCTTTCTCCTTGACAGTTCTGTGATTCCTATAAAACCTACTGCTAAATTTAGTGGGACTAAAATGGCTTGCATCCAAATACACCGACTTCTCTGCTCACCACCTAATGGCCCATCTATAAAGCATTTTCCCATTTCAGTTTTTAGTGATGGCTCATTTATTGTCTTCGGTGAAATTTTACAAAGTGGCTAATGGCCTAATAATAAAACGATTCTGCTGGCACATGCCCCATTGCACTCTTCTATGTCTGCACCAACAGTGTGATTCATTGCCCCACTTCTTTTATTTAGTCCCACTAACACCAGAGTGCCCTCTGATGAGGGGTTTACCTACCATGACATGAAAACATGGTTGTTGTACCATGTTATTACCTCCCATCACCTATATTATTATTATTATTATTATTATTATTATTATTATTATTATTATTTGGTTGTTTCATTCACAAAAGTGACCCAAAGCAACTTAGAAAAATAGTATAACCATTATAACAAACAATACCTAAACAGATAAACACAGATGTTTGTTATAATGTTTATACTATTTTTGTTCAGGTCCCACCCCACTGAAAGAGGCCACTAATGCCCTGAAACCTTCAAATTAAGGATCATGCCCCTGGGTAAAGAGGAAAGTCTTTGCATGGCACCATGGATCCTTTCCAATTGGATCCTTTCCAATCAGGTTTCAGACCCCACCATGGATTGTAAACTGCCCTGGTCACACTAATCGATGGTCTCCAGCAGGCTAGGGACAGAGGTGAAAGTTGTTTTTTCGTTCTGCTGGATCTCTCAGCGTCATTTGATACCATCAACCACGGTATCTTTCTAGACCACCTAGGAAGGTTCGGAGTTGGGGGCACTGTTATGCAGTGGTTCTACACATTCCTCCTGGGCTCTGTCCAGTAAGTGGTGTCAGGGGATAAGTGTTCGGGACCCTAGGCGCTCACCTGTGGGGTGCCTCAGGGCTCTGTCCTCTCCCCCTCTATATGAAACCACGGCAGAGATCTTCTGGGAGTTCAGACTGAATGTTCCCCCATATGCAGATGATACCCTGCTCTTGCTGTTGTTTTGTCGTTTAGTCGCTATATGACTTCAGAGGTTCCTTAGGACTGACCTCAGCCACATCAAGACTGTGAAGTCATATGCAATATGTTGTTGTTGTTTAGTCATTTAGTCGTGTCCGACTCTTCGTGACCCCATGGACCATAGCACGCCAGGCACCCCTGTCTTCCACTGCCTCCCACAGTTTGGTCAGACTCATGTTGGTGGCTTCGAGAACACTGTCCAACCATCTCGCCCTCTGTCGTCCCCTTCTCCTTGTGCCCTCAATCTTTCCCAACATCAGGGTCTTTTCCAGGGAGTCTTCTCTTCTCATGAGGTGGCCAAAGTATTGGAGCCTCAGCTTCAGGATCTGTCCTTCCAGTGAGCACTCAGGGCTGATTTCCTTCAGAATGGATAGGTTTGATTGTCTTGCAGTCCATGGGACACTCAAGAGTCTCCTCCAGCACCATAATTCAAAAGCATCAATTCTTTGGCGATCAGCCTTCTTTATGGTTCAGCTCTCACTTCCATACATCACTACTGGGAAAACCATAGCTTTAACTTTGTCAGCAAGGTGATGTCTCTGCTTTTTAAGATGCTGTTTAGGTTTGTCATTGCTTTTCTCCCAAGAAGCAGGCGTCTTTTAATTTCATGACTGCTGTCACCATCTGCAGTGATCATGGAACCCAAGAAAGTAAAATCTCTCCCTGACATGCTCTACCCCTAGTTTAAACTGGAACCGGTGAAGGCCGTGAGCATCCCGTGTGGGTGTCTGTGAGGCAGTTGGAGGATGCATGGCAGTCCATGGATTGAGGTTGAATCCCAACAAGACAGAAGTATTGTTTCTCAGGGACAGGGTGTGAACAGTGCCACTTAAGGACCAGGTGCACAACCTTGGGGTCATTTTGGACTCACGGCTATCCATCAAAGCACAGGTTAACTCTGTGTCCAGGGCGGCTGTCTACCAGCTCCATCTGATATGCTGGTTGCAACCTGCTTGCACATTGCCTCACCAGAGTGGTACAGTGGTACCTCAGTTTTCAAACATAATCTGTTCCAAAAGTCTGTTCGAGTTCTGAAACGTTCAAAAACGAAAAACTGAAAGCAGAAGCCTCAAAATGGAAGCCTCAATATGGAAAACTCAAAACAGAAGCCGTGTTTCCTGTTCGACTTCTGAGGCACGTTTGAAAACGAAGGCATTTACTTCCGGGTTTTCGGTGCTTGAGTTCCGAAACATTCGACTATGGAGACGTTCAAAAACTGAGGTGCCACTCTACATTCTCTAGTTATCTTCCACTTGGACTACTGCAATGCACACTACGTGGGGCTACCTTTGAAGGTGACTCAGAAACTACAACTAATTCAGAATGTAACAGCTATTTCTTATTAACCTAGGACTTTCAATTTAATGTCAGCGTATTATAGTTATCAGCATTCATGATTGTTTCTGCCACTCTGCTTCTTCAGCATGAGGCATCACTCCTTCTACAGCAAACCTTTCCCCAAACCACCTGTCCTTTCCACTCTGTGTTCACTTCCACTGCCCTCCAATGTTTTCCTACCCTTCATCACTCCTTATGCCTCCACCCCCAGTAGGGCTGACCTATCGCCTAACATATATTCTAAACCTCTGGGCCAACATCAAAATAATAGCTTCTCCTATATATATTGGCAGTAAAAAATTGTTAGCCAATGACAAAATGTGAGCTACTGCCCATACAATCAATATTCCCCCCCCCACAGGGAATAATGTTGGCTGTAGTGACACAATGTCACAACCACACCTCAAGCTGACCTACACTCATGGTTTATAACGTTAAGGAAGGGTTTAGGAATGGTTTCCATAACTTAGTGTCAGGGCCTGGGCAGAGGAGGAATGGTGGAAACCGCCTCCCAATCCTTCCAGGGAGGAGGAAGAGGAACACAGTGTATAGATTTACAACAGGGGTTTGAAGGAGGTGACAACTCAAGAGGCAGATGAGGGGAAAAGTTGGGAAATCATGGGAGAGCCAGAGCAACACCTGGCTGACACATTGTCATTAGAAAGCGTTCCTGACCCTTCATCTCCCAGAACCTGGTGAGCCTTAAAAGTAGGAGGGCAAAGAGCTCAAAGATAGAGGGTACTTAGTAGCACCCGTAGAGGAGGTGATGATGTTGATGAATGAGGAAGTGGGAGAGGTGAGGGGTGGAGATTTACTCAGGACAATGCCATTATCCAAGAGGCTGGGTTCTATAGCCTCTCTCTGTAAAGATTGAAATAAAAAAAGGAAACTTTTTCCTGTCTTTATACTTTCCTAGGCTACCAACCAGGAGTCGCTGACAGCACCCTGACACACAGATGAACACATTATGTCCTACTTTTAATGTTCTTAATGCATTATTAAAATGTGACACCAGAGGACGCTGTAGAGCAACCAGGAACCAGCAGTAGGAAAACGGCATTTTGACGGAGGAAACAGGTAAGAAACGCTTTTACTTTGCAAGTTTGCCCTGTGACGTTTTAGAATGCTATATCTAATATTGTTCTAATAACGTTAGATAGGTCGGTGAAGATCCGGCTCTAAGATGTTGGGCTTGCAGGTAGGCAATGTCCAGGTATAGCAGAGCAGGGCTGTGAAAAGACTGCCATGTGCGACAAAATAAGGTCAAGGTGGCACATGGAAGGCCAAAACTAAGCACAGTTCATCTATGTGCTATCACTCCAGCCATGAGGGTTGTTGTTTTTTGTTCTTGATCTTGTTTTTAATTCTGTGTTTTGTGTTCTCATTTTGTATTTTTATCTTGTGAACCACTCTGTGATCTTTGGGTGAAGGGGGGCATATTAATAAATAATAATGAATAAAATAGCAATAGAAAGCCAGAGATGCCTGTGCACCTTTGCACATGGATATATGATAGTAATGTTTTCCATTAAGCTTATTGAGAATGCCTTGCCCATCACACAAGTTGCTCTGTTTTGGCATGTTGTTTTGTACCCTGTGGCAGTTATGCATATCTGTTATATGAGGTTTCTAGACTCTTATTTAATTAGGTGTTTATTACTAGTCATTAAGTCACTTGTTTGGTATTATATTATTTTCCTAGATGTAAATTTGCTCTGGTATTTACTAACTCAATATTTTTGTTATTATTTCTTTAAGTGTAAGACATTTTGCATTTATTTATCTTCATTTGTTGTCAGCGCACATCATGAACAGACGTAGATATAAAATGTCAGCTTTGTTTAACGAGCTGAGTTGGCATGTTTGGCAGGGTTGAAATTCATTGGACTCCTTCTGCTCCCTATTGAAAAAGAAGCAGGCCTCAAAATCAGGTTTGTTAAACATGGCAAATAAATTAAACTGAATTTTGTTGGAATGTTGTAAGCCAGGGGAATTAAAATTGGAAAAGACCTTCAAAGAAATGAATCTTCTAATTTGATCCATAAACTTGAAAAGCCATATTTACTTCAGCTTTAGTGAAGAAAATAAAGTTCTGAATAAAGTTCTGATTTATAGTGTATTACCTACCTTGGGCTTCACTTTGAATTAAACTTTGAGACCACAAATCCCCAAGGAAGTTACCTTCTCCTAAAAGGTGACGTGTGCAGGCAAGGGATGTTTTGTAAACACAGATTCTAGCTTTGGCAGTGAGTTCAGAACCATCTGGAAATCCTCCCTCCACTACAAGGCAGACCCAGATCTCACCATGTCTTGGTGTTGCTTATAATGTGTTTTCTCCCTACTGTCCGCATTAGCCAGCCATTCTGGCCCATCCCTCTCTGTTGTAAACAAGCAAAAGCCTTCAAAAAGCCAAAGAGTCAACTAGCAGCAGGGAGAATTTGCTGCTTCACACGTTGTGTGTCGAGGCTTACCAGAAATTACCCTTAAAATAACTCACAACAGACACAAAAATTTAGGTTTGGTTTTTGGCATTAATTTAGGCCACAACTTTATTTAAATACAAATTTTAATCCGAGTGTTGGCTTAGGTTTTTGGTTAACCATTCGTCCTTCCCTAAGAAGGACTATCTCCATCAGTCCACTGTGGACAGGACTCAACTCATCTGTCCACTTGGGACAGGACTCAATCATCTGTCCCCTTAGGACAGGACTCACATCATCTACCCTCTTGGGGCAGGATTCACTTCATCTGTCCACTTGGGACAGGACTCACCACTGTCCGCTTAGACAGTACCAGCTCCGACTTCTTAAAGGGAAGTCAAGTGAACACCCCTGGGAGAGGAGGTAGCTGAGGCCAGGGATTCACTCCTCTCTTTTTCCAAAAATGTTCCCCAAGGCTCGTACTCTTATAATTGGCCCCTCCATCCCCGCCTATGGCGGGGATGTAAGGACAAGAGCGTAAGCCCTGGGATTCCTTTAACGGAATACTTCTATGTGCAGCAACAAAGGTGGGGGGGTAGGCTTCTGGATGCCACACCCCTCTTCCAATCGATTCAACAAACCAAAAGCCTAACCGCCAACCTAACAAGTTGTGACAATTTGCTAAGCAATAGGCGAAAACCAAGAGGCAAAGCAAATCAGCCAATTGGAAAAATTCCTACTGGGCCCTTGAATACAGGCGACCCCTAGAGAGGCAAAGCAATGTCAGGCTAAAACCTGCGAAAGAAAGCGGCCAAGGCAAAAGTGATCATAAAATGGAGGACACAAGCTTAAATGGGGGCCCCCTCCACCAATCCCAATACATGTATTTAAATAACCACGCCCCCATTACTCAGCATGACCTGTGGCCTAGGCCCCAGCCCCAAACCCTATATTAAATTTCTTAGCAGCCCTACCACAACCCGCTTTATATTGAATGATATAAAACACTTTATCACTCCAATGCATGGAGGGAAACAGGGAAGGCAATGAAGGTCAGAGCTCTCCTTCATCATCTCTGTAATTAAAATGCCTAGACTGGAATGCCTGAATTGGGCTTGTGAATGTGTTATATTGTACACAAGTTCTGCTTTAGTTTCTAAAGTGTCGTCCCCGACATCAAGGCTGAAGCAGGACTGTGACAAAGCTAGTGTTGCTCCCAATATAGTTTGTGGGAGAAAAGGCGGAGGTGAACTTCACCAGTTAATATTAACAGTGCCCATCACAAAAAAACAAAACACCACTGGACCTATCTGTCTGAAATTTGACGGACTTCATCCTCCTAAGAAAGGGCTGCTGTGCCTACACATTCCATCCTTTTCTGCCAAAAAAGTAAAAGGTTACAGCTCTCTTTTTTTATTTCCCAATTATATTCAGTTTTCAAGTTTTGGAAAATTTAAGTGAAGCTCTGGCCCAATCAAATACAAGGTGAAGCACAATTTGTCAAAAGAGATCTTAAGCAAAGCAGTGTCCTATACAAAGCATCAAAGTGGATTCCAAAGTGAGTTTTTATGACTATGCCTAGAGTTCAGCAATCACTAATTTCTTCTTTAAGAAAGAAATAATTGGCATCAGCATTAAGATTTGATGTCAGGACAAATGTCCTGATTCAATGGAGCCAAGACAAAAGTGAATCGTTACTTTAAAAAAAATGTCACTGCAAAATGACAAAATGTCAATGCAAAATATTGAATAATACTAGTTTCAAGTTTTTCTGACTGAATACTAATGGATTGTGACATAATGCACATTTCAAAAGCTGAATGCAGCCTCCAAATGAAAGAACTTAATAGGAAAATCTAACCAATTATTATTTATTCTTTAATATTCAGCCTTTCACCATTCTCCATGACGCAGCCCGATTCAGTGTTGAATCATTCATGTTCAAGTTTGTCTTAAATGAGCTTCCAAAATTCACTAGGCAATATAGTGAACATGCTGAGTCTGCCTTTCAAATTGAGCTTATTCATGCAATTATAGAGGAGAACAAGATCCAATGAGTCAACAACTAACTGTCATTGATCATTTCCCCAAGCATGACCTATAGATGTGCAGGTTATAACCCTTGCCTTTCTACCACATCCTCCTTCTATGATTACATTTATGGTAGGACAGAAATATCATTAAATCAACTGTTTATTTCCCATCCATGGTGGATATCAAAAAATAGAGCCTTCCCCTGTCACCAAACTCCCACCCCCACCCCCATTCCACCCTGCTGCCTGGAAGACAATACTTATTCATCTGTATACAATACTCCACTCGTGAATATTTTGAGGGTTTTAAAACTTCACGTGTGCTTAGTTAAGTGAATAGGGAGCAGGGGAGCCAACTTGAACAAAATATTGAGGGGGCCCACCAGGTGAGCCTTGGCCCGCATATGCAGTCACAAGATGCAGTGCACAAATACCATTTGAATGGCCATGTCCATCAACTTTGGAGGGACTGAAGGGAACTCGACCCCTAGGATTTGGCTCCTATGGTAGAGAGAGAAATAACCCTTTTTCTATATAGCCATGGAAGATGCAACAGAGGACAGAACTCCCCTACCATGAAAGGTGTAGGAGTTCTGTCTTCTGCTTCATCTGTTCATCCACTTACTAAAGCAAAGGGAACCAGAATAATGTTCCAATAGGGTTATTGTTATCATTGTTTTCAAATGAGTATTGGTCGTTGGCCCATGCTTCTACAACTGTGCGCAGGCTTCCCTTTCTGACCTTCACCAGATGGCACAGAAGTCGGGGGCAATGAATCCAAGAGCTGCAACAAGGATGGACAAGTTTTTACCCACCTATATGTATGGAATGAATGTCTTGAACAGGGGTCAGCAAACTTTTTCAGCAGGAGACCGGTCCACTGTACCTCAGACCTTGTAGGGGGCCAGACTATATTTTGAAGAAGAAAAAATGAACGAATTCCTATGCCCCACAAATAACCCAGAGATGCATTTTAAATAAAAGGACACATTCTACTCATGTAAAAGCACCAGGCAGGCCCCACAAATAACCCAGAGATGCATTTTAATAAAAGGACACATTCTACTCATGTAAAAACATGCTGATTCCCGGACCATCCACGGGCCGGATTTAGAAGGCGATTGGGCCGCATGGCCCCCGGGCCTTAGTTTGGGGACCCCTGGTCTTGAAGGATGTGCAAGAAATATATTGCCCCCAAGAGAGAAGATATTGAGTAAGGTTAATGTTAACAAGTTAATGTACGCTGAGTAAGGTTAATATTAAAGTAACATTGAATTAACATTATTGAGTAGGGCTAGCATTAAATAAATTTTGCAAATGCTTCTGCAGATCAGATGGCTTTGTAACCCATTTATTTTCACAGCAATCAATAAGCATATCAGCAAGAGGAAGGGATTAGTATTATAGATTTTTCCCCCTATATACATATACAAAGCAGATGACGCTGAGTGCCTGGTCTACAGGGTTGTTGTGGGGATTGAAAGAGGAATCATGTATGCCACCTTGAGCTCTTCAGAAAAAAGCTGGGGTATAATTGCAATAAATAAATAAAATAGTAAACATTGAACACTCATTTCACGTACTAAGCCAGAGAAGAACCTTTGTGGAAATGCCACTCTATGTATAATACCACTTATGCATTAGAAATGGAACAATTCATGAAGTAATTCTGAACATTGGTGACATTGGCCTCAAACAAGAAATTCATTTATATCTTACTTATGTCAGGAACAAAAATGGCCGTGCTCAATATGTAGCATTCAGCCTTCAGGCCCCCAGACTTTTAAAAAGATAAAAACAGGTATCTAACAGGATTTTGGTGCCCGATCAGAGGCTGTTATGAAGCTGAACAGCATAAATGGCTTTCCCCCGCCCCCTGAATTTTAACAACAGGATATGGAGAAAATTTAAATTAACTGTGTATAAAAGGTAATGGTGTGACATTTGCACACAAATTGCACTGCAAGGCTGTCATGGCAAAGGAGGAAATTTTGAAATTCCTTACTTGTTTGTTTTTAAATGCATTTGATACCAAGTAGGGTAAAATTCAAGGCCTTCTAATAAGGGCTAAATATGGAAATTGTTCATTTGACATTGCCATATATTTTAATGTTAATGTGTGAAACCCTCCCCCACATTTCTTAACAATGAATTTCTTTACATCACAAATTCATTCGTCTCCTTGCTCTTTTAGACTTTTAATTTCAACAAACACACAGAAGATATGCATCTGATAATGTGGGCTCTCATCCCCAGGGCTACAATTAAATTTGTTAGTCTTGAAGGTGCCACGAGATTCTTTGTTGCATTTACTCAATCCTTAGTATTTTTAGGATTCCTTTCATTGGTTTAATTTGCCAGCATTACAGTGTGTTTTCTTTTACAACTGTTCACAACCTGTACTTGATTTGCAATTTTCCTCCAATTTGTTTTTCCTCTTGCCAAAACTCCCTAAGCCTGCCTCCTTACTTTTCAACCCTTTCTGGGATGCCAACATGAACAGTAATCCACACTGAAGTGAAAGAAAATATTTTCAAGTTGTCAAGGGTTCCGTTCTGAAACCATTCTGATTGTATAACAGTGTACCTTGCATTTTCCTCTTAAGAATTCTTATTGAAACTGACATTTGCATGGAAAGAGCTTTGTATTGTAGACAGCTACTGAAGCCATGGGGAAATAGTTGAGGGGAAATGCTATTTGGAGACAATGCGCTGATCTGGCGCATGCATGTGCGCGCACACACACACATTGTGCATATATGTCACACACACACACACACATATCCAGGTCCCAGCATTGGCCCACATGGCAAGTTGAGACCACATAACACTGGTCTTGAAAGGCCTACATTGTCTCCCAGTACGTTTCCGAACACAATTCAAAGTGTTGTTGCTGACCTTTAAAGCCCTAAACGGCCTCGGTCCAGTATACCTGAATGAGCATCTCCACCCCCATCATTCTGCCCGGACTCTGAGGTCCAGCGTTGAGGGCCTTCTGGCTGTTCCCTCGCTACGAGAAGCCAAGCTACAGGGAACCAGGCAGAGGGCCTTCTCGGTAGTGGCACCCGCCCTGTGGAACGCCCTCCCACCAGGTATCAAAGAGATAAACAACTACCAGACTTTTAGGAGACATCTGAAGGCAGCCCTGTTTAGGGAAGCTTTTAATGTTTAATAGATTATTGTATTTTAATGTCTGTTGGAAGCTGCCCAGAGTGGCTGGGGAAACCCAGCCAGATGGGCAGGGTATGATGATGATGATGATGATGATGATGATGATGATGATGATGATGATTAAGCTGACCACCTCAAGTCACAGAATCCACAGAGGCAACAAATCCTGCCTCCCAGGAATGTATCACCCACTACTGCTGCCGCTACTGTGGTGGCAGCAACAGCAGATACATACCGTAGTCCTTGGAGGCCAGATCTGCTGTTTCCTTGGCAGCCCCCTGCCATGCCACCCCTTGGCAAATAGGAGGTGCTGCTGGCTCCCACCCCTTGATCTTCCCCAAGAGGGGGGAAGACACCATTATATGGTTCACCTCAGGTGCCGATATCCTGGGCCAGCCCTGTCTGGTCCCTCTTTTACCCTTATAGGTAAAGCTATTTTCACTCTAGCAGGATGCTTGCAGTCACATAATTCTATGGCAATTCTCTATTATACAGTGCATCTTCCACTTTTTTACTTGGCCATTCATCTTCTCTTAATTGAATTAAATTACAGTCGCAATACACAGTACAAGCAACTAAACTAATACAATAAGCAGTTGCAAACCCTAGTGTGGCTCAATATCTACATATTCAGCAACCTGGAATCCTTGCTTTGCACACTCTGATTTCAATGACTACAGAGATCCACTTCTAACATTAGATTTAATGGCATCAGAGTGCTCCCGCAAGTCACTCCTGTCTCAGCAAATGACAGGTGGGAATGATTAATATACACTGCTTTGGTTCATTTCCCCTTTAGGAAACCTATTCTAAATTTAACCAATACTGACAACAAATGGAGCTGCTCTCCCCTTTAAAAATGCTGATTTAATTTTTGTCAGCTGTGGCAAATAGCATTATGTCACGGGGCAATTGCCTCTTCTCTTTAAAAATTATCTCCATGTGCAATTCTGCATATAGCAGCTCCTTTAATTATTTATTGTTGATTTTTGACATTCCTGACTTATTGCAGAAAGCTAGCTGCTCTGCCTATTGGCCATCCTTAGATATCATTGCCGCCACATTCCAAACGAGAGATTCAATTGTCATCTCTTACCCACAACACCAATCATTGCGTGTTAAATCTCAATTTAAAATCTGGTTTCCAGGGAGTTACAACTTTGCTGCAGTTGTTCACCCCCTTCTCTCCACGGCCTGTCATCTACTTCCCTTCACTGGTTGTGCTTTATATCTGGACATGTCATCACCACTGCGGGGCTAAGACATTGAGTGAGAAGGATCCAGAGGAGTTCATACTACCTTATATTCCTCTTCAGCTGGTGATACAGGCACTGCACACCCAACTCCTCCACCCCTGGAGCTCACACATTCACTCTGATGAGCAGTGTGATTTTCCCGGTTGCTCTTGCCTAAAACTTTTGACACATTCCCTGGCCAAACCATGGATTTGGTTAACACTGCTTGTAGCCACAGGGAACAGGGCCAACAGATTTGGTATGTCCCCCACGCCATGCATTCACTCCATAGAGATCCATTAACTGAGAAACATTTTTATTCTTGTTTCCTGGTCATGATTTACATTACATTGTGTGTGTGTGTGTGTGTGTGTGTGTGTGTGTGTGTGTGTGTGTGTGTGTGTGTGTGCAAGCCCATAGGTCATAGAATCATTAGGATGGAGGGTTCATCTGGGCCCTAATTGCCCCAGGAAAGTCAATTAGATCATCCACAACAGATATCTGGCCAGGCTCTGCTTGAAGATCACCATTGAAGAGGAACTCACAGCTCCTTTAAAAAACAGGTGTCATTGACAAACTCATCTTTCCATGAAGATAATTTTCCTCAGGTTTAACAAAAAAAAAAGTGACTTAATTCCATTAGCTCATCAGGGAACAAGTCTTTGTCCTTTTCGATGGGACTGCCATTTAGGTATTTGTGGGGTGCTATCATATTTCCGCTCTCCCCCTTACTCAGTCTTTTCTTTTCCAGCCTAAACAAACACATTTCTTACAACCTTCTGCTATGGTCTATGTACTAACTCAATAAATGCAATTCTGATTCTGATTCTTTCAACTATTCCTCATAGGACTTGTTTTCTGTACCACTGAACACAGTTTTCATACAGCTGTTTTTTATATCATTGCCCTCCTCTGAACCCAATTTGAGTTGTCCTCATACTTAGGGTGGCACCTGGAATTGGACACAGTACTCCAGATAGAGTCTGATTAGTGCAGAATAGAAGTGAAACTATTATTTCCCAGATCATGGAAATTATGGCTCTGCTGACACAGCCTAAAATCATATTGTGCTTTTCATGCAGCCATATCATAGAATCCTAGAAGTGTAGAACTGGCTGGGTGAACCCCCAATCTAAAACTGTGCATTTGCCCTCCTCCTCACATGCAGAAGCTTACATTTGGCTGTCTTGAATGTAAGTGCTGTATCACCAATGGATGAAAGTTCTGAATGTTTCCATGTGTGCAGATAATGCTTTTGTGAACAAGGTGGTGAGTGACATGAATGAACACAAACCTTAAATACCAGAAAAATAGCAAATATAGCATCCTTCAAAGTTAAACACAGATGACTGGGCACAGTACTGCACTATTAAAATCAAAATGCTAAAGACAATTCAGAGGAGAGTGATATTTTATTATTTTAAATGCCAAGGTGTTCTAAGAATTGCAAACACAAATGGTGTTCTCTTAACCATATATTAACCTTTTCACTGCCTTTTGATTCAAGGTTGTTTCTCGTGTGTATGTGTGTGTGTGTTTATGTGCAGTAACCGTGAATGTCCAGGGCCATGGATGCCATGCAACATGCTTGGCCCTAGAGCCAAAATTTGTGGGTGCCTGGCCCCTTCATGGGGAATTTTGTGGATGTTCGGGCACCCAGGGCCCTAGGGATCCAGCACCTATGTGTGTGTGTGATATTTCCCCTAAATATCACGCATATATCACACAAACATACACATTTCTTCTAAATAGGTTAGCCTTGCCTTTGATGATCTTCTTGTTTCCAATGGCCTCATTCTTTTTGTAAGTGGCAACACCCTCTTGCAACTTTTTTCAGCCTCCAGCCTTACCTGGTACACAATACACCAGGAGTCCCCCAACTTACTGTGCTTCGAGCCGGTGCAGTCTCAGTCCACATGAAACAGTTCTGTAGCCATCGCGCGGCGGGCCGAAGGGCGGGGGAGTGCGCGGGAGCATGCGCCCATACGTGTGCGCACACACTATTTCCGGTGCACTTCCGGGTCGCAGGAGCTTGTGCGCATGGGCCTCCTCCAACCCGGAAGTGTGCCGGAAATGACGCTTGCGCATGCGCACAAGCTATTTCCAGTGCTCCTCCCCGAAGGACCGATTTATCCAGCCTGCGACGACCCCCACCGCCTGCTGCCACTTCCGGGTCGCAGGAGCTTGTGCGCATGGGCCTCCTCCAACCCGGAAGTGTGCCGGAAATGACGCTTGCGCATGCGCACAAGCTATATCCGGTGCTCCTGCGACCCGGCACGCCACACTGGTAAGAGCAGGCGGTGGCAGCAGGCGGTGGGGGTCATCGCAGGCTGGATAAATCGGTCCTTCGGGCCATATCCAGCCCACAGGCCATAGTCTGGGGATGCCTGCAATACACCATCCCTGCTATTGTTGTGCCTCACAAACACTAGGAACATGCACTGATACATGATGGTAGGTATTAAAATGTCTTTACTATGTGCAAGGCCTTAATACCCCCCTCTTAACCATATATCTTGCAAAAGCCGTTTTCAAACCAGACCTGCCTTGTAGAGAGAAAGGAATAGCAGTCTCAGTCCACATGAAACAGTTCTGTAGCCATCGTAACTAATGGAGTAAAGAGCAGCATCCTTTTCAATTTTCCAACAAATCAGGACGATACAGGTAACTGCTATATCCTGTTATTCTCCTAATAGGAATGATGGGAGTGAATGAGCCATACTGGCGTTGCTGCGCTTACAAAAAAGAAGAAGCCATGATTCACCAGTACTAAACATTAACTGAAAGACTATATGATGGTAAACATGAGTCTTGTGTCAGGAATGTGTTTTATGGTTTCAAATTAAAAAACCTCTCCTGTCACAGATGAAATTGCTGCTCTTGTAAGATGATTTGGAACATTCTAAAGATTTGCTCGCACTGCTCTTAGTACCAGCATTGCTTCCTCTTTGTGACATGAAGGCAAGTTTGGCTCTATCTAGGATGAGGAGAAGAAAACAACTCACAGCTTCACTTAAATACTACCTACGACCAAGTAAGTTTCAAAAGAACGGCACTTTGCAACTCTTCTCTCCAGTTACACAGATCCTCCATTTTTTGAACCTTTGTTCTCAGATATTTTCATTATTCCAGAATAAATTGGTTGTCTGTGCTAAAATGTCACGGGGTGGACCAATGTGGTAAGTTTCTGGTTTGTATGTTCCTTCTGTTGTATACAGAACATGCTACTTAGCAAGTTCCTTTGCATATACCTCTATATTTCCACTTAAAAGATCGCCTCATTATATACCCAATGGATCACTGCATTCAGTAGGAAAGAATCTCCTGCAGATACCATCTTCTTAGGAGGTCTGTTCCCTATGATATAGGAATCGGACATTTAGTATGATGGTGTCCACCTTCTGGAATCCCCTCCAATTACATATTTGGCCTTAATAATGTTTATTATATACACATCTATTTTGTACTTACAATCTTTACTTGAGTGCTAACCCAAGTTCTGCATGTGTCCTAAAAGAATCCCTTTTTTGCTTTCTGATTTCCCAAATGATAATGTATTATGGGGGCAGGGCACTTTGGATGCAAATATATATATATACAATGCCTGTCACGCTACATAAATAATAGCATTTAAATTTTACCATTTCAGTGGCTTGCTCCATATGAGGGAGGGGGAATTCATAGCTCAGATGGTTGCTTTATATGCAGCCTAAAATTTAAACTTATTAAAGTGTATTGCTGATCTGTAGTCACAGATGTTTATTTGCAATGAAGATTTATGCCCGAGAGAGAGAAATGACAAATGCATTTTTAAAACCGTCTGATGCAATAAAGACAAAGGAAACCCATCAAAACAGAATACACTGGGCAATTGTGGTATAATTGCAATTTGGACATACAGCAGACAGGAAGCAAGTAGTTTCACGGGAAGCCCTTGCTAGTTTTGAAGCATTATCATTCTTTAAATACAACGGTATCTTGCCAGGCCCCCAAGACTGCTTCAGCTAGCCAGCTCCAAAAATGTAAAATTGCTTTGTCTTTAGACTCAAAACAAATTTTTATTTTATTATTATATTATTTGCTGATATTTTGAGAGTTAATTATATTGTGTACGACTATATTCTAATGGATTGTTGAATATTACATTATTTGATACAAGTTGTTTATTTTAACTCATATTTTTAATATGGCTTATTTGTATTGGATCAGATTGTTTTAAGATGTGCGGTCTTTGTTGTATATTCTGTTGTTTCTTAAGCTTGTAAACTGTCTTGTGTATAGCAATATAGAAAGGCAGTACAGGCATCACCCCACTTACGTGGGGGTTATATTCTGGGCCCCTGTGCACATAAGTGGGGAGCACCCTCTACAAAGCCTCTAAATGACCATTTTTCCTGTTCCCCAGCTCTCGCTGTCCCACTTTCTCTCCATACAACTCGCTCTTCAACTAGAGTTGAAGCTCTGGGGCTGGCTGGAGGACACACGGGAAAGTGGCTGCTGCTGCTGCGCTCTCCCACATGTCAGCTGCTAGGCAGGAAGGCTAACCAGCCTAAACAAAGCCATGCTTTGCAGCTTCCTCCCCCTCACTGAAGTCCTCTTAGGGTTCTGAGGAAGGTCTCCTTGCGAGCCACAAGGACTCTCCAGCTCTCCCCCACCATTTCCTGGTTTGAATCTGTTTGTTTATTTCCTGGCTCCACGCATATACAAGGTCATGCAGGAGTAGATCACATGTAAGTGGACTGCCTATATACAACAGTAAGCTGCCTGTATACAACTCAAAAGTGAAATGAAATTGTGTGGCAATACCCCGATGCCTCCCCGGGAGAAATAAAGACACAGGACACATTGCATAAGGTTAATGGGCATAAAAGGCCACAACTTCATTAGGGATGTAGAGAGGTATTGGCTGGGGTTCCAAGGAAGCAAGGCTGATTCCCTGCCACACGCTCGCTTAAATCAGCGAGCCACGCCCCCTGGAACATCCTAATTGGATGCTCCAAGGGCGCGCCGCGGCAGGGAGCCGGCCAATGGGCTGGGGGGGGATGGCAACCATTCCCCCCACCCATGTGAAGGCCTCGTGGGCCCACAACATCTCCTCTCCCTTATGGTGGAAGAGATTTTATAAAAATGGATGAAGGTAACTCTGGCTTTTGACACCTGAGGTGTATAGTTTTAGGACCCGCCTAAATTTTGTGATAAGTGTTAAACTGTTTTCAATATTGTGTTTCCATGTCCTACATGGAAGAGTGGGTTAATAACAATAACAACAGCCACCTCTGCATTGTTTTAACGATTTACAAGTGTGGGAGGAAAGAGGTATTAAGAAAATACAATATTTGTTTATCATAAGGCTTTTACAGTATCAACCTAATGAGCTAATATACTTATTTATTATAACAATAAACAGCTGTAAACGGACCATAAAAATAATAAATGATTTGCATATTTCTATCCCCAACATGTCAGCTATAATTGGAAAATAAATTAAATGATTCATCTGCTTGCTATCATCTACTCTATTTGTCTTCCTATCCGCAAGATTTAAATACAGTCAGCATTATTCATACTAATTACTAACTAACACAAAAACAAAATTTCCATGAAGAAATGGATTGGTCTGGTGATATAGTTTCTTTTCTTCCACCCCCAGTTATGCACTTTCTTTCTTTCTTTCTTTGCATTCAGTTCTAATGAGCATGATGAAGTTGCTTTTCTAATTAATAGTCTTCACTTTATCACACCAGTGCTATTGAGTTTTCTCTTTATTAGTGACTTTCAATGATGGGTCATATAAGAGGCTGAAAGACATCCAATTCAGCTACAGATACTACTGGCAATTCTATACCATCTGGATTCAGCATATAGAGCCATGAATATTATGGTGTAGCAAACTGCCAGATGCTACCCAACACACATCTGGACTTGAATAAATTCCATGAGGCAGAATACAGTGAGAGGACTCCAAAGGTTCACATTCAGATTTTCCAGCTGCTGGAGCCATCTCCATATCTCCACACACTTATGACTAAAATACGGGAATTGATAACACTCTGGTGGACCAACCCATGAAATATGGAATTCTGAACTGGACTCAAGCTTCCATGGATGAGGGCATGACTATGACCTGTGCACAAACAATTCGCTGAAGAAGTTGCCAGTACCTTAACATTCTTGAAACTCCCTTTCAGATGCTGACACAAGTTCTACTGCCATGGTGGGTGAATGCATACATTGGTAAATCCAGTGATCTTGCCTGTAACCATATAGAGACTGTTCATGATTCATGTGACATATTTGTAGTATATGCCTGTGGGAGCAAGTACAGCATCATCTCCTTTTTCTGTAGATGCTAGGAAATTCAGGCCAACGAAGGATGCGTAACCCTGTGGTTAATTTGGTGTCTGGAAGCTGCAGAAGGCCTCTATAAGTGTGGGTCTAGGGTCTACAATGTGTTGTGGACAATATGTAAGAGAACCACTTGCAGAAGAGTCCTTTCTTTAGGATTCGTTTCTTGAAGTTCATTTGTAAGGTAGAGATGGAAACCAAAAAATAGCACGGAAATCAAATTATTTCTGTATATATGAAATTACTTGACTGTGTCCAATTTGATTCAGAAATTATTTGAACAGCGCCTGTAAACCTATGCAATATATTGCTGGTGGAAATAATCTATTTCTTTGAACTAAGAACCCTGACCTAGAAATTCCCTACACATGTAGGAATGACAGTGCATGTGCACATTATGCTCAAGGCTGGGTTTCATTCATTTGCGTGCCAGGGAAAGCTTTGCATGAACTTTTGCCCTTAGTCCTGACCCAGAAGTCAATAGAAGGCTCCTGCTTGAGGAAAGATCCTGCGTTTGTGTTGGAGCTCCCACAGAGATTGCAATCGGGCAGAAACTATTTTTTCATTGGCTTCCGGGTTCAGCGCCAGCGTCGATCGGCGGGGTTTCGTCTCGTCTCCGAGACGGCCCGTCTCTGCTAGGAGTGGGGAGGGCAGCGAGAGCAACGCTGCGCCCCTTAGAACCTCGGGAAGGGCGTCCCGAGGGCAATTTGCTCGGCACAGACCCAATCCGGACTCCCCAACTCTTCGGTTAGCTCTAATAAGAGCTCCGGAGCGAGGAGGGTAGAAGTCGCGGGGGCCATTTTGAGCGGCAACGTTATTCTAGCAGGGAGAAGCTTCAAGCCGAAGGCGGAGAGCGCTGGATTCTTCCGAAAATAAAACGATTGGAAAAGACTGTAAGTAACCTCACGATTTGGATTATAAAACAATTTGGTCTGGGAGAGAGGGGAGAAAAGAGGAAGCCACCCCCCCCCACGGCAACAAAGAGACAGTAAATAGAAACCCGAAGCCATAAACAGAAGATTTGTAATTCAAAAGGATCCCTCAAAGGCATCAAAGAGAATATCCCCTTTGATGCAGGGTGAAAAGGGGAGAGAGACTGTGGTTTATGACTGCCCTGCAGCAATGAGGTAAAGCCTAAGAAAAACCTTTCTTTCCCTCGGGAGCCGGCAGCCCAGGCAATCCAGTGAGTTGATCAGGATTTATAAGTCAATTTTTACTTCACTTTGTATTTCTGGACTTTGTGGAATTTCTTTTTTGGCTTAAGTGCTTGTGAAATGTGAGTTCGAACTTTATTGTTAACAAGACTTGAAGAATGCAGCCAGCTTGTTAAAATGGAGTCGAGAAAATAAACTGTGATCATATTCCACCCCACGTGATAAGTTTTGACCTTGGCAGGACTGAAATATGTCAACAAAAAAGTGTTCCCCTGAGTTCCAGCGGTCTGTTTTGACCTTAATGTGGGAAACAAGAATAGAGTTATGTCAAGAGGAGACACGACGACAGGAGTTACAGCAGAAATTTCAGGAGGTGATGGCGGAATATGATTTTCTAGGAGATGAAGCTTTTGACACTGAAAAAGAGCAATGTGAGAATGACAATGATGGGGAAGGAAAAGATGAAGATGAGGACTGTGATGATTCAACACAAAATGAAACACACCATGAAAAAAATGATGACTCTACTCTACAAAAAGTTGGATGGAGTGCCCTGCCTTTGAGGGGGGCACGACTGGTATTATTGGAACTCCAGAACGCCCACAGGGAAGAAGGAAAAAATATGCAGAGAAGAGAAGAAATTCAGGGGTCCTGTATGGTGACCTGGATGGCAAGAGACTGTAAACAGGGGGTGGGGTGAAGGGAAAGTGATGTTGTGATTATAAGGATGGATTAACAGGTTTATAACTGGTCTGCTGATTTTGGAATTTGCTGGATTGGGGGGGGTGGAGCCGGTAATCGGGGATGTAAGGTTAAATTGAGAATAGTTATAGTTTTAAAAGTGAATGGATTTTGGAAAATGTGAAAATATGGAGGCTTATAGAGGGAGAAAAAAAAATTAGGCACGGGAAGAGAAAATGGGAGTTTGAATTTTCAGTGATTTGAATATTAGATGAAAATGTTAACAATTGATTTATAAGTTGTATAAGATACAAAGGTGTATTTTTATAAAGTAAGAAACTGTTGCAGATGATAAAGGGATGAAAACCGGGGAAGGGGGGGAGGGGAAGCCCATAAAATATGGTTTTTCAACTATGAATGCAAGAAAAATTTTTCTGTTTTGTATTGTTTTTTTCTTTTTCTTTTTTTTCTTCGCCCTTTCTTTTTCCCCTTTTTTTCCTATTTATATTTTTCTCTTTTTTTTGGTATAACAATAGATGGTTGGATGGATGTCCTCCTGCGTACTGCCCTGGTTTGCTGGAGCTCCCTGGTGGCAGGGGGGGGCTTTGGGGTCAGGGGAGGGGGAGGAGGACAGAAATCCAAGCATAAAATGGACCATTTCTGACTGTTCACAAACATGGGATACTTCTGTGGCAGGGGAGGACCCATGTGGGTGGGTAGGAAGGAGGTGGAAAAGGGGTTTAAGTATGTACCGTTTTTTTGTTTTTTTGTATTTTGTAAAATTAATAAAAAGTATGTTAAAAAAAAAAAGAAACTATTTTTTCATTTTCTTAATGTAAGCCTTCCAGAGGATTTTTTTTTAAAAAAAAAATCTTATTTCAAAACGAGGAAGAAAATGGATTAGTATTCCCCCATGAAATAAATATTTATATGTTTTCGTATAGTTGAAATTAATGTGAGCATTTCTATATAAATATATAGAAGTGTCAATCTTAAATAATCATGTTATGCAATCTGGAGTTCTTGGGGAAGACTTTATTTTCTTTTAAACATTCCTGATGCAAACACATTCTTGAATGAAATAAGCCTCCGTCTTGAAATATGCTGCTGCTAACTCCCAAGCTGGAGATCTTGACATAGAACCCCACCTTTTAATCTGTGCTGCACTTCCCTAAAAATAGCACTACATATTCAAAATGAGTGAGTGTCATGAGGTCAACCACCATATGTAATGGTACAGTTTCTTTCTCAGTACTTGAACAAGATTATCACTCAGCAATTGCAAGTTCATGTGAGTTCACTTAAGAGCCTTTCTGTTGCTCCTCTATTAAATCATGATTTAATTTTATCTGCCGTCTTACTAGAAAACATTTGTGCTCTTTGACACTTTCCCTCTTATCTCCTGCATGTTAAAAAATGTAATAGCCTTTGTTATAATTTGTACTCTCTTTTTAAATTAGTCTTGCTTGTGATTCCCTGCTGGTTGGCTTACTGTTGTCTGGAAAGTGTAGGTTTCCTCCCTTTGTGTAGAGAACCCATCTCCACCCCAATTCAAATGACTAGTAAATCACAATGGCTAGATGCATCAGTACTACTGAGAAGTACTGTACTCTGAAAGGATGGCAACCATAGGTGCTTAGAAGCTGCCAGAGCTGCAACAAATATGGCTTTTTATTCTACCCAAGGGATAATTTCATTAATCTATGCAATGTGTGGGAAAGAACAGTAATGGCAGAGGAACACGTTATAGCAAGATGGTGGTGCCAATTGATTTAAAAATTGGCAAAGAGACATTACATGTAGCAAAGACCTGAGACGGCAAGACTTTCTTCCTCTCTTCCCATTCCAGTTTTCTGCTGTGCAGTTGAGTGAGGCAGTTCACCTGTGGGACTCATGCACCATGGCATACACAATCAAAGGAGGAAGCTAGGAGACAGAGGTGATAGTAAGAGGAAACTTGGGGCAGAGCCACGTGGTGCAGTTAAAGCACACCTGGTGCACATTTAAAGCATATGGCTTCCTCCAAAAATCCTGGGAGCTTACATTGAATGATGCTGAGAGTTCTGGCTCTGCAAAAGGGAAACTACAGTTCCCAAGATTATTTGTGGGCAAGCATTGTGCTTTAAATATGTATTGGATATGTTTTAAATGCATGGTGTGGAACTGCCCTTTTTTATTCTCAGCTGGATTGTATCCTATCGGAGATAACTAAGGAGGATAACATTATCCTCCTGGGTGATTCTAATGCAAGAGTAGCTAGGTGCTTGCACACTGCTTGCTAAGCTACTCCTCCTTCCACCACTGCCTCTTCGTGGTTGCAAAAAATCTCCTTATTGCCCCACAAACCCATAAACTGCCACACCAACTGCAGCCTCTTACAGTGGCCTGTCTCCCACAGCTGGCTATAAAGCATTGTGATCAGCACTTTCCAGCATTTGAAAATGTGGGTCACTTTTCCTACCAGGGCAGTTATCTTTCCACAAGGGCCAACATTGATGCCAAAATCCAGCATTGCCTGAGCTGTGCAAGTGCAGCTTTCTCCCAATTAGGTGCAGAGTGTTTGAGGACCAGGACATTCCCACTTGGGAAGGCAGGTGAACTAACATCAGTGTACTGGAAGAAGCAAAGATCACCAGTTTCCAAGCAGTGATTCTTCAACGTTAACTTCGTTGGACTGGTCATATTGTTCAGATTATCATTTTCCAAAGCAACTGCTCTATTCCCAGTTTAAGAATGGAAAGCAGAATGCCGGTGGACAACAAAAGAGGTTTAAAGACACTCTCAGGGCAAATCTTTAAAAATGCAGTATAAGTACAGGTAATTGGAAAACACTGGCCTGCATAAGCTCCAATTGGAGAATAGCCTCTACCAAAGGACTTTGAAGAAGGACGAAAGGGAGAAACGAGCTAAGAGGAAGGCAAGTTTGGCAAATCCTCACCATGATCAACTCCCACTTGGAAACTTATGTCTCCACTGTGGAAGGACGTGTGGATCCAGAATTGGCCTCCACTGTCACTTACAGACACACCATTAAGACTGGTTACAGGTAGGTAGCCGTGTTGGTCTGGATCGAAGTAAAATAAAAAAATTCCTTCAGTAGCACCTTAAAGACCAACTAAGTTTTTATTTTGGTATGAGCTTTCGTGTGCATGCACACTTCTTCAGATGGTATCTGAAGAAGTGTGCATGCACACGAAAGCTCATACCAAAATAAAAACTTAGTTGGTCTTTAAGGTGCTACTGAAGGAATTTTTTTATTTTACCATTAAGACTGTCAGTGTTTGAAAATGAAAAGGTTCTGACCTCCTTTGCTTGGTCCTCAGATTTTAGCCAGCACAAAGAGTCCTTGAGAAAGAGACTCTGCAGAATACTGCTTTTATTCTTAAAAAGTATTCTTCTCCAACCACGACCGACAGCTTTTTCACACACCAAACTCAGCCAACTTTCTACCACCCACCACTAACATTGACCACTCTATATATGCAGGTACAATTAAGTGAAAGGTTGCATGAGTCATTGTAGGCCACTGACTCATGCTGACTTAGTTCCTTTAGCATTAAAGAAACAGCGGCCACTTTTTAGCCGTGACAAAGACTGCGTTCATGGAGGACAATCTTACTCAGCTAAAAGTGATCGCCAAAGAAGAAGGACAAAGCATTGACCTACTGCCCCTTTCAGAGATAAATGTGAATGCATATCAGGCAGGGAAGTAGAGAGAGGGATAGTAAATGCTCTGATTATTAATTATAAGATTACGTGCCCTATCACATACAGCTGGGAGAACAGAGTGTTCTCCCAGTCTGATCAGCAACCCAGGGCTACCCTTAAAAGTTGGATAAATGACAGGGCAGGGGCAAATGCATAAATTATAGTGGCACAAAATTTCCAGGGGGTAGCCATGTTCATCTGTTGCAGCAAAAGGAGGAAAGACTCTTGTGGTACCTAAAAGATGGATATGTTTCGTGTCATGACTTCTTTTTCATTCCCCCCTCCCTCACCCCACTATGTTTTTGGCATCACATGTGCTCTGAGTTTATGGGATTAAGTCCTGATTTCCAAGTATACTCAAAGGCTGAAATGGACTGAAACAAAAATCCATCAATTACTTAGCTTTGACTAATGGGATTTGCAGGGGCTCTAAGTTTGGGGAAAGACAAAGAGAAAAGAAGCATATGGATGATCAGGAGGGACCTTCTCCCTCACCTTTGATTATACTACCAATACATCTGTTCAAAACTGGCCATTTCCACAGATAATTACTGATTTCAAGGGGAGATTTCAATTTGAAGGATATAAAACCCCACAACTGGATAAGGCAGCCGCCTTCAAAATGTTTCAGTTGTTCTTAAAATTGCCATGGCAAGCTTGATTCTGACATCTTTATCCATGCTGAATTATTCCAGCCCCTCGCCAGACAGCAGGACTGCCAGGGTTACACGAAACACCTGGCCTAGTTTTCTGACTCCCTACTGTCCTGCTTCACTTTGAAACCTGTTGTTCTATTTTCAGCCTCACAATAATGTAAAGGCTGAACAAGACTAGACATGATCCCTTTTCCCTTTAATTGATGTGCTGTTGTCTTCAAAATGACATCTTGCTTCTCACAGAAGTGACAACTACTTCGGTTCTTTTGGGATAATTTTATGAACCATCACTTCTTTTTTTCCTTCTTTTTTTCCAGGTTTAAAAAATAACTATATTTCTTATTAAAAACATCAACAAATCATAACCAACAGACAAACACAAACCAAAAGGAAATTATAACAACTCATATCAAATCATATCAAATCACATCATAATAATGTGATTATGTCCCAAATTATAACAAACAAACCAATACATACCCAAAGCAAAATTCTAACAAATCGTATCAAATCATATCAGATCAAATCATAAGGAGAAAATAAAAGAAAAAAAGAAAAAGAAAAGGGACAAAAAAGAAGAGAAAGAGAAATTTGAAAATAAATAAAAGAATAAAAATCAACTTCCAAGCATTTTAATATCGGTTCCCTTTCATTTATGAATCATCACTTCTATGGCACTTGTCCATATCCAAAATGCTTTACACTTCTTGCCTCCTCAATCCTGAACAATAGACTGCAAGAGAGTGTGTTTTGTTCTATCAATGAACCAAAGAAGGGTTGCCTGTTATTCAAAACCAGCCCATACTCGGAGCCAACTTGAAAGCTCCAGGTTCCACATCCTAGTCCTAACAAGGACTTCTCTGTGATGGTATTCCACAAGAGAGCTATAAGGTAAAAAAACCAATATTTGGCACAGTGGCTAGGTTAGATGGGGAGGACACTTGATGGCACAGCTGATCCCTGCAGATCGCAGGCATGAAGTCATTGCCCCCCAGCTCATACCATAGGTGGTGACTGAAGTCTGCTGAATAGCAGCACTTCAGAGCACGGCACCAGGCTCTTTGCAAGCCTGCATAGTGCCTTGAAGTCCCAAGTCAGTGATTGGCAGGTGAGCATCCTCAGCTACCTGTCCTATTGGACCCACAAGGAGTACATGAGAAGGATTTGACTCTCTGGCCAGATCAGATTCCCCACCACTGCCCTAAAGCCCAGTGGGTGACTGTCATTCATTTTTGCTGAGTTATTGTAGAAGGGTAGAAGGGGAACTTGTACACCACACAGAACCTCTGGGAATTTAAAATAAAAATCTATGATTCTAGATTTTTTTATATTGGCTGAAGCATATGTTCCCAGTGATTGCTAACACCAGGATAGAGTCTCTTCATATAATCAGGCTGCTACATGTGGTAAATAGCTTCCAATACATTGACACCCTTCCCCTGCATAGTACCCTGCAAAGATTTTGGACTCCAACTCCTTTTAGCCCTATGAGGAAGGCTGAATTAAGTACTAGAGTGCCAAAATGGACCGAAATTCATAAAATGGATTTCCTTTAAATATGAAGTGGCCTCGTATCCACTACAGTTTGGCCTGAATTAAAGCTTGCTTGTTCTGTTCAGCCTTGTAGAGAAAAAACATTACATAAATATTGAATATTGAATAGTGCCAAAGAAAGTATGTGCAGTAATGTTTGCCTCCACTTGAGAAACCCAGTCATCCGTTGCAAGGGCATAACAGTGCAAATCTCAGTGCAGGAAATTGAGAAAGGCTACCGTATCCAATTAAATTTGGAAAGTCAAAAATGACGTTCAGAAGACGGGAATGTAGCTGTTCAAAATGGAATCTGGCCAAGACGTCCACTTTCACCTCACCAGCTAATATCCTGAGACTTTTAACAGTGATATGAGGTCGGCACTCCAATTTTAGAGCTCGACTGAATTATTGTAATCTGTAGCAATAAAAGACTTTTCCAGGTCACTGGTTTTTAAGCAGAAATGACACTATATTTAAAACAGTGGTCATCCTGCAGCACGGGAATAAGAATGGACAAAGTTCCTTTGTATTTACAGTAGCTTTGTCATATACACCAGACTGTCCAGAGACAATGCAGCAGATTGCAAAGATAATGAAAGCATGACTGAAAATGAAGAAGTGGGGCATGATGGGCCACTATGGATTACACAATCATCCTGTTCCTGTTAGACATCATGGAAACAGTAGGCTTTGGCCCATTTAATGTATCCATTTTGAGAGCAACAACACTTTAAAAAAAGCTAAGAAAAGGTAACAAGATAAAAGGTTTGCTAATGAACATTGTTGTTGTTGTTGTTGTTGTTTAGTCGTTGTTGTTGTTTAGTCGTTTAGTCGTGTCTGACTTTTCGTGACCCCATGGACCATAGCACGCCAGGCACTCCTGAACATTATATTCTAATAAATGTAACATTTTCCCCATGATGTTTTAATCTCCAGGTGGAGTTTCTTAAGGTACTTAAGGAATACTCAGACTCAGTTCCATACTTGCAGAAGGGCCAAGAGTGAGAATTTGGAAGCATCAGAAGCGTATGAGGAAGGGATGGACCATTAAGAACATACAGTGGTGCCTCGCTAGATGAAATTAATTCGTTCCATGGGTCATTTCTTATAGCGAAAAATTCGTCTAGCGAATCCCATAGGAATGCACTGATTTTTTTTTTGATATTTTTTTTTTGCCCATAGGAACACATTAATTGAATTTCAATGCATTCCTATGGGAAACCGTGATTCGCTAGATGAATTTTTCGTAAAACGCATTCGTCTAGCGAGGTAACCTCTGCTCGAAAAATCCTTTCGTTAAGCGGAAATTTCGTTAAGCAGAGCATTCGTTAAGCGAGGCACCACTATATTGGGTATGTATTGGGATGTAATAGGCTAGCCACAACTTGTCTGCTTGTAGAAGAGGCCTTGTGGGGGGCTTCTGGAAACTTATTTAGGTTATAAAGCCCAGCAGAGGCAAATTCATTTTCAAGTTTTATATTACAATGTGTTTGTTGTTTTTGCTGCAATGTATGAGTAGCCTTTTGGCGTCTTCATGGCTACTTCAGGTGACAAGACAAAATAAATCCAGAGTTCTTTGGCTTTCCCTTTCATTTAATGGACAAGAAAGTGTAGTGGAGAGTTGAAGCTGAGAATTATGGTTGATATATGGACAGAGAAAGGGACAGAGAAAAGCATGGTGTAAATCCAGTTATACAAGCCCAACGATTAAGGAGGCTAAGGAAGAATTAAGTGTCATCAACTAGGGGAAATAACAGAAGAGGAAGACAAATGGACTTTGAAATTATTTAGTCATTCCATATGCAGGTATAGAGTAAACGGCATTTCCATGCACTCTGGCACTTGTCACGGTGTCCCGTTGCACCAGAAGTGGTTTAGTCACGCTGGCCATATGACCCAGAAAGCTGTCTGTGGACAAATGCCAGGCCTGAACAGCGAGATGAGTGCTGCACCCCATAGTCTCCTTTGACTGGACTTAACCATCTAGGGGTCCTTTACCTTTACCTTTTATAGAGTGACAAGGAATAGAGGGTTGGTGATATAATTATTATTATTTAACTGATATACCTCCTACTGCCAAAATAGGCTTCTAAGCAGTTTACAAGTATAAAAGTCAATGGCACAAACATTAATGCATAAACATCCATAATTAAATTTAATCCCATTAAAACATTGAAATATAAACATTCATAATTTTAAAAAAAGGAAGTAAAGCAGTTCCATTAAAACAACACAGCAATTAAAACAGGAGACTTGGGATGAGTAAATCATAGCTGCCAAGTTATCCCTTTTTTACAGGGATTTTCCCTTATGCTGAATAGGCTTCCTCGCGAGAAAAGTGAAAACTTGGCAGCTATGGAGTAAATACTTTCCCAAGTCTCTTTGTGTAGTTGGCAAAACTTACTCAGATGTTAACTGGACAGAAACAAAAATGAAGCTTCCCCATCTTGGCCAAACACATAAAATTTATTGCTTTTTGGAGCCAGTCTTACAGAACAGCCCAGGTTTCCTTCCCTTAACAGAACTGTGACTGCACATAATTAAACTGAGAAGGTTTCTTTTAGTGCAGAATGGTGTTTATATAAATGTCCATTATTCTTTGCCTTCTAGTAGCTTCTGGTTTTTGTAGCCAAAAGTGAAATCCCTTAAATTATTTCAGTTTAATCTTCTGAAGTGTGCTTCTTGGGAGGTACACACATCAATAGCTGGGGTGTGATGTGTCTGTGTGCTGATCTCTTTACAGTTCACTATGGTGATGAGCAATACCAAATGACCTACCTACTTACCTACCTACCTGACTACTGGACTACCTTTACCACAGCAGACTCCACAACATCATAGGAAACTTTAGTTTGAGTTAGAGGGGAGGAGAGGGCAGCCAACATGATTAAATAATTACACTGAGAATTCACAGAATTATTTATTCATTGAATTCAGACTGAATTGCAGCTGGGGTTATCTTTCCTTGTGCTGAAAGTAATTGTCCCTCTCAGTATATTCCCTTAGCATACCAAAACACTGTCTGCAGGTGTAAACTGGTAACTCTTACTCAGCACTATTTTTCTAGAAAAAGAGGTGCCGGAACTCACCATGAACACCTCCTTTGTGCTCTTATCTTCTTTGGTGATTATTCGTAGCTGAGTAAGATTGTGTTTCATGAACAAAGTCTTAACAGTGAGTCTCAAACCATTCCTCATTATTGCTATTCCTCATTCCTTCAGCCAAGGTCAGAGAAGGAAACAGATGGCCACTTCCTGTCATTTCTTTAAGAAGTTCCTACCTGTGAGTTGTAATCGAGTAGGAAGCAAGTGATGATACCACACTCCTAGAGCTCAGTAGCCTACAAGAAACCAGCTTGCTCTGCAGTTAGAACTGACATACATGGAATCTTCTTATAGAAACAACTGCTTGACAGGAAGTCATTTTATAAAATTGTACTGGGAAATGATATACAATGAATTGAAGAAAATGTTGAAAATAACAAACAACCAGAAGCTTTCCTGTTAGGCATTTTAGGTCAAGAGTTGCCGAAAGAGAAGAGGACATTATTTATGTATGCTACTACAGCGGCAAGAATTCTGATAGCACAAAAGTGGAAGACTGGAGAAATGCCAACTAAAGAACAATGGCAAGAGGAATTGATGAACTATGCATAACTGGCAAAAATGACGGACAGACTTCGAGAAAAAGACAACAGTGACTTTGAAAAAGAATGGGAACCATTTATAATATACTTGCAGAAACAAAGGGAGACTATTGACTTGATGACAATAAACACTCACATCTTTATTAACAAAGAACATTTAAAATGACAAAGAAACGATATAGTCAGTGGATTTTTAAAGAAACAGCAGTATGTAATAAAGGGGAAACAAACCAGAAGTTGAAGTTGGGAGAAGCCCAGGAGGGGAGGGATGAGGTGATGTAATATAAATGTTATTGATATGAGATGTAATAAAAAAAAAAGAAAACTGAATAAATTTTTTTTAAAGGAAGTCATTTTAATGCCATACAGGCAACGGTTCCAAATGGGGTTGGTTATATTCCATACTGTCCCTTAAGACCTCTAAGGATAGCACATGTTCTGCTGGTGAAAATCACACATCACTATGTTGAACTGACGTGACAAACTGACTTTGCCTAATGTTGCTAGACTTTCTTCTTTGATGTTATTGTACTAATTTGATTTTCACACAAAAACCAAGAACAACGTATCATCATGTTGCATTTGATTCGCAGGATTATATGAATGCATCCCCCATATAAACACGCAGATGTAATAGCACTATACCCAGACTAAGTGCATAGCTTTCTAAAGAAACATAGTGTGACAGCTGAGAAACAAACAATCTAATATTAAGATTTCAGAAGCCATTCCACTTTGCTGCTTGATGTTTCCTCGAGGGAATACCAAGTGTTCAAGACTCCCAAGGTTTGCATTCTGAAAAGTTAAATTCAGTCATTTCAGTAACTTTTTTGGTTTTCTTCTGACCCCTAATAAATACCCAGCCTGAGCATACCAACTTGTTTACAGAGGTAAGCTTCTTCCTAGTTCAGATCAAGGCCCAAGAACACATTCTTTGTGTTCTTTTGCTAACTTTTGCATTTTATTCTCATGAGGGGAGAATGGATTAGATTTATTGGATGGGGACTTCTTGTGTTGTTATACTGGGGGGGGGGGATAAAAAAACACCACCCTTTAAAAAAAGGATTTGGCCACAGGGGTGTAGCGAGGCGCCGCAACACCCGGGGCGGCAAATTGTCATGCACCCGGGGGGTGACTCATGCATGTTGTGTAATGACACATGTGTTGTTATGTGGCGGGGTATCGCTGCCGCACCTCCAAAGCCGCGCGCCTCCAGCTACAAACTCCGGGTAGAAAGCCCGCCACGTTGAGCGGGCTTTCTACCTGGAGTTTTGTAGCTGGGGTGCGCGGCTTTGGAGGCGCGGGGCGGCGGCGATACCCCGCTACATAACACGCATGTGCAGCATGTTACGTAGCGGGGTATTGTTCCCCCCCCCGGCGACTCCAATCCGCACGGTGCGGCAGGGGGGGGTGCCACTTGGTGCTGACATTTTAACAGGAGACTGGAGGCTCGGCTTGGGAGTCACGGGGGTGGGGGCGCCAAGTGGCACCCCCCCCCCAGAGTGGAACGTGGGGTTCCCCTGATTGGCCATTTCCTAACACTTCCTGGTGTTCTGGTGCTTGAACCCTTCTTGCTGGTTTCCCACAGGCATCTGGTTGGCCATTGTTGAGATCCAGCAGGTTCCCCTTACATTCTTAACACTGACAATCAATGAAAGTGCTGGATGGGAGATCAATTGGGAAAGGGCTGATTTCTTAGCTGGTACCCTTTGTCATGGTGCATTAAGAAATCTAAGAAAATGAGCCAACCATGGCTGAATTTGCATCTCTCTCACCTGTTTCGTCTCAACACCTATATCTACTTGTGTGTGGTTGATATAGGACAGGCATGTCCAACCGGTCGATCATGATCTATCATTCGATTGCTGGGTGTCCCTGGTTGATCCTGGTTGATCATGGAATCCTGATTGATTGCCCATAAAAAAAAATAAGCTGAACAACTCTGGTCAACCCTAACCCAAAAAAGCTCAACCACTTTAATGAAGCCTCCCCCAAAAAAGCTCAACAACTCTGGTCAATGGATAAATCACTGCCAGTTTTTTTATAGCGGGAGTAGATCGCAGTCTCTTGGAAGTTGGACGTGCCTGATATAGGAGATATCAGAATAAGTTCATGTTACATTAGAGACTGAACATGCTCCTTGCTCTAGCACAAACCTTTCCCCCGATTTTTAAAAAGTCTTTCACAGTAACACCAATCACTGTAATTACTTAGAATGCATTCCACACAATCAAATATGTGTATATCCAGAATGAAACTCCAAATTGAAGTGAGAAAGCCAGTCACGCTCTAAGTGAGTTGCATATGCTTATAGGATTGGCTATAATTATAATCTTTGAGGTCAGACAAATAAGCCCTCTGGAGAAGAAAATAAAGCGGCTATCTATAATAACTCTTGAGTTATTACATATTTATTAAGGAGAAGACAGAATCTGATTTTGCTTCACTATATGGTTTATTTTAAAGTCCACTGTTGGGCAACATCTTTATTAGGAACAACCAAGATGTCACAAAATGGTGCATAAGATGTCTTCAGATGAGTTGTTACACAAAGTAGGAAGAGAATGTGGGGAGGTCGTTGCATTTTTTTACGAGAAGTATTGAAGCCTTGAAGTTTCTAATTAGATTCAGTCTGAAATTGGAGGTTGAAGACTGAATATATGTTATGCTACACCTAGGATTCTGGGCTATGGCTGATCCCCCATTTTTGGAAAACACAAAGCCCAGCTGTTACACAGTTCTGCCTCATGCCTTAAGCAAAATACACAGGTTCCTGGCTAGGGGGAAAGCTGTAGAAAGAAATCTTCATACTGGACTCTGCAGACCAACACAGCTGTTTCTCAGTGATGTGTTTGGTATCTATGGATGTTTTACCATTCATTATCTGTACTTGTTCATTGCCTTGGAATCTACTGATGGAAAAAGGTGGTACAGTATATGTATATGAGGTTTACTAGAACAAAATAACACATATATCGACCACCAAAGACTCATGGAACATTGTGGAACACTATGCTTTTGCAATTTGGGAATATCTCTTATACTGTACAATTGCTATCCTCAAACGGGCTTGTTGGGAAAATTGATGGGGGAAGAAGGGGATAGTTCTCTCTCTCTTTTCACTCTTTAACCTTGTTCCATTCTACATGTAAAGCCAAAATAAAATATTTAATAATAAAGAAGATAGAAAGGAGAAGGGTGTTACAGCTGAGCAGAAAATACATAATAGTTTGAGCTGGGTTTGACTGACTGCCTGCCTGCCTGTCTGTCGAGAAGAGGAGACAAGAGGAGACAAACTATGGGATTTTGTTGTTGAACTGTTTATAATAGCTGACCTTTTATTTGGAGGGTTCCTGTCACTTTAGGCTTGCATTTACTACAGATTTTTGTAGTAAAAATAAAAGAGAAAAACTTGAATAACCAACTTTGCTTTGAACGGAGCCTTCCTGGTTAGTAGAGCCTTTCGAGTAGAGCTTTAGGAAATCTGAAGTTCTTGTTTTTGTAGGGCATCCTATCTCAAGTTACAACATAAGGGTTTTTGGCTCGCATAGTAGGTCTAGCCTCTGACCATACCTGCCAAGTTGCTGTCAGAGAAATAAGGGACCGGGCGGAAATAGCAGACCGGAAGTAGCGCTGTCGCCATTTTGGAACTGGGTGGAGCATGCTCAGAAGTGACTTTTGATGCTGCTTTGCCCAGTTCCAAAATGGCCGCCGCGCCAGAATAAACCGGGGAAAAACAAAAAAATCAGTTTTTTCAGCTAGGAACAGCTGGAAAAACGGGGATTTCCTGGGGAAAATGGGAGACTTGGCAGCTGTGTCTCTGACAAAAGCTCCAGCTGTTTCCTGCCACCTTCACCACCAACTCTAATCTGAGTCACACTCAGCTCTGCCCATGGAGCTGAATGGACTGACCCAAATCAGGGGAGCTGTGTAGACCATGGCCACATCTACACCATACATTTAAACCACATGGCTTCCCTCAAAGACTCGTGCGAACTGTAGTTTACCTCTCACAAATCCACAACTCCCAGCACCTTTAAACTACAATTCCCATGATTCTTTTGGGAGGGGACATGTGCTTGAGCTGTGTTTTTAATATGGATATGCCCATCATTACTTTGGTATTATATTGTATCAATGCACAAAAAGTCCCTCTAAAGTGCCAAAGCACCCAAAAAATGTCCGGTCCCATTTGGACTCTTCACTGCCTCCAATACCATTATGATCCTACAGCCCCATTTCCCCAGTGAATGGGTTTTACTGACTGTGCCCAGGATGTGTTCCTGCTTGACAATGTGTAGATGGAGCAGTACTACACCTCCCAAGCCTTCAGACACAGAATATATCCAAATATGCATCATCAAAAGGGCAAAGGGGAGAGAGACAGCCTGGTTAATTGTTAATTATTCTTTTTTATTATTACTATTATCCAAGACCTTTAAAAATTATGATTTAGTCTCCATTGTAATTAGGTTAAAATCCCTTTTGTATTACCGTCTCATTTTCTTCTTAACAATCGACTAAACAGCAGAGTGTTCTCTAGAAAGCACAAATCTCTTTATTAGCATGAGGACAAGCTGCCTTGTACAACACTAATGAATCTTTCATTGGCGCATTCTGAATTCATTGCGGTTACAAGTGAAATGGCAAGAAGAATTCATTTGTCTTCCCCCCCCCCCCCGCCCTCAATGAATCTTTGCTCACAGCCAGCTCTCAACTGGGAGACTGCATGGCACTGGTTCCTTTTAGCCACACCAAAGGATATAGATTTCTCCGAAGGATCATTCTTTCAGCACTGGGGAAATCAAAGCCAAATAGAACATAGAAAACTACCTTGGACTGATTCATACTATTCATACATCTAGCTCAGTTGTCAAGGTGGGAGCCGGGAGCAAGTCACAGGGTGTCATTGAAATTAAAGAAACAAAACAGCTCAGGTCTGGTGATCACAGCAACTCTTCCCAGTAGATCTTGCCCCAATGATGTAGTTGTGAGGACTCTAAGGTCCACTAAGGCCCCTCCTCCCCATGGTCCTTCCCCAGCAACCTGAGGCTCCTTCATCTTGTCTCTCTTTGTTCTGCTCTCTTTATTCCTCTTTGTGTTCTGGGAGACCAGGGCAGAAGGGAGCTGGTCCCAGTAGGAGGGGGAGACTCCCTGGCTTCTTCGGCAGCCTGACTGACTTTGACTGACAATGACTTTCCTGCATTTTCAGATGTGATGTGGTTCTGGGCATCACCTGGTCTATAGAATCTGATGTGTGGGGAAATATACAGCTCCCAAATATCCAGGTTTTGTTGTTGTTTAGTTTAGTTGTTTAGTCGCGTCCGACTCTTCGTGACCCCATGGACCAGAGCACGCCAGGCACTCCTGTTTTCCACTGACTCCCACAGTTTGGTCAGACTCATGTTGGTAGCTTCTAGAACACTGTCCAACCATCTCGTCCTCTGTCGTCCCCTTCTCCTAGTGCCCTCCATCTTTCCCAACATCAGGGTGTTTTCCAGGGAGTCTTCTCTTCTCATGAGGTGGCCAAAGTATTGGAGCCTCAGCTTCAGGTTCTGTCCTTCCAGTGAGCACTCAGGGCTGATTTCCTTAAGAATGGATTGGTTTTATCTTTTTGCAGTCCATGGGACTCTCAAGAGTCTCCTCCAGCACCATAATTCAAAAGCATCTTCGGTGATCAGCCTTCTTTATGGTCCAGCTCTCATATCCAGGTTAGATACTGTCTACTGGCAAGTCTATACTTACAGGATCTGATTGCCAACTGAGACAAATACAAAGGGAGAATAAAAATGCCTAATGGCTTGAATGCTCACCACGCCTAATTGTTGGCAGACTGGGAATGGCAGTGATTACTGTCAATGTCATTGTCTTTTATAGCAATTTGATTGTGAACCATTGCATTCAGCTTTTGTGGAATGCCTTTGCTTTACTTCCAGTCATATCCTGCAAGAGAATTAATACTACCGTCACTCTGTTCCCCATTAAGAAGTAGTTATTGCTTCAGACAGTGGGCATGCTATGAATCTTGTTCAGATAGCAGAGCTACTTATATCTCAGTAGACATTCATGTTGTGTTTCGCATTATAGCCATTAGCCTTCCCTTTGCTTCAAGCCACCTATTCTTCAGATACAAAACAAACAGTTTGCCATCTGCATGGCAAGTAGCTGCCTAGAACTGAAAACCGATTGGAACCAGTTGCCTGCAGCAGATCAACTGCAAACGTAACTAGGTTTGTCACTAGTGATTTGGTTGGCTATTAATACATATAATGCTGCAAGCACTGGAGACACAGCTAGCAGTTCATCACTGGGTCACAACTGGGTTCAGACGCAGAAAGTAATTGAACTTTCACCCTCTCTGAAATATTTTATTTTATTTTTACATGAAATGATGTGTTTGTGGCTGAACAAGAAAAGAAGCATTGTCTGCATGGTTTATGCACTTTCCCAATGCTGTTTTCTGCTAGAGAGAAAGGGGGGGAAATGATATGTGTGGAACATTAATCCCTAATCCTAATTGGAGCAGGGAGAGAATTTCATTGAGATGACCACAACTAGAAAAGGGGACATTGGTGGAACTGTCCATGATTGCACAACATCTGATCTGCAAATCTGAACAGAGACTGAAACGAAATTAATAAACTCATTGTTTTTGATACCAGCCTTGGATTGCAAAACAAGGCTTTCCAATCATCTGGTGACCAGGTTGTGCAGACCTGGAACATGCTATATGTTAGGGTTAGGCAGACATTATTTTACCCAGGTTAGATTATTAGTTTGCCCCATATAACAATTGCCAAAGTTCTGTCTTATGAAAGCTAGCCAGAATCCTGCATTGCAAACATTACACCCATGCATGAATATCAGAATCAAGGCTGAGTGGGTGAACAAAGAAAGCTGCTTATACCAAGTTATTGGTCCATCTAGCTCAGTACTGTCTATACCAGGCATAGGCAAACTCGGCCCTCCAGATGTTTTTGAGACTACAATTCCCATCATCCCTGAACACTGGTCCTGTTAGCTAGGGATGATGGGAGTTGTAGTCCCAAAACATCTGGAGGGCCGAGTTTGCCTATGCCTGGTCTATACTGACTGGTGTTGTGGCTCCATGGGCTTGCAAGCAGGGGACATTCCCAGCAGCACCTTAAGATGCATGGATTGAGCCTGAGACCTTCTGCATGCAAAGCATGAGTTCCATCATTAAGCCATGGCCCACCTCAGATGGGCTGCAAGCCCACCATCCCATGTTTAGGAAACCAGTGCCTTATGCATTCGAAGGAGGAAGAAGGTTAAAATACTCCTTCTCATTGCACCTTGGAAATAATATTGTCTGCACCATATGAATTAGACATGCAACTAAAATGTTTTACTGGTACACCAAAAAAAGAAGAAGCATGTTTTGTATCATACATCATATTGTTTAGTATGTCATATTGGTACAATCACTCAAATCTCAGGATTGGCTTTATTGTGAGTATATTGTTTATTGCTAATAGATTGTTTGAAAAAGTCCAGAGCATGGTCTTGCCAAAACAGCAACAACAAATTAGGTTTCTGTGTAGAAAAATGAGATTGCTGCAATCTCAATACAAAAAGCTGCTATTCCACATTAATGAATAGTTCAGGTTTTGTGACCTCTTGTCCCACGTGTCTATCTGTGTGTGCATGTGCTGCGGTTGAAAGAGCAGACTGGAATCAGCTAGAAAGTATGCTGTGACATCTTCCTGCTGTGCAAAGCTATGTTAAATCAAAGCTGCCTGTTTAAAAACAAGTGCTGGGAATTCTAAGAGCCAACCTTCCCTTTCTCAATTAGAACGATTAACGTTCAGCATTGCTGCTGATTCCAATCGCAAGGAGAAAACAGAGAGCAACTTGTTATCTCTCAAGTCTCTACTCTCACCCCACAACACATGCCTCATCTGTATCGATTCTCTCTTTAGCACATTAATTGTGATTCTCTGTTTTCACGCCCTACTAAAATTAAACCCTTTCAGTGAGAAATTGAATGTACTTTTGGTATGTTCAGATCTTTATTAGATCTTTAATTCACCCATAAAGAAAAGGTCAGGTTCTATTCTTTCCAGCATTTGGGCGATAGGCAGTTTCAGATAAAATGAAAAAGCAAGTAGTTAATAAATAATAAGGAGAACAAGATAGTCATTGGGAATAATTTAAATCCATGAACTGAGCTGCCCGATTTTTGTAGGATACCACTGCATTAAAAGAGGATCACAAGGGACATGGCTTACAACCCAGAAAGCTGCTGTGAGATCTGGAGCTGAGCAGTTTCCTGTCAATTACACCTTCTGCACCATTATACCCCCTGCTTGTTCTTTTCAGAGGACCGGGATTTCACCACATTGATTTCCATTTTTGCAGCTTCCCGGCTTAAGAGACATGGAGCAGCACTGGATTGGGGGGGGGGAGCACCACCACTTACCACCACCAGGGAGGCACCCATGACATCATCATCATCATCATCTTCATTTATTTGTATCCCAGCTGAGGCCAGGCTCAGAGCAGCTAACATCATAAAAACAACACAATATGCATAAAAATAAACATCAATTAATTAAAATACATCTTCAAATTAATTCAGGCAAAATCTGGGCAGGTGGCAATTATCAGGTTGGAACTGAGAGTGGTTAATACTTGCCAGGACCAACTGTTTCCACTGATCACACAAGGACCTGTGAGCGGGTTGGGGGCCTCCTTCGGGCTTGTTTTATACAAAGGAAAATACGTCAAACCGTGTTCCTGGTGCACAGTCTGAACCCTATTCTATCTAATGTTGCCAGGGCCGGATTTAGGTTTGATGAGGCCCTAAGCTACTGAAGGTAATGGGACCCTTTATGTGTCCAGCTCTCCTTTGTCAACAACAAATTTTCACTGGGGTTTTTGTGTGTGTGTGTGTGTTGAATATATGCTATATGGTAATTTATGGACCTAATAAGTATCTAAAGCCATCTATACATGTTGCCATGCAACCAGCCCATGCAGAATGAAGGCACCCTATATATAGAAATGAGCAAAGCATTGATATTTAAGGGAGCAGGCTAGCAGGCAGGGCCCATCACGTACATCATAAGAGCCTACACAACACAAAACACTGTTGCTGTATGTTGGTTTTATTTTATTTGTATTTTTTTTAAAAAAAAATCTTATATTTTGGAAATGTACATCCAGTTGTTGTTTTTTCCTTAATTTTTTTTTGGGGGGGCCCCCAAGAGAGTGGAGCCCTAAGCTATAGCTTGTTTAGCTTATAAGTAAATCCGGGACTGAGTGTTGCCTAAGTTTCCCTCCCATCCAGCTCAAAACTCACCCTGCACCCGGCCTGAGTCCCATCTTGCTTCGCAGAAGAGGGCACTTGGAGCCCCTAAAATGTTGTGTTGTGATGGCCAGGCCTGACATTTTGTCAGATGGATTTTTGAAAAATCCCACCCAACGTTCTTTCTTTGTCATGGTTCGGTATTCAGGAACCCCATGTGTTATCGTACTACTCTCAGCAGTTTGACTCAACTGAATGCAGTGCAGCAGATCTGGATCAAAGCCTATGGATTTCAGCAGCCTTATTTGCATGAGTAAAATGAGCAAGACCAGCCTTTTCTTTGCTTCTCCTTCATTTGCCCTATTTGTCCTGAGTCCAGGGAGCCATCTCTGACTGTTTGAATAAGGTTATTTGAAATCTTCCAGGTTTCAGGGGCATAGCATCACCTCTTAAAACCTTTTCAAATTTACCCTTAGCTGATTTTGGTATCTATGGGCCACATGCATAAGTTAGTCTAAAGGGGGGAAAACTTCTACTTGAATAAAATATTTAAATACAATACAATAAAATAGATGCAGGAAGGCTCATGGTTAAATTAAATTATTTTTATTTTCAGACAGTAGACATGTCCATTCCAGCTATCCAAAGAAATGAGGGGAAATTAAACAACTTTTGAATTACATATGAATTAGAATTTTTAACCTACCAATATTGGCCATTACATTTTTCTGCATATGAAATAAAATGTGATGTTTAAACAGCCAGCAGAGAGTACCTTTTTATAAAGGTTGCTATCAATCAAATACCAGGTTAGAAAGCCATTTCTCTCGGCTTTTCCTCCACCTTTTCCTTTCAAACTCCTTGCAATCATTTAGTTTTAATAACTCTCTTCATAACCTTCAACTTATTTCATATGAAATGGGAAACCTGGCAAAATATCCTAAACAAATTAAATGCAACCTATTCTTTGACATGCAAAATGGATTTTAGATTTGCCCTGGTGAGGTCTTATGTTTCATTATTATTAAAAATGTCAGCAATATTTTGCCTGCTGGGAGCGTAGCTTTTCCTCTTCTTTTTTCCAATCTTACTCCAAGCCCTTTATTACATATTTTACCATTCACATCAGCATAGACTAATAGCTATTTTGTTTTCGTTTTTAACCAATTTTGAAGCCCCTGCTATCACTTGCTTAAATGTTTTTGCTCAAGTTAAATTTCAGCCTGGTGTAAAAGAATTAAATGAGACATTATGTTTTAAAAGTCTGTGATTGCAATCTGTAAACCAGGTAAACTGAAATACTTAGTTTTTAGCTTATGGGATTAAATAAACTGAAATCTTAGTATTCCAGTTTAACTAATGCTTCAGCCAGGGTGTAATGTTCCATTGCATGAACTGGGTTAACTGGAAAAGTGAAAAGAGAGCCCATAGGCAAATATTTCCTTCTATGGGCCTGGAGCATATTTTGTCTTGTTCCCAGAAGACCTCTAGAGATGTTCCCAGAACCATAAATTACCTTCTTTCCGTTTCATTTTTAGGAAAGAAAATTGCTTTCCAAAATACTAGGGATAGATGAATCATGGTATTTCTGGTGCTTGTGACCCCTCATAAGTCTTTTCCATCTGGTTCCATCTGAGTTTGTTTTTGATAATGAGGTTCTTAAGTTGTCCCACTGGGGGGAAAGCGGTGACCAGACAGGACCCAGGAGGCTAAAATCTGATTGGAAAGATTTATTTTAATCATATCAGCAGACCAGTGAATGCATTTCAGTTTATGAAATATGCAAGCATAAAACAGAAATCAACAGCACATGATACATGAATAAACCTTGCAGAAAGGAGAAATAAAGAACATTGTATGCAAATAATGATTACATAAAAAAGAAAATTGAATGTGAATATGCAAGTTAACTATGAAGCTTAACTATGAAGAGCAAGACAGGATAGATAAGGATTGTGATGTACATGAGTACGCCACTTCCTGAGCTAGTGGTTGGAATGCACTGGATGTGGAGTAAATGGGATTGTGTACATAGTCTTGGAGCTGCTAACAGGACACTGGTAATAATAATAATAATAATAATAATAATAATAATAATAATAATAATAATTTATTATTTATACCCCGCCCATCTGGCCGGGTTCCCCCAGCCACTCTGGGCGGCTTCCAACAAAACAGAAATTCTAAAATACAGAAATACATCGAACATTAAAATACAGAAATCCATCAAACATGGTACATGATCTCAGCTTGTTTAAGCTTTGCCAATTAATCCGTTTTGCATTACTTTCTATGGGAAAGCACGCCTTGGTTTTGGAATGGACTTCCGGAATGGATTAAGTTTGAGAACCAAGGTACCACTGTAATTACTTTACAGCCTCAGCTGGGGATTAGGCGATTGGTCTGTCTAGCTCAGTGTTGTCCGAACAGATTGGCAGAAGCTCACCAGGGTTTCAGACCAGAGTCTTTCACTACCTACCTGAAGATGCCAGAGATTGAATCCATGACCTTTTGTATACAAAGCATGTGCAGGAAATAATTCATCCATTGATCAGTGTAATGAGTGTAAAGTTGTTGGAAGCCAGGATAAGACTTTTAAAAAATACAGTACTTTTATTCTTATAACAAAAAATGAGGGGCCCTTCCCTTAAAAACCCAAGTATTTTGTAAAAGAATAAACTGCTCTTCTTCCCCCAAACCAGTTCTACGTTATTTTGCTCCAACCTTGACTGTTTTTTTAATTAACTATGTTTCCCTTAGTGTTCCCTTTGATCTTCTTATGAAGTCTGCGATGCAGCAAGTTCACGTTCATTGAACAACAAGCTGGGGAAATAGTTTTCATCTTTGTTTACTACCATATCTGTAAAAATAGCAGCAAGCACTTTGTGCCACAAGGAAGAAGAGGTCGTGTTTGGACCAACCTTGAACTCTGAGAGCTGTCTGTTGTGATGAAAGGGGGAAATGTGGTTTCTGAAGGGCTGTAGTGCCCTGGGCTGGGGAGATTTGCCTTCAATGAGAAGAGCCCAAAGAGTCTTAATTTGTGGCGCCATTTTTCACACCGCGGAATGGAATACTCACTTCACATAGACCAACTTTCCCTAATCTGCTGCCCTTCCAGACATTTTGGACTCTCGCCATCACTGGCCATTGATCATAGTCTCTGGGGAAACCAGCCAGATGGGTGGGGTATACATATGTTGTTGTTGTTGTTGTTGTTGTTGTTGTTGTTGTTGTTGTTGTTTGATGGGAGATGTGTTCTGTTTTCTGAGCCCTGCAGCAGTGTTGGCATCAGGTTTGGATTGGCAGGCTCTGACACAGGAGGAGGAAGAAATGTAGGTGACTGAATGGTGAAAACCTGGGTTGGAAGAAGGGTGTCTCCCCTTTCCACCCTGACTTCAGCAGCTTTGCAAGGAGGAGCGGGGTTGCTGGCCCCTCCCCCTGACCTTCCTGCAGAGCAGAGATCCTCCATAGAGGATGGGGAGGGCTTTGAGCAGATCAGCAGGGAAGCAGAACAGTTAGCAGCAGTGAATCACCAAGAGCCTGAACAGGAAGGTGCAGTTGTCAACTAGAACCACGCATTGTCTTCACAGATAGGTGCTGACCCACACACCCTGATGGAGTGTGCATTTGCAGTCCTGACATTCCTGCCAAGGCAAGCAAGTCTCTCCTGTGAATGCCTCACACCAAAATTTGGTGGAAGGAGCATGGAAAGTTGTTGGGACATCTTTGTCACCAGTTCTGAATTTCTTGCCCTGCTCCTGAACATGAACATGACTTCTGAGCCCTGTGTCTGCTGCTGAGCCTCCTCTGCTTTCTGAGTTAGGGGCGGGGGGAGAAGCCAATATAGTCTGAAACATCTGGAGGTTGAGGAGGATTGGGCTAGCACCCTTCCAGCTCCAAAACAGCTTCATACGCTGTACTATGTTGTTTGCCCAATGGGCAAATTGGCATACAGAGATACTTCAGTTCTAACATTCTGCATTGTGATGCCAATGATATTCAATGAATCATTCCATGTTCATGCAATTAAGAGGAAGGGGTGGCCACCAGTAACTATCATGTTTACATCCAGAACCTTCTATACCAGCAGGTTCTTCACCAGCAAGGTTTTGAATTTCTGCTGTAGGGGCCCTTGCTACCTCGAGCAAAGAAGCTAGTTTTGAGGGAGGCACTGGTAGATATATATCAGATCAGACTGGATAATGAAGATAAGCTCAATCCCACACCAAGTAAAAGAGCACCTGACACTTCACATTGTCAATCAACACAGCAATGAGTTTCTCACTACACTGGAGAAACATAGCAGGAGGGTGAAAGACTGCTGAGTACCAGCCTATTAAAAATGTTGTATAAAACTAGCTTCTCCTTGTGGTCTTACAATGCAGTTAAGTTGGCATGCAACCAAGTGAGCAAAGGCAACGTGCTTTGCCACCTAGCCTTACCAACATTTTTACATAATGCTGAAAAAAGTATGAGACTCTTCCTATGTTTTTTGCAGAACTGTCAAGTATTTGTGGTCCTTAAATACCATAAGGAACTGTTCTTTAGTGTGGTGGGTACTGTCAACTTAATTCTCAGAGGGTGCCCCTGAAGAACTAGGGATTCTGCACACTGCTCTCTCCACTTGCCAACCCCACCAACACTCACCCCACGTTAATCCCCCAGAGCTCCCCTTTCCCACCCCACTAACCCTACTTTTCACCCTCTCAACTATTTCTTTGAAGCCACTTCTCCCTTCTATTCTGCGGCTCCGCTTTGCGCCCTTAGTCTCATCGTCTCTCCCACATCTGTGCCTCTTCCGCTGCTGCTTTAGCGCAACTCTCCCCTCCATGCATCCAGACAACCCCTATGGTAACCTCCTGAATTTTCCACCCACGAAATGCAGGTATTGAGTGTGTTTTCTGTCTTGGTTTCCTTGCCAATATATCAGGCGTAGCTTAACTGAAAACTCTGCTAAGAAACCATTCCACCCACTGTCTTTTCTTCTTCATTTTCTGCAGGCTACATTAAGCCCCTGCTGCCATTACAACTGGCTCCTCTTCAGTATAACCCCTTAAACAATCAAACGGACCTGTTTATGTAGCCTTCATCCTGGTAAGTTTGCACAAAGTTGTAGGAAGGTTATACAGCATCCACTGTTTATTGAGTATTCATTCTGATTTGTTTGCAAAGCAGTTATACCATGTTGCATCAAGCAATTGTGACTCCACATTTTCCAGTGCACTTTCCAGGCACTTTCCTTAATGTAAAAGTCCTAATTTGGGGGAGGGGAGCAGATTTGTTGCCTATGAATGTCAACTTCATGTGTGTGTGTATCTAATTACGAAGGATATAGCTTTGCAAAAGATTACAATAGGATATTAAAGAGATTACAAAAGGTACATAGAAAACCAAGGTCACATTTATGCTGACAATAAAGCATGCAAACAAAACAGGGAATACAAAAAATGAAAATGATCCTTCAATTCAACACACTGAACTTTTTTAAAAATTCAAAGTAAAATATTTGATCCCAAAATATTACATTGTAGACACTTCCAGTTTAATAGGGCTGGGTTCAACTGCTGAGTTCCATCAGCAGAAGTCTATGCAAGGACTTCTGCTAGTGCAATGGAGCTTTCCCCCCACCACCACCAAAAAAAAGGCCACAGGGGAAGGAGGGGAGAAATCATTCTGTCAGGCAAGCAGAAGTGCTAGTGCTGATAGAATGATCTCCTTAGTGCTACACTGAATTCTTCCCAATATATTCCACTTCATTTTATTCTGTTATTTCCCTCACATAGAACCATTAAGTTGGAAGAGACCATCTAGCCCTACAACCCCCTGCAAAGCAGGAATCTTTTGTCCAACGTGGGGCTCAAACCAATGACCCTGAGATTAATAGCCTCATGCTCTACCAACTGAGCTATCCTCTAGCTCTATGAAGTCTGTGAAGCCTGGAGACACTAGATCAGGTCCAGGCCATAAACCAGATGGGTCCAAATAAGAAGGTATTACTGTCACCTGCAAAATGTAGCTATGGTTTCTTTAAAAGCATTGGGTTCATGTTTTCTTGAGTAGTCTTTTGTGCCATATTTACCAAAATGATCCCAAAATTCAGTCTCCATACTGCTGAATGGTTCCAATTCTTCTTTCCTCTCAGCAGTTCTTTGAATTTGTACATATCATTATTACAGTGGTGATGGTGGCTGAGTTTGAGGATCTTTTTTCCTCCTCTGTCTTAAGCTCAATGTGCTACAACTCAGTAGCTTTAATAGGCACTGAATACAGATTTCAGTCTGGGCCAGATGTTCATTATATTATCTTGCTAGATAATATATCAGATGAGGTTCATCTGTGATAGGTTTGTTTTTGAGCTCAGTCAGTCTCAAATGCTAAAAATCTAACTTGAAAAATTAAGGTGCTTCTGAAATCCTGTCCACTCTCTATTGTTGCTGGAATGAGACAACGGACAGCAGCAACTCAACAGTGATTCCTGTCTAAAACGTAAAGCATTGGCACTTGTCAAGACAGTGATAACCAGGGGAAAATAAATGGCTATTGCTGAAGAAAAATCAGACTTTGAAAACAAGAAGAGAAAAATAGATCTGGAGGAGTCATTTACCGAATGCAAAAAATCAAAATGACTTTTCAAGAAATTTATGCCCACTCAAACAAGAAGCTAGCAAGAAATTGGAATCTAGCCCAGCATACAAATTCACCCACCAAATCAAAATCTAGTGCACCCTGTCAGTTAACCTCTGCAATACCAAACAAACTGAAGTGTAAAAGATGGCTTGCTATATTGTCCAAATGTCTCCTTAAATTCATGTAAGTGCAAAGAATGTGGTCTATCAAGCTAACATATGGTTGTACTCTACTATAAAATGATTGTGACAATGTGTAAGTAATGTAACATATTTCATTTTACTGATATCGCAACCTTCTAACACTGATGCACAAATAAGTAGTCTCCTGACTAAAAATAACAATATAGTTAAAAACGGAAATGTCCATGGGAAGTAAATCATTATGATTTTTTGCATCTTCAGATAGGTAATCAATCACAGAACAAGGCTCCTGAGGAAGAACAAAGAGGAACAACATTTTCTATCAAGCTGTGATCCTACAACAGTGCTGCTCAAAGTGGTGGTCCACAGACCGGGACCACTCCCCAAGCCATTGGCTGTTGGTCCACAGTGACTCCATCACAGCCCAGATTGGCTGGGACACTTCAGGGATCAAATATGCTACCAGTACTTAGACAGGGGATTGCTGGTCCATACTGGTGCCAAAAGGATTGGTAGTGCTGCCTGCTATAGAAGATGAAGAGTTGCCAAACTGTGTAGTGTTGGAATAGTGATACATACTTCTAGGTCTCCAGAAGGGTAAAATCACCACACAAACAAGCATTTAGAATATTCCAAAGAGATCCAGTAAATCATGATTATTCATTTATGCTCATCTTTTTTTTCTTAATATCTTACAGCATGTCTGCATTTTGGATGCCTGTAGAAGGAATGATGGGATAGGGAGACAGAACTGGGGGGTGGATGATTCATAATAAGGGCACAAAGCATTTATTCTTTTAGGCCTTACAGATAGAAATGGAAGGAACAAAGAAAGCATTTTCCCTTACTGAATGTTTTCTATTAGGAAGTTGTGGTTCTGAGAGGAAATGCAGGAATGCCTTAAAAAAATTAATGCAATTTACAGAAATTCAGAACCAGATTACTGAGATTGCTAGAGCATTTAAGGATGAGAAATTTGGGAGCCATAGCTCCTCTAGATTGAAAGCCACAGATTCTAGCAACAACAACAAGATGAACGTGACTGGTGGAACCCCTACCTAGTTCAGTCATACAAACTGATGCTGGTGGTTCAGTCTCCAAAACCAAATTAACCAATTGGAAGCCTTGATTAAAGCTGCAGTCCAAATCCCACTAGCAAACTGGGTGAGGGACTACAGGAAGCATTGTAAGTGCTGTTCTGCCGACAGAGAGAGAGGTTGGCCAGTGGGAAAATGCAGGGAAGGACCCATGCCACTGAAAAGTTCTGCTGGAGTAGAAGTCCCATGGGTACAGTGAGAGGGGTAAGGAGTAGCAACTGTGTTGCGTGGATATACCACATTCAAAATCCCTTACTTGCCCTGACATGTTCACCGAAATAGTGCCATTCTCTTCTATCATTGTCAGTTGGAGGATATATGGAAAAGGCCCCCATTTCCCGTTCAGCTCATGGCAAAAAGGCAGGGCCATGGACACTGGCAGAGGAACAGGGTTGCGGGGGGGAGCGCACTGCGCCCAGCGGCACAATCCCGGTGGGGTGCCATTGTGGCTGCCCCCCCACCCCGTGCAGGGCACCACACCCCTAGGACATGCACCATGCCCCTGGGGGCAGTGTGCCTTGCCCCCGCAAAACGTGCCATAGCCCCAGGACGTGCACCAGCCATGCCCACCACCTCCCACCCCCACCCCCGCTGGAGCTTGAAGCTCCGCCACTGGCCATGGATGTGTTGGTCATTCTGTCAGTGAATGTCACCTTCTCCCGCCCCTGCCCCTTCACAAAAGTACATATGCTATAGTTTGTAACATGATACTAGTACATCCTCTGTACCCCCTGTGGCGTTTGCCCATTCTTTTGGAAATGTCTGTATAGGGGGAGAGAAAGGGTTAATAGGTAGACCAATAGAAAAGCTCAGAGGTGGAGCCTACCTGCTTTAAAAAGGCTTAGCCAGAGGTTTAGGCAGTTGGGAAGACAGTTTGAAATAGAGAGTAAGTTCAGTTGGTTTCAGGGCCGTCTCAAGCCGTTCGTCGAGTACCCTGGCGCTGTGGCACAGAGATCGCTCCGGCACCCCCGCCCTAGTGGGCGGGCGCAGCGCCCTCCTGCCTACACGGCGCCCTGGTGCCCCGCGCCACCGAGACTACCCCTAGAGCCGGGCCTCGTTGGTTTCTTGTGGGTGGGAGGCATAGGAGTCCGAGTGGGTTAGAGACAGAGGGGAGACAGAGAGAGTGAATCGGATTACAGTGTTTCAAAGTATTTAAAACTTGTTTGTGTTCACAATAAACTGGAATCTTTGTTAATACGTTACAACCTGACTGAGTCTGAATATTACCGGGGAAACCTGGTTGGTGGCAGTGGAAGAAAATAGACGTGATGGCACGGGGTCAATAGTCCATGGAATGACCGGGGGCTCTGTGTGAATGCCATACCCCCTCACTTCTAGTAGCCAGAATTTAGAGCCTTTGCTCTCTGAGAAATAATTGGATTTAGAGCTTTCATTGTGACAGTTTTGTTCTCTGAGAGGTTGGAATGTTGGCGAATATTCCACGCTATCACACCAGCTCGATGAACCATGGCAGGCTCTACTTTCACAAGCATAATAACATATAGATTGTGTAGTCAGGAATGAAAGGTACTGTCTATCTAGACGACATACCTCTGTTTATTACCTGTGCAGCCAATACCTTATGATACTTCTGCCATGTCTTCTCACCTGCAAAAGAAAAAATGCTATCAAAAACAGATGGGTCTGTGGTTTTTGGTTCTTTGGCTGCAAGCTAATATTCTAGTAAATTTCCTGAATTTCTGTCACTGCCAAATGTATGAAAGAATTGAGTTGGCTTTAGGAAACTCTGTTGATTCCAGAAGTTGAAAGGCCAAATGAAATGCTCATAGACTCCCCACCTTTTTGCAGAAAGGACTAAACTTTGACAAATTTCTAAACTTTTTTTGGGGGGGGGCAACTTTTGACAAAATGGGACTCCATCCAAGAACAATTTTGTTACTTTCTTAGAGCCCAGTGCGTTTTTCAGATTCGGCCACCTCATAACCTATGCCAGCCCTTCTTCCCCAGTCCAAATTTGCAACCTTTAATGGAGTGGAACATGCGCCTAGTGTTTATGTTTTGATGCAGGTCAGGGGTAATGAGACATGTTGTCAGCAGGTCTGTGAAATATGACAACCGTGTTCCCCGTTAATGAACATTACTTGGTGCCCTTTTTCACTGCGGGTCTTTCTTCAGTGCTAAACAGCTTGAAAGAACACCAGCGAGATGCCAAGAAAGGCAGAGGCACCTGCTGTGAAGCTGGCTAATGCTGCCGAGCCAAGTCAGTAGAAATGCTTACGTTAGAAGAAAGGGGAGGCAGCGAACACATGCCTCAAAATTCCAGGAAGCTGGAAGAGTGACGGGCCCTAAAAGGGGGAAGGAATACATCAGGCTGTGAAGCAAAAAGCGCACCTTTGTGCCCGCTTCAGCAGCTAAAAAGCGCAAGCACAGCAGGTCTGGGTCCCTCAGCAAGTAAGAAGTTCAACCGAAATGCAATTAAGTTTAACCCTTCAGTGAGGGCGCTCTCAATGCAGCCAGCCAAATGAATGCTAAGTAGCTCATTGACTGTTCTTTATGTTAAGCATGAAGCAGTTGGAAATGAGTTGGTAAAGAACCATCCTTATCAAAGGCCTCCCGAGGCAGACACAGGAAGTTGTTAGGCTTCACCCTTTGGATTCTTCCCCCATCTCAGGCCAGCTTTTGGATGTTTGACTTGACTGAGTCAGGGCACTTCCAGACACTCGTTATTACCGGGTCGGATTCAATCACATACCGGGAAATTCAGGCTGCACAGTTAGAACTGCTCAGTCACTCTTGCACATCAAACCACAGAAACAATGGATTTTGGGTGCCTTGTTTTGATACCTGTACATCATTGGTCAAGTACATCATTGATCTTGCTCTTGTTTATCATATCCTTTGTAGCATTTGTTAGTAACTGGTTGCATTATGATGATTTCTCTAGGTTTCCTTCATATAGGGTGTGATCACTCCAGAGTTACACAATTTTAAAGTCTATAGATTTCAATGGGAGATAGATAAGTACTTCCAGTGCGTGTGTTTGCATTTCACTGAACAAAATAAATTCCACAGTCAAAGAGAATTCTAGCACACTTATCACTCCTGTTCTGATTGTAGAGAATGCCTATTTTGAGGGACGCATGAAAGGACACTTTGGATAATTTAAAGAAGCTGGGGAAGAGAAGGCAGACAACTTTCTCTCTCAGTGCTTTATGTTGATACATGTACATTCTCCTGGTACAGGAACAGAACATGCATCACCCTAACATAAATATACATATATATTTTTCCTCCTACAAAAGAGACCAGAGAATATGTGTGGGTCATTCAAATTTCCTGAGGCAAGGGTTCCTTAAAACATCTGAAGGAGGTCTTTAAAAATGACACTGGCAGCTTCTGAAACAGACACAGCAAAAAGTTTGCAACAGTATTTTAATTGATATTCTTGCTTCATTTCAAATGATGCCATAAGGGAAATGTATTGGTACTGGCAAAAATCATATAACCAAATGTCAACCTTATGTTATTTTTTAAAAAATTCTATAAGAATAATACCTAAAGGATTGTTACTGCATTTCACATGCGTTTTTTCTGAGTATGTTTTCTTTTCCTTTTGTTGCTGTTCCTTGATTCATTTCCAGGTTTCTTTTGATAACTTGGTAAGTAAGGAGCCCAATCAGGGTTCATCTGTTTCCATTGTGCTTTGCCCTATCAGCCTTTATAGCTACTTCATTGGCATAGTTTGCACATCCGTAGGAAGCAGAGTCTTATCAGCTTTCATTATCATATAACCATGGCAAACTGCTATAGTGTGATGGGAAGTGGAATTTAATTCTCCTTTCTATAGAAATGTACTGAATAGAGCTAGAGTACCTCTTGAGCACCATGACTTTTCCTAAAATGCAGCTTGATCATACCTAACAGCTTGAGCAGGCAACTGGGTTGGCAATAAGTCTCACTACTTCACAATATGAGATCTCTTTGCAAGCAGCAACAGCTACTCCATCCATCCCTCCCTGCCCCAAATAGAGAGCAGAAAAGTCATGGTCAAGTTAATATTGGTGTTCAATGTAATGGATTTGGATACTGTAGAGCAACTGAACGAGTGCTTTCTATTATTCCTATTATTATTATTATTCTATTATTCCAGCTAACCTGGGACTTTTTTCAGTTAAGCTTAAACACATAGTGATTTACGCTGTGACATTTATTTAGCAATGTCCTATGTATTCTACAAAATGCAAGATGGCCCCTGGCGGGAGGCTTACATTCTGCAAAAGGCAGACAAGAAAAGGGCTGTAGGCGATTGACAATAGGAGTTAGGAATTGTTAGAAAAACTTTCTGTGGCAGCGGAACAGCAAGGGAAGAAACTTCAGGGAAAGGCCAAGAAGTGAGCCGTGAGGAGGGAGTTAAAGGAGCAGATGGAGGGAACTGGATGAACAAAAATAAGTTGTTATTGGCATAGGAACAACATAATAAAGCTCATAGATTTCAGAGGGAGGGAGGAGGAGAGAACAAAAAGTAGGATGAGATGAAGAATTATATTGTCAAGGGAGATAATGTGAAGGCCTTGCTTAAGCTTCCACAAAATGAACTGACCAGAGCCAAGCAGGATTGTCTAACTTTGGATCAAATTATGTATAAGTGAAAAGGGCTTAAATTACAAAAAGGAAAGTGTGAAAATAAAATAAAGTTAGGAGATACAGTTGGGGGATATAACAGCTAGTTATCAGGTTTTTGTGTAAGGAACTACACGACAAACAAAAGCTCCCTCTAGAACATGGCACCCATGGATAACACAGCACCCTCAGATACCTTCTTTGCCAAGGCTTCCGGCTTCTCCCAGTTTTTGTTTTTACTTTTACAAAAATGAGATTTAATTCATTTATTTTACCATGGCTTGTGATAGGCTACCTAAAAAGCAAAGTGCAAGCATCCAACCATCCTACCTGCTTACCACATTTTCCCATAATGCCGCTGGGTGTATCTTTGCTTTGCCTGCTTTTATTCGTGGTTATTTGTTTGGTGTGTGTCTTGCCTCCATTTTGTTTTTTTCCCCTTTGTGTTTCCTTTGAGGGAGTATTTTGCCTTCTTTTTCCCTTTTTGGTTTAGGGGGCTGAGCACATTAAATCCAAAGCCTGATATAAGCTGCAGTTACAGGTCCGGTGAGATTTGCCTTTATGATTCCATTTAAACAAGGATGTAAAATGGATGTTGTAAAGTGTGTTGAGTAGACCAGTTCACACTCGGACTGCCAATCAGGCCTATTCAATTTCGGCAATGCTACAGCATCAAGTATTTTCAAAATCATTCACTGGGCCGTTCTTTTGGCATTCAAACCATTTCAGCAGCCTTACTTGTGGGCATGAGCTCTTCTGACCAAATAAATGGCCAGCCTTCAATTCTTCTTAAGACCAAATTGTATTTAAACTCCAAGGTGCGAGTCTGGAAGAAAAAGCGAAGATGATCCAAATACAGGGTTGTCCCTACAGCATCTTATGTGGATATGATATAACTCCACTTCTCAAGCATTTGAACTTTATGAATGCAAATTTCCTTTCTCTCTCTCTCTCTTTAAAGGCATGCAAAACTGCCCTTGTTCTCTCTTCTTCTTCCCTTCACTTTATCCTGTCAGCACTGCATATATCAAACCTGAGCTCTAGGTTTTAACTAGGCTTTACTGCTTCATTCTGCTTCATGAATTTTTCAGTGTTTACACTTATGCTTAATATAATAAGATTGATAGCACAGCTGCCTGATAGATTCACATCCAGCCTCCTCAGCTAAGAGGGAGATGTTTGTTCTTTCCTCCTAATTTCCTGTATTACCTGAAAGTTCATTTTCACCTTTTGCAACCTGATGCACCATCTCATCTTTCAAATATCCATCCCCTGAAATAATATGTTCAAAGTAACAACATTTACCCAGTGGATTTATTTGATTAGGACGCAGCATGATGTCTAAACTACTGCAGCTCCGATGCTGTTTTTTTCTTCCCCTCCTTCTTTTCATTGCAGGTACAGATTCATCTGCATGCACAGATTCATCAGCATAGACTGAGTTGATTTGACAGCCGACATGCTAGGAGCATGAAAAAAACCAGAGGGGCAATGTTAGGCTACAAGCATGGGTATAAGTGAATTCTTCCTATTGTATGCTGCTATTGTTCCATGGCTCCACATTAACTTCCACCTGCCTTGCCTTGGAAAACACCTAAAATTCATTTCACTTGCATGTTTTGTAGTTTGCATTTTGTGTCTTTAATTTTCTTACTGATCAATGCATGTATATGTCTGCATTGATGGAATTGCAGTGCAAAACAGAATGATTTGATCCAATGCACATTGGACATGTGCAGTAGAGCCCATTATTGATAGCAGCAAAAGAAGATAGGAACAGAAAACTATGACAAACTTACATTCTCAGTGGGGAAATTCACTAGGGACTGAGGGGGGTTAAAGGTGAATCTACATCATTTGCATTTTCTGAAACAATACATGGAACATCTTTCGAAATTTACACTGCCCAATTTTCTGTATGTTGTTGAAAATAAATAAATAAAAATCATTATATTAGGAAAATATAAATATTTGGGGGGTTTTTCAAATGTGTGTGTATTAGGCAAAATTGCATTCAAAAATGTGTCACATTAAAATATTGCTGAGTTTTCATGGAGGACTCTTTTTTTATGCAAACTGATGTGAAAATGCAAGGAACCAAACTTAAGACTGACAAAAAAAAGAGCACTGAAGGGAAACAAAAATTCACAGATTCACCCTTGCCTAGCCTAAACAAAGTTCACTGTAATGTATCAGTGTCACTCCAGAAGCAAAATTACTCAACCACTAACTTCTTCATTTTTACATTCTGGGATTTGTTGAGTTGTCCCCCTGCTTTCTTGATACTCCTGATACTATTAGCTCACCTGTTCTTAAGTCACACAGGGTCTTTGAATATAATAACTTAAAGAAGTGTTATGGTCCCTGTGTTGCCATGGACCTAGCTGCTCTGATGCCACAGAAAACCTGGGAAGCAGTGCTTAGAAAGCTGGCTGCTATGAATAGTTTTAGGGTTTAAGCTTACATCCCAAAGGTTCAAATGAGCAATATCTGGTAAATTAGGTAGATTAAATCATTTTGTTTATGGCAAATGACAGCTTTGTTGATGCAAATTGGTGCAAATTAAAAGCAGTTTTAGAGATATTTGATGGAAAAGAAAGTCAGAAATATCATATTTAAATTTGAGATGTAAAGAACTTCTGAGTGGAAATTTAGGTCAAATGTTCAAGGAAATTATTAGTGGGGTTTTTTTGTATGTCTATGTTAATAGAAGCAATAAAACACTAAAGTTAATAAAATATTGATATGTACATGTAAGTAAAATGCCCTGCCAGAACAAACAACTAAATGCTAGAGGGCGGAAATGAGGTTTTTACTTTGGGAGGGAGGGCGGGATATAAAGTTAATAAATAACTAAAGAGCTAAATAAAATAACAGTCTACGCCTTTCACGTGCTTTTTACACATCACTCCATACAAAAAAACACAGTATCAGTAATATTTTTTTTAAAAAAAATAAAATAAAAATGTCATACTAATATTGTGATGGTTTACTGCCTAGAATATTTACAAAGAAACACAGACAAATTCTTTGTTGCTATCCCAGAGTGTACTTCGGATTCTCCTAGGACCCCAAGGAAAAGATAAGAAATATTTATTTGTTTTGACAGAGCTATCTACTCTAATTCCCAGGATAGCCAGAAAGAATGATGTAAGGAAGCCACACACCCAAACACTCAGTCAGTCTCTCTCTCTCTCACACACACACACAGAGAGAGAGCATTTCATTCCATGTCTGCAATATTGTGGTATGAATAGTGACCATCCTTACAGGCTTATTGTAATGATTACAAGATAATGTCTGTTGAACACTTTCAACACTCCAACACTGTATATAAAAATAATATTGCTCTCCCCCAGTGAGCTGGCCCAGGATGACAAAACAGAAAGTGGTCCCCTCCAGTCACCTCCTCCTCTGCCATTACCTCAGGTGACTGGGAGCGGCTGGGGAACCCCAGTGCACTAAAAGTGGTAGGAGAGGGAAAAGGCCAGAGAGGAGCAGGTGGCAGAGAGACTCCCAGCCAGGGCCGTAGCTAGGGGGTGGTGAGATGGACACCTGCCAGGGGTGCAGGCAATGGGGGGATTGCAAAATCAGCTAAAATTATGTCCATAAATACAGTGGTACCTTGGTTTAAGTACACAATTGGTTCCGGAAGTCTGTACTTAACCTGAAGTGTACTTAACCTGAAGCGAACTTTCCCATTGAAAGTAATGGAAAGTGGATTAATCCATTCCAGACGGGTCCGCGGAGTACTCAACCTGAAGCGTACTTAACCCAAAGTATGAGTGTAATTGGTTCTGGAAGTCCGTACTTAACCTGAAGCATACTTAAACTGAAAGTACTCAAACCGAAGCGTACTTAAACCAAGGTATGACTGTATAAATATTGATTATTGCCTCGTAAGAAATGGTTTTAAATAGAGGGTGAATTGAATGGGTGGGGTTGGAGGAGAGACGGAAAGAAGAGCTAATTTGTCTGTGGCCAGGGGGCGCAATCTGGATGGTTCTGCCAGATCACCTAGCTATGGCTCTGCTCCCAGCTGTCCCCAGCCTGCCACCTTAGGTGTCTGCCTCACGGAGCCTCGTGGGTAGACCAGGCCTGTTCTCTCCCCTTCTCCCCGCTGCATTAGTTCATGTGTTAACTCAGGTAGGAGTCTTATATCCCAAACTTGCTTCATCAAGCACACCCACTCCTTCTTCAGAATTTCCTGGTTACTTGGTAAGTCTGGAGAATGGCAGATTTGTGGATTTAAAGGAATGGTAGTGTCTGTCATTTTCTGGAGGTGGCGTAGTGATCAGACTGGCCGCCTCTGGCAGAGATCTAACCAGCAGCACCAGAAGCAGAGGAGTGATGCTGGTGTCCCTCCACAGGCAGTGGCCAGAGGGAGGTTGAATGGGACTGGGCAGGACTGGGCAGAAGGGTTTAGATCAGGAATCCCCAAACTGTGGCCCTCCAGATGTTTTGGCCTACAACTCCCATGATCCCCAGTTAACAGAACCAGTGGTCGGGGGAAATGGGAATTGTAGTTCAAAACATCTGGAGGGTCAAAGTTTGGGGATGTCTGGTTTAGATTGCTTTGCTACTCATTTCCCTGCTTCCCCTCCTGAAATCTAACTGGTCAACCAATTGTTTGTTTGGGGCTTTGCATGTGTATCTGTATGGTCAGACCAAGGAAGCACATCGAAGCCAGCACCCATTTGAAGTTTCAGCTCCACATCTGCCCAAGCTCTTCCACGGGGAATTATCTTTGCAGTCCTGCAAACTCAGAAGTGGAAATTGTGCAGACTGTGCTTTTCAAAACTTTCTGCTAGGTGATTTGCAACTCAAGTTGGAGGCAGCTGCTGCTCTGACTGGAGCCTCACAACATTTCCATGGCCCTGCTCTGCAGTGTATTAATGCTAATTAAAAAGGCACAGATGGAGAATTCGGGCTTGGGCTGTTTTCAATCATTGGTGTCCTTTTCAGTCACTTGCCAACATCACACCTGCCATGTTACACATGTAAGCAAGCAGGATATTGGGTTGTGCTATTTAATATTTTTTTCCCAGAAACTCAAATCTTGTGTTCCTCTGATCTGATCATCCGTTTTTATCTAGATGAAATTACCCACACAGTTTGGATGGAAGAAAGTGAATTTTAAATAGAGCTGGGTTTTGTTTACTTAACATACCATATGAGCTTATAAATAACCCAAAAGAACAAAGAGCAGAAATCTGGCCTTTAGAACTTGAATGTGAATAAAGAACTGCTAAACAAAAACAAAAACCCCTAGACAAACTGCAAGAAACTCTGTCCTCTTTCTGAAGTTAGGCTTAGGCTGGCTGCAGGCCAAGGCAAGGTAGGGCTAAGGCTGGATGCAAAACTCTGAGCTTTGAGATCACAGAGTTTCAATGTTGCTTCAACAACAAACTGAGACTGAGCCCCACATCTCAGTTGTTAGCCCTACCTGCACTGGAAGGCGCTTCCTCAGTTAAAGAGCCCCATTCTGCTCCAGTAATCTCCAATATAAATGGGAGTCTCTGATCCCAATGGGACTTCTGCAATGGAGTCTTCCAAGTCCAAGAACAGCAATTCCCCATCCTCAAGCCAGAGGGGTCTGGCCCCACTGGTTCATCTGGTGGAAGCTCTTCTGGAGCTGGCCAACTGTGCCAATTCCCCATCTGGTTCAGAGTCCTTGACCCCATCCGATAAAGAAGGGCAACCTGACTCTAGGATCATGATAGAAACTACTGGATGCCTCTTTAAACAGTTTTCTCAAGAAAAGTGATCAAATGCAGTTTCGACATTTTATAATGCTGGCCCTGCAGCCCAAATGGCCTTGGCCCAGTATACCTGAAGGAGCGTCTCCACCCCCATCGTTCAGCCCAGACACTGAGGTCCAGCTCCGAGGGCCTTCTGGCAGTTCCCTCACTGCGAGAAGTAAGGTTACAGGGAACCAGGCAGAGGGCTGTGGAATGCCCTCCCACCAGATGTCAAGGATATAAACAACTACCTGACTTAGAAGACATCTGAAGGCAGCGCCGTTTAGGGAAGTTTTTAATGTTTGGAGTTTTATTCTGTTTAATATTCTGTTGGGAGCCGCCCAGAGTGGCTAGGGAAACTCAGCCAGATGGGCAGGCTATCTATAAATAAATAAATAAATAAATAAATAAATAAATAAATAAATATTATTATTGCCACTAAGAGAGCACCCTGGGAGCCATAGGAAGTAGATCCAGAGCTACATGTCTCTTCCCCACTGCTAGCAACCTCTGTAGACCTTGCCCTAACATGCCACGCCCTTTTTGGTATGGCCAAAACTTTGGATACGGTAGGGGCACAACAGGAAAGACTGTGGATCCAAAGGATGCTAGTACTAGAAATAACACCAGCCATGGTTCCCAATGGGAAAGTTATAGCACCCGACCCCTCCAAGAAAGGAACAGAGGAATGCAAGAGCTCTTATTCCTCACCGTTGTTGTCCTGCTGGCACAAGCCCAACAGGAGGTTGTATATGGTGGTTTAACCCCTTTGATTCTCCTTCCTCCCGTTTTAACAAATAAATGTCTGTTGGTAAAATTGTTAGAATGTTAAAGGAAAACAAAGGAAACATCAAAACACCTGGTAGTATTATTTTCACATTAAATAACAATGCTTTGTTACTGCTCTGTTTGGTTAAGCCAGCCTTTCTCAAATTTGGGTCCCTAGATGTTGTTGGATGGCAACTCTCATCATCCAAGCTACGAGGACCAGTGGTCAGGGATGATTGGAGTTGTAGTCCAACAACATAAAGCTTGATAGAGACTGGAAGTTCTTTTCAAATGGACATAGTCCTTAGCTTGACTCTAGGAATCTATGAATGCCCCAAATTAAAAATCTTGCTTAAAACAAAAAAACCAGCCTTGCATAGAAGTCGAAACAACTTCTGATGGAAACAATTGAGTTTAATCATATTATTTTTCCTACATATGTGCTCCCATCGGAATGGCTTGTGAAAGCAGCCAGGATATTAGTTTCAAGCCTCTGTGTGATTGCTTATAATATGCTTGAGAAGAATTTAATCTATTATTATTATTATTATTATTATTACTATTATTGTTATTGTTACTATTATTTAATATTTCAGCAGAAGAAACTGAGTCTTAAGGTTATAACCACAAAACTCCCTGTCAGAATTAAATTGCCCCTGGTTCCAAAAATGGGTGGTGGGGCAATTAAAGGAACCAGTCTAAAAATAGATTCCTGTCTCCAGGCTCTTGACAGCAGGATATGTGTTGCATTCACCCTCTGAGTATAACCCCAAATAAATGGACATGTATATACAATATAGTGTGTGAAGCAGCCATTAGACACTCTACTCTCCTCATGGGCAAAGAAGCCAGCAACGTTTTCACTCCTCCTCTTCAAAGGTGGTCTTGTGCTGTGGTATCATCCATCAGGACTCTCTTTTGAACTCCGCTAAATTTCCCAGCTGCCTTTCTTAATGCTCCAGCTGTCAAGCAAGTTCATTACAGTGCACAGCAGTCAGCAGTTGATTTTATTTCATAGTGCAGCACAGCGAAGTATCTATTTCATGATGCTTTACCTTACTGCAACACCATGAGCTATTACTTAGAGGGTACAGCAGCTTAATAAAATGCCACTTGTGTTAGAAATTTTGCAGCTTTTCCTGTTGAGAGTCTAGAGCAGGCATCCCCAAACTGCAGCCCTCCAGATTTTTGGCCTACAACTCCCATGATCCCTAGCTAACAGAGCCAGTGGTCGGGGAAGATGGGAATTGTAGTCCAAAATATATGGAGGGCCGAAGTTTGGGGGTGCCTGGTCTAGAGAATGCAATGGAAAATAGAATCATCCCATTTTCCTATGCCTGTGTTCTTATAAGATACTATTGTACTAAGATTTGATCTGATAATATGAACTGATTTTTTGTTTCTGATGATTATGTTTTTAATCATATGTATATTCTAGTATGTATTTTATTTCTCTTAGGCTGCATTCCTATAATACTCACCCAAACAGATGAGACTGGATCATAGCTGCCAAGTTATCCCTTTTTTTAAGGGATTTTCCCTTATGCTGAATAGGCTTCCTCGCGAGAAAAGGGAAAACTTGGCAGCTATGGACTGGATTGCACTGTTAATTGTTTTTATGGTATATAGCTTTTTCTTTTACAAAAGTGATTTAAAAAAATTAAGAACTGTTGCATGCTTAGACTCAATAAGCCCTGCTGAGGAACTTAAAGCTAGCTAAACTTGCATAAGATTGGGTTTTCATTAATCGTGCTGAGATTTTATATATATATATGGAAAAACTATGTAGAACAGACCAATATTATCTTGCTTACTTTGGAAAAAATATGCATAACAACACAATTGTCATAATTGGAATATTTATTCAAAAATAGCTTTAAAAGGAATGAAAGAAAAACCTTGTGGCTTGAAGTACAATTCCAGAAATATATATTAAAAAGTGATTAATGGGCTTATACATTACACAGGCTACCTCCCTATATAATTAGTTACATGTGTGAAGATAGTGAGAGGACAGTAGATATAGAGAACGGTTTTAAGGAAATACAAGGCAGAGTCTTGGAAACCCAGCTAAGCTGTGAGGAGACTTGTACCAGGAAGAAACCAGCAAGCGGGGAAGTTCATACCTAAATAGCTGGATTTGGGCTCTTGCAAGAGCTAGAGTGAGATTCATGAACTAAGGAAGACATAGAGAAGTGAGAAAGCTGAGATGTGTGGATTAACTGTCCTGCTGCAGAATGAACACTGAGAAGGGAGAAGTTTTTAACCATAACAGTTGATATGCCATCAATTAATGGGCTCGAGAGCTGAAAGGGATTTGTTGTTTCAGACAATTCTTCCACTATCAAAACAGCAGTCCCGAAGAGATGTCTGACAAACAGACCCCAAAATCATACCTTATCTATTTTCTCCTTTCAACCCTCATAAATTGATGCAAAAACAGGGGAAAAACTTTCTTCTTGAAAAGCTGTTGACATGTTTTCCTATGAAGTATCTTAACTATCCCCAAGGAAAATAACAAATGTGAATCATAGGCAGAGGGATGGGGAGAAAGTGGAGTCCTCTAAGGATTAAAATTAGGGTGAGCAGTGAGGTCACCAAGTTTGCTGATGATGCTAAATTGTTCCATGTCATTAAAACAAAAATAAATTGTGAAGAGTCCAAAAGACCTCTCCAAACTGATTGAAGGAGTGGTAAAATGGCAGATGCAATTCAATGCAAACAAGTGTTAAGTAATGCATGATGGGACAAAAAGAATATTATATAATAATAATAATAATAATAATATATTATTTATAACCCCCATCCATCGGTATCCAGGTGGCGCTGTGGGTTAAACCACTGAGCCTAGGGCTTGCTGATCAGACGGTCGGCGGTTCGAATCCCTGTGACGGGGTGAGCTCCCGTTGCTCGGTCCCAGCTCCTGCCAACCTAGCAGTTCGAAAGCACATCAAAATGCAAGTAGATAAATAGGAACCGCTACAGTGGGAAGGTAAACGGCGTTTCCGTGTGCTGCTCTGCTTCGCCAGAAGTGGCTTTGTCATGCTGGCCACATGACCTGGAAGCTATACGCTGGCTCCCTCGGCCAATAATGCGAGATGAGCGCGCAACCCCAGAGTCGGTCACGACTGGACCTAATGGTCAGGGGTCCCTTTACCTTTACCTTTACCCCGCCCATCTGGCTGGGTCTCCCCAGCCACTCTGGGCGGCTTCCAACAGAAAAATAAAACACAGTAATCTATTAAACATTAAAAGCCTCCCTGAACAGGGCTGCCTTCAGGTGTCTTCTATTAATTTGGCAAACATGCTTTTGGGGTGTGAACTGCCAGTGACTGACCGTGATCTGGGGGGGCCATCATTTATATCCTGATAAAGATGTCAACCCAGTGTGCAGCAGCGGTGAAAATGGCAAATTCAGTGCTTGGGATCATTAGGAAATAAATTTGAAATAACCCTGTTGATATCATAAAGCCATTATACAAATCTATGGGGCAACTGTGTACAATTCTGATTGCAACACCTTGGAATGAATATTTGGGAAATGTTCAGAAAAGAGCGATCAAAATGATCAAGGGGGTTGAGCAACTTCCCATGAGGAAAGTATGCAGCATTTGGGGCGCCTTAGTTTAGCAAAAAGGTGAGTAAGTTAGAAGTTTATAAAATTATGCATTGTATGAAGAAAGTGGATAGAGAAAAGCTGCTCTCTGTCATAACACTAGAGCTTGTGGATTCCACCTCAACATTAGGCAGAACTTCCTGACAGTAAGAGCTGTTCGGCAGTGGAATTTGCTACCAAGGAGTGTGGTGGAGTCTCCTTTTTTGGAGGTCTTTAAGCAGAGGCTTGACAGGCATATGTCAAGAATGCTTTGATGGTGTTTCCTGCTCAGCAGGTGGTTGGACTGGATGGCCCTTGTGGTCTCTTCCAACTCTACGATTCTATGATTGTGGACATCTGGTGAGGCTGAATGTTGAATGATTCAGGACAGACCACATTCCATAGTTCTCGTCCTCTTAAAATTTCCCAATTGCTTTATTATTATTTTGTTGCTCTTGTGGCATCACTTCTTCCAGGTGGAAGAAAATTTTGGCTTTCCCCACCTTTATTTCATAATATAAAACATTGGTGTTAATTTCCATCCTCTCCATCCGGTAAGAACAGATAATTGGAATAAAATTTACAATTTGTAGTAACACTACCACTGCGACCATCTCCTCGTTTCCCCCTCCTCAAAATTGTCTGCTGGCTGAAGGGAAGCTTTGAAACGAAATTAGATTCATTGTTTGCATACACCACTATATTTAGCCAGTGGCTATGGAGCTCCAATTAACTTGTTTAACAATAAGGGTGAAATGAGGTTATTGGATTATACTCACAGCCAATTAGAGTTGCTATGGTTGAATTATTTTTTTCTGCTTTAGCTTTATTTAAAGTTAAGAAAACACAGAGAATCTGGAGAGCTATCTTCCACTCTGTTTTGTACAAATAAAACTGTTTCCATTATATAGCACAATCAGACAAAGTATGGCATCTTTCTTACAATAGGGAGCAAAAACGTCTCATAAAATGCAGCTATATGCCTCCCTAAAAACAACTTTCCTGTCATTGTTTAGCTCCATTGCTCTTTTCGCTGGGCTGTATTATTCAGAAAATAAGTAACTCTAAAGACAATCACTTCTACACGTGACAGAGTGAATGAAGTTGTATGAGAACTCAATTATATTAGAGAAATGATGGAGGACATCATCAGAACAGTAAGCTAGACACTAAAGCTCTATTTAGGAATCCACCCAAAATAAAATTCTGTTGCTACACCCTCTTTTTTGCAGTCCCAACCTCTGACTCTGCCACCACCCATATGCTGAAGGAGGAACTGCTGAAGTGAGTTTCATGTTCTCCACTTGTAGGCTCTCAGCATTAAATAAGTACCCTGATTGCATGGTGAGGCCAAGTGGGGAGTCGCCGATGGATGTATAATGCTCTCACGCATCTCTCTACCCAGGTAAGCAAGAATCATTATCAGAGTTTAAGGACACAGTCAAGCCAGGCAAAAACAGTCAATATGGGTGTGAAGCAAAGCAAGCTAAGGGTGTGGCTTGGGAGAGATAGGGTGGTTGGGGAGGGGTGGCTGGGAAAGAGTTCCAAGGGCCAGGTAGAAGGCTGCATTTGGCCCCCAGACCTGCTCTAAATGCTCTCTCTCTCTCTCATTATGCTCATATCAGTCACCACATTCCTAAACCTATCTCCATTCTAATTCCATATATCTAACTGTGACGTTACCTCCTGAACATTACATGGTTGTTTCAACATAATTGTGGGGAGAACTGTTTATTTTTCCATTCAAAATGTTCCCTCTCCTCTTATTCTCTGTCATAGTTATACATGTTATTATTGTTCCTTTGTTTCCCAGACACACAACCATAGATAATCTTTAACACGCCTTTTCTCTCTCTCACCCTCAAGGGGGGCATGTGGGTATGTCTACATGATGTGTAAACACCATGATTAATGCAACTTCTTGTTGTGGCCTTAGCTGAGCAGATTAATTGAAATACAGTGGTACCTCGGCTTAAGAACTTAATTCGTTCTGGAGGTCCGTTCTGAACCTGAAACTGTTCTTAACCTGAGGTACCACTTTAGCTAATGGGGCCTCCCGCTGCCGCCACACCGCCACTACGCGATTTCTGTTCTCATCCTGAAGCAAAGTTCTTAACCCGAGGTACTATTTTTGGGTTAGCGGAGTCTGTAACCTGAAGCGTCTGTAACCCAATGTATGTCACTTTGGGACAGTATTTAGCATTATAATTTTGGAACTAGCCAGTTAACAGGTGTATGCCATTTAGATACACCAGATGAATTCACAGAAGTTGAAAAGATCTGATTGAAGCCACCTACCAGCTACCTACATTGGCAAACAATCCTAACCCACAAGGAGAGGATTTGCAAAAGCCTTTAATTAAGAGCTATACATTTTTATCACACAAATCTAATGGAGTTTATTTCTATAATGGGAAACAGCCCCTTATGTTTGAAGGCTCTTGTAACATTAAGTAAGTTATCAAATGCTAGCGATGCTAAAGAATTAACCTGTTATACTGTTTTTCCTCTGGGGAGTTTTGTATAAAGCCTGTTCCACAATAATGGGACATATTTAGCAGCTGTCTTACTGCCTGCCATCTTTCTCAGGGATGGGTAAAAAGGGCACCCATGATGCCACATTTTCTGTTCTTCATTTCTTAGATGTTAAAGGAGCAGACATTTCCTGTGGTACAAGTCCACCCATTGTTCCAAATTAAAGATTCATTTGCCTTTCTCTGGAACAAACAACACTGCATTCATTAAGAGTACACAATGCTATCCTTTGTGGTCTTGCTTAACAATCTTTGGAAAATGTAACTGGACAAGCTCGGAGCATGAAAAATGAGAAAGGTTCGTAAAATAACAAGCCCAATTCAAGTCAAGAGAAAAGTTGCATCCCACTAATACCTCCCACATGTTGACCTATAAAATGTAGGGTAAATGCAGTTCACATATATTTGCTTATTTGAATTATATTGGATTTCCAAATCTCAGAGTGACATCCATTTTGATACAAAAATCACAATAAAATACCAACTCAAAATCAAAAGCCATGCTGTATGAAAAATAGTAGTTAAAAAGTTCCTTTTAAAAAAAATCCATTCACTATTCATACACACTCCAAAAGTCAGTGTTCATCTAATGCCCCGAACACTTTCTGAAAAGATTGGTCTTGCATAACTACCGTGTTTTTCCTAAAATAAGACATGTCTTATATTTATTTTTTCCCCAAAAAAACACATCGCGGCTTATTTTTGGGGGATGTCTTATTTTTTTATTAAGCATGGTACAGCATTGTTAAGTATGGTACGGGGCTTTCTTGCGCCGCCCGCTGAGCCTGCTGCTGGGTCCCAGGGCTTCACGCGGCACGGCTGAGGCTGCTGCCGGCTGCTGCCGGCTCCTGCAGCTTCGCGCGCTGCCCGCTGCTGGGTCCTGCGGCTTCGCGCACCGCCCGCTGCCAGGTGCGGCGTGGCGCGGCTGGGACTGCTGCCGGGTCCTGCCGGGTCCTGCGGCTTCGTGCGCCGCCCGCTGAGCCCGCTGCTGGGTCCCTGGGCTTTGTGCGGCGCGGCTGGGGCTGCTGCCGACTCCTGCCGGGTCCTGCGGCTTCGCGCGCCGTCCGCTGCCGGGTCCTGGGGCCCGTTCAGTCGGAGCTCGGCGCGTCGCTGTGCTGGGGCTCCCGCCGGGCTGGGGCTCGGTGCTGCGCGCGCTGCTGCATTTGCCGGCTCCCGCTGGGTCGGGTAGGTACCGGTACCCCCAACACGTCTTATTTGGGGGGGATGTCTTATATTTTTTTGCCTTTAAAAGATCGTGTCATGGCTTATTTTAGAGGCACGACTTATTTTAGGAGAAACACGGTATTTGTAGGCCAGCAGAGATGCATCATATTACACCTCCTGTCAGTGGTCATTCCACCATCCTGAGGCTATAGGTGAAAAAGCCCTGCTTGTTGCTGTAGATGACCATACTTCCTGTATAGAGAGGACCAGTGCTTTTCTTTGGGGGTGCTGGTACTGTGTACTTTTGAGTACTCACAGGGAAAAAAGCACTGGAGTGGGCATGAAGCAGGACTATCAGGAGGGCATGTTCACATGATGCAGTCATATGCAAACAACGAAGCGTCAAACTTCTGACATTGTAGAGTGGCCATAGGGCATCACTAGGGACTGATGGTCCTGATTGCTTCACTCACCAACCCCTACCTCCACCAACCTGCACTCTGGTCAGGGGCCAAAATAAATCCATTCATTCATTCCACCAACTTCCTCCCCCAAAGCCCCATCCCCCTTACTCATTGCCCAAGCCCCCTCCCCATAGCTCCTCCCTTTATTCCTTGCCAATCCTCATGTTGTTGTTGTTTAGTCATTTAGTTGTGTCTGACTCTTCGTGACCCCATGGACCAGAGCATGGCAGGCACTCCTGTCTTCCACTGCCTACGGCAGCTTGGTCAAACTCATGTTGGTAGCTTCGAGAACACTGTCCAACCATCTCGTCCTGTGCCGTCCCCTTCTCCTTGTGCCCTCAATCTTTCCCAACATCAGGGTCTTTTCCAGGGAGTCTTCTCTTCCCATGAGGTGGCCAAAGTATTGGAGCTTCAGCTTCAGGATCTGTCCTTCCAGTGAGCACTCAGGGCTGATTTCCTTATGGATGGATTGGTTTGATTGTCTTGCAGTCCATGGAACTCTCAAGAGTCTTCTCCAGCACCATAATTCAAAAGCATCAATTCTTCGGTGATCAGCCTTCTTTATGGTCCAGCTCTCACTTCCATACATCACTACTGGGAAAACCATAGCTTTAACTATACGGACCTTTGTCGGCAAGGTGATATCTCTGCTTTTTAAGATGCTGTCTAGGTTTGTCATTGCTTTTCTCCCAAGAAGCAGGCGTCTTTTAATTTCGTGACTGCTGTCACCATCTGCAGTGATCAAGGAGCCCAAGAAAGTAAAATCTCTCACTGCCTCCATTTCTTCCCCTTCTATTTGCCAGGAGGTGATGGGACCAGTGGCCATGATCTTGGTTTTTTTGATGTTGAGCTTCAGACCATATTTTGCGCTCTCCTCTTTCACCCTCATTAAAAGTTTCTTTAATTCCTCCTCACCTTCTGCCATCAAGGTTGTGTCATCTGTGTATCTGAGGTTGTTGATATTTCTTCTGGCAATCTTGATGCCGGCTGGAATTCTCATGTTATATTTTGGCAATTTTAGGCATTGCATCTGGTGCTCCTAACAGAGACTTATTTTCTTTAGTCATCCACAAGAAACCTACATTCATTAGGAAATTCAGTTGGCAGGGTTGGCAGGCTAGAAGGACTCAACAGCCCTTGACACTTAACTCATAGACCTGTGACTACCAAAGGCTAAACTATTGTCTTCATTTTGAGCTCTTTAAAGTACTGCTTCGTTCTTTTTTTATTTTACTTTTTCATTTCCTACTGACATCAGTACTGTCAAATGAAGGATTGTGCTGGGAGTCCCCAACCAGCCATGCAACATGGCAAGGTGGTTTGCGATGGCATGCAAGATTTGTAATGCTCTCCCCACCTGAGAGCTGTGTCACAGGCCTTAACACCTGCCTGCTGGGCCCCAGTAGCTCTAATATTTGGGAAACAGCATTCAGAGGCGATTCCTAGTGCTCCGTTTGGCAGTTTAACATCACTCTAACTGTTTAATGCCAGTTTAACCTCACGCCACGTCCTTGTGCGTGACAAATCCCAATGCCTCTTTGGTTTAAGAAGCTTAGCTTAATGATCCAAGTGGCATAATCCTTCTGATAAGGAAGATTAATGGTACGTCTGGAGACTTGTAAATATGATTGCCAGAATAAGGCTTTGTTTTGGGGTTGTTGGTTTTTTAATCTGAATACAAACTGATCTTCTAGGGCAGTGATTCCCTGCCACTGCTACAAAGAGATTAGAGCCCGCCCTGCCCCCCCCCCATTAATTGCTGAGTACTCGAAAGGGCAAGAAATAGTGGTACTTATATATAAACAATGGGCAGCTAAGCGTCTGTATTTCATAAAAGAAGCATCTTATGTGCTTTTTTAGATACTATATAAGAGAATCATAACATGTTGAAGTTCTGATCTTGGAAACCTTATTAAGTCAATCTAGCCAAGAAGTCTATTAAGCAGGATCAGATGCAATTCTGGATGTGAGGTGTTTGATCAACAAAACAAAACCAAAAACATCTTAGGCACAAATGTTCAAACAGGAGCTCTGTTTATTGCAGCTACAAACAGAGAATTGTCAGGTGTTTCAATAACTTTTTTTTTATAACCAGCCTGTAGAGCATAGGATGAAGGCACTATTGAAAAGGCAGGTCCAAAAGACATAGTTGTCCTGCTTTTAGTGACATGTCATATAAGAGAACCAACTTTGCTTAGTACTGCAAGAACAACCCAATAACCACCTTTCCCCAACACATTTTTGAAGGTTATAGTAAAAGATAAATCATTAGGTAACACTAGGAGTTAACTATCAGGAAGCATCTCCATTCACTCCTTTGGGTGGGTGTTTAAACTCTGTAGAAGATGCTACAGCTGCTGTACTCAGTTTTCTGCTCCGTTGCTATTTTATTCCTTACAAAGCTGTATTTTTATAAGGCTTTCTTATCTTCATGCTACGAATGAAAATTTAGGTTGTACATAGTTCAAGAAATGGAAACCTAAAGATGACTTAGTATTTTTTGAACATACAGTATGTTATTATTTGTAAAGTGCCAGATAACTCTAGCCACATAAATAATTAAGGTAGCTCACTCCTCAACCAATTAACTCAGTGGGCTGAATCCAGGTTAAGTTAGTTGCAGTTTGGGTTCATCCACACTTCTATTGAATTGAAGTGTTTACTTCTGAGTAGGCATAGTTGCACTGTACGACATGATTATTTATCCTGTTGACTTCTATGGACTTAAATCCATCTAGTTTCAACAGGATGAATCTTTGCTTAACAACATAATGTTGGAAACCACAATCATAACTCATCACTAGAGGTCTCTGCATAGCTCAAAAATGACAAAGCGAAAAGTTAACTGTAACTGTAATGTCTTATATGCAAGCATTATCTTAAACCATTCTGCTATATGAGCTAAATCCTGGCACAGCCTTTGTTTATTTGAGGATGGATTTTTATAAAATAATGTTTTAAAATGTGAATTTGTGAATTTAATGGTTTCAGTGAGGCAGTATTGATGAATTGTACTCCAAGAAATGTGGAAGTATGCAATCATATAATTTTCTTCCCAAATCATATTTATTGTTAACTTTATCCCCCAAAGAGAAAAATAGACAAAGAGTTTATATGCACAGAGGAGATCCTGGAGAATCATGTGTCATTTTATATACAACCTCAAGGTTGAATCAAAAGTTCCTAAATACCAGAGCCGGAGAAAGAAAATGTCCCCAGGTTTTCTGTTGATAAACACGATTACAGTCCTGTAGTGTTAATTCAAATGCACTGAGTTGTGAAATTCAGCTAATATAATTAATCTAGCAATATTGTACATCTGCCACGGACAGATAACACGAGAATATTGGTTCAACGGTATGACAGAAGCAAATAAACTGTGGTGATTTCCACAATGTCCTCTTTTTAAAAAATCTGTTTCATTACTTTGCCAACAAAATGTATACAAAATACATTCCACAGGTACGGGAAGGTTTAGCAGAATTGATTTAGGGTCCTAGCTGGAGGGGAAAAGATACTAAAACATATCACAATGTCTAACAAACAAAATATTGGTGTATTTTACTGGTTATAACATTGTCTGTGTAATTTCCCCCCATTCAATGGCTATATCAGGTGAGGCTCTTAACATGAATTAAAACTAAAAAGGATAGACGTATAATGGAAAAGGAAACAGAGTAAATAAGAGATGAGGCCAGAGGCCACACTACATTTTTTCCAGTTACTCGGGATTCATTCTTGCACTTGTTCTTAGTGTTAGCTGGTGGCTATCTAGGCAGGTGGCCCTTGGAAGTGGCCTCCAACCCCTTTTCTTCATCTTTGAGCTGCACTTTATTAAACAAGTTCCAGCCAGAACCTGCTTTCATTTATTCTGTCCTCCCTCCCACTTTTAGGAGTTAAACTAGACAAGGTGTAAGAGATCCCTAATGATTTGTCCTGTATCTTATCCAGTTTGGCCCTAGAACTTCCTCCTCACCCCATCACAAGTGCTTTTTTCTATTTTAAAAAATGTTTAGGGGTACTCTCATTTTCATACTCATATTGAAATACTGGCCCTCAATGAGGCAAAACTTAAATTCACAAAAATGTTTGGGGGTATGCATCCCCCTGTGTGTCCCCAGAAAAGCACTGCCCATCACCAAAAGGAAATATGAACTCTATCCAAACCGCCATGGCAAACTCCTAAACACAAAGCTGCTCCAAAGTATCTCTTTTCTCTCAATGCTCCTATCTGAATCTCTCCCAGGTCCACAGTTCCCCCATCCCTAAGCCAATGCAGGATGCTAATGTCAATGGACAGAAGCTCCCACACAAACTTATTCCATGCCGCATCATAGGATAATGGATAAAAGCTTTGGACAGTTGCTCTAGCCCTGGTGGGCAGTGACCTATTAAGATGGTTCATCCCTAGAGTCTAATGGGTCTAATCCATCTACAGAGGGCTCTTGGGAGTTTTCCAGTTGGAATTGCCGGCTCTTCTATCCAAGCCCTGGTTGACCTATGCAATACAAAGATGGCCCAGGCAGTTGACATAATTGTGTTGAGCATTCCCTCTCAACTGGCAGAGCTCGGAAAGCTCTCTGGCACACCCTGGAGTGAAGAGCAATGAACTGAGAAGAGAGGAAGCTTCAGGATAGGTGGAGAAAAACAATGTAATTGAACATTGGTGCACATTCGCATTTAACGCTGCTCAGTGGCAGCAAAGAAAACAGAATGCTGTAGAACAGTTCTCACTCTCTGTTCTACAGCATTGTTGCAGGGTCCCCTGAAGTGCAGTGCCCAGCGCTGCCACACGGGTTACACCACCCTAAAACCGCCTCTGCCCTAAAGCACTGTTTTGCGCACTGGGATGCCTTGAGCAACACACTTTCAGTCCGTTTCAATTACTTTTATAAGGCGGGCATTAGGAGAAATGAGATAGGAATTGAAAAGCACAGAGCAAATGGAAATGTGTTAGGAGAAATTATAAATAATAATAAGTGGTTGAGTCAGAACTCCTTGGTTCAAGCTTTCCATAGAATATTTATACTAGATATCCTTGATTTAATTGGAGTTGAATTTATCCAACGGAGAGCTATAAAAAACATGGAGATGGAAGACCACCCTGACATTGGGGACAGAAAAACTCAATGCATTATTGATAGGCTACAGAGGCTTTTATCTCAGAGTCATTAACATTTTGAATCAATCCCATATCAGAAGGAACCTGAGGTCATTACCAGCATTTTAAAATTGCTTTTGCTCAAAGAATTTGTTTTGCATGTCTTGTTGTTTTGGACCAAGAAAAACCTGCCTCTGAACCACTTGTGTGAATATTGTTTCCCTTCCTTCTCTCTGATTCTAACATTGCTTTTTGACTCTGGATCAGACCCAAGTAGAAAGCATAGGCATCTGACATCTGTCACAAGTTTCCCTTCTAGGCCCTTTCTTCTCCGAGGAAGAATTCACAGAGCTGGAGGCTGTTCCTGTCTCAACAGGCATTCTGGCCTGACTTGGGGTAAACATATATGTGGTGGGAAGCCATGTGTGTTTGATCCATGGGACCCATATATTTGGGTGCATAGCAATGATTGGGGCATAGTTCTCTGTATTTGTTTGGAGCATTTGTACCCTGCTCTTCAGGCTTTCTTCTGAGTTGACACATATAAGATTGTGCCGAGAGTTTCTTTGGTCCCTTCTATTCCGATCCCTTATGTAGTCCTTATGTCTATAGCAGTGTAACAGATTCATTTCTGTGGAAGTGGGCTGTTGTTGATTATTTCTTTACGATTTCCATATGTCTTTTCTGTTCCCGTTTAGTTATTTATTTATTTATTTATTTATTTTTATTCCATTTCCAAATATGTTCTATATTAAAAATGGAGCTGGGGAACAATTTTTTAATAGGCAAAAAATAGGGAGAGGGGACAAAGCTTTCCTATCAAGCTGGCTCACCTCTGATACTGGACATGGACTGGGAGAAAATTGCTCAGAGCAACAGAACACTTTGAGGCAAGGCCAAGGACAGGGTCAGGTTTTATGTCCCTCACTAGTGTGCATCTTTTCATGTAAAGAATAGAATCCCTACTTCCATATATGGATGAATCAGACACACGGAAAGCTCTCCCTTGACATCCAGTTTTCCTCAGAACTATGGACTCCACACATGTTTACCACACAAAATGCTATATTTGGAGTCCTGTAGCCTCAGCTATTCAGTCTGGGGAAGTCTGAAAATAGGTGGCATTCCAAGATCATAAGAGAAGGCTTGCTGTATCAGGCTAAAGACTCATCCTTTGTTCACATTGGCCAACCAGATGCCTATGAGAAGCCTGAAAGCAAGAACTGCTCTCCCCCATTGGTGATTCCCAGAATTGGGCATTCAAAGCACCTCATCAAGCTCCTCTATTGTTTCTATGTTGGGCATGAATCATAGAATCGTAGAGTTGGAGGTGTTCATGAGGGTCTTCTAGCCTAACTCCTTGCAGTGCAGGAATCCTTTTGCCCAACGTGGGGCTCAAAACCACAACCTTGAGATTAAGAGTCTCATGCTCTACCAACCAAGCTATGTCGGCGTTTTATTTTGCTCGCATTCCCCAAGCCAGAAGAGGGGGGAAAGTGAAGTGGGTGTGAGTTGGCGGGAACATGAGCAGGGACAAACAAGGTTCATATATCAGCATTGTGTTCACTGAGATGAACTTCTAACCTTTTGAGGCTAAAGCATAGCTTTAAAAGATGCTGAGAGTTCTCTTTTTATGTTTTTTTTTATCGTACATCACCACATAGGGATAATCTAAACATTCCTCCCCCTTTATGGAACGTTTATGTTTGCACAGCTCTATAAATACAGTGCAAGGTATTTCTTCTCTCCTGAAAGGAGATTTTCTTCTATTTGGATCCCACAGAGAGCTTTCCACTTGCATGTGACTATCCATCAAGAATGACATTATCAATTGCATTATGCACAGCTATAGCACAAGAAAAATAATCTGGTTTATTGTTACTGTCATTCTCGCTTGCATCGTTCTCAACACACACTCCTGGTTACAATTTTTCTCCCCTGTTAGAATCTGATAGGGCTAAGCAAAAGAGTCAACTGTGAAAACTAGCTATTCCAATAGTCCTTTGTTGAATATAATACATTTTGACCTACACCTTGGACTTTAAAAAGAATGAATAGGTTTGAAGTGTGCTGGGGAAACAAGATGTGAGTGCTTGAAGCTTGTAAAGTGAAATCCAAAGCCAAGTATTTTTTTTCATAAAGTGCCTGGCTTTTGGTTGGAGATTTGTGCCCACCACTATTCATAAGATATAGCCTATCTAGAACAGAATCCTAGTGAGGCATACAAAGTGAGGCAAAAAGAACCCCTGCCCTACTGCCCTATTTTATAGTGGCAGATCCAGGCTCTTTCCCTCTCCTGGGCAAATCTTGCCAAATGAAACCTAAGGACAGTGCTCTGCATCGTTCAGTGAAAAATGCCAACTTTTGTATCATAACTCAAATTCTTTAAAAAAAAGTCAATACAGTACAGGCCACACACATGCATACAGTACCACCCCCCCCACACACACACACACAAACACACACACGAAATACTGAGCAAGGTTGGAGTAGTCAGGAAGAGCCTGAAAGATTAGTGCTGTAACCATGGCTGCATTCGGAAGGCACTTTATTCCATCTTCCTGACCTTTGTGTATCGTATGATCTTTCACACACCATAAAAGCTATTTCTGGAAATCTAGTAGAATCTAAAGACAGTATGGTGCTCGTTTCCATATGAATTGTTCCACAGGGGAATAAACTGGCAACCACATTAACTCAGAAAGTTGAAGTAGTTTGGAATTGTAATTTGCCTGAGGTTTTCATAATCACACTGTCACTATTACTATGCAATGGTCTTTGGAGTGGTATCCCAGCATACAGTTCTGAGGTTCTAAAACCACGGAGGTAGTACCAGGACCTGGCTCTCCCAATATGTACATTATGTTTCAGGGAGGGTCACCACTCCCTGGAGCGTCTCTCAATGGCAGCAACTACCGTGTTTCCCCTTTTTTAAGACACCGTCTTATAACTTTTTTTCCTCAAAAAAACACAGGGTGGCTTACTTTCGGTGGGGTGTCTTATTTTTTTTATTGCCGGTATGGTATTTATGGCTCAGGGCGCCGCTGGGCTCTCTTGAGTGCTCGGTGCTGCAGCAGCCACTGGTTCCGGGTGGCGGGGCGGCAGGCGTCCTTGACCAGGCCAGGCGGAGGCCGCTGGCTCAGGCGCTCCGCCCGCTGCTGCAGGGTGATCCAAGCTCCTTGGCTGGGCCAGGCAAGGAAGAAGCAGTGAGCCCAGCGGTGGCGGCAAGCATGGAAGCAGTAGGGACGACGGTGGATGAGAAGGCGGAGCGCGGGGATGCAGCCAGCAAGGCGGGAGCGCGATCAGCTGTTAAGCGACGCTCTTGGAGCGCCGCTTCACAGCTGATCGCGCTCCTGCAGTGCCGGCCGCATGGAGTGACTCTGTGAGTGGAGGTGCCTGTGGGGGTTGGTTTCCGCGGCGCAGAAGTATGGCTTATTTTCGGGGTATGTCTTATATTTCTCAAATCCTTAAAAACCCTGCCATGGCTTACTTTATGACTATGTATTAAAAAAGGGGAAACAGGGTAGCTGAACATACCAGAAGGAAAAGGTTCATAACTTGTCTGTTTCATAAAACATAGGCAAGTTTTGAATGCTTTCCTTCCAATATGTTGGGCTAGTTGCTGCCGTTGAGAGAGGCTCCAGGGAGTGGTGACCCTTCTTCTCATGAAGTTGCAGGTTTCTGTAGATTAACAGCTTTTTGTGTTCATGTTTGTCCATCTGATGCTTTGGAGATGCATTTGGAGTCATGAACACTTCTAGGCTGGTCCTCCCACTTAACTGAGTCACCAGCAGCTGTAGCCAAGATGTTTACATGTCTCAGCTGCTTGCGGTGATGCCTACATATTCGTGACCTGTTCTGGGTAGATTAGCTTCACTAGCTTAGCAGCACGCAATCGTCTGTGACTTCTTTGAATCAATCAGAACGATATTAATGGCTAATGCTATGTTGATTCTTGGCCAAGTAGCAGTGGAATGCCACCCATGGAAGAACCCGAGTGCCCACTCTCATGTGCTATGCCCACCTTCCTTAATGTAGTGTCCTGCAGATGTTGTTGGAGTTCCGTCAGTCAAAGCCAGCAGGACCAATGTTCAGGAATGGTGGGAGCTCTGGTTCACTGTTGGGGGACTTCTTTCAGTCGAAACGCTGCATTCCTTTCTGTGTGACCTTCCAAGGGTGACATGCTAGTGGTAGGTTGAGCTAGAGACAAATATTGAGCAGAGCAATGAGTGAATTTGTTCTTAGTACAGTAAACTAGTTTCTGCACACATGCACACCCTTTTTTCAGAAGGTAAGCAGACTTATCTCACCTCCCATCATCAGCATCATCATGGATTATCAGAAGAGGGGAGGGCAAGGCAGTTGTCAGTTCAACACAGTGCAAATACAATGTTGGAGCCAATCTGGCCCATCCACTGGTGCATTTGCACCAACCTCACCTCCTCCTTGCTCCTCCCCTTCCCAATAAGCCACAGGTACCAGTTACAGGAGATCAGGTAAGTGCATGGCTCCACCCACCACTACAGTAGACGGTTTTTGCTTTGTCCCCACTGTTCTTTAGAAAAATGGAACATAAAAGGGAATTCGTTGCAGAATATTCAAAAATCTATTGATTCAATTTAGCTTCTTCCAGAGATAGATCTTTAAGAACACTGGATGAGACTGAGCAGAAATTAGCAGGGCCAGAAGGCTCACTCTTTTATTTCACTGAAGTAGAAATTATTTTGCAGACACCTAAGTTAGAAGTGTGAGTTCCATTATGAATCACTACCCAAAGAAGAATCATGTTGAAAGCTAAAGTGCAGTTTAATTTATGCAAAAGATGGGTTTTACTCTTTGCTAAGAAAAGGGAAGTAATGCTAATCAAGATGTATTTAGAATGGAAGGAAAGCTTCAAAGAAGGTTTTCCAGACTGTATGATTAGGTCCTGGGACATGCTCATTTATATCTCTGCTAAGAAATGTAGTCGGCCTTCCTTTCATTCTCTACTTTGACCTGAAAATGATGTTCTTACATGTTCTAATCATGCCAGAAGAGTTCTGAGTCGAGACAAAATGACAAATGAAAGTTATTTTCTTCTCCACATTACTGCTCTTCTATTAGCTTCCCAGAAAACACAGCCATTACAGTTCCTCACAATAGTTCCACTCTATCCACTCACGCTTCAACTGAAATGGTTTACCAAAGTCTGGGCTTGATAGTCATCTGCTAAAAGAAATTGATTTAAATGCCACTAAAATGTTTAGGATTATCAGCAGAAACTAGAGTTGAATCCTGCCCAATTCATTTAGTATATTTGTCTACTGAATAGCCAAATAAAAAAGTTTCTTTAGTTTTGCAGATTTCATTTGAAAATTCTATATCATGTCTATATCGCGTGTGTTTTTTTACAAATATAGGCATCATGAAATGAAGCACCGAGCCTCATGATAATATACAGCAAATAAAACTATCGCCAGTTAAACAACTGTTATTGGATTTAAGCTGAAATGCTTATTCACATTTAGAGTATCTGGATGTTTACTGGGAGAGCAAGATTACAGCCACAGGCTCTGTTCTTGATCTACAGATGTTCAGCATGTTGTCTGAAAAAACCCAATGCATATACAGCTTGTACATATGACCTGCTACCATAACCCCACTACACAGGCACACACCTTTCTCTAACCTTTAATGTGTATGTGACAAGAGCATTTGAATGTCAAATACAGAACCTTGATTTGTCCAGAGCAGCCTTCCCAAACTTGATCCCTGGTGATTTTTTGGACTACAGCTGCCATCTTCCTGACCACAGTGAGACCAGGGCATCAACAGATGTGCTATCATGCCAGTCAGAACCACCACCACCCACCCACCCACCCGAGCATCCAGGAATCTTTCGAATCCCTTAAATCTCCAGGAGCAAACCCTCCTAATGTGCCCATTCAGTAAGGAAGAACTGATTGCCCTTGTGATTTTTATAATATCTCCCAGTTGGTTTGAGAAATGTTGTACTTTGCTTCTTCACCATATAGCTTTCACAAACTGTTATAATTTTGATCCTTTTTTTATTGTCTTGACCACATGTTTGGCTGATCTTAAGGTTCTGTTGTACGTGTTTAGTGTATGGCTGATTCTAAATATTTTTAGAAGCTGATTCATATGGGTGAGAGCACATTTCTGTCGCTGTACAAAGATTCTAATAATCCAGATCTCTGTTGGAACATATGGCGACTGATAACAGAAACAGCAACTTCTCATTGAAGCAGATTATAAAAAGATAAAGAGGGGGCTTCTGATATCCAAAGTTCTCTTTGGCAATAAATGTGATGCAGCAAGCAATTCAAGACAGCTTGCCAAATAATCAGGTTAGAAAAAGAACTTAAAATAGCGTAGGAGTTAAAACAAATGTTTTCAGGGGGAGATATATAGGTTTGGATCATTCTGCATCTATAATTAAACCTTATCTCATTAAAGTTTCACACATATTTTCTATACCAGGTATCAAAAGAAAAGAAGAATTTGCTCATAGGGAACAAACCAAAAGAAACAAATTCACTTATGTAACGTGTCACAAAAGGATAATATTGTAGGAACTAAAAGGAATAAGTTTCAGTTAAATGAACACCATCCACTTTGTATCTGAAGAAGTGTGCATGCACACGAAAGCTCACACCAATGACAAACTTAGTTGGTCTCTAAAGTGCTGCTGGAAGGCATTTATTTTATTTTGTTTTGACCATACACTTGGTAGGGTTTTGCACAAGAAACTTCAGGCAGAGGACAAAAGGAACCGAAATGAAGCTTACCAGAAGCACATCTAAACAAGCCCTTACTAAAACTAAGACAAGCAAGAGAGCTGGGGGAAAGGTTTAACACATCCAACCAAAGAGATCAGGGAAAATCCTTTTTGAGCCTCAAGTATTGTAATCAGAGAATGAAAACAGAAGCCTGTGGCTGGCTACTCTTTTAGCTCTATATCGGAACAGTCGATATAGAGGCCACTACAATGCTACTACAAAGTAAGAGGAGGACATAACGATGCTGGGTGCAAGAAGGTGAAAGAAAGTCTTTGCCAAGGTGACAGGGGTGGGAAGCATCATCATCCACTGACAAGGAACTCTTGCCTGGAATTTGGCCTTACCATGTGACCATTGGGGGGCTTTCACAGACCTTGCTGATGTAGATCATTACCCTGTAGTTTCTTGCTTTAAGCAGTGCTTGGTGGTAGTACAAAGACTTAGTTGCAACTCAGAGGCTAAAATCCCACTTGAAATCCCTTTACTTTCAGGTTCAGAACAAGCTGCAGGGTTGCATTTTCAATTGTGATTACCAACTACACTTTCTAATCATAAAGAATAAGATTTCCCAGATAGTAAAGCCACAATTCCTAAACTGCTTCAGTTTAAGCTGATCCAAAGGATGACAGTGCACATGAACTCTGTATAACCAGAGTTACACTGACCAGCATCTTTTGGTTTTAAAGAAAGTTTTTCCTGTTGGCTACAAGAAATGCCTATTTTCCTGAAAGTCAGCATGTGCCATGTTGATGTGCTTAGGATTGTAGCTCTACTGTATCAATTATACAGCATGCAATATTTAAAATTATTTTACAAAATATCAGGAATGTGATATTATTTTCCCTGTTAACAAAAACTTACTACCAATGACGGTAAGGAAGCACCCCCCTTCCCTGTTACATCTTTGTAATCTATTAAATATGACATCTGCAGGTTTTTATTCTAGTGGGGTCTGCCAGATATTTTGAACCTTCTTTTATGTCCAGTAAAATAATGTTCAATGTAAAAGAATTTGGGATCTTCCAAGAAAATTCATTCAATAAATAGTGTCAGTTTCCATAAACTCAAACATTAGTAATGCAGCCCTTGACCCAATGTGTTTGCTCTTAAGGATTAATCTTGTTAAATTCTATATGAACCTAGGCACATTTTAATGAAGATTATATTAAACACAAGAGGTCCTGTTTCTGAATACATATGCTTGGGATGGAGGTATAAAATATTTGTCCTTTTAATTTCAGATATGATTGATCCAAAATTCTGGACAAGGTGTACTCCTGCTCAAAATATGGGATTCCTTTAGTATGGAACCAGGGTCCTCACAATGGCTGAACTAATTTTGGAGGGAATGCTCTTTGTTCTCAGCCCCCAGCTCATTTGGGATGGCTGAGAAGTTGCAAAGCTTCTTCATCAGTGAGGCCAGATAATATATTTGCCCCTTGCATTTTGGGGCTAGTCTTGGGAGCATGTTTAATGCGACTGGCCATATAAAACAACTGCAAAGCCTTATTTCTATTGAAAAGCAATATGGGAGAGGGTAATTGTGAGTGGGAAAGTTCCAGGAAGCATGCCTTACCATCCCTCCTAATGCTTTTCTACCACAAGTGCTTCACTAGTTGTTGTTGTCCTCACCACCACCACCACCACATATGGAACCTCAAAGAAAGAGAAGCAATGACGGGATGGGAAGGAAGACTTTCACCAGAAATTGATTCAGCCGTCTGTCCCCCGTCCCCCCACTCCCTAGTAGGGATGGCAGAGAAAACAGATTCAGTTCACATTTAAAGGCAAACCTATATAAGTTGTGTTTTCTGAAACAATGCATCAAACAGAATAGCCACACTTCTCTGAATTTTGCAGTGCAGTTCTCTCTTCAAGTAATGAAAGGTGAAGTGTGCAAAAAAATTGCATATGTTAGGGGAAATAACATACAACAGTATATTGTATATTGTATTACAGAATATATACAGTATATTGTATTACAGAAAGCTATTTCTGTGTGTATTGGGCAAAAATGCATACAAAAATGTGTATGGGTTTTTGGAGATGTTTACACTAAAATGCTGATAAATTTTCACGGGGATTTTTTTTCTTTTAAAAAATGCAAATTTATGTGGAAATGTGAAGAACTGAAGACTAGAAAAATGAGAGAACCAAAACTGGCAGATTTAACCATACTTATTCTCTAGTGCTTAACTGCTCTTTCCCAAAGCTGCCTAGATTTTCAGTACAGGCAGGTGTGTGTAACATGTGGTTTGGAGACTGTGAACTTTCCTATAGAGCATCTCAGAATCTTCCCTACTTGCTCGTCATCTGCTTCAGAGTTTTGTGTCTTACAGCCTAAGTGACTCCCTTGAAACCACATTTATATACTTTCAGGAGACCAGGCGTCTGAACCAACAGATCCTATGGATATGTAGCTTCTGCCAGGGACATGTTCTTTAAATACGCTCAGTTCCAACAAGTTGCAATGCAGGCTGTGGAGCCCACTGATAAAGCAGAGAAAGAACGTAGTCAGTAGGGTGGCAAAATCCATATGGAATGAGGTACACTGCACAACTCAAGATATCTGCCTCACCCTCACCAATATGACTTAGCACTAAAACAGCAAGAGATTAATCCAGGAAGCTCCTATGCTCTTACACCTTCAATCTCAAATTAAGAAACTACCTAATATCCTGTTATTTCCGTAATTCCTTTCTGTAATAATCAGAGCTAATGGTCATGGAGAATAGTTCAATGCTTGACCAATAAAAAAAATGAAACAGCTTGAGATGCAATCTTTCAGTGTTATATGAATTAGAACTATAAGAAAATGACCTTCTGCTTTACCCCTTAATTGGGGTGTAGATATCCCAGCCTTGGAGGAAAAAAGGATATATAATATAATGGAATTTTACTAGCATTTTATAAATTATTATTACATTAATTGGGGCTAAATTGCCTTATTTTAATGTCATGTAATAGCCAAAAATCATAGGAATTGCCACCAAGTTCCTTCCTGCTGTGGAGGAAAAAACAATTTCTCCTCATTATAGGAAATGAGAAACAAGGCTATTATCATTTCCTGATCACCAGGGAAAAAGACGGAGGTGGGGACCCAGTCATGGCAAACCCATAACTAGAATTAACTTCAGGATCAAACCAGACGGGTTGAATGGCATTCATCTAAATTACTTTTTTATGTCTTTAGTTAACCAATGTCAAAGTATATTGGACAGATGATATTACTTAGTTTATGGAAGGTAACAGAAACAGCAGCAGGCAAACAAAACTTCAGTGCACTTGGGAGAGACAGTGAGGAACACTTCCAGTCCATCCTTGTGTGTTATATTTTGGTTTTGTGAGACTTTGTGTGGTGCCTGCCCCAGAAATCTGTGGGTTTAAACTACTAAGCCTTTTGGGCTTACCGATTGGAAGGTCGGCGGTTCAAATCTGCTTGTCTGGGTGAGCTCCCATTGCTCTGTCCCAGCTTCTGCCAACCTAGCAGATCAAAAGTGCACCAGTGCAAGTCGATAAACAAGTACCGCTGCGGCAGGAAGGCAAATGGCGTTTCCGTGTGCTCTGGCTCCCATCACAGTGTTCTGTTGTGCCAGAAGCGGTATAGTCATGTTGGCCAAATGACCTGGAAAGCTGTCTGACTGTGGACAAACAGCGCCTCCCTCGGCCTGAAAGCAAGATGAGCTTTCATAGTCGCCTTTGACTGGACTTAACTGTCCAGTGGTCCTTTACCTTTACCATAACTGTCAATGCAGAAGTACACCTTGTTGAATTCAATAGGACTTGCTTCCAGGTAAACGAGTATAGGATTGAAAAAGCCTCAGGTCCTTACTTGAGAGTTATGATGGGGAAATGGTCAGAATGGAGCTTCATATATATCATATCATCTAGCGTGACTGAAAGCTTAAGCCTGGGACTGGGGCTCCTTCTTGTTCCATCAGCTTTCCCAGAACATTTTTAACTGGGCCCCATCTTTCGGCCCTTAATTTGAAGGGTTTTAGATATGTGTGGTCTCTTTCAGTGGTGGGATATGTTAGACCTGACTTTTATATGTTTTACTATATTCTTAAGTTTTTAGTCTGTTTTAAATATATATACCGGTAGGTTTTAATATTTATACTATGTTGTAAATCACTTTAAGTTACTTTTTGTAAAAGAAAAGAAAAGAAAAGAAAAATGTGATTAATAAGTACAATTAAGAAGTGGCTGGGGAAACCCAGCCAGATGGGTGGGGTATAAATAATAATAATAAATTATTATTATTATTATTATTATTATTATTATTATTGATGATGATGATGTGAGGTGCTCACATTGCTGTAACACTACTGAGCTACGTATATTCATATCAGTAAAGATCAGGTATTGAGAGACTTTTTCTGGGCAAAATAGCTGCACAATGGAGTCAGCTGCACCTGGGCAAAATCCTTCAGTTGTTCTATTGTGTTTTTAAAAATGTTGTTCTTTTTTATTTTATTTTATCAGTAAAACAGAAGTTGAATAGAGAAAACATGAGAGGAATTTGTTTTGCTCATTATGTCACACAGGTGTCCCATAAAACTGAGTGAACAAAACATTGCCATTCCACAGTAAAGGTCCAGTGTAGAAGTCGCTTATGTAGAAAAAGTGCTGATGTATCCAAAAGCAAGTAGAAATAATGAGGTCATTGACAGAAAGAAAGGAACTGTGATGGGTTAGAAGAATGGGGCAGTTTCAGGAGCTGCATAAAATGAGATCAGGTGCAGGTAGAGGTGGTAAAGAGTTCCTCCATGTCCCCAGTGCTCAAAGTATTTTCATATTTTACTGTTTGCTTCCATGGTATAATTTGAAAAGAGGAATCTCTTGAAGGAGAACTTTAGAGATATGAAATGATATGCAAGTGGGGGGAAATAGCTTGTGATCAACACTATCAACATGAAGATGGTTCTAGGTATGTACCTAGAGGTCCATGCCACCTTAAAAATATAATATGTGAAGAAGTCTTCATATTTTGTCCAAGAAGAATATGATCACTCCTAGTTTGTGAATTCTTCAGGCCAGCTACAAGGAGCTTCTTTGTGGTGTGATTAATGCACCATTCATGCAAGAGCACTCATGGAATTGAAAGAATCTTCACAGTGGGGTAGATGCTGTGGAAGGGTTCCAAAAAAAGAAGAAGATATTGCCAATGAATGCCATTCCACTATCACACACAGCTTTAGTGTTATGCTAGCAAACAACATCATCAGAATGTGAAAAGGTCACCGTGGGTTGTAAACAGCTAGATTCTCTTCCCACAAGTGTCATAAGCCTTTTGCATTTGGCTGTATTTAATCAATTACTGCAACAGAAATGCATCCATTTAGATTGCCCTATATCTCCTATACTAAGTGGTGGAAAGCTGCAAGCAGGTTTGCCAAAGTGAATTTCCTTATTTAAAAAAATGAGAAGAAAGTAGTACTTTCTTTTGTCTATCCTAAATCTTACATCCTACAGCTTCATTGGATCATCCTGCGTTACAGTGTTGGGGGGGGGGCGACTTCTTCTTACCAGTTTCTTCACACCATGCATAATATACTTCTATCATGTCCCCACTTACTTGCCTTTTTGTTAGCCCCACATGTTGCCACCTTTCCTCATTGGGGAGTTGCTCTAACCCCTTGATCATTTGGGTTGCCCTTTTCTGACTCTTTTCTAGCTCTACAATATCCTTTTTGAAATGAGGTGACCTAAACTCTACTCCAAGTGGGGTTTCATCTCTACTACTGTACCTTTTTTTTCTTAAGAAACGCACCTTGATAAAACTATTTTCTTAAGAAATGCGCCTTAGCAAAACTACTTGGACTACTGTTTTTCTTTTCTTCAGTACAAAAGCCTATCTTAAGTATTTAAACCAGTATCTTGCAGTGAAGCACCAGTGGCTGTGACTTGCTATCTTACGACTTCTCCATTTCTTCCACCTTTTTTAAAAAAATTTTTTACCAAGGAACCATGCTTCTGGATGATTAGCAAGAAGGAAAGGGCCCACCCAATGATCCTTTTTTGTAGAGCTGCCATGAGGAATTTTTCCCTTGCCTTAAAGATGAGCCAATGATGCTGTATCTGATCCTTTTGTCTATTTTGATACATGAGAATGTGGGGCAAAGTTGGAGAAAGCACCAATTCAAAAGTGATGGGTAGTGATGGGAAAGAAAGAACAATAGCTGTTTCCGCTTCTGCTGACTCCTGTGTTTCCTATTCTAACCTGTTCCTTTTCATTTAATTATTTCCCCTCCCAAATTCTGGGCCTAATCATCTTCCTGCTCGGTGTTACAGCTGTGTGTAAATCTATACACAATAGCAAAGTGTCTCAGGCGCTCTGCAGAATTAAATAACTCAAGGCAGCAGATAGCACATTGTATAAATTATAGAAAACAAGGGTCTGAAGTTGTTCCATGGTGAATAAATTAAAGACAAATAACAGCAGGGGAGAGAGATGCGCGCTCACACAAAAGGATAGAGATTTGAAAAGAGATGGCTAGTCAATGAGGCAGAGAGATTCAGGAAGGGAGAAGGCAGTAAAAGAACGTGAATCATTTCTCTAAAGACAACAGGCGACACTTGAAAATGATGCACTGAAAGTGAATATTTTAAGTTAGTTAAATCCGTTGCCCAGGAGAATTAAGGAGGGCAGATACATAGTTAATGTCTGTCTTTGAGAGTGTGCTTTGAAAGCTTACTTCCATTGTTTCAATCTTTTTGTTCCATCTTTTTTTAAAAAAAAAAATCTTCTGTGTAGACTTGGGTTTGGTCACATAACATTACAAATGTTGTGATAAAATACCTCTGTGAAATTCATATTGAATTTGCATGTAAAGTTATCAAGAACCAGTGTGTCCTAGAATAGGAACAGGGAACCTGAAATCCTAAATACATTGCTGGGCTACAGCTACCATCATCCTTGTTGACCACTGCCTGTTGGGAGTTGGAATTCAACCATGTTGGGGGGGGGCAGATATTCTTCACCCCTGTCCCAGCTCCAGTGGCGGAGGAAGCTGCTCAGGTGGCTGGGGCAGGGCACACCACAGCACCTCTGGAGTCTGCCTGCCTCCTCCCACTCAGCCGCCCTACAGCTGGGGGGGCGACAGTGGGCGGACTGTTTGGGCAGCGTGGAGCCTGCGCGTGCCCAAGCCATAGAATCATAGAGTTGGAAGAGACCATAAGGGCCATTCAGTCCAACCCCTTGCCAAGCAGGAAACACCATCAAAGCATTCCTGACAGATGGCTGTCAAGCCTCTGCTTAAAGACCTCCAAAGAAGGAGACTCCACCACACTCCTTGGCAGCAAATTCCACTGCCGAACAGCTCTTACTGTCAGGGAGAGACAGATGGCTTGGGCACGCTGCAGGCCCCGTGGTGAGTGCCATCCGGCATTTTGTCACACCCCTCAGTGGTGACACCCGGGGCGGCCCTCACCCACCACACACCCCTTCCTCTGCCCCTTCCCAGCTCAATCACTGATGTCACCTGCAGGATCATTTCTGGTTGTCCCCCTGAGTTGGTGAGGTTCATTTGGCATGGACATGAAACCGAGCCTTAGTGTCAGGGGCCCAATCCTGTGGAATGCTCTTCCAAGAGAGATTTGGTAGGCATCTTCTATGAAAGGAGTGGACAGCCTTTTTGATTCAATGGGCTAGATTCTTCTTAGGATCAACCTCGTGAGCCAAATCTTACGGTGGTAGGGGCCAGCCACCTGTCAACCATCAGACATTCCAAGGACATCAGGTAATTTGGTGCTTTGGTGTTTTTCAGGGCAGGGATCCTGCTCAGTGCTGAGTTCCTGCTTTGCACAGCACTTCAAAGTGTCCCAACAAACTTTTGACCAATCCCCACCCTTACTTGTACGACATCTGCAGGCAAATGGGGAAGCCACTGTCTCAGACATTTTAACTAACTGTAGCCTTAAACAGTGAGTGGTGAGAGCAGAAACGTGTTTTGGGTGTTCATCTTCATTTTTGTCTCTTGATCTTCCCACTCAAGGGAAATTGCATTGCCCCTAGACGAAATGCAAGCAAATCGATAGCCATTTCAGACACTGTTGTGTTAGTTAACAAGATATTTTATTAAATTAGGGCAGCTTGTAGCAGAGCTGTTCTTTGTTTTATAAATTATGGAACTGTTGTTTTCAAATTAAAATAGAACACTGGCTTTCTTTCTGGGGAGAAAATACAAGACCTTTATTTCAGCTGGCTCTGCTTAGCAGTCCTGATGACTCAGCCAAAGTGTCAGTCCATCTTCTCAAGGGAAATCATGCAGCTCAGCTGTTTAGTAATTGGGTGAAATAGTTAAAATAGGTTAACCTTTGAACTACTGGTTCCAATTGCAGATGCCCCCTAACTTTCCTCTGGGGGTTCATCAGACAGCTGTTATCTCCACATCTGAGAGGCAAAGTATGGCAGTGGAGATTCCCTGCACATAAAAAGAAGTCTTTTCTACCCTCACTGCACAAAAAAGTGATGTGGGCACCCAGGACTACTAACACAGTTCCAGGTGAGAACCCAAGGGAGACAAGTCAACAGTTACTTATACCCATATTTGAACCATGCAGCATATTAATCCTCAGTGGCTGATAAGGAGAAAACCTCCCCTTATTTAAAATGGTGCCTAGATGGGCAACCTGCTGTTATGAAAGGGTGCTTGATGGTATCCCACCACTGTTGTGCTTGATATGTAGCCCACAACAAGCTATCATTGGATGGATGTTTACTCAGTACATTTCTTTTTCCCTTCCTCTAATTCTAAGTAGCAATATTCCACCCGCCCCCAGCCAAAAATGTCGGTCCACCACTGCTCAGGACTATCCACCAGCAAAATAAATCTAGAACCTAGCTACACTTTATTGGGAACCAGGGTATTGATCACCAGTGTTGAAGCAATGATTCTTGAACATCAACTTCATTGGACTGGTCATGTTGTGCGGATGCCTGACTATCGTCTTCCAAAGCAACTACTCTATTCCGAACTTAAAAATGGAAAGCGTAATGCTGGTGGTCAACAAAAGAGGTTTAAAGACTGTCTCAAGGCAAATCTTTAAAAATGTTGTATGAACACCAACAATTGGCAAACACTTGCCTGCGAGCGCTCCGATTGGAGAACAGCCTTTACCAAAGGTGTCATGGGCTTTGAAGACACTCGAGCTCAGGAAGCAAGGGAGAAACATGCTAAGAGGAAGGCACGCTTGGCAAATCCACACCGTGATCAACTCCCGCCCGGAAGCCAATGTCCCCACTGTGGAAGGACGTGCGGATCCAGAATTGGCCTCGACAGTCACTTACAGACTCATTGTTAAAACCATGTCCATGGAAGACAATCTTACTCGGATACGAGTGATTGCCAAAGAAGAAGACCCTAAGTATCTCGCTGATAATGGTTGGCAAAAGATATGTATGACATGATGTCACTGCATCCAATATTTCTTCTCTCCCCACTGCAATTCATTGCAGGTGAGGTGGTGGGAACGTTGAATACAAAGATGTCTCATCACAGGTTGATGCATGGGGGCTGGAGGCAGGCATGTGTTTCTGTAGCATATAGTTCACATTTCCTTATCTCCAGTCCCCGCTGTAATCATTTGATAAATTCTCCAAAGCAGATTATAAAACTTATCAGCTTTTATAGAAAGATAATCTATTGACCGTGAACAACTCACCAAGAGGCTCTTGTCAAAAGGGAGACAGATGAAAGGTTGGAGTTACATGGATTATAAATCTGACAGGAAATAGTGACTTGCACATATATAAAAATTTGGATGGTTTAAAGAAATTTGTCTCATGGAATTATTGCCTACCTATCATACATAAGATCCCTTTTCAAAGCTGTTGATATCCTGCACTTTTCATATGACAACATCCATTTACTCACCAACGCCTTTCTGATCCAATGTCTTATAACATATGAGAAATCACCAGAGTGAAATTATGGCTAATAGAAAACTGCCAATCATTGGCCATTCCTTCAACAAGATGTGACTACCTTTTTTTTTTAATCGTACAAAATATTGGATTATATTGATATTCATAAATGCCTTTTCTTCCCATTGTAAACCTTTCTAGGGAATTATTTTTTTAGCATATAGTATGTAAAGCTATTTTAAAAAATACATTCACTTACTGTCTGATATATTCAAATGTGTCTTATTGGCATTTCCCATTCAATCTAATCATATTTTATTAAATGCATCTCCCTACTTTAAGCTTCCCCAGTCAAAAGAAGAGTCATAAACAGGACTGTAATGCCTCATTTTGATTTTCAGATAAAAAATGGTGAGGTAGGGTGAAATATTTTCCTCTGAAACCTAATTGTTCACCTTTATTCTTATTTTATTCTTTATTAATTTTTGCTGGCACTGTATCTCCTATCTGTTCCTGCTTTGGTGTCATTTCCTTCTTCTCACTTCTGAACTTTCTTCTATGATTCTATGATTGTTCCTTGGTTACTCACATACCGAGGTCCACATAGAAAATGGGATTTAGCGACATCATTACATCCATGAGGGCAAATCAATCAAATTGAGAGTCGGGGTTTCTTGGATCAGTCATATAGGACCACCTAGAGCAAGGGTAGCCAACATGGTGCTATCTAGATGTTGTGGACTACAATTCCTCTCATCCCTCATCATCAACAGTGCTGACTGGGGCTGATGGAAGTTGTGTCCACATTATTAGTAAAGGATGTATCACATTGCATAACCTTGACATAGTAAATGTGACAACATCAGGATTGTCCTGTTTTCTCCCAGATTAGGGTCCTAGAGGAAGATAGGTTTAAACCAGTCATCCCCAAACTGCGGCCCTCCAGATGTTTTGGCCTAAAACTCCCATGATCCCTAGCTAACAGGGCCAATGGTCGGGGAAGATGGGAATTGTAATCCAAAACATCTGGAGGGCCGAAGTTTGGAGATACCTGGTTTAAACCAAGGAACTTGCTGTTAGGATGGAGGTGGCATACTTCAGAAAGCAATACATTTACAAATCGGGGGGGGGTGTTTAGCTTGATAATACATTCTTTTGCTGATCAGCACTTTAAATTTAATTTTTTAAAATGCTAGTCTATCAGTACTGGAAACTTTAACACTCCTAGGGCTTTTGAGGCTAGTATGGATTGAAAATCAAAATAAACAAGCTGACTGAGCACTAAGGGAAATTAATTATAGGGTGACAGTTGTGACTAAGGGTGAGCTGACTGAATCACACTCTGACATTACAACACAAAAATTTCGGGAGAAGAGTTGGGAGACTTGGGAGTCTCGAGATGTATGTTTCAGGATGGTCAATGCCAAATTTAGAGTAAAAAGAAATAAGGAATTGCTTTTTTGAATGAGTTTCTTGACATTGAGAAACGGTGTGTGTTTTTACTGCCATTGACTTTGCTGGGACAATTTTTCAAGAACCTCTGTTTGTATTGTGCTCTTTGGGAAATGGATGATTGGTTTAGGTCAAAAGGAATATCTAGTGTGTGCTTTTTTGTAATCGTTGTGGAACGTGCTTTAGTTTAAAAAAATACTTATTTTTGTGGCCAATGTTAGTCAGTGGGAATTCATAAGGGTGTCCTCTGCGTATGTACAAACCTGCTGTGGGACTAGGTTAAATGTGTGAGGGGTTAAATAGAATGTGGACTGAGAATGAGTGTCAAGCAGTGATGCGCCTCTCTGAGGGTAAGGAAAAGACTGTAGGCAGGAGGTGAGAGAGATATGAAAGTACTTGCAGACCAAGCCTCAACCTTTAAGTTCAGATAGGTAGGGTTGCCATATGTCAAAAAGTAAAAATCAGGTTGATTTTTTTTTTCAATTGACTTGCCTAAGATCCAGGACAAAGCACCACCTTTCGGAAATCCCCCCCCCCCCGGACGGCAATTCCACCTTCGAAATCCCGGTAATGTCCAGGGAAATCTGGACGTATGGCAGCCCTAAGTTGGGCCAAAATGGAAAACATTTTTAATCACCACCTCCATACTGTGGGGAATAACACCTACCAGCAAATGCATAACCAGCACATCAGGAACATGGTTCCAACTACTTCTTACTTCTTTAGTTTTCAACTTGTAGAGACTTTTTTGAAAATTATTGTGATAATTCAAAAGCATGAGACACACATATCTAGCATCTGAGGTAGAGCATTTTACCACCTCAGAATTCTCACCACATTCTATTCCATGTGTAGATCAGGCATCAAATGTGGTGGGTTAAGTCCAGAGATGACTGAGTGCTTATACATCCAATAATCCACTTTTAATTTTCAAATTATTTTCTCTCAAGGATGCACTACCAGGAAAGAATATGTTGTACGAGGCCTCCCTCTTTTTAAAAAATACAAAAAAGGTTTAGAAGGCTTCATAGATATAATTCAAGATATAAAGGTCTTAGATTTATATCTGCAATAAGAGTTGCCACAAGGCTTGTAAAGAAAATATGGTGTGGTTTTAAAAAAAATTGAAATGCTGCATTCCGCTCCAATAAAGCGTTTCCTCAACATTACAAATCCTACCAATACAGCAAAAAACGGAATATTGTGCTAGTGGAAAATTGGAAATGAAGTTACCAGGGAGGGACTGTAAAGCAGTCAGAGTATTAAGTGGAGGCTTCATAAATGTCCTTGCAAAGGGAGGCACTGGAGAAAAAATATGGCATCTACACTAATGCCGGCTAAGCCTCAGTTCATCTAGATAAATCCAGGACCTGGGGAGTCGGGGAGAGAAGTTGCAAAGCAACTGCATTGCTAGACAAAGATGGTGGTGGGTCATTTGTGAGCAATAAAAGAGTCTGAAAGGAACATTCTATGAGATAATGGATGGACATGTTTTCTCGAGGGAACAGAGCAACCTTCCCCAACCAGGTGCCCTCCAGATATTTTGAACTATAACTCTCAGCAGTCTCAGCTAGCATGGGCTCCTTGACAGTTTGCTTCACTTGTGACTCCCAGCAGCTGGTATTCAAAGGCATACACACTGGAAGAAGAACATCGCCATTGTGGTTAGTAGCCATTGATAGCCTTGTCCACCATTTGTTGTTGTTTAGTCGTGTCCGACTCTTCATGACCCCATGGACCAGAGCACGCCAGGCACCCCTGTCTTCCACTGCCTCCCACAGTTTGGTCAGACTCATGTTGGTGGCTTCGAGGACACTGTCCAACCATCTCATCCTCTTTCATCCCCTTCTCCTTGTGCCCTCCATCTTTCCCAGCATCAGGTCTGATTTCCTTCAGAAGGGCTGATTTCCTTCAGAATGGATAGTTTGATCTTCTTGCAGTCCATGGGACTCTCAAGAGGCTCCTCCAGCACCATAATTCAAAAGCATCAATTCTTCAGCGACCAGCCTTCTTTATGGTCCAGCTCTCACTTCCATGGTCCACCATGGGTTTGTCTAATTCTCTTTTAAAGCCATCCAAGTTGGTGTCCATTATTACATACTGTGGGAGCACATTCCATAGATTTACTATGCATTGTGGGAAGAAATACTTTCTTTTGTCTTCCCTGAGTCTTATAGCATCCAGCTTCATTGAATGGCCCCTGGTTCTAGTATTATGAGACAGGGAGAAAAACCTCTTCTGACCTACTTTCACCTCACCTTGAGTAATTTTATAAACCTGTATCATGTCTCTCATCTTACTTGCCCTTTTTCTAAACTAAAAAGGCCTAAATGTTTAAACCTTTCCTCATAGGTGACCTGCATCCCCTTGATCATTCTGGTTAACAATAACAATAACAATATTTATACCCTGGCCATCTGGCTGGGTTTTCCCAGCCACTCTGGGCAGCTTCCAACAGAATAAAAAAGCGATAAAACATCAAATGTTAAAAACTTTCCTAAACAGGTTTGCCTTCAGACGTCTTCTAAAAGTTAGATAGTTGTTTATTTCCTTGAAATCTAATGGAGGGGCATTCCACAGGGCAGGTGCCACTACCGAGAAGGCCCTCCGCCTGGTTCCCTGTAACCTCACTTCTCACAGTGAGGGAACCGCCAGAAGGCCCTCAGCGCTGGACCTCAGTGTCCGGGCAGAATGATGGGGGTAGAGATGCTCCTTTTATGGACCTTTTCGAACTCTACAATATCTTCTTTGGGATGGTACAATCAGTATTATACATAGCATTCCCAGTACACTTGCACCAGAGATTTGTATAACAGCATTATTATATCAGGAGTTCTTTTCTAACTAATTTCCTGATGATCCTGAGCAAAGACTTAGATACCCCCCCACACACACACTTTATAACTGCTGTACACTGAGCCGACATCTTCAATGAGCTATCCAATACATCCTCAAGGACTTGTTCCCAGTTAGTCCACAACATCTGCAGGGCACCACAATGGCTACCCCTGCCAGTGGTGAATTGATGTCTCGAAATAAATCATTATTAATGAAAATAAATCATTATTAATGCTAATAATAATAACATTATTACAATAAATAGGCTAAATTAAAAAACACCATTTAATTAGAATCTAACCTGGCAGAAGTCCCCCCATTAGCATCAGATATAGATCCACTCTCATATTAAATTGTATCAAAATTTTGTGTTATTGCATGCTAGGTACTGGAAAATGAATACATAAAATATAAATACCAGTGTTGAAATATTTTGAATATCAAACATTACTGAAGATAAAATGTAGACTATTGAGACACAACCTGACTGACTATTAACACATAGTATGAGAATGTCTGAAGGAACCCTTGGCTTTTCAGTTACCATCTTCTTCAATAAGCAAGATCTGGCATGGTAGAGACATCACTGAAGACACATAAAGCCTCCAAAATGAATGACTCTCTTTATTCATATCCAATCCAAACATTTAAAGAACTTTATTTAAAATAGCTATCTGGGGAGAAGAGTAAATGAATCTCTAGAGTGTTAAACTCCCATCTGCTTCATTTAGGCAGTTGATGGCCAATAAATGCTGGGGAAATGGAATCAAAATGAAGAAAAACTAACATAGCTTGTTAAGCACCAGCAGAAATGATATGGGAGCCATTTGCCACTGTTTGATTAGAGGAAGAGTTACACAGACTTCCTACAGGAGTGGCAATATGCTATCCTTGAGTTTCCTTGCTATTTGTTGCAGGACTGTGACTTACAAACTTCAACAGAATTTATTTTGACTGTCCCTTAAGCTACAGTTCTAAGTATATGTACTTGCAAGGAGGTTCTGTGCTATACGTTGCAGATTCTTTTCCCCAGGAGAGTAAATTGAGACAATTAATTCATGTAATTCTGCTGCCAAGAAGAAAGTGAAAAGGAGGATAAACATAGAAAGTTGTCCTATATGGAGTCAGTCCATTGGTCCATCTGGCACAGTACTGTCTACTGGGATCGCTCCCAGAACTACTAGGAGATGCCAGGGATTACCCTGGAATCTTCTGCATGCAAAGCAGGTGGCCCTTTCCTCTAACGTGATTAGGATTGGGCAGCATGGGACCAATCCATCCAAATGTAAGCCTGTTTAAGAATTATCAGTTTTACTGCCCATGTTAAATAGCTGCAGACTGGGCCATGATTTCAAATGGACAGGTTTAAATTTATATATTGAATTTTTTTCAGCAGTATCTTCAGTTCCTTCTGCCAACTTGTGTTCAGTGAAGAAGAAATAGAAAGATAAGGAAGACAAATACTGTTGAATTTAATCAGGTTTTAAATACCTGTGTTTAACTGTTTTTATTGAATTTTAATGTTTTATAATTCTGTAAACTGCTTAGAGGTTTTCGTGTGTGCGTGTGTGTGTGTGTGTGTGTGTGTGTGTGTGTGTGTGTGCGTGTGTGTGTGCGCTGGAAGGCATATCTTCCATTTTAACTGAAGTAATATCTTCCATTAGAGTTGACCCACTCCTTGTTTTTCCTACCACAGATTCTGCACCTTCAGCAACAGCATGTGTGTATAGACATCTGCAGTTTTATTGCATCAAATTATCCATGTGAATGTTGTGGTCTGTAAGGGCTTAGAGAGATAACAGTACTCAGGATTATGAAATTCACCTTTTCAGATTTCTTACTTTATTTAAAAAAATGTACACGAGTAAATAAAATTCTTAGTAGCAATTGGAGCAATTTAAACTCCACTTTCTATTGTGAAATGTAGGTTGTGATCATTTATCCCAAATAAAGAGTTTGTCCCAACTATAGTGTTTATCCTATATACACCATAGAACCTTGCACACACCAAAAAAACTAGATGTACCCCAATCTCCAAGTGGTGAGGGACTTCAAGGGTGCAAATATGTAGCTCATGTTCAGTTTCCTTGGAATGAAGGGCACTGCAGATGTCATGGGTTTTGCCACCCAACCCACTGCCCCCTCTTCTTTAACAGTTCATTGTTTTTGTCAATGGCTTTATTTCATTTCTTTTGCTTTCCAAGGAAATATATTCCTCTTTGCTGAGCTTATAACAATAAATAACACTGCTGTTCTTGACTACTTGGAGCAGGGAATCTTCTTCACATAATATGCTTCATGCTTCCCTGACTCCCCCACCCCCCACTTCCAATGCACCAAAAAGCTCGGTTGTTCCGTGTTTGAAAGAACAGTGATAATATTAAAATAAAAGACCTTAGGCATAAAAATGGCAAAAGCAAGGAAATGGATGTCTTCTTGCACATGTCTAATATCATAGATGCTATTGACCTCAAGCAAAGTTGATTGCTTTAATAGTTTTCCTGTAAATCTTTGCCTGCTTCCTTATTTACCATATATATATATATGGTAAATATGCCTCTGTCATATAGGGGCTGTATAATGCAGTTTAGTTTCCTTTGGATGAAAGAACAGTGGTTTCTTTGAAATATTTCCTTTATTTACAAGGATATAAATAAGGCACAGAAGAAACAAACAGGCATTCCTACTTCAGGCAGTAAGCATCATGTGCGTCTCCTCCTTTGATGGCCCCCAATCCATCTAAAACAGGCTTCCCCAAACTGCGGCCCTCCAGATGTTTTGGCCTACAACTCCCATGATCCCTAGCTAACAGAACCAGTGATCGTGGAAGATGGGAATTGTAGTCCAAAACATCTGGAGGGCTGAAGTTTGGGGGTGCCTGATCTAAAAGCTTCCACTCTTTTCCTGTCCATTCTAGCTGCATACCTTTTTGCTGCTCATGTGTATCCTATTCATGGTCTCCACCCCACCTGGCTAGAGAACAGCCCATTCAGGAAAGATCCATTGTAACCAAATTAGAGGTAGTTAAAGGCATATGTGAGGATATTGTGGGGTCATGTGGACTAGCCACATCCCTACTAGTCATGGTATGCACTTAGCATGATGTGTGCTTAAGGCCCCAGTTCACAGTTGCCGAGCACACAGCCAGCCACTATATTGGTGGCAGGTGGGAATGACTACATAGGATGACTACATCTGTCAATTTTTGTTACTCTTGGTTTCTTATTTTTCTAATCCAGTTCCCCAATTTTCCACATCTATTTGCATTTTTAAACAATCCTCATGGAAATTCATCAATATATTCGTGCAATTTTTTCCCAAATACACACATTTCTACAAGCATTTCCCACTAAAATGCACACTTTAGAAAGAATTTTTTTCCCTGATATAATACATTTGCATATGTTACCTTCATTAATATATAAGCATTTGTGTGCAAACTTTCCCCCACAAAATGAATATTTTGAGCATCTTCTTTGGTCAGCAAACTGTTACAAAATCTGGAGACATATGAATCTCAAAAGACAGTTACTTTTTGCTTCATGAAATGTTTTAGGAAGTGTGAACTAGGTGGGTTCACACTAAAATGCAAACTGAATCGAATCCTTCCCCAATCCTTAACGCCTAACATGTGCAGCCTGTGCTTTGTCGGTGCTCATTTGAACCCCCTTTTAACTTGGTTTCATTAAAGGCACTGACTCCCACCAGCTGAAACTTTAGCCAAAATCATAATGAAAGACCCAATAATAGTAGCAAGGCAGTAAACTCACAATAATGTCTTCTGAACTGTGGTTCGCATTCAACCGTCCTAAGTGTACCTGCTTGCCCTCTTGAGTGGAATATTACTTTACATCAAGATTACAGTTTATATCTTATTTTCTAAATAATTCAATAGATGGGCAAGGAGCAGCTTTATAAAAAGGAAGACACTGTCAAACCACCCTTTTTCAACTGACACAGATGTTAATAAACGCCAAGATGTAAGGCCTTTGGAATCCCATGAAGCCATTTTCTGTCATACTGATTCACCTGAAAGAAATTCCTAAGTGCCAGCATCTCTCTTTCACTCTCTTAATATATTCAAGGTTAATATCTCTATGTACTTTCATTTTGTAGTGAGTATTAAAGATGGATTTGAGCTCTGACATTTATTATTTGTAATATGGGAGTAACGTGGAACCTATTCAGACTTTAATAGGGCCAGTGGCACACTAAAAACTCTTCAGCCTTTCTTGTGAGACAGCCAACTTTCCAGAATGCCAGCATTCACATTTCCACTTAGCAGAGATTCAAAATGGCAGCCCCTCTTGTTTTTCCCGTCTGCAAAAAAGAAAAAAGAAAGAAAGGCTGAACTACTTTTGTTCCTGTTGTTCAGGAACGACAAACCTATAGTTTCCAGATGTTGTTGAACTCCAGCTCCAGCTCCCACCAGCCTCAGTTGGCATGGTCAGTGTTGAGGAGCACAGGTTCTCCCTGCCTGCTATAAATGAACACTACCACCATTTCAGGACCCTGATCAACAAAGAATAAATAAATTATTATTCTTGAGAACCAGACAGAGGGCCTTCTCGGTAGTGGCACCCACCCTGTGGAACGCCCTTCCAACAGACATCCAACAGATCTCAAGGAAATAGGCAACTATCCTATTTTTAAAAGACATCTGAAGGCAGCCATGTTTAGGGAAGTTTTTAATATTTAATGCTGTATTGTTTTAATATTTGATTGGGAGCTGCCCAGAGTGGCTGGGGAGACTCATCCAGATGGGTGGGGGTGCAAATTATTATTATTATTATTATTATTATTATTATTATTATTATTATTATTATAATATATTTTCTGGCTACAGCAGGAGTGGATAAGGAGCACCTTCTGAGCAACCTTCCAGGAATCATTGGCCAGAAGCACAACAAGTGTGGATTTTGCCTTTGGAGATTTTTTTTTTAATGTTACAGTTTGTGTGCTCTTATTTTAATATGTAAGACACCTTGGAGAAATTTTTATTCAGAAAGGTGGTGTATAAAGGTTTTTAATAAATACTCTGTTGCATTTACCAGCTAAGTAAAGAGATGGCACTGGGCTCTAAAAGGTCTGAAGTATCTAAACTGAATTTGAAAAGGAATTTTAGTTGCCTGCTAAATCCTAAGTTTCAACATTTTGAAATATTTTCTGCCCATGCAAATGTGGCGGACAGGAAGAGTTGGAAGTCATAGTATTTGACTTCCAATTTTATTTTATTTTATTTTAGCAGAAGTCGACCTGCTTGCTTCTCTTCCTCTTAGAAGCACACAGCACCTCCTTTCTCCCTGAACTGTATGCTAATAACATTTTTTTTCAATTATACTCCCTATAGAATATCTCTATTGTTTTATGTTCGCAAGAAGTGTTGTTAAATTTTAATCTTTCTCGGCTCCACAGCAGGCAACTTAGAATCTCAGCACAACTGTGCATTCACTTCTCCGCTGTACATTCATAAATTCTTACAATAGTAAAAGCTTCTAAGTGAGTTAAATATCTTTAAATCACCCTCTTCCCCCATACCCTTGCTTGTTTATTTATTTTGCTGCATGCCAGGAGGTTAGTTCCATTTCATTTTAATTTTTATTTATTAAGCACTCCCTCCATGTAGATTGCGAAATCCAAGCCTGTTTTGTTGTGTTTGGATTAGGAAAGCACCACCTGCCGATTTCTTTCCCCCTTTCTCATTTGTGTAAAGCTAGGCGGGTGCTACATTATCCCAAAGGCAGACAAGACTTATCTGTCACTTGCAGAACTCGTCTAATGTATGTGTCAAGGCTCTCAAGAACACTGTCTCAGCGATAGAAATATAATGGGTAGGAATATGGATGGGTGGGTATTAAATTAAATGTCAACTCTGACCTTTAGAGGTCAAAGACTCAAAGGCTGGGGATGACAGATGCATTTTTGAAAGTCTTTCAAGAGATTTGACAGTGCACTGCAGAAGTAGCTTTGCAGCAATGTGTACTCGGAGGAAAGTCGCTTGAGCTCAATGCAGTTTCTTGGGTGGCCTGTTTTCCTGGAAAAGTACACAGACTTCACTGAGCAGAGGCAGTTTCAGGGTGGCACGACTGGTGTGGCTGTACTGGGTGCCACACTGCAAGGGGGCACGACAACAATGCTCTAGAAGAGAGCATGAGAGGCAGGGGGTTCTTAATCACACATGGCACCACTGAAATTTGAGCGCCCGTAGTTCACCACTGTACTGGGAGTACCAAAAGCAGATCAGTGAACACTCTGACACACCTAAGAGGTTGTGCCAACAGGGCTATGTAATGAGGACTGCAGTTTATGGAGTTTTAAATTGTGGGGAAATGCACACAGCGCTGTACATGTAGCAGAGTATATACTCACTCACCGCTTTGGCTTTTGGTATATACCGAAAGGTTAAAATCACTGCTTGTACACCACTCTCTGTTTCCATCACCAATAAACCATTGCACTACACTTAAGAAGGGATATTGTGCATGTTCTTTCCTTGATAAAGGTTATCTCAATTTAAAAGAAGAGAAAGTCATGTAATACATGAACAATTTCTGTCTTTTCCAGTAATATCATTCCCAAGAAGTAGAGCTTGTGTCACCTTACGGAATCTCCATGACCTTAAGAGGATGCTATTGCCATCAAAATGCAATATTAATTAGATCAGTTTCAGCATATTTTATTAGATTTGGAACCACTACAGGTAAAGATTGCATGGCTTCAGGCTAAATCTGACAAACTATCAAATAGGTCAACTACAGAGTCTTCCCTTAGACCACAAGGACTAATGTAGTGTTTGATCTTGATGGTGCACTTTTCCACAAGTGCTAATTAGAATAATAGTAATTTCAACCTTCATTTCAAATCTCCACCTTGGTTCAAAGGAAGGCCTTAGTTTGAATCTGTCAGCATACTTCTTAATTATGCAACCTGCTAAAAAGCTGAGCTAATTAGGAATTGCGTATGCCTATAGACACAAGCTGCATCAATGCATTCTCCCAAGGGGCTTTGTCTTTTTTCTCTCTTTTTTAACAAGATCATTTTCAGCTATAATTGGGCATGCACACACAAAAAGTGGTAAATAGGAAATTAGCAAACATTTAAGGCACACTAAGGAGCTAAACAGATTGTGTAGTGGAGGTAGGAGAATCTATGCTGTTTAAAATGATTTAAGATAACTAAACCATCAGGTGAGAAATGATCATAACTCTCAATTGCGGTTTTTAAGAAAATAGGTATAGAAAATGTTTTGTTTTGTTTTTTAACCAGTGAAATGATAGCACATATTACTGCAGCAAACATAACATGCCTTTGCATTTTATCATCCAAACAAGGATTTGGCAGAGGAGGGATTTCACTTTTAATTCTGAAACAATGTATTTAATTAAATCCCATTGAAATTAATACAATTCTGAGCCAAAGGGTTTCATATACTGCAGGTGTGCTCTAGATCCATCTGACCCGAATTTCAGCCTTAGAGTGTTCATAGTGCACAGAATCTTCCCAGATTCTTCTTTCTATCTTCTAGCAAGAGGTTTAAAGTGCTGTATTGGATTCTTGATTAAAATTGGCTAAGAAGCTGTTATGCTGTGGAGAGAAACTGTGTTCTACCCAAGCAGCTCTGCTCAACAGGGTTTTTTATCTCCTATTTGCAAGCACAAAAAGCTAAGAATGTATGTATTTAACTGATTATGCTGCTTATCAGGACCTAGGTCCTTTCAAAGAGTCTCACAATAAAAAATTATTACAAACACAATGAATGACGTTACCAATCTAATCATAGGAACCACATAGCAATTGGAAATATTTAAAAGCTTAAAAGCTAACATGACAGCCTAAAAACAAAAATAGAAGGGGGGAAACCCACCCCAAAATAGCAGATATAATTATTGCCAGCCTTTACCATCAAATATACTAGTAATAAAAGCAAGTTTAAAAACACCCCAGCCACCTAACCAAAGGGGGAATGAAAAAGAAATGTCTTTAGGACCCACCTAAAATAATATAGAATGGGACAAAGTATATCTTCAGATGGTCCTTGATTGCTGTCTTTCTGCTCCTCAGTCCCACTCACAACAAAAAGATTGTGACTTTCTGATTGGTACAAACGTATAAAACAAATGTATAGAATCATACTTGCCCATTTTTTGCATGTGACTCTACAGCGACTTTCTGGAGGTTGGTCGTGTTTGTTCTTTGTTATCTTCAAAAGAATTAAAAAAAGAAAAAGTTACTATTGTGAAATGCATTTAAAAAAAATAAAAACACAGAGATAGAAGACCTTCCCTGTTGCTTATATCCTATTATTTGTCCATCACCCCTTTGGGCTTCATTTAGTTATCACAGCTAGTGGCCCCTGATAAACTTCTCCCATTCCTTTCTAAAGGTATCCATAGAACAGGGATGGTGTTGTCCCTTATGCATGTCCCTACACAGGATGCCTGGGAAGCTGATATGATGTAACAGTTAAATATCCAGAAAGTCTCAAAACTTCAGCACATGAAGTGTTGTTGTTGTTGTTGTTGTTGTTGTTGTTGTTTTGTATTTTAAACAAATCAGGAGTTGATAAATTATTCAGCCAGAATGAACCTTGCCAGCGCCCCCCTTGAACACAAAGCAAATTTGATTCAAGTTAAATGTGTTTTTGACTAATGGTTTCTGCCTGCATGATTTATCAGTGTAATGTGGACAGGGTATGGCAGCAGATTGGTATGGATAATTTTTGCATTTCTAGGCTTACGTTCTGCATGCCTAAGTATGGAAGTCCAGGGAATGATACATTTTAAAAAGATTGCCCAAGTGGGAGGGGGGGTCGATGGTGTGCCTTAGTTGGAGGGAATATGTGTGTCTTCCTCCCCCCACCTTCCCTGAAAAGCAATAAAGGAGAGCGATTTCTTCTGTTTTCCTCAGCAGTGGAACCCATCTGTGGACTTGAGAGTTGAAAAATCAGAAAACACATTAGAGTTAAGCGAGACTATTAAATTACAAACCACGAAAAATCTTGTCATGCAGTACCATACAGAGAGGTGCTGATGCACTTATGCATTCATTTAAGCAAGACATTAGACCACCGGCAAAGCTGTACAACTCCAATATCAGAAACACTACACTCTGCAAACCTAAAGAAATTAGCAGCACTTTGACAACAACTGAGACCTCACATCTGGGGCCAAACTGGACATGGCAATGGGAAATCTGCAAATGAATCTCTGGAATGTTCTTTAAAAAACTAAATGCAGCTGGCAAGTAGATAAATAGGTACCGCTACAGCGGGAAGGTAAACAGCATTTCCATGTGCTGCTCTGGTACGGTTCAGTTCAGGGCAGTGTGTGTGTGTGTGTGTGTGTGTGTGTGTGTGTGTGTGTGTGTGTAGCACATGGTTTCAGTATGTATTTGTTTAAACACATGGGACAAACACAGGTATATAGATACGGTAAATTGTGTACCCCAAAATATAATCACCTGGTGCTTCCAGGTGACCTGGTTACTAAGCATTCATCACAATTTGTTTGGAGGAAGATTAGATGATGTTGACTATTTAATGAACATTATCTTTGAGTTGTTTGCGGAGAGGCTAGATGATGTTGCATCAAAGCAAGTGTTATGCCACACTATCCAATGTGTTTTCCAGTCGCTTTCCTTATCACAAGGAAGCATGTTGGGCAGAAGCAAGTTTGTTTGTTCGTTTGCTTGCTTGCTTGTTTCCCACCTTTTCTCCAAGGAGCTCAAGGCTCAGTACATGACTCTCCCCCTCTTCATTTAATTCTCACAACATCCCTGTGAGGATGCACTTCCACAGGCACATATCTCCACATGTGGTGGGAGTGCCCTAAAATTCAATCATTCTGGAAGACATCCATGCAAGAAATTTGTAAGATAACTAAGCAAGTGCTAGAAATTACCCCAGAATTGGTTTTACTAAATATTTTTCAAGATAACAACGCTCACTCAGATCATAAAGAACTTATATTCCATCTGTTATCAGCAACCAGAAACATCATAGCCAGGCACTGGAGGGACCTATCGGGAGTGGGCATGGACCAATGGTACCAAGTTGTATGGGAAACAGCACTACTAGAAAAACTAACTAGTAAGCTGAAACTGACACGGGGACAAACAGAAGAAGACACCTTCACCCCAGTATGGTTCCCCTTCATCACTTATACAGCCCAACAGGACAATGACAAAAATTTACCGTCAGCATACAAATCAAAATGGCTAACCTAATCAAAACACCCTCCCTCCCCACTTATGCAAGAAACTAAGGATCACCACAGTCAACCGCAAACGAGCAACCACATTCTAAGACAAATCCTGACCTCTCTCACCAACAAAGAAACATGAACAAACAACAGAGAACCTGCACAAACGATGCTGACGTCGAACCCCTACACATATCAAGAAAAACAGAAACATCGGCAATCCACCACACCCAACTCCCCATCCCACCCACCTCTTTCCCTCCCTTCCTCATAATGTCTCAACAAGTAAAATTGATGTGTAAAAATGATGCATGGAAGGAAAAAAAAATGAATGAGACATTGCATTACCTTTGTAACCCTAGAAAATCTTTAATAAAAATAATTATTATCACAACATCCCTGTGAGGTAGGCTACTCTGAGAGTCAGTGACTGGCCCAAGGTCATCCAGCAAGCTTTACGGGCTGAGTAGGTATTTGAACCTTTGTCTTTCAGTGTCTTGTCAAACTCTTCACCACTGCATTCGTCCCAATTCGTCCCACTGGGTTGTGGTACAAGGGCTCCAAATCACCTTTCACTGTGGAACCTGAATTGGCCAGTATGTGATTGACTTTCACCTGAAATGGAACCATCTGGAAGCAGCTATGCAGGTCATTGGGGAGCTGTGGTTGGCTGCAGCTTCCTAGTGTAGAATTTGCTAAGTTTGCTTGTGTATAACATGCAAAACAGCCCCTGAGGAACTGCCAACACATAATAGATGGGTTTAATGGGCTTAAAATGCAGTTATTTGATAGCCACTGATACTTTAGCTTATGGTTATACATACAGGAGCGAAAGTAAAGTAACATTGAACCATTTGTATGCTGATCTAATCAAATGTGAAACAAGCCTGGGATACAATCACCTTTCCCACCCCACCCCCAGCCGCCTCAATTTCAATCCTTATTTTGCTTTGGTCTCATGTTTTCTATCTGGAGTAAAATAAATGTCCATCCGACACAAAGGTCTGCATAGAAAACTTGTTTTTCTCTTCATTCATTGTAACTAACGGGAGCCCTTCACTCTGTCTGAGCCCAGTCGATCAGATAAAAAAAGACTACATTGATTTTCCAGAAAAGAAAACATTTTAAAGTTCTGTTATCCTGAGCCTTTAAAAAAATCATTGTGAGTTTCTATTTTCTCTATCTCTGTCTGGCCTGTCAGATCTTATAATAAAATAAATGGGCAAGGGGAAAAAGGTTCTCTCAACCTCTCAAAAACTTTAACAAACCCAAGGAGTGTCATAGGGCCAGGGGACGGGGGGGGAGAGGCAGGGAAGCTTAGTGTGATGCTAGAAATTTGCTCTTGTGACATGGTGCTGGATGGCTGAAACGTCACTCTGAAACAGAGGCTATAGCAAATATCACAGAGGTAATAAATAAATAAAGCTTACAACCGCAGCAACAAAATGCTCTCATGGCTGGATTGAAATAGATTTCATATTGCGGTGCAAACCTAGCAATAACAGTAAGTGTTTCTTGTTGTCTGAACCTCTGATATTGCTTCTGTCTCTTGTCAAGCTAAATGTTGCCCCTTGTTCCATCAGTGGCCCAACCTTAGCAACCCACCTGTCAGATTGGTGCATCGTCATCTTGCGCATAGTCATAAGCGTCTTTTCTTCATGCTGACCTTAGAGAACTCATCAGCATGGACCCCAAGGACTGCCTTAAAGCTCTGCCTTTTGTTATTTTGACATGGCGCCTATGTAGCATAGAAACTTGCCCTGCTTCCTATGGTCAGCGTCTTCCCAGTCAGTGGTTTTCAACCAGTTTGCTGTGGCACCCTGAGGTGCTTTGAATGATGGTCAGGGGTGTTACGGGCAAACCTGGCCCCTGTCCATCTTTCCTTCCCTCCCTCCTCTGATGCCTTCTCACAGCTGTTTGTAGCAGCAGCCCTGTCTACATGCTCCGCAGGTGAATGGTGGCTCTGGGGCTAACCGGGGGTTGTGGGATGTGTTACATCAGTACAGTCAATTGCAACATGCTTTACTTCCTAGAGTGTACAGAGACATGGGCATGTGTAATTTTCCTGTTCCCCCTGTAAGTAACTCAGCAAATGAGTGTGACTCTATAAAAGCAGAGTCACGCAGCCATTTTGTCTCTGTTCAATTCAACTCTCAGTTACGTCTCATCCATTTTGTTGTCTGCTGGCCCTCAGCCAGCAGCACTTGGGCCCGTCCTCATAAAAGATGTAAGCCACGTTATATGTTTGTAACCTGAAGCTTAAAGCCTGCCTTCTAAGATGTGTACTGGGAACAACTTGTGAGTAAACTTATTGTTTTACTTTTAAAGTCAGACTCGTGAGTCTGTATTGTATTTGAAGAGGGAGAAAAAGGGACACCAGGAGTAATCCATCTGGGCAAGCCAGATTGGATCATCTTAAAAAGATTCAAAAGAATCTATCAACTAGCTTCCATGAATATAGAATATATTCACTCTGCTACATCACTCACTAGCGTGAGCGAAGGAAACATAAAGGTAAAGGTAAAGGGACTCCTGACCATTAGGTCCAGTCGTGACCGACTCTGGGGTTGCATGCTCATCTCGCGTTATTGGCCGAGGGAGCCGCTGTACAGCTTCCAGGTCACAGTGCTACCTGCGTCCCGGGTGGAAGGAAGGATAGTACTTAACAAATATTTCCTTGCCTATTATCCTAAACATACCTACAGGGGTGCTGGTTGCTGAGGCAGCCTTGGAGTAAGCAAGCAAGCAAGCCAAGAGTAAGCACTACAGTGGTACCTCAGTTTACAAACACAATTGGTTCCGGAAGTCTATACTTAACCTGAAGCATACTTAAGCTGAAGCGAACTTTCCCATTGAAAGTAATGGAAAGTGGATTAATCCGTTCCAGACAGGTCCGCGGAGTACTTAAACTGAAAATACTCAAACCGAGGTGTACTTAAACCAAGGTATGACTGTACATTAATCTACAAACCACCAGACAAAACCTCCAAGAAAGCAAGAATGTATCAGTCCAATCCAACTAGATGGTCCATAGATGGACACTGATTATACAGGCAGCCAAGGGCCAGGCCCTCTTGCCTTCTCTGTCTGACCCCCAGGGCTCTCCCCTCTCACACAACCACCCAACTTTCTCACTTTCTCTCTCTCTCCCACAAAGACACGCACACATCCACCCATTCACAGCATAAATGGCCAAATCTGTTTCTCCTAGCTTGTAACCTACTAATCTTGCTCCCTGTCACCGGTTTTTCATTGCTTCCCCTACAGGGTTCGGAACATCGTACACAAATATTGTGTAATAAAGCAATGCAATTGACTAAGACCTTTCCGTACACACATGGGTTCCATATATTACCTTCTGGGTTTTCCCCTCCTTCATTTCTTAATAATATTGTTCTTTTTTGTGTGAAGTAGCCTGACAATGGCTTGGTAACTCTGATATTAGTATACATTACAAATGCATTCTGGAAAACAACAACTCCAAAAAAGAAGAAGTCTATAAATAACCACTGGTCCTGTATCATTTACATCAAAGACTAGAATTTTATTAAACAGAGACAAAAAGACTTACGGCTTGTTCCAATATATACACACAGGCATTTTTCTTAATTATTCCCGAAGTTTCAAACACCATCCTTCTCAATATCCCTGGAGTATACAGACAAGAAGCAGCAACTTTTCTTTTCTCTTTTAAAGAATTCTTCCGGGCTTTTCATCTAGTATCTGCATCAGTGTCTCTGCATGCTGGTTCCTCCTATTTCCTGTATTCTCTGGGGGAAATGGTACATTGTGCTGAACACGTTAATGTTTTTAAATGAATACTCAACTGCAACGAAAACCAACAAGCTCTCACAGATATTTGCATCCACAAAAATAGGTTTCAAGCATTGCCCACTTAGCTCCAAGTAAACCCAAGATTTGTCATAGAATGACCTCTTGCTCTTCTTCAGTCACGTCCAGCTCAGACTCAAAATGAGGCCTACAGTACCTTTTACCCCTCTTGCTATCCTTTCCTAGGGTTGCCATATTTCAAAAAGTAAAAATCCTGACACCCACAAAGTTGTTGAGTTTTAGGAAACCACCAAAATTCTTGAGCTTTTATGAGGAAACCTAACCCAATCACTAACCCCAAAATAGTGTTTTGAGCTATTTGAGCTGTTTGCACTGCTTTTTCTACCATGTTGCTATACATGCGGGTTTTCCCTGCCAATTCAGCAAAAATTCCCCAATGCCATGTTTACACCAGAAAGCCAGGACATGTCAGGAATTTTCCTGACATATGGCAAGCCTAGCCTTTCCTGACAGTCACCTACAAACTGTATGTCACACACACACACACAAATACTAGCAAAAAACAAAACTGAGAGGGGTGAGGGGTGAACAATAGTAGAAGAGCTCCCTCACAGACGGACAAGCTGGCCCCCCTACCTGCCTGCCAAACTGACTGCATAACTCGAAGACACATTTTTATGTCCAGAAGCATTATTATGAACATAAGCAGCTGCCTTATACTGACTCAGACAAATGGTCTGTCTGGCTCAATATTGTCTACATTGCCTGGCAGTGGCTCCCCAGGGTTTCAGACAGGAATCTCGCCAACCCTACCTGGAGATGCCAGGGATTGAACCTGGAACCTTCTGCATGCTCTACCATTGAGCTATATCCCTTCCCCTTCATTCAAGTTCCAGAGCCAGGCAGGCATAATGAGGGAGCCAGTAGGAGAGTCATCCTGCCATCTATTCACCTCCCACCTTCATAAAAGGGTGCTTTTCTTGGTGGGGAAGGTGTACAGGTTTTGTGTTTGTTTGTTTGTTTGTTTGTTTGTTTTTGCTTGAATAGCAGGATGGATGGATTGAGTTATAAGGGGAGGGAAAGAGCATTAGCAAGCATTTGTAGGCCACACTTAAATATCCCTTGAGAAGCAGGAGTATTTCTTCATATCTGCTTTTCTCCTGTGCTTTGCTGAAGGCCAACTTGGGAGAGCGAAGCTAGAAAACAAGATAAAGGATCTTTCCTATAATCCAGTCTGTGCAAGTCCTTTATCTTAATGAAAGATGATACCAATAGTCCTTCTGGACTGATTTTTCTTCCTTTCTTCCTTTTTACAACTAGCGGTCATGGCACATGAAATAAAGCTGCCAGCAGCCATGGCCTTTTCAGACAGAAGGAGCCTGTCTGAGGAATGGCCCACACTGGAAGCCAAGAGTTTGAGCTCTATATAAACCTGGCCCTGCATGAAGAAGTGAGACTTAACTTACTATGAGCTGGATAGAAACAGATGTACTAGTGTGAAGCTAAGCACTGCTTCAACATTGCCAGTTCTGATTATAGCTTTGGGTGCCAACTGCTTCCCAGAATACACTGAAACAGCGGAGGGAGAGAAATAAGAAGGACAAGGGTTAGATTCCTGTGTCACATCTTAGGGATTTTGATGGCCACATGTAATTTTGGAGACTTGGATGGTTTCCTGATCAACAAAGAACTGAGTATAGTGCAGTGGATCACAAGCTGAAAAGCAATAGCTCCAAGAGTGCGGTCTTACTTTATAGCTTGGGTAACAGACACTTCCAAAACCATGCAAAAATCTCAAAAGAGTGCAGGTAATAAAGGGAAAGCCACATAAGGCCATCCCTACCATTAGGCACAGTATGTAACATCAGTCACCTCAGGTGGCAGATGCTAGGAGGTGGGGAATGGTTAGAAGACAGAACTGTGTCTGCTATGTGGTCTGCCCATAGGAATAGTTGACTATATTAATATTGTTGTCTATCTGTTTCTCATAATTTCCATCTTAAATTCAGATCTCCACTTTCCCACTTCATTGATATTTCTTAAAAAACAAAAGCTTCCCACTAAAATTCATCAGCATTTTAATGTGAATTTCTCCAAATCTGTGTATGCAATTTTGCTTAATATACATATTTTTGCAGAACAAATTCCCTTTAATGTTGTGCACTGCACTGGGATATTTTGATAAAGGGCAGTAAATAAATCTAATAATAATAATAATAATAATAATAATAATAATAATAATAATTACTACTGTGCATTTTTTTATCCCATTTTCAATAATATATGCATTCATCAGCACACTTCACCCCGGTATGTGTATTCTTGTATACATTACTTGGCTGCAAAATATGGGGGAATGCACATTTTGAAAGATGGCTGTGTTTTGGTTCATGGACTGTCACAGAAAGTGCAAATTATTTGGGGCTGCCTTTCAATGTGAACTAAATTGAATTTCTTTCCCATCCTTATCTGCCATGAGCCCCATAAACTAGTCTGTTGCATTCAGTTGTGGGATGGCGCTGTTCCATTATCAGTGCTGAAGTGAAATTCAATTGCTAGTACAATTGTCTTCTATACGTGGAGTGGGAGGGGATACCATTTTGTCCTTTGCTTCAGGCAGCAAAACTTTCTGGGCTGTGTTTTAATGAAACAGGCTAAAGCAACTGTATCAATTATTGCACCTGTATATTCAGTATTCCGCACAACAGCTTTCATAGCTACTAAGCTCTACTTCTGACCTATAGAATTCAGCTTCCCCCCCCCCTTGGTAAGTGAGTCTAACTACAAATGTTCTTAATTACACAGCAGAGCATCACTAAACCATTTTAATGCCTTTGAAAACCATTGCAAATTGCTGGACTTTGTGAACCAAAAAGGAATCGCAAATTTAAAAAAGTGAGGCGGGGGGAGGGCACAGTAAAAAGCTGAGCTTATGCAGCATAAAATGTACTTTGTTCGTTTCTTTGACAAGTCTAGTTTATTTTTAATTATTCATAATACTTCACGGTACACTAATACATGCTCTGGAGTATATTAGTGTAAGTGATGAAATTTTTGTAATACAAGACTGCACTACAAGCTTTCTGGCATTAAATCTTAGCCAAGTCCATGGGGGGTATTTTTGTGTGCGAATTAGCTAAGTGCAGATTATCAAGGTACTAATGGAAATGTCTGAGCATTTGTTAAATGTTGCCTTGTTAATATCCGAAAGCAATGTGTTCTGTGGGCTAATTAAAAAGAAGAAAAATTTTCTGTAACATTACTGCAACTCACTCTGTGTGTGTGTGTGTGTGATATTAAACGTTCTTTGGCTTGCTTTCTCATCACATTACTAAGACGTGATTCATCAGAGAAGCCCTTGGAGGCTTCTGCACATGGCAAGCTCTGCTATCCATGTGAAGCTGCTTGTCATGTGGATCCAGTGATTTTTAGCACGGCATCACTCAAAAGTCACACACATACACAAAATCCCCCTGCCCCAAGGTTTCAGTTCATATGCTGAAAAGTGCTGAGGTTTGCTGGCTTTTCGGTTTTCTCTTAGCATGTCTTCTCAGTACACCAACAGAGAATAACTGGCTATGGATTTCCTCATTCCATCACCTGTGTTCTCAGTGGAGATGGCTGAGACTGAATCTGAGACATTCTATATTCAAAACAGGTGCTCCATAACTGACCCTTGATGCTGTTGAATGTACAGTGGTACCTCGGTTTACAAACACAATTGGTTCCGGAAGTCTGTACTTAACCTGAAGCGTACTTAACCTGAAGCGAACTTCCCCATTGAAAGTAATGAAAAGTGGATTAACCCGTTCCAGACAGTCCGTGGAGTACTTAAACTGAAGCGTACTTAACCTGAAGCGAACTTCCCCATTGAAAGTAATGGAAAGTGGATTAATCTGTTCCAGACGAGTCCGCAGAGTACTCAACCTGAAGCGTACCTAATCCGAGGTATGAGTGTAATTGGTTCCGGAAGTCCGTACTTAACCTGAAGCGTACTTAACCTGAAGCGAACCTTCCCATTGAAAGCAATGAAAAGTGGATTAATCCGTTCCAGACAGGTCCGCGGAGTACTTAAACTGAAAATACTCAAACTGAGGCGTACTTAAACTGAGGTATGGCTGTAGTTTAAAAGACCATTGCTTCCAGGAGTGAAACTGAAAGTAGACTGACCAACTAGCTGAATGAAATTATATTGCTGGGGGGGGGGGAGCCTCTAACATTTTACTTTGTGATACTTGTACTTCCAGTTTACTTGGTAACCCTGCCCTGCCCCCCCCCCCCCGGAAAAGCTAATATTTGAATAGCAGCTGGTTAAGGAACAACATTGGGGAGACGTCATGATTTGATTTTATCTGGACTATGTGTCGATATGGCAGCTACCTGCAATGGAAGGCTCCTGGACTGGTTTGGCAGAAACACCAGTTTGTGAAGAGAGGATGTGAATTTACAGAGGGGAACCTTGGACTACAGATTTGGATTATAAAGAAGAGTAAAGACATAAAATCCACACAGAAACATTTTATTTGGACTTAAACTCACTTGCAGAATGAACTGAATGCAGAGGCTGTTGAAAATAATGAAGGCTTAAAATCAGAATGTATTAAGGGAATTATTGTAATATTTTGAAATGCAGTAGAACTATGAGATGATTAGGATTCCCTCCAATCTTGAAGCATGGGAAGTCAGCTAAAATTAATAATAATTTATAATTAGGAATTATTATTAATATTTATTTATTTATTTATTTATACCCTGCCGATCTGGCTGGGTGGCTTCCAACAGAATATTAAAATACAGTAGTGCATCAAACATTAAAAGCTTCCCTAAACAGGGCTGCCTTCAAATGTCTTCTAAAAGTCTGGTAGTTGTTCTCTTTGACATCTGGTGGGAGGGCGTTCCACAGGGCGGGTGCCACTACCGAGAAGGCCCTCTGCCTGGTTCCCTGTAACTTGGCTTCTTGGAGCGAGGGAACCGCCAGAAGGCCTTCAGCAGTGGACCTCAGTGTCCGGGCAGAATGATGGGGATGGAGACACTCCATAACATTGGGTCTGTTTGATTATTGGATAATTTGTATAATTTGGAATATATAATTTGGTTTGATTGGAAAATTTTAAGAATTTTTTTAATAAAAAAAGACCATTGCTCCTCCCTCAAAATGTTCTAGCAGAGCTATCTAGTATAGAAACAGCAAATGTCAATGGTATCCTCCCATCACATGCTAGACGGTCTCCTCCAGTACATTCTGCTGAGAAGTGACTGTATGATTTAGCAGGCAGCTTCCAGATCAGTTTGGAGTTAGTCATGCAGTAGGACACGAGCCTGTCTCAGTTGCTGGAATTTGGGGCACTAGTTCCCAACCCTGTTTCAAATATAGTTATCTTTAGAATCCTCAGCTCAGTGCAGATAACCCAAGACCACAACAATTCCCAAATACCAGTGCCTGCAGCCTTTATTGATTCTATAAATTAAACTCTTCAGGATGGTGGTGATTCAACACAAACACATTTTTGCTCCAGCACTGGCCTCTGCCCACTCCATGCTGTCAGCAGGAGGAGAGTGTAAACCCAAGTGGATGCCATGGTAATTTGGAAATCTTGCTTATACAACATTGTACCAATTTGCTTTCTTTGTTTACAGCTGACTTTGCTCCAGCAGGGATCACAAGGCGTTTTTTGCAGTGTGAGAGCAGAGGAGATGGGGTGGGGAGAGAGAGAGAGGAAGGAGGGGAGAAATAGAGAGAGAGAAAAGGAGGGCAAAGAACATCTTGAAAGCGAAGTAGGAAATGACACAAGACTTATTCCAATGCAAGAGATTTCTCCCAGTTTCTCCTTTTTCCACTCTTTCGACTCTTTAGTTTTGCACATTTCCACATGTTTGCATTAAAAAAAAGCCCTCATAAAAATCATGTGTTGCTTCAGAAAGTGCAATTTAGGTTGCTTTTTTTCCTTTAAATTAGATCTGAAGTAGTTTGCATATCACCCCACTTTCTGGACTGTTCTGAAAGTTCAGTATTTGTTCTAAATACCACCAGTTTTCTGCAGAGAATAAGCATCAATTACTAATTGAGGTTTCAAATTGATTTTGGGAAGAGAGGGAATGAGAGAATGAATGCTTTCACCAAGATATAAACCCAACTTAGAGGCTATCCATATTTCTGCAGCATGAAATATGGCAGTGGGGGAATGTGTGTTTCATAAAATATTGTCCTACCTGCAGGATTGAGAGGGAAAGAATTAGGAAATAATTTTCTAGGGCTGCCAGCTGCCAATTTGCTACTAGTACCAATCCCAAAACAGGAGGTAGAGAATTAGCTCCATCGCCTCTCCCATTAAGGTATTTCTGACCAATATTTCTCATCCCAAAACATGGAGGCCATTTCCCACGGCAATCTATCTCCCAGACACATTGACTTGACTGATGCTTTCCAAATATATTATGGATGGAAGTAAGAGAGATTAGATTGGGAGGGTGGAAGGAACAGAACCTTGTTGGGGGGGGAGTATAGGAAGCAGAGGAGGAGTTTGCTTTCCTTTTTGGAGAGAAAATAAATTTCTGCAGCTGCAAATTTATACATTGTGCAAGATGCCGTATCTAATTCCAACTTATAGCATGATTTACATGACCCACAGCACATTTATGGGAGACAGCCAGCTTTTTCATGCCTTTGATTTTGGGGCAATTAGTTTTTAAAGCTGAAAGGTTTTTACTGTCCTTGATACAACTTTTGGCAATAAACATATCACATTTTTTAAAAGCTAAAAAGTGAAACGAGGAAGGGGAGTTTGAACATGGATGCTCTTAAGCAAATCACTTTCTCTGCAAAGCGTTGCAGCTTTTAAATGGCAAATCAACCAAATAAAAAGGAAAATATTCTGACAGTTCCCAGCTGAACTACACCAAAGTAGCTGGGGTTTGTAGTCTATGAAAGATTTTTATAAGTATACAGGCTGCCTTGCTGGTACACTATTATTCACTAGGGAGTACCCGGGGGGGGGGGGAATGGAGCAGTGATTTGATGTCATGCGACACTGACTCTGGCCAAGAAGGTATCTCCCCCTCTCCCCCTTGCAACACAGTGAACGAAAGCAGATGCCCTTTTGCAACTTTATTCGAAGTTGGCACCTCTTACCCCTAGACATCAGACACATACCCTTAAAATCAGCAATGTTTTCTCCCTTCCTGGTCAGTTCATGGTCCTACATCTGCCACTCCTTCCCAGGACAGCCAAAAGATAGGACCCAGAGCTAGCAGGGGACTCAGACTCTAAGCTTTAATATAAAAAGTAGCTCTCCTGGAATGCAGGCACCTTTTGAAACAATTGCTTTCTGATAAATGAGCTCCAGGCTGTTCTTAGCCTTCAGTGTTTTTAGCCAATGAGTGGAGTCAGAGCTATAATGGATTACTTTAGAAACTTATGAGTTCCACATAGCTTATAGAGAAGACCGTTCCCCCCCCCAAGTGACTTCAAATGAACCAGATATCCGCCTGTCCAAACAATGTTGTAGAAGGTTTATTTTGAGGCTAAGGGCTTATCCACACTTACCTTGTAGCTGGTTCTTTCCAGGCACAGGTTGCATTTTAAAGCTCTGTGTCTTAGCAGTGACGAAGCTGCATGCTCCAACACCGGGGGCGGAGAGCAGGCGGGGACGTGGCTGGCAGGCGTCCAAGGGGCATGGCACATCACCCACAGGGCCGTGGTGTGCGCCCCAGAGGCGTGGAACATGTGTCCTGGGGGCGTGGCGCCCAGCGTGGTGGAGGTTATGCGACACATGTCCGGGGGTGGCCACGATGGTACCCCCCTCCCCGATGGTGCCGTGGACGGTGCGCTACCCCACGCCGTTCCTCCACCAGTGTGTCTTAGCGGTTTTCTTTTTTCTCTTCCCCACAAAACCCATCAAACCCTCATTTTTTTTAAAAAAAACTGTTTTAGGCTCCAACACTTTAAAGAGGCTAGGGAAATATAGTAGTGGCTGCAGTTGCATTCATTTCCCCCAGAGCTGCAAAAGCACCAGGCTTCCTACAGCCAGCCATCCCCATTGCCATCTCTTCACCCCTATTAAACTCATGTTGGGGGGGGACAAGGTGGCATTGGAGAGCTCCATAAATGCAGTGCTTGGTCACCCCCCTCCCCAAAACCTGGCATCTGCCCTAGAAGAGTGCATATCACATAAGGAAAACCATGTGTCTGTCACCAAACAAGGCATGGGGGAGAGAGATTTTTATTTGGGAAGGAATATGAAACTTGTAAGCATTCTGTTTCCTATGTGTGGATCATGATTGTTTCTTTTTTGTAATACGATTCACTACTGCCATGCTGGCTAGGCCTGTGGAATTGTGCAAAACATCTGGAGGGCACCAGGCTGGAGAAAGCTGCAAATAAACAGGAGTGATTTATTTTTCTGAAAACCAAGGTGTGTTGTTTATGAACACTGAAATGGCTAAAGCTCAACAATGGAAACGGAAACTGATCGGGATGAGATGTGAGACTACATAATTGCAGGTTAGATGGTATTATTCAAGCCTCCCTGAATGCTAGGATATCTGACTGGCAGCTCTGTCATTTTCACCATTTAAGTTTTAGCCTTGACATCTTCTCCACCCCTTCCATTTACAACACTACTTCAGATTTGATGGTATCTTTCATGCAACCACATAAGCTAAGAGACTTAGAGAATCAGCCTTTCGAAAAGGAAAACAATAAATGACTACAGGCAAATAAAATTCAAGATAACTGAAACCAAAGGCACCAGAACAGTAAGCCTGTTTCTGATATGTAAAGAGTATAAGGAGAACATTGAGAGAGAAGCAAGAATGTGGTGGCAGACCCACTCATTCACAAGATTGAGTTGCTCTAGGTGTGGCAAGCACCTGGGGAAGTTTGTTGAGGTGCCTCACATATTCAGGGATGGATATCAACCTATGCCATTTTATGCACATTGTATACTTACCCTGTGTGAATACTATCAGCTGAGGGATAGAGGATCATTCAACCCATCCTTCAAAAGCCTGGTGCCTTCCAGAAGTCCTTGTTGGGTTTGATGGAAGTTGTAGTCCAAAACATCAGGAGGGCAACAGGTCAGTGTAGGTTCAGTTAGCCAATGCAATTTAGCCAATACAATCTTGGCAATATTGCCAGCTTAGATGACACACAGGAGACAACTGAGCCATGATTCCCCCCCATCCCATTTGCTCACCTGTCTGGGGTATTTTGTCCTCTCATCCTCAGGAGTGGAGTGGATATTACGGTATATCTTCATGTCTAATGAATGAATCGATTTATTTAGGTCACTGACCAGAGTGCAGTGTTCATGTCTGGTATCCTGAGTACCTGGAAGAGTTCTGGGAAGAGAGGGGTTATCAACCTGCTCTTTGCATATACCTCTACTTACGAATTTAATGCGTTCCGAACGCACATTTGTAAGTCGAAAAAAATTGTAAGTCGAATCCCATAGGAATGCATTGGGAGAAAAAATTCGTAAGTCGAAGCATCCCTATCTAAAAATTCGTAAGTAGAAAAAATCCTATCTAAACCGCATCCAAGATGGCGGACGGAGCTCCATTCGTAAGTAGAAACATTCATAAGTAGAGTTATTCGTAAGTAGAGGTACCACTGTATGTGTTTTGAGGCCAGGCTGTTCGTTGTCCTCAGTGATGTGGGGCAGAAAATTTCCCAATGGTTTATTTCTCCATGGACAATTTTCTGTTTCAAAAATTATTTAGTAGCGTTGAAAAATTTCCAGTTGCAATTAAGAAGTTTGGCAGTTTCTAAGCTTTCAGCTTTTCTTACTGAATACAAGTGAAATAAATGTGCTAAATTATGTCACAACCCAAAGTTCCTGCTTGAGTATTCCAAGTGTGCATAACATGAGGCCACAGAGAAAAAGTCCCGTGTCACACACCCTGTCATTTGAGTTATGAGCTCTGTTATATCATGGGATGGATGTGCCGTTATTGGGTGCCTCGTTGTCAATTTACATTTGATTTGCTAAAGATTGTGTTCCAATTTGTTTTCCTCATTTTGTCAAGACTTCTATTGCTTTTAGAACTCCCCTTCCCTTTTAGGGTTTCCTTGACCCTGCTATTTAACTACATTAGCAATCCCTTGCAGTTGGATAAATAAAAAGTCTTAATTTGGCCTCTAAAACTTGGTAAAGAGGCCAGGCAAGTAATCTTCAGTATGGTATTCCAAAGCTAGGGAGTATTGCTGAAAGGGCTCTATTGTCTCTGTTGAGGCACCTCAAGCAGGGTCTCCAGTGACAATCTCAATAATGAGCAGGTTCATCATTGTAAAAGTAATCCTTTTACAGATGCAAAACTGAAGTTCAAGCTAGGAGCTGAGCCCTCTTAGAAACCACTATCTAGCCAATCTATCCACAATGGTATTTCACAAAACAGAATTATGCTTACAACATCCTTCCTTCCTGCTTTATTTGGGATTCATTTTGGTTTAATGCAAACCAAACCAACTCACAAGTTCCAAAACAACACAGAAGCCAAAATGCAGTTATCCTTTGAAATTGGCACTGCTCTGAACTTTGCAATGCAGATCTAAAATAAAAAAGAAGAAGTGTAATATTATGGGAAACTGCCCATAAAATATTTATATTAATGAACATATTATTATTATTATTACATTTATTTATTTATTTATTTATTTATTTATACATACATACATACATACATACATACATACATACATACATACCCTGCCAATCTGTCTGGGTTTCCCCAGCCACTCTGGGTGGCTTCCAATCGAATATTAAAAACAATACAGCAATATTCTGTAATAACATTAATTCCCTGCATTTGCTGTATTCCGGTAATTTTTTTGTACATGTGTGTATACGGCAGAATTGTGTACAAGAATGTGTATGTTAGGAGAAATGTGGTTTAAAATGCTGATGTATTTTCAAGGGGACTTTTTAAAAAAGAATGCTTGCAAACTGATGGAAAATGTAATGAACTAAGTTTAAGATTAGGAAAATGAGAAATTTAGCAAAACTGAAATTGACAGATTTGCCCATGCCTAACTCTCACCCTCTGTGATGCAAAACAAGAATTGCCATTTGCCCCAACAAGAGGGAAATTGGCAAAGAGGAAGTGGAGCTAGAGAAGATGTAATTGCTTATCCTTTTCCTACTGCAAAGTTATTACAGATTTCATTTCTGGGTCGCTGCCTGACCACCTTAATCATGATACCTTCCAGAAAAGGCATCATTTTGGCATTACCTTCCATTTTTTTTCTTAGCATTTTAGGCAAAGATATTACAAACGAATGGCTTTAGAACAGTCATTGGTACAGTATATTGTGCACTGGGCCACGCTGGGAGTGCTATCGCTACAGAAATAAATCACCAAAAGCAGGGTGACCCTCTCAGCTCCACTCTTTAGATTGTAAGATGCTCTAGCTTTGGACATCAAGATATCCATGCTGTGCCTGTACTGTAATACATTCTGGTTGACTGTCTCTAAATCCAAGGTCGAAAGGACTCTGCAAGCCACATTGCAGCAAAACACTGCATGCCCCTCGGGGGAAAGGAAGGAGTGGCCTTGGACAGAAAAGACTGCATCAGTTTGTCTGCATTACAGAATTAATGAGCAGTGGAGTGGCATCCAAGAACTCCTGCCAGCCTCCAACATAATCAATTACTGCCTGTGTAGCAAGTCAGAGACCTGTTGGAAGAGTGAAGCTTGGACATTCAGGGGAATAAAAAAAAGACCAGCGTCTTGACAAAAGACATCATGAGCGAGGCTATGATTGCGCTTCAGCTCCCGACTGTAGAAAGAAAGGGGCAAAGCTCAGCAGCGTGCTGGCTAGATTACAGCCCCCGATAATAATGAAACTCCACCTTAGCTTTATATCTTTGTTCGAAAATCTTCCTGGTTAGGATAAGAACCTCACTGCTGGTCTCTTTTCTCAGCCAATTAGCAGCTCATTAATTGTCCACCTGCAGAGCTTCAAACCTCAAATCATTTTTATCTCAATTCTTCGCATATCACACAGATTAACAATTACTACTGCCAGGGAGTTTAAAAGCCTCATCTTCCCTGCATATCTTAAGGCCTCCTCTGCTTTTGGCTGTAGTCATAGCACTGGATATGGTGGGATTGATTCGTACTGGGAGTAATCAGCAATCATTTCTGTGGTGCCTATGAGAGCTTTTTTTTTAAAAAACTACACACAATATCACAGCTGGCAGAAATTACTTATTAAGGTTGCAATCCTGTGGACACTTAGGCTACGCACACACCATTCCTTTAAAGCAGGCATGTCAAACCTGCGGCCCTCCAGATGTTTTGGCCTACAACTCCCATGATCCCTAGCTAGCAGGACCAGTGGTTGGGGAAGATGGGAATTGTAGTCCAAAACATCTGGAGGGCCGCAGGTTTGACATGCCTGCTTTAAAGCATATTTGAAGGACATTCTTCCCAAAGAATTCTGGGAAGTATAGTTTGATGAGGGTATTATGAATTGCAGCTACTAGAGTTTCCAGGTTTCAGTGGGGTGGCAGTACCCCATTTCCCTGCCTCACAAATCGTGGGAACTGTAATTTGCTGATGGTGCTGGAATTGTTAGCTCTGCAAGGGGAAACTACAGTTGCCAGTATTCTTTGGGGGGAAGCAGTGTGATTTAAATGTGAATTGAATGTGTTTTAAATGTAGGGTGTGAATGAGACCAAAAGTGCAAAATCACTCTGACTTTCTAGCTGATTCCTCTGTGAAGGTGGAATCAACCATAATCTAGCCTAGTGGGACAACATCTTTCTATCGCTTCCTTAGCACGAAAATGCTTCAGCCAACAGGAAAGCAAAGCCCCATTTTTCCTCTGCTGTCCAAATAAGGAAATTCCTGGTTGGATTTACCCTACCTGGATGGGCCCTTGCCTGCCATGATGTCACTTCACTAGATACCACTTGCTTCTGCTGAGAACCCCAAACACCCATAGATGAATAAGTCCCCCCTTCATGTGGCTCCAATACTTTATGCTTTCTGGCATGCTGAAAAGACTACTGTCCTGTTGGTCTTTCTGTCACACTTCTTGTATTTTACAGGATGGTTTCCTGCTGCATTGTGCTTGCTGCTTCATCATGCTTCATTGCCTTTAACTTTGTTAGTTGCTTTGAAGGCCCACCAGCTGAAAAGCATCCTAGAAATATTAATATTAATAAACTCGGCAAAGGAAAGATGCCCACTGAGCACAGTTATGGTTTTTCTCAAGAATGCCGAGAAGCGTAGATTTATGAGAAAGAGTTCTGCTGGTGGTACTCAGCTCCATCAGTTAACATCAATTCTCAAGAGGTTTTTGTGTGTGTGTGTGTGTTTTGCAGAAAAACCACTGCAATTAAACTGATGGACTCATAAGCATATATGAGCAGGATATTTAGAAACCTGCTGATAATCAGACTCATGTTCAGACCATGTGTGATGTGGAGGAAATGGACAAGAAAATGTTTTTTCTCCCTCTCTTATCATTAATAGACCCTGGGGTCATCCAGTGAAGCTAAACGGTGGGAGATTCTGGCCAAGCAAAAGGAAGTACTTCTTAACAAAGCACATTGTTCCATCACAGGATGCAGTGATGGAAGTCACACATAGAATCCAGCTTCCATGACTGTTGTTCCTCAGCAAAATTACAAGGGAAAGAGGTCAGAGCTGAAACGGAGGCATTTGCAGTGCTGTAAACAGGGCCACCCCAGCCCAAGACTGTTTGCTGTTGAAGAAAAACAAAACAAATGATGCTTCCCCATACATAGTACCCAAGGCTAGCCAAGGTATTCTGGCACCTGGGACCAAACATCCCACCAGCTGCTAGCATCCTGGATGGGAGCTAACAATCTGCTACCCTTTCATAGCAGCTGCCTCACTCCGCCTAATAATAGGGCCGGTGCTTGCAACAATATTTGGTCAGGCGGGGGCACATCCCTATGAAGCCTACCCATTTCTCTATCTCCCAGTAGCACAGGATAATGAAAAAGGGAGAATCCCTCTCTTGTTGAAGCAACGAGATTCCTGTCTTCCAGCACCACACAATAGAAGAACAAAATTGCATGAATATTTATGCCAGAATCACGATTAAGTACACGGGGAGGGGACTTAGGGAGGTGATATTCAGCTCAAGCTTGCTAGGAATGTATGTTAAACTTATGTCACATTTGCACCAGATATTTTATAGCACCTTAGCAGTCATAGAATCTTGGGAACTGTTGTATGTTAATTCAGAGACCTGTCAGAGCTATAATTCCGAGTACCCTTAACAAACTACAATACCCAGGTTTCTCTGGGAGAAGCCATGGCAGTTACTGTGTTGTGTGAGTGCTTCAAATGTGTGGTGCGGATGTGACCTTAGTGAGACTAACTTCTGAGTAAAATTATTTAGACTTGAGTTGTACGTGAGCAGTCCTCTTCAAGCTCAACTCCCCATTAACAGCCTCTCACAGACCATCTGGCTGGGAAGTCAATTGCAACAATATATGAATAATGTATTTATTATGAAATATTAAGAAGAATATAGGTTAATAACATCTCTGCAAATACAGTCAGGAATAGTCACATCCATCATCAGCAAATATTCACCCTTGAGCCAAACTACAACAGGACACACAAGACAAATGACAAAGAGCTGGTCAAGTTCACACTTAGAAACATGATAAGTTGTCATACAGAGGGTTGAAAGCAGAGAAGATGATTTATTGATCTGATCTAGATTTCATTTTTGTTTAAAAAATAGAAAGTGAAGACAATGCCGGGCCTTGCCCTGCTAAGAAGATGTAAATAGTCCGCAAATGTCTCTGTTCAAAGGCCGAGGCAAACAACCAGGGAGGCTTATGGGATACATCATCATCATCATTATTAACAGCAACAACAACAACAACCTGTCTTTTTTCAGACAGGACTCAAAGCAGCATACACAAATTAAAACAGCACAGATAAAATACAGAAAGGTAAAAACATATTTTAAAATAGTTTAAAAGTTACTAAACTATAATAGAATTAAAACAGTATAAAAACAAATCTGTTAAAATACAGATAGCAAAAGCGCTTTCCTTAAAAAAAACAGTCAGTTCCCAAAAGTCTTTCCGAATAAAACAGTTTTCATCTGCTGGTGGAAGGACAACAAGGAGGGAGCCAATCTAGATTCTCTTGAAAGGGAGTTCCAAAATCTGGTAGCAGCCACCGAAAAGGCCCTTGAAGACCCAGATATGAAGGGCCTGTTCATATCTGCGTGGTCAGTGTGTAATTACAGCATCCTCAAACAGTCTTTTTGATTCTTGCATGGCTGATCAATTCTTGCATTGTTGATCAAGTCAGTCCACACAGTCCTGTTTGTTACCAAGCAATGAGAAATAAATATATATGTTAAGAGGGGAGTGTAAGTTAATGTACATAACATCCAGGCATTGTGCACATACACCAGACCTCCTGGAGAATGTGGACATAATCCTTCCCTGAAGAGGGAATTGTGCACCTTTCCCAGTCATCTCCCAAGGCCTGTTGGAGATTATCCATGACAGCTGGAAAATACAGAAACCTCAGTCAATATATGCACATTTCCCTAAGCCTGTTGAAGTTTATGTATATTGGCGGGGGGGGGGGGGAGGAGTGCCTGAGCTCTGGTGCATGTGCACAATGCCTGGATGTTACGTCTGGTTGCTATGCACACTAACTGTGCTCCCACCCTCTCTCTTTGGGCTGTTTTGTTGTGATGCCAAAGATACCACTGGTTCTGCAGAAGGGGCGTTTTCACTGTTACACAAGCAGGCGATGGCACAGGTACACCAAGGACATAGAATTGTAATAGAATCATAGAACTGTATAGTTGGAAGGGGACCTGAGGATCATCTAGTCCAACCCCCTTCAAGTCAGGAATATGCAGCTGTCCCATACGGGGATTGAACCTGCAACCTTAGCCTTATCAGCACCACAAAGTCACCAACTGAGCTATTCTAAACTAACAGCATGGATTCTCTCCGATCTAGCTGTTAGTAAGACTGTCTCTCAATCTTTTGAAACCTGAACACAAAAGGAGGGAGAGATAGGAATGGTCAGATGCTGGGCAAAGTACAGAATTTCTTGGAAAGCCTCAAGGCCATCAGATATGAGATGTCAAGAAAAAAACATTTCTGAAGCTGATGACCCTTTAAAAAAATAAATCCTTGAGTTAACACTCTTCATTTTAGCTGCTTTGTTCCAATATGATCAGAGTCCATGTGAATTCCTTATTTTTGCTGACATTGCCACCTGGATTTGCTTTTATTAAATATTAGTCCATTTATCTAGGGAAAATATTAAATTCCTTCCCTAGCAAATCCTCCAGAAGTGGAAAAGAAAACCGCATGAATTAGAGAGGTTATTGTTCTTCTGGGGAATCTCATCATTGTTAAGCCTCTTCCCAAACCACCTTTCATTACTGGAATAGTTTTCTTGCAACTGGCAGGGCCAAGAAAAGGAATGTAAGTACCAGTATGTTCCACATGTGATTGTCTCCACAGGGTGTTTATAGCAGCTTCCAGCCTGGCAGAGTTCAAAAGGTGATGTGGATGGTTTTATAACCAGAACTCTTTCAAGTTTTATAGCATTGCTGGTACCTTTCAGAGCTGCAGCAGGAACAAAGATACATATAATATGCACAAAATATAATAGAATCATAGAACTGTATAGTTGGAAGGGGACCTGAGGATCATCTAGTCCAACCCCCTGCATATATATATATATATATATATATATATATATATATATATATTCCGAATATATATATATATATTCCTTTTTTCCTACTGATTCATATTACTGGCACCTCTTTTTTAGGGTGTTTTTATGATCAACTGTTTAATTAAAAGTTTGTCGCTAAATCCTTACACAAAGGAGGAGGGACATAGGACGGGATGGGTGTGAGATGCATTTTAATATTTATCAAGGTATGCTGGTGGTCAACAAAAGAGGTTTAAAGGCTGTCTCAAGGCAAATCTTAAAAAATGTAGTATAAACACTGACAACTGAGAAACCCTGGCCTGTGAGCACTCCAGTTGAGAACAGCCTTTACCAAAGGTGTCATGGGCTTTGAAGAAACTCGATCTCAGGACGCAAGGGAGAAACGTGCTAAGAGGAAGGCACACTTGGCAAATCCACACCGTGATCAACTCCTGCCTGGAAACCAATGTCCCCACTGTGGAAGGACGTGTGGATCCAGAATTGGCCTCCACAGTCACTTACGGACCCATTGTTAAAATCGTGTTTATGGAAGACAATCTTACTCGGCTACGAGTAATCACCAAAGAAGAAGAAGAGTACCAGCACCCCCATTTTTCACAAATATGTAGTAGTAGTAACAAAGCGGAACAAATCAGTTAGAGCTGAGTGACATTTAAAAATCCTTCGCTGTAGCCACTTTCAGACATTTAGGAGAGGCTCTGTGTTCATTGAAAGTGCATAGGACATGGGGTGGGATCACAGGAGGAGGCCCCGCCCTTTATCCTTTGCCATCATCAAACATCAGAAAGTGACTAATAAGACTTTGAAGAAACAGGTGACAAAGTGGGCTAGAGCTGCAGAAGCACATTCCAGTTTTGCCACTTGCCTGGATGGTGCAGGTGCAGAGTGGTGGCATGTTTGGGGCAGCGCAAGTGCACGGGCAGAGCATTGCATTGGCTCCACTGATGTGCCTGACCTTGTCATCATCCTGCCACATCCCCCCACAATCCGGCAACCCTGGTGTCTGGAGCATGACTCCACAGGACTGCCCCATCATGCTGAGCACTTTTACATATATTCAGGTTGCCCTATGTCTGGAATTTCCTGGACATATCCTGAATTCTGTAGTTGAAAGCGGTGACCTGGCAGAAACCGGCTAAATGTCTGAGAAAATCTGGATGTATGGTAAGCCATGTTGGCAGTGCCCTTTTTTGTAAATATTAGTTCCAAATAGTTCAAAAACAGCTATTCTTTTTGTGGTTTTGCAAAAAAAAAAAACCTCAACAACCTTGGTGTCCAGATTTTCTCTTTTTGAAATATGGCAAACCTAACATATATGCATTAAAAGTTTTATGTCAGGTTCAATTTCTTGGCTTCATTGCTGGCACTGCCAGATTTGAGAAGCTATAGATGCAGAAAAGTCCTGAGAAATTTGTTAAGGATCCCTATTCACCTTCACAGAACTATGCACAGTATCCAGTGTGCAACTATATACTAGTTTACGACAAAGGTAAGATTGACATTCATTTTTCCACCTACCCGCTTTTGCCCATGACTAACCAATGGTTACCAGAAGGGGATGTGCTAACAGTATCCAGTAGTGTCTCTTGTTTACTTCTGATGCTATTATTATTACTACTACTATTCCTATTCTTCTTCTTAAGCCTCCCACACGTCATTCTTTTTGCCCCCACCCTCCCAGGAGAGAGGGTTCTTGCCGTACTTTGCTGCATGACCACAATGTGTGACTGTAAACATGCCCAGGTGATGGCAGCGATAGAATCCCCTCGTTTATAACAATTCACCAGCTCAGATGTATTTGATTTGGTTAACATAGTTCAGTGAAGTTGGTTTGCAAATCCTCCAATTTGTTATATTTAATCAATACAACCTGTTTCCCATAATCTTGTCCTCAGGTCTTCTTTCTGGTGTGTTTGCAAAACTATTTCTTCCTATTGAGGTTTATGATTTAGAAGACAGTGGTGAATCTAATGACCCCTCCAACTCCGAACTCCTTTTAGAGATACACAGAAAGGGATATCAAGCCAGCCGTCATTCTGCATCTTCATTCTGAAGGGCTACTTTTGAGTTCTGGATTAAAAAGAATGAATTTCCCGGACAAAACTTGATGCTGTGAACATCACCGTGCTGCCCTTTGAAGTTATTGCCTTGCATTCCCTGTGCACATGTAAGTGCATGCTCTTTCTTCCAGTTCCCTCCCTTTTGCCCCTTTCCTGGTGATTAATATTGTCATTTCTGCATGGATGGTTTTCCAGTTTTTGTCAGATATGTATCTCTACAAACCTTGTTTCATTGCCAAAATAATCTCCATATCTCCAGCATGACCTTTTCTTTGTCACAGTTAGGGGAGAGAGGAATCAAAGGGTGACAAAGGGGTGTGTGTGTGTGTATGCTCTTATCTAACACCGAGTGCTTTCCTTTCTATTCATGAATCGTTTCTTCATTTGAAAATTCCTTATTGTTGCAGCCTATAATGAAAAGATCCATTTTCAGACACCGGGATGTAGTCCCATTTCAATCCCTCTCAACTTTCAGCTGACACACTCCATCCCTTTTGCAATTTCTTGCAACAAAAAGGAGCCTCCTTGTGTTATATCAAAGCAGAGTCTTCCCATGGAGCAATTCATTTGGCTTCTATTAAACCTGTCATTGTAAATGTCACATATACAGGTTCATCTAAAATATATAGGATTTCTGATCTTTCAAAGACTTTCCTGTTCCCTCTGCTCACGCTGCTGCCTGCCAGTTAAACAAACTCAGGTATGAAAAGGATGTTAATCCCTTCCCTAGTTCCCTTTGACATGGGTTGTGTCTAATAATAGATGTGTAGGTGCGAAGTTGAGCCAGGGACCCTCCTGAACCTTTAACAAGAGCGAGACAGACCGGCAGCAGGGTAGGCTTCTTGCAGCAAGTAGATGCCAGTGATGGAGAAATCTTTGCCTCCTGAGCTGCCAACTGTTAACGGTATGTGGTTGTTGAAGGTACTGGAGCCCTGCCACCTCTGTAGAGGACATTGCCTTCTCCATAAATAGAAATAAAACCTGAAGGTGATCCACAACCTGGATGGAGTTAAGTGAGATTGAGGCTGAATCCTGACAAGACAGAGGCTCTTTGGGTGGGTGGCCCCAGGGTCTATAATTTGGGCGACCCATTATTGATGGGGTTGCAGGTTTGTAGCTTGGAGACGTCCCTTGAATCGTCATCGTCATTGGAGGCACAGGTGGCTTTGAGCTGGTTCACCACTTACAACCCTTTCTCCACAAAGATAGCCTTGCCACAGTGCACTGCTAAACTCTCTGACAGATGTCTGTGCTGTTCTGTGTGCAGGGCTGTCATTGACGACATTTCAGAAGTTAACCTGTGAATCACTGAGCAGCTGCTGATCAGGAGCATATGACGCCAGTTCCAAAGGAGCTGCACTGGCTTACCTGTGTGCTACCGCACGAGATTGAAAGTCCTTGTGATGGTATACAAAGTTCTAAGCAGCTTCGAACCTAAATACTTAAAGGGGTGCCTCCTCCCATACTAGCCTGCTCATGGTTTAAGATCAGCAGGGGAGGCCGTGTTAGCAGTGACACATGGCCATGGCATCTTCTAGGGTCTTCTCTGCTATAGTGCCCCCGTCATGGAATACATTCCCCTTAAAGATTTTGTTGGCACCGACTCTGATGAGCTTTCTGTGCCAATTTTCTGTGAATTTTCATGAGCCATATGCTGCTCTAACTTGTCTATCTTCCACCCTGGATCTATTTATTTGTATTGCTGTGTTGCTGAAATGTTGTATTTTAGTAAGTGCCCTGAACACTTTGTAAGGAAGGGCAGGTTAGAAATATTACACACATACACACAGAGAGAGGGGGGGGGGAAACCTCAGCTTTGAATGTAATCCATTCCAGAAGACCATCTGAGTTCCGAAATGTTCGAAAACCAAAAACTCAATAGCCAACAGCTAGGCCTCAGGATCTTGCACTCAGTGGAAGCCGCATGGCATGTTCGACTTTCGAGGTGTGTTCGAAAACCAAAGCATTCAAAAACTGAAATGTCCGTCAGTGGAGACATTTGAAAACTGAGCTACTACTGTAGTGTACACACACACACACACACACACACACACACACACACAGGTGGGAGCTAATGAATACCAGGCCACTTCTTGATAAGTGGGGGCATTTGCATCAAAGAGTCATCAGAGAAGGCGACACCCACAACTCAAATACAGGTAGTTGTAAGGCAGGGGTCAGCAGCCTTCTTCAGCCGTGGGCCGGTCCCCCGTCCCTCAGACCATGTGGTGGGCCGGACTATATATTGGGGGGGGGGTGAATGAATTCCTATGCCCCACAAATAACCCAGAGATGTATTTTAAACAAAAGGACACATTCTACTCATATAAAAACACTGGGCAGGCCCCACAAATAACCCAGAGATGCATTTTAAACAAAAGGACACACTCTACTCATATAAAAACACTGGGCAGGCCCCACAAATAACCCAGAGATGTATTTTAAATAAAAGGACACATTCTACTCATGTAAAAACACGCTGATTCCCAGACCGTCCGTGGGCCAGATTAAGAAGGCGATTGGGCTGCATCCGGCCCACGGGCCTTAGGTTGCCTACCCGTGTTGTAAGGTGTGTGAGAAAAAAGCAAGAGTTGGCAAATGGGAAGAGACAAAAATCCTATCTGAGTATTCAAGGCTTCACAACAGGGCTCATGACACAGGATGCCAAGCAGCACTCACTTGTCCAGCTGAGTCGTGTACCTGGTGCTCAGCCCCATCCATCACATCCCTGTCACTCAGTCCTGCCTGCCACCTTCCATGCATTAGAAACGCTCTGTGTGAAGGAGTCCACTCTGCATGCACAGGCTTCCTACATGCTTTAGAACCATGTAGCCGGGAATTATATATCAGAGAGGGAGCCTACATTTGTAGAGCAGCCCACTTCAGACATTTCCTTCTATCATATGGAAGATGAAAGAGAGACAGAGAGAGACCACTGAAGGGACCTTGGGGATTCAGAATATATTTCTCTGAGGATCTGGTGTGCTCCCTTTTTGGGGTGCCTCTGTGCCTCCACTTATGCTCCAGTTGAGTATTTAATTCAAATGTTTGTATAAACCAAACCCAGGAATGTTCCCTTTGGATCTTTTTGTCATCAATGGGAAACTGAATAAAATTACTGATTTCTTCTAACTCACAGTCCCCCTCCCCCCAAAAGCACCCTACATTTTATTTGGATTTTCAGGTTTATAATTATCCACATGCAAAACCCAGCAGTGCCAGCGAGTTCCCACCAACTGAATAGGTTGATTTCCGCTTTGCCTCTGTCAGGAACAAGAGCTTATTTTCTTAAGCATCCTCAGCGAGCAATAGGAAATCCTTCTATTTTTAAAGCAGATTAGTTCTGCTTTAATGAGCAACCAAATCTTCTGATATTTTATTTAATGCACTGAAGTCTTTATTACTTTTCACCATATTACTGTAACCACCCAAAGGTTTCAGGAAAATTAAGGGAAATTGCTGTTTATTCTAATAAATGCTTGACTTGGCAATCCAATAAACACTGTTAATAAGCTCAGGTTTAAGTCATCATTGGACTAAAACCAACAATATAATTAGCCGATGTACACCTCAGCTTTTAATCACAGCACCATCACTCAATAAAGTGCAAATGAATTTAAACAGTCATTTGAATACAGTGTCTTTAGGAGAGGAAATGTTAACACCTTGAGTCCTAGGCCTGCACAATACAAGGCCTACATGCAGCAGGCTGACAACAGTTTCGTGCCTATTTGCTGTCCCTGCATTGATTGTTTGCAAGCCAGCCTACACAGGACCCTCAACCATCTTGCACTGTATTTATTTATTTGTTTATTCATTCATCTTATTCAGGCATCCCCAAACTGCGGCCCTCCAGATGTTTTGGCCTACAACTCCCATGATCCCTAGCTAGCAGGACCAGTGGTCAGGTAAGATGGGAATTGTAGTCCAAAACATCTGGAGGGCTGAAGTTTGGGGATGCCTGATCTTATTCATACTCCACATTTTTCTCCAAGGAGCTCAAGATGGCATACATGGTTCTCCACTTCCTAAATTAATCCCCACAACAACCATGTTTGTTACGTTAGTCTGAGAGGCAGTGAACATTAAGTATAATTGATTAATTGTTCATTGAAATGGAAAATAACTCCGCATGTATATTGTTAAGCATAGTTACAGGTAGGTAGCCGTGTTGGTCTGAGTCGAAGCAAAATAAAAAAAATTCCTTCAGTAGCACCTTAAAGACCAACTAAGTTTTTATTTTGGTATGAGCTTTCGTGTGCATGCACACTTCGTCAGATACACAATTTTTTTATATTGTTAAGCATGTTATGGAAACTTCAACTGAAGCTAACAAGTGCCTAACAAGTTGGTAAGACTGTATCTCTGCTGGCTCTGTAACAAGGTATTTAACTTAAATCACACAAGAAAGAATTTTATTACAGCTCTATGCATATGTTAATCTGTAGGCTTCCATTTTGTATGAGTGAGCTCTTTGTTCTGAAGTCACCAAAGAGAAAGGACTGCTAATCTCTCTCTCCAGCTTGAGGTTTCAAGCTAAAATTCAAGCTGTTTCAGAGAGGCAGGACTTCGATTCCAGCTCTGGATGAGGATATTTCATATTTCTAAGATGTTTTCCCTGTGCTGGGATAAGTACATGATATTATGCAACTATCTGGATGTAACTTTATTTGTTCTAAGTTTTGAAGCAAGTTCTGCTAGTAAAGCTTTTGAACCATGTTTTTGGACAGGACCATTTTTATTTCAAGAAGAGTTAGTTTTTATTCATCCTATTGCATCCAAATGCACAATATTAATAACCTCAACAGTGACTGGCCCAAGTTCACCCAGTGTTCTTCATGGTTGACTGGGGACTGGGGATTTGAACTCTGGTCTCCCAGCTGCTAGTCCAACATTCTAACCATTACACCAAACTGGCTCTGTTCTGCATCATTATTTATCTCCCTAAATTCAGGTCATGCCATGATGTTGGCACCAGTTTTTCCAACCTGCTGCAGTTGTGTTGCACAACCTACTTACATCTCAAATGTCCTGAGCTTGTGAATTTCTGAGAGAGTGAGAGCCTTTCTGTTCATTTGTTATCTGTTTACTTTTGTTGCTTGCCTCAGCAAAAAAAAAAGGAAGGACGATAGGAAGAGAATTGGAATCTTGAGGTGCAGTGAAATCACAGGTAAAAGAGAAAGTTAACAGAGCAAAAGAGTTAACAATATTGATTGGGGCTGATAAGAGTTATAGTCCCAAACATTTTGAGGGCATTAGGTTGTGGGAGGCAAGGGCAGCACTTTGAGAAACTGCACCTGCCTATATTACCTCTTCTACAATACTGTCAAAGATACAATACATGAGCTATACAATACATATACTAAAGTCAGCCATCTCTGTTTTATTATAAAGTGTTTTCGCTAAAAATGTTTAAGGCATGCATTTACCTTGAAATACCTTCATTAATTGTGGAAACAGCCTTTTCTGCTGCTGACTAAATTCAGACACATCGTAGTTACTGTGGAAACTAAGAAGTAAAGGATATTTGTGAATACCAGGTGTGTTGTGGATCTAATTGTGCATAATAAAATAAACTGCCTGTGGCCCTTCTTGTTGGGGAGTAAGTGACAATGCCACCATCCCCTTTTTGGCATGAGCTGTTAGCTTTCACACATCTACCTAATATTGATCCAATACCTTCAACGTATTATCATGCTAGAAGAAGAGTTTGGATTTGATATCCTGCTTTATCGCTACCCTAGGGAGTCTCAAAGCGGCTCACGATCTCCTTTCCCTTCCTCCCCCACAACAAACACTCTGAAGTCTCTCAGCCTCACTCACCTCACAGAGAAGTGTGACTAGCCCAAGGTCACCCAGCAGCTGCATGTCGAGGAGCGGGGACACGAACCCAGTTCACCAGATTACGAGTCCACCACTCTTAACCACTACACCACCCTGGCTAGGTGTTTGCAAAGGTTGGGGGAGCTTAATAGAGCCCTGACAATGGTGTGGCCAGATTACTTTCTGGGTTAGTCCTTTGGTTAATTTATTTGGTAAAGATAATCATTCACTTTGAAGTTTTTTAAAAAATTGTTTTAGAAAAACAAAAGGCAATAAATAGGCAAATTTTACAGCGCAAAATCTACCCCTCCTTACATTTCATATAGAACAGAAATTCTGTCTTCTTAGTTCTAAAAAAAATGTTTTTGAGATAGTCACAGGCATTATTGGTCCCCAACCTCAGCTCAGCGGAAGGTACACCATTGTAATTTGCCCATCCCAACTCAACGGGGATTTAGCCCACTCACCCAAAGTTGGCTAAGCTGAGGCAAGTTTAAGTTCCCCAAAAGGGTTGTTCCAGGGTGTAGCAAGGATAGAATCAGATTGGAGGATGTCGACTGGAACCTAAGCCCATCCAGTTTGGTCATGTGACCTAGCAACCCAGCATAGAACACTATTTTAAAGGCTTGTTTTCCTGCACCCAGACTAGGCACTGTAACAACAGCTCCACTGCTAAACAGGGTTTGAATCTAGGGTAACTTAAGCAGACATAAACTTATATAGGCTTGTTTTATGCCAGCTTCTTGTGCATAGAATTGCTCCCTGAATAGATTGCATTTTATTTTTCTTCTCTTTTCCCCATTAGTGGTAGTTTTCAGAGCTTTTTCAGCTAAAATTTCATCACAGGGACCTTCCAAAGTTTCACAGCATATGTCAGTACAGTAAATACAAAATAAGAGCTATGGTCTTTCTTCTGGTTTTTTTTTTTTTTTTTGTTATCTCTTGAATATATTTCAACAAAATCATTTGTGGCTCTTCTGGTGGGCCTGATCTTGGTCCTATCAGTTGTCACACTCATTTAACCAAACAGTTTGATTTTAGGACAATCTCACCCAACATGCATATATGTTCTTTTCAGAATTAGTAGGAAAGGGCAAGCTTCAAATATCCAATATGAACCTCCCTTGAACCTAGAATCCATTCTCAAGAGACCGCAAGAGTTTCCTAAGGATAAATATTTCAGAATCTGGCATGTAGATTCACTTTAACAGCCTGATTATTCTCCTCTGAGATGTAAAATCAATGCAAAGCAGCAAGGCACCCAAGGCTTCTCAAAGTCTAACGTAATCACACGCATCACAAGCATTTTTCTGAGGGGTGAAAACGTCGGTAGATAGTGGTGTCCTATGTCATATTGCCGGATGACACACGGCATCATATTCCTTGCAATAATGTACAGTGGCACAAGAGCTCAGAAGTAATGGAGAATGTCTCACTTCATGTCAGAGAAAGCAGTGAGCAGTTTATCTGCTGAGCATCATACATTTAGCTTAATGGCTCTGTCATGGCCCTCATTGCATCTGACATCCCAGCCACAGTACGGCTTTATTGTGAACCAGGTCTTCCGACTGTCTGCATGCCGAATAACTAGCACAGCTGTATGCTGTTAAAAGAACAATAGAGAACATATGAATTCTGTTCTTCGTCTCCTCCCTCCAATTCTGCAAGCAGTTCCACTCCAAAATGTCACTGAACAGTTTTCAAATCAGGGAGCTGTGAGAATCTTTTAATTAAGCAAGAAACCTTCTTTTGCTCTTGATAATATTTCTCTACAAATATTGCAATTTTGCCAGAAGTACTGTAATTTTATTTAGAGGCTTCTAAAGCCTGCAGTGCCATGAAATAAACTACTGGCAATTTAAGCCTTCCTGTCTTTTTTGGTGCTGATTTTATTATAATGGAATAACATCAGAAACAAGACTACACTACGTCTCACATCAGAATACACATATTTCATAACTGAGGGGAAAACTTTACAATTTGGGATGTCTCTTTCTGGATTATGAAAAAATGGGTAGGAATTCTAGAAATTTATTGTTAGACTGGTAGAAGCAAACAGCTACTGTAAATGACTTTGGTAATCAAAGTTGGAATTTTTCAACTTTGAACATTGCCTTTTTTGCAGCACTATGTGAAGTCCTTTATTTTGTCTGTCCTGAATCCAGGGGCGGAGGAAGGGGGTGCGGTGGAGGCAGGCCGCCCCGGGTGTCACCACTGAGGGGGGTGACAAAATGCCAGGCGGCACTCACTGCGGGGCCTGTAGCGTGCCCGAGCTACGTATCTCTCCTGGGAGTAACGCAGTGGCTTGGGTGCCCGCAGGCTCCGCGCTGCCCCAAACAGTCCACCCGCCACCTCCCCTTCAGCTGTAGGGTGGCTGAGTGGGAGGAGACAGGCAGGCCCCGCCCCATGGGCAGCTGGCCCCTCCCGGCACAGGACACACATGCCACCCCAGGCGCCCAATCAGCTTCCTCTGCCGCTGCCTGAATCTTCCAACAGTTGTGATGTGTAAGATTATTCACCACTCCAAGACTGGCCTTCTGACTGCAGTGGGGCTTCCATTTACCAGGAGACAGATGAGACAGGGCAGCAGCAGGAGTAGATGGAGCACTGAGCTGGAGGATGCAGCAAGGCAGTGTGGCAGCAGTATTGCACCTCACACATTGCAACTGCAGTGATGATGATGGTGATGATGATGTATTAGATTATGGAAGTGATAGTCTGGTCCAGGGGTCGGCAAGGTTTACTTCGCCTGGGCCAGTTCACTCCCGCAGAGATCACTCTGTGGGCCGGATTGTGTCTGTGCATGCGCAGATGCACTTTCCGGCACCGCGGAAGCAAGTCTCCGCTCCGCGCTGCACCGGTTTAGCGCAGCGCACGGGGACTCGCTGAGCGGGCGGTTCGGGGGTAGCTCTTGGGCCGTTTAAACAACCCCCATGGGCCACTTGTGGCCCATGGGCCACAGGTTGCCGACCCCTGGTCTGGTCAGCCTGGAATAAGGGACAACGGTCAGTTATGATATAGCAGTTTGGATGGCCCACCCTTGCCCTACAGTCTAAAATCCCAAATAGGAGATACTAGTACTTAGGAATGAAGCTTCAGAGGTGTTCATGTACACATTCATAGATGCTCCTATTTGTACATGATCACACAGCTGCTGAAATCTGCCGTTTTTTATGGTTAAAAACTCTGAAGCTTAAAATAGGACTGAAACCTGGACTTTGGTGAAACTTTGCTCACATTGAGCCCCACTCTTGAAAGTGTGCCATTTATTTAATCTCTTTTTTTCTCTCCTCTTTTTTGTTTTGCAGAAATCCATTACAGAGTGAGAGTTATTTACAAGGAGTCCTGGCAAAGAGTCTGGAGAAAGCTGTTAGCCAAAAATAGTGCTTAATAGCAGGATGCATAGAGCTGCCACAAATGCCTTTGTGGAAAGTGCTACATACAGAAGCGGGGCTGTTTCCACCTCCTGTAAGATTTATAAGCTGAGCTGTCAATAGGAGACTTTTATTAGGGTGGGTTCTCATCCTTTATGTCAAGCACATTAATGGCTTCTTATTCCTGAAGTTTCTAATCACCCCTATTGGAAAGAAAATTTATTGCTAACCTATTAGCGCTATTTTAATGTCCCAAAAGCATATTATTTGTGCATTTGAAGATCAACCATCAATAAACTCTTCCCCCACCCGTTGGGACAGTTACTTAATGGGATTAAAAAGAATTAATCCATTTGAATTAAAATCGAATGGTTATATTTAATCTCAACAAACATCCACAGAAGGTTTATGTAAACTGTTTATATGTAATATGATCTAGATTCCCTTCACATACACTCGTACCATTCTTAAAAGATGAATTACTGGTTCTAATTTGTGTTCATGGCTGCAATAACACTTAGGTTTATAACAGTGACAGTACAATCCTATACATGGCAATACAAAAGTAAGGCCCATTAAGTTTGATGGGGCTTACTGACAGGTACTGTCACCTAAGGCTGTAAATCAGTACCCACTTACTTGGGAGTAAGCTCCCTTGAACTTAATAGGACTATAGGATTGTGTTGTAAGGGTGCAGTCCTTAAACACACTTACTGTACTTGGAAGCAGATACTATTGAATTCAAGTAGATAGGGTTGTGCTATAAATAATACAATACCTGATGAGTGTTGGAATTTTGAGTCTCCCATTAACCACACTGAAAAAAGCAGAAAACCCTCCCCTTTAGCACACTGTAACCCTAAGCCAACATGGCACCCATGAGCACACCACAACACCCTCTGGCTCTCCCCAATCCCCTGTGTCTGCCAAGGCCCACTGACCCCCCCCCAATTTGTAATTAAAATGTTTTTGGGGGTGCTTCCTCTTAATTGTGGCAGGTGCTGGGCTGGTTGTGAAGTGAATTGCAAGCATCCAAGCAGCCTAGCCCTTTCCAGGTTATTTGGGAGGAAAGATTGCTCACTTTTTCTTTTGTATGGTTAGAGAGTGTTTTGTGGGAGATGGCATTACCTGATTTTTTAATTGTCTATTTTGTTTTGGATCTTTTGCCTGTTGCTTGGAGGTGTAGTATGAGCAATGCCAGTTTTTCTTCTCTAGAATGGGTATTTCATGGTGCCCACGGCAGTTATTTACATTTCCCAGGCCCAAAAGCTTTGGAAGCGTACAAAAAGTATATGGTTAAACCAGTGTTAAGGTGTTAACTTTGTGCATTGTATAATACTGTGAATTATCTATGTGAGCATTCTAATATATATTAATGATTGTCAAAGAACTAGCAAGTGATGTATGTTTTTCAATTCTTAATTGGAAAAAATGTATTTGTTCATCTGAATGTGCTCCTGCTTCGTTCTCCCAAAACCTTCTCAAACTTCCCATTCTCATACTTCTCAAAAATGAGGCAATTGGTACAAAGGAGAAGTTGTTGAAAGTCAAAAGGGTCAAATATCTTCAGAATGTCTGGGGGTTATTCAAAATCGCTATAATAGAACGTCAGCTAGAATGTATCCCACAGATAAGGAAAGGTGCTTGCAAGTCCCAGAACAGGTCAGCCTGGTTAACAAGCAGAGGCAAAGAAGCTATCAGAGGCAAGAAGATTTCTCTCAAAAAGTGGACGTCTTACCCAAAGGATGGTGACAAAAAGGAACACAAAATTTGGGGAAATAAACCCTAGCAGGCAATAAGGCATGCCTAACAAGGTATCTGGCAATCCAATCCTATACACCAAGCACGTCCAACAGGTAGATTGTGATCTACCAGTAGATCACTGGATGTCTGTGGTAGATCACTGTAACACCACTGGCACCCCTAAAAAAACCTCACCCAAAATTTTCCTCTTCCCTAAAAAAAGCTGAACTATGACCTGAAGCCCTAAACAAAAATGGGCCTCCCTCCCTCCTACAAGAAGCTCAACAAGTTTGACCTAAACCCCAAAAAACAGGGCTTCCCTTCCTTTAAAAAAAACTCAACAGCTTTGACCTGAACCCCCCAAAAGGGGATAGATCACTCCCAGTTTTTAACTCTGTGAGTAGATCAGAGTCTCTTGGGAGTTGGCCACCCCTGCTATACATGTTTGCTGAATAGTAAGCTTCACTGTGTTCAGTTGGACTTACTCCTAGGTAGCTGCGTACAATAGGGATGCAGAACCTGTGTCCCTCCAGATGGTGTTGGACAACTCCCATAATTCCTGACCATTGGCTATGCTGGCTGGGGTTTATGGGAGTTGTAGTCCAACAACATCTGAAGGGACACCCACCTGGTTATAGGATTGCAACGTGAAGTGCCGCATCAAACATCATGAGAATTACTTCCAAGTAAATATGCTTACAGCTGTACTGCACAATACATATTTAAAGGGGTCATCCTCCTCAACCAGATGTTTTGGACTATAATTTCCATCAGCCCCAGCCACCGATGGGAGTTGCAGTACAAAATATCTAGAGGAAACAAGGTTGGGGAAAGCTCTTAAAATAACCACTGGCATGTTCCACCAAAAATGAGGCCAGCAGTCCTTTATAGCACTTGCCTCATAAGCATTTAGGGGTAAAAAAACAATCTCAAGATCTCCCATAGCTATTGTCCCATTGCTTCCATTAAATAAACACAACTGTTTGGCAAAGGTGTAATGAAGCAGTTTATGTCAGAGACGAGAGATTTCCAGGTCATCCGCTTTTGTCCCTCGGTGCTGCAGGGATCTAATTATATATCTGGATGTGTTCATCCCATGCAGACAACTCTGTTGTCACTTCATGCTGCTTTAAGATAGTCAATGACATCCAGACAATTTATATGTTTCTTAGTTGCCGTTGGAAAATCCATCCTGTCAGAGTAAACAATGAAGCTACTCAGAGTACAGTGCCTTTTCAGGTTCTGAGAGGACGAAAGCCGTGCTTTGGGGATCATTCCTCAAAGCAGACAGCCGATCTATCTGACTGAAATGACAGCAAATGATGAGAACAATCAGGGAGCCTCTTCCACCCCACAACTCCTACCTCCAGGGATGGGAAACCTGTGGCACTCCAGGTGTTGTGGCACTCCAGTGCCAATCATCCCAGATGATTTGCCATACTGGCTAAGGCTGATAGGAGTTGGAGTCAAGCAGCAGCTGGGGGGGGGAGTTCCCCACCCTTCTCTAAAGACAGCAAGAAGTGTATATCCTGGGCTCTCTCTGTCTCCCACTGTCCCCATCATTCACATGCATTGCATGCAGAAGCATTGCCCCACCGCCCAACATGTGGAGAAGAAACAGACAAGATAAATAATTTTTGGATCAAATAAGGCCATGACTTTATTGATTACAGATCTAAGAGGTTTGGCATAGGCATTGGATTAGACATCCAGCCCACCTGCTGGATGTGTTGCAGAGATGTCCTATAACTTACATCAAGTAGAGACATCTCTGTGGGATCACGATCTATATGAAGGAACACCACAGGCTATAGGTGCTTTCTTGAGCACCTGTGAGAAATGACATTTAGCTTAACGTGACCCATCCTCATATATGAACAGTGGCTCCGTCCCAGGAGTCCTAAGCTAAAGGTACCTGCAGAGGTCCTTCACAGGGCACAGCTCCTCTCCATCAGTAGCTGCCAATCTTATTATGGAACCATTCCCTAGTTGGTCCATCAGACTCTCCAAGTGGCCCTATTTTCTAGGGATGTCCCTAGTTTAGAGAAGCTGTCCCGTTTTCTGATTTGATCCCGGAATGTCCTCTTTTCCTTAGGATGCCCCTATTTTCATCGGAGAAATGTTGGAAGGTATCTGACCCCCAAGCTGTCTGAAGGCTATCCCGTATAGGCAAGTGTTTTTCTAAAATGTTTAATGTTTTATTAGGTTTTTATATATGTTGGAAGCTGCTCAGAGTGGCTGGGGCAACCCAGTAAGATGTGTAGGGTATAAATATTCAAATTATCATGATGGAATGGGACGTCCCCAATTTTCATCAGAGAAATGTTGGAGGGTATGAGTCCATTTTAGAAAAATGTATTCTGATGGCCACTGAAGATGGAGTTAGATTAATGTGTGTTGCAGTAAGAGGCCTTTAGCTGATGTGGAAGGATTGTTCTCGGAAACACATGCACAGGGCCCCAAAGGAGTTGGAGACGAAGAGCAGCTAGAGGGCAACAAGTTCCCCACCCTTCTCTAAACACAGCAAGAAGAATATATCCTGGGCTCTCTCTGTCTCCCACTTTCCCCAGCAAACACATCCATTCCCTTAAGTTTTCCCTTCCACAGTGCAAATGTCTTCAAGTAGGCACTTTCTCCTCCAGCAAGTTCTCCTAAGTCAGCATGCTGTATAGGTTGGGTACACTCACAGGAATTTTCCTTGCTTCTGATTAGTGCTTTCCAATTTCATGTGCCTTCAACCATTACAGATACATATTGTACTGCTCTGCAGCTCAAATCACCAGGGCTTTTTGTAATTGAATGTCTCTCCTATTTCTCTTTTGATTATCTCTCTGAAAAGAAAACTCTGTAGCTAAGCATTACCTTTGTTTTATGCCATGGCTGCTCCATCCGGCCAGTGGTATTAAGTTTGGAGGCATGTTCGTAAAGTGTGTACGTGTGTATGAGTCTGCAAGCCCACTTTTCTGCTACCAATATCTCTGAGCTGAAGAGAGGCACACAAACACACACACACACACACACACACACTAAATGCCTTCATCTAGTCTGAATCTGCACATTATTACTATAAGCAATTAAATGAATCTACAGTTTCAAGATATGCCAAGAGGATATATCCCTTTACTAAGTTTGCTTTAAAAAGTTGAGGGTGGCTGTTTGTTAATTATGCTGAGATTTAAAAGAAAAAGAAAATAACTACAATGAGTTTTTTTAATGCACAGTTTTTTGAAATTTAATCTTGAAAATATACAATTACCCCAATGAAATATTATTCCTTGCCACTACAAAATGCCTCTGTGTTTTGATCACAGTAAAAGTGGAGTTAGATCTCCTAGGCTTGGCCTTGGGAAAAATAAAAAGTACTTTTTTCAGGATAACATAGGCAGACTTTTCTTTCAGCAGAAATTTCGAGAGAGGCTGGCTTTCCTAGCAAATGGGTCTGTTGATTCTTGTTCCTCCCCTTTGTGAACAAGTAAAAGCCCATTGCCTCTACAGGAATGACTTTTCTATTTTTCTTGCTTCTACTCATGTTCAGTTTTGGTGGTGTTGTAATATTTTAAAAGGTGGTTTCAATTCAAGGCAGCGGAAAACTGGATGAAGAGCTTTTACAGAATCCATTTCTTTCCCTCTTTTTTAAAAACCCAAACAGGCTTTCCCTAATTCTGTGAAGAGCAAGCATACAACATAGGCGACATAGAAAAATCCTGTGTAAGAACAGCTTAATTAGAGCCCAAGGGACGTGGGGAAATTTCCCAGGCTGAGATCTGAACACATCAACTATCTCCCTTTAGGAATGAAAACTGGGATTGTCTCAAATCGCTCCAGAGTTGCCCATTTCTGCTGAAGTAAAAAAATAAATGTGCCTCAACATCTGGGGTAAACACTTCCCTTACCCTGAGTTTGGCAGGGAGGTTCTCTATGTTGTGGTCTCGATTCAGATCAGGGGAACCACAGCTGCTTTTTTAAAAAACAACAAAGCACTTTAAAGTGTGTCCTTAACTTCGCTTTGTGCACTTTGCCCTTAATGAAACCTTAGGCTGGCATAGGGAGTTAGGTATTTGTGTAAGCACAGCTCTACAAGGAAAGTGGGATAGATTGCACTTAATCGATGTATAAAATAAACTCAAAGGAGGTGAAACTGGGCCCAACAGCTTCCTCCTCATTTGAGATGCATATTGCTGATATTAAAAAGTTAGATGGCACTCCAGTTTTGCAGTTCAAGATGAAGCATCGTTGGTTCCGTGGATCATTTCACAGGTTGCTGGGTCATGACCTCTCAGCATGCAATTGACTATATCTGAAATACCTGCATCATACAGTCACCTTTATTAGATATATCTGCAGCACCATATTCAGGCTAACTGCCTTACAGGTAAGGAGTCACTGTCCCTAGTTTGAGACCTACAGCACTCTGTCCAGATGGTCATCATGAGTTGGTGGGTCCTCTTCCTTTTAGTGAAGCCAAATAATAAGCATCAGGCCATTCCGTTCCCTGGAGAACGAGAATCCTTTCCAAAACTCTATCTGCCAAGGAACCTGCACATTTGCCAAGGAACCTGCACATTTGCAAATGAAATTCAGTGTGCAGTGGAGCATTCCAATGGTTTTCTAAGACACACTAAGTTCATAATGGGCACCGGCCACTTCTATTGTGCCATATTGTTGCCTTGCTTGAACGGAGAGTGTGGCTTGGGAAATAACCTCCTGCAACTCCACATTGGTGGACACATGATCAGAATTAGGGTTCAAAAGAACCTACAGGAGTAAATTAGCTGTCCAATGTCTGGTATGTTCTCTGCTTGACTCAGACTTGCATGATTAGACACTGCCTGCTTCCTCCAAAAGCCTCGCCATGAGTGACACCATGGAAGAGGCGGGGTGACCTTTAGAGAGGGCATAGCCTGGGCAGAGTCTTGAGGGGTGGATAAAGAGGCCTGGAGAGTCCCATTTGACCTCCAGGCTTGAAGATACCCACTCCTGCTGTATACAAGGGCTGGTATTCTCACTGAACCTGATATACCTCCAAGAGACTCTACACTTCCCTGGAGCATAGTTTTAAAGGCCCTGAATTATATGGTCCCATCAGACTACTAGGAGCCTATCTTGGATCTCGATAGATTGAGAATGGGGAACCCTAGGACAAGACTCAGTTTGGGGAGTTAGGATTCCTGCCCTGAAACAAAAACACCACACCCAATTCTGTGAAACAATGATATTCTCCTAGGATTCAAAGCATGTGATTTAGCACTGTGTCAAATTGTAGTTATTCCTACATTTAGCAGTTTAGCTTTAGGCTACTAAGTATCTTGTGCTTCATAAGGCAGTTTTGGTGCTGTATAAGTAGGGGTTTGATAATTCCAGTTGGAAGTTATATCTCAATGAAAGCTCCAGTTGACTGTAATGAACTTCATGGTTTATGTTTTTAAAGAATGCTGTGCTGGTCTACAAGTCTAGCTTCTACCCACAAAGTATCTCTCCACTATTAAAATTATAGCATCTCTGTTTTAATTTTATAACTCAGTGGTGAAATACATATCCATGAAAGTCTTCCCTCCATTAAAAAAAAACCCACGCTAAAGTCATATCTGTGAATAATTTTTCATGATTCCACCTTTAGTAAAAAGTTCACAGTGTGTATAATTTGCAAAATCCATTAACTTCTCTCCCGTAAACACAGGCATTTTGGCATCTTGATGTCAGCATTGTCAAGAGCATCTTTAATCATTTATTCAGATAACTTTGTGGGACACAGAGGGTTTGCCAGCAATGTGCCATTTCTGGCTGTTCTGCTCATAGAACTGCACAGAGTCACACAACTGGAAAATTAGCCAAGTGTCAGCAGGTGTTAGTGGGTGAAGATACAAGAATATATAGCCTCCTCATTACAGTGTTTCTAATGGTAAAAGATCTACCAGCCTCAGAGGGAAAGGAAAAAAATAGTTCTGAAAGGAGCTGCTGAACAACAGCTATAATGCAGATAACCCTGGGATGATACTGGTAACTGTCAGGACTTGAAACCAGCAGATGGATGCTCTATCCAAAGCGGGACAATATGCTTTTACTTGGTTGGGATCCAAAAGACAACTCTCCAATAAAAGCATTGGTGGGGGGGGGGAGAAATGACTTTGCCCTAAAACATTATGCTGATCAATAATCTATTAACTCTAACCTTGCTAGCACTGAGAGTTAGTACGATTTATGGCCCATCAGTCAAATAATTATTTCTGCCCCCCTAAATTAGAGTATGGTAAAAAGAAATATTAAATAGGGAGATTATCAGTCAACAAAAAAAGGAAACAGTTAAATTTCTTGACAACTTTCCGATTGAACTTCATCCACGGCATTTGTCCTTTTCTTCCAACTCTGCAGATGGATTGCATTATATTTCTTGCAGTTCTGAGGACCATCAAGTTGTGCTTTTTATTTTGTTTACTATTGATTATTAAAGCAAGGCTATTGGTAGAAAATAATTTGGAAAGTGTGGGTAGAGCTGAATCATCTTGTTTTAAAACATAGATAAGTTTGTGGCCATACCTCAATGCAGTTTTGGCTTTGTCAGACAAACTAGAGCAGGCATCCCCAAACTTCAGCCCTCCAGATGTTTTGGACTACAATTCCCATCTTCCCCATCCACTGGTCCTGTTAGCTAGGGATCATGGGAGTTGTAGGCCAAAACATCTGGAGGGCAGCAGTTTGGAGATGCCTGAACTAGAGGAAACAAAAATTAGTGTACGTAGATATTTTCACTAGTGGACATTTGAAATCATAGGGTTGATGCAGTACAGATATGGTCTCCTCAACACAAAAAGGATGTTGTAGGACATTGTACAACTGGAAACAGTTCAGAAAAGGGCAACCAAAATTATCATGAGGCTGGAACAACACCCCTATGCGGAAAGGTTACAACATTTGGCACTTCATTGCTTAGAAAAAAAGGTAAGGGGGACACAATAGAGATATATAATATTATGCATGGTGTGCAGAAGGTGGATGACGAGATGTTCTTCTACCTCTCTCGTACTAATAGAACCCTGGGGCATCCAATTAAATTAAATACTGGACAATTCAGGACAGACAATAGAAGGTACTTCTTCATACAACACATACTTAAAAAGTAGAATTCAGTGCAGCAGGATGTAGTGATGGTCAATCAATTGGACAACTTTAAGAGGAGGTTAGACAAATTCATGGATGATAAAGCTATCAATGGCTACTAGCTATGATGGATTTTCATGGCCTCCAGTAGTATGCTTTTGAACACCGGTTGCTGGAAAGCGCAGGTGTGGAGAATCCAGCTGCAATCTGGTCCTGCTTGCAGACTTTCCATGGGCATCCGGCTGGCCACTGTGAGTCTGACATGCTGGATTAGATGGGCCTTGGATCTAATGCAGGAGGGCTCCTCTTTCATTCACATTCAAATCCTGTACAAGATTTTAATTGGTGAGTGGGTTCATATGGGAAAAGATAGTCCCTCGAGTATCCCAGTACCAAATATTGCAGTCACAAGATATGGTTTCTAGCACTCGATTATGCATTGGAGTTTTGAGGACTCGGAATCCAACCTTGTAATTCTCACTGCTCTCCGGACAATACCAAAACATCTTATGAGCTTCAGCAGAAAGCATCTGCTAGAAGATGTCAACTGTGACAGGTCAACAACCTACCTCAGCTTAGAGGATCAGGCAGGTTGCCCAATTTGCAGAGTTAGTGTTGATGACTGGCAATAGAACTCACATACAGTACTAGACATCAATGCACAACACGTGTGGTACAAATTAAGTTCATCTGTTCACATTCTTGTGTACATACTAGTCACATAATTTGTGAATAGCCGATCTCAATTATAATGGAAAATGTTTCAGTTAAGCCTTAACAGAGCCTTGCCTGTGAGCATTATGTTATATCCCTCTCTCTCTTAATTTCAAAAGGCATCTTTGTGCACCCAAAACCAGGGAGAAAAGAACAAGAAACACTCTATACAAGCACCAGGGTCATTTTTTTTCTGAGCCCTGATTCTAATTATACTCGAGGGTTTTTTAATTCCATCCCATCAGAGGGACTGGAAGCGCAGCACTGCAAGCAAGCAAACCTTGGAAGGTAATAGATCTACTTTCCTCTGGTCTGGTCTATACTAGACTAAAGCATTTCAGGTTACAGGTAGGTAGCCGTGTTGGTCTGGATCGAAGTAAAATAAAAAAATTCCTTCAGTAGCACCTTAAAGACCAACTAAGTTTTTATTTTGGTATGAGCTTTCGTGTGCATGCACACGAAAGCTCATACCAAAATAAAAACTTAGTTGGTCTTTAAGGTGCTACTGAAGGAATTTTTTTATTAAAGCATTTCACTTAGGACAATTCAGCTGCAAATAAAGAGAAAGGACTAGTATAAATAAAGATGATTAAAGGGTTTAGGAAATGGAACTAGACTTTGTTAGCTTAGACTTAGAGGAAATATGTGGAGAACCAAGAACAGGTTTCAAATATAAAAGTCATCATAGATCAGCTGATGCTCCCTAACCCATATAAAGGCTTCCGGGTCACATTTTGATTGCTCCTAGGGGAGGGGGAGATATTCAGTTCAGGCACATTTAAAGGCAAATCTACCTAGTTTGCACTTTCTGAAACAATGTAATTATTTCAGTTCAACACAGCCATCCTTCAGAATTCTCTGGATTTTGCAGTGCAACCCTCCAGCATACAAAAATGTATTAGGTTAAAGTGTACAAAAGTTGCATGTATTGGTGAAAATACCATACCAAAATGTATTCTGTTAGGGAAAACTGTTCTGCAAAAAGGTGTGTATTAGGAAAAATTGTATACAAACCAGCATACGAGGAGAAATCTTCACAAAAATGTTGATAAGTTTTCAAGAGGATTAAAAAAAAATTAAGTGTAAACTGATATGGAAATGGGGAGAACCAAACTTATGATTGGAAAACTGATAAACCAAGAGAATCCAAAACTGACAGCAATAAAGAGACATATTCTCTTTCTGGGTAGACTTTCAACCCCTTAGGACTCCGACGCAGGATCCAATAGTCCACGGCACCACTGCTGATCTTATTGTAAAACTCGGTAATCCAACCCCAGGACTCCCTAGAATACAATTTGAAAACATAGGCATAGAACTGCTACCAGCCTCACTTCCTCCAACTCCCTTCCTACAAGAGTTATTTCAGGCACTGGGGTCCGCCCTGTATCTTCTGCTGTGAAGACTGAAAATCTGACAATAGTGGCTGTCTTGGTTTGATCGCCAGAACAAATAACACATTCCTTTTCTACAAGGGAAAAGGAAAGGCTACAAATGCAGCAAAAAAAAACCTGACCAGGGCACTCCTGAACAGTCAAGAGAAAACAAGCAAAAGCACACTGCAGCCAGATGTCTCCCGAATGTAAAGAGAGAAAAATATATCCTCCAAGAACATGAAATTGCTTATTTGTACCTCAAGAGCCAAATGCGGACTGTCAGCAGGCAGATCATCACAGGGAAGACAGTCGCTGGGACAGGTGAGATGGAACAAGCTACGTCAATATCTTGCTCTGCCAAGCTGCTGCTTTGTCCTAACTCCTTTTGGCATGTCCCACTCAAAAATGAACAAGGTCTCTCCAACACTATGTAGCAACAATTACCAACCTGGAAAGCAATAGCCCATTATGTTGTTTTCAGGTCCGCTGGCATACATTCATAGAGCACTTTGCAGTGGCCTCTTTTGTGCCTTGTATGCCTTTCGCTGCCAGTGCTTGCCGTCCATTTGGAACAACTCGTTGAACTTTATTTCACTTTATGTCCTTTCGCCCAAATGCTTTTAGCTAAATGCCCATATTAACAGCCGTCACAGCAAACAGAAAATGCTCATTTGTGTTTGCTGGAGTTAAAACTCTGCACTGCTTTGCTCTGACATGGGAAAATTCTGCTGCAGTGTCCTAGCCTTCTGGATCAGTTTCTACCCTTCATTTCTTGACCAGAATCATCCCTTAATGAAGAATGGATGGAAAAGGCAACCTGGTGTTCTAGTAGTAGCTGAATTACAGAGTTGATGCTATTAGCTTTAGCTATTCCATGCTAAAGCAAATAAAGGATATAAATGCACCAGATTCTGAGGTGGTAAGTACAATTTGAAGTCAGTGGAACAAAGATATAGGATCAAATTGCCTGTGACTCATTCCATCTTGCAGGCAGGCCTCCAGACAAGGAGAATTGGTTGTGTGATTGAGTTTTCATGTATTCATGAATACATCTTGTGAAGGCAAAAACATTGTGTTGCATCTAATGTTAGTCGTACTCAAAGCAGACCCACTGAAAATAATGGGCATGACTAACTTAGATCTATTTATTTCAATAACGGACACTTGCTGCTTCCAGGGGGAGGGGCAATGATTGCAGCCTCATATGCTCCTCTTTCAACCCCACCGGTCCCTGTGGGACGTTGTTGGGTAATTCCCTCAGCCGGTGGTCTTAAGGGGCACCCTTTCTGCCAAAGAGTGCGACTTTTATTGGGCTAATCGAAGGCCCTGCTTGGAGGGCAGGGCCTCCATAAATCATCATCGGGGTGTTATTAGCATAGCTGCCAAGTTATCCCTTTTTTTAAGGGATTTTCCCTTATGCTGAATAGGCTTCCTCGCAAGAAAAGGGAAAACTTGGCAGCTATGGTTATTAGATGCTGAAGCCAATACAACCTGTTCTTAACTTGCTGTAATGCATGTTTGATTAGCATGAACCCTTATGAGGCACTCCTGTTCTTCTCATAGCTGCCAAGTTATCCCTTTTTGAAAGGGATTTTCCCTTATGCTAAATAGGCTTCCTCGCGAGAAAAGGGAAAAGTTGGCAGCTATGGTTCTTCTACCACATTGGCAACTGCTACCCTAGTACTTACATGCCATTGTTGCAATCCCACGATCCTAGAAAAGTTGCAGTTCTTAAACAACTGCATTGGCTGCCTATTTGCTTCTAATCCCAAGTCAAGGTGGTTGAGCTTTTAAAGTCCGAAATGGCTTGGGACCCAGACAGCTGATGAAGAGCACTCAGCCTGCCCATGCTTTAAGATCAGGGCACTTCTTTGGGTTTGTTCACACATTACACAGGTACAAACTGTCCGCACATGTGTAGAAGTGTTTATGAGAAATGATGAAACACTTGTTGACCTGTGTGCAGCTCAACTACTGTGTACACAGATACACAGATTGTACACTCAGTGAACGTAACATGTGAATAACTGTTTTGTGTTCCACGATCAAGGGAGTCTCATTAGCAGTTGACAGGGGAGACAGCCTTCTTCATTTGTGGAACGTGCTCCCCTTACAGGTATGTCAGGTGCAAACATTGTTGTCATTTCAGTGCCAAGTGAAGATATATCTGTTTAATCAAACTTTGCAGTTTTTTTAATGAGTAGGGGTTTTTTTAGCCTTTGCCTCCATTCATTTGCATTTCAGTTGCCTTTGCATCTTAGTGGCCAGTTCTAGCTCTTCTTCCAGATTCTACAATTGTTGCACTAATTCCAGGGCTGCAGAAATCAGGGAATTGAGTTCTGTGGAGAATACTAATGATAGATCTAGCAGCCATAAAAATTGAGTTCAGCCTCTTTGGTGCAGTCTGGTAGTCTTTCCCCTCTAGCTGGAAGCAGGCGAAGACCACCCACATTTTGACCACTGACTGAACATCTGTCAGCAATGATACATGACGACCACATTTGATTCCAACACATGATTTCTTCACTATGTGATTTTAAGCCCATCTGTGCAGATCGCAGCCTGCCTTATTTATTTAATTTGATTGATTGATTGAATGATTGATTGAATTTATATACTGCCCTATAGGTCTCAGGGCAGTTCACAGAACAAAATCAAAATATAAAACCACAAAATATATAATCCGAATAAAAAGAACAACCCAATAAACCCCCCCCCAAAAAAAAACAAACCACATTTTAAAAGGGCATAGGATGTAGCCAGGAAACAAAGGGCCTTGATGAATAAGTTCGTATCATGATGCATGTTTACATTGCTAAGTGCTTCCTTGTCAACAGAACAACAGTGCTTGGACTATACTGTTCCTCTCTTCTCCACAGCTGTTGATATTTAGGTGTAGACATGATCCTGAAGAGTGAGGGAAGTAGCTGGGCATCTCTGGTAAAATACCAGCTACCTATAGAAACTTATGGCCATCAGCCAGAGCTGAAATAAATGAGAATTTGCACTGTTCCAAATCATATTTCACTACTTTTGGAGAAGTAGTCCAATAAATCAGAGTAAGGTGCTCTTAAAAGCCCTAGAGCAGGGCTAGCTAACCTGTGGCCCTCCATATATTGTTGGACAGCAGTTGCCATCATCCTTGACTATTGGCCATGCTAGCTGGAGTGGACTTCAACATCTGGAGGTCCACAATTTAGCCATACCTATGCCTTAAAGATTTTGCAGTTATAATAAAAGGGCCATAGCGTGGTATGAGCTCTTTTCATCAGGAAGGATAATTTTACCTTCCCTACTCCTGTGAATCAGTAGGAGGTGACCCTTGGAGCTCTTATGTCACAGAGGTTAATAGGTTGACCTTTCAGTGTTGCTTCAGTCTAAATGGGAAAGCTTCCCTTGGTTTTCAGTGGAGTGTGGTACTTGCACACTCAAATGCTCTTATTCCCTTACAATAAGCGGAATAGGAGAGGGAGGGAGGGAGGGAGGGAGGGAGGGAGGGAGAGACCAATGCAGAATAGGAGCCCTAAGGCTACATTGGTGATTTTTCTCCTTCTCATAACTGTGAGTAGTGTATGGCAAGCTAGGAGTAGCAATCTAAAACATATAGAAGAACAAGCAACATATATTACAGTATCTGTTATGTTTATTCTCTGCAGTTTGGTTGTCTTATGAGGGCTAGTTCCAACATTATTCATAAACTCCACAGAAAATTATTCCATGTGGATGTGAACCATGCAGTAGGGCATATGGTTTGCATTGGTTTGAACAGATAGATAGAAGATGGGGGGGGATATACAGTGGTACCTCGATTTCCAAACATAATCTGTTCCGGAAGACCATTCGAGTTCTGAAATGTTTGAAAACCAAGAACTCAATAGCCAAGCCTCAGGATCTTGTACTCAGTGGAAGCCTTGCGGCATGTTCAACTTCCGATGCATGTTCAAAAACCAAAGCATTTACTTCCGGGTTCAAGGAGTTTGAAAATTCGTTAACGGAGACATTCAAAAACCAAGGTACCACTGTAATTATCTTGAATAAATTGCTAAATACAACAGCCATGATATTTCTTTTTTTTTCCTTAGTAGCATCCACATGGGAGAGGTGGCAACTGACCCCTTTGTTATGGGGTCTAGTTGGTTATAGGGCAGGAAAACATTATTCTGCCATAACACATCTATGTCTAAAAAAATAAAGAAGTCTCCATTCTAAGCACACCTCCTTATCCTTTCAGATGACTGTATGACATCTAGGGAAGGGCCATAGCTCATTGGTGGAGCATTTGCTGCGCATGCAAAAGGTACCTGGTTCCTGACATCTCCATGTAGGGCTAGGAGAGATTCCTGGAGATGTACTGCCTGTCAGCACAGATGAAATGAGCTAAATGGGCCAATGGTTTGACTCCGTATAAGGCAGCTTCCTTTGTTCCTATTGCTCTGAAAAATGTCAAAGAATGATTTCTGCTCCGAGGCAGGCAGGTATACAGCAGGCTATGTCTTAGTACCAATACACAATTCAGCCATAATTAATCCGTTTAAGTGAGGCTTTACCCAAAGGTAGAGGAGACACTGGCTCAACTTAGCTAAATCATTCACTGAGGTTGAGGGGAAGTGCATATCCCAGCTGGTCTTCCATACTCAATGTATTTTGAGTTTTGATATCACCGTTGAAGGTTACCCTCTTAGGGACAGAGCAGAGTGGGTGAACTTTAAAACAGCAAGTTTGCAAACCTGTTGGGAATGCTGATTAATAGCAGACTGAATGAAGGTCAAAGTGAAATACACACAGCCGGTAACTCCGGTGGAACTGGTGAAGGTACATTAAGGATAAACTTGGCAAATCAGGCTAATTCATAATTCAGTCTGAAGGCTATTTGGTTTATTTTGATTTATGGTCTGGAGGCTATTTGAGAGAAAGCGTATTAGAATGGCAGATGGCTCTGCACCTACTTTCAGAAGATAAAAGGGGAAGGGCAGAGGATAAATGGAAGAAGCATAGTTATAGCACACACAAAATGAACTTACCAGGTTTGTAATAAAGAATTGTAATAAAGACTACAAGCGCCCTTTGAAAACTCACTGCTTCATCAAGGTTTTCTTCAACTATCCCAACATTGTAATTCCTGTCCTCCATTGGGGTATGAGTCTTGTTCCTCTCCTCCCATCTGTCTTATTCGTGTAACGTATGTAGTCAGTGGGGATGGGAGAAAAAAAATATTCTGGCCACATTTAGAGGTGAATATATCAAATTTGCACTTTACAAAACCATATGAGAGCCACAACACAGCACTTATCTGAACCAAAGCACACTTTGAAATCTGCACTTATACAAATTTTGTAACGCAGCTCACCAACCCAAGTTTATAAAAATGCACATATGAGGAGAAAGTGCATGAAAAAATAATAATAAGTTGGTGAACACAAAAGTGTTCTCAGTGGAAACCACTTGCAAATATGTGTACATTAGTCAAAACTGCATAGAGAAATGGGTTCATTAGGGAAAGCACACTAAAATGCTGATGAATTTTCAGGAAGATTTGTTAAAAATGCACATTGGTGCAGAAATCTGGAGAAGTGAATTTAAGATTTAAAAAATTAGAATCTGAGAGGACCAAGATCAACTTATCCCTCTGTCCCTCATTGAAATGGCCAATCTAGGGGTGAGCATGGCCCTTCCCATAAACCATCACTGAGTGGCAGCTAGGAAAAGAGAAGATCTCTGCCCTGCAGTGTCCAAGGAGGTGCAACCTGCCCTCCTGTCTGAGCCATGCCTGCATTGTGTACTGTTGACAAAATAAATATAATCATATACCGGTAAGTGGTGCTAGAACCAGTAGCAGTAATAGCAGTACTGGTATGGAAACTGCAATCCTAATGACACTTTAGCGATCACTTCTGGCAAAATAATGGGCACTTCTTTTTCCATTCCCATCCAAATTAAGCCTTCATTTCTTGGTCTAAAGAAATCAATAGTGGAAGTAAGACCTGACCTGCCAGTCTAGTCGGCATCCAAACCTACAAAGAGAAGAGGGCGCAAGCTTGTCTATCCCTTGGGCAGCGAAAACTTTTTGACCAGCTTCATCCCAACCCCCTCTTGCCTGTTCTGCCCTGTTCTTTGAGTACTAGTGTCAAGGTGACCCATTGGATATGATTTATTTGGGTATTCAAACAGCTCTTGATAATATCCCTCATAAAACAATATTAATCATTTTACATTTATGAGCTCACATTAATGATAGTGTCTTTTATCTCGATGACTCGGCAAAGTGTTTCACCAAGTCCCTACTAACTAGGCATTGTCTCTGTCACAGGGAAGGGATACAAATCTAGAATATAATGTTACGAATTTGTAGTTTTTACACAATCCAAACTGTGCAAAGCATACAAGATGGTGGGGAAAGGTGCATTTAAGGGGGAAGCAGGAGAACAGGAGAAATACCAATTAGTAGATAAAATAGGGTTGTCACATTTCAAAAAGTAAAATTACTGACACTCGCAATGTTGTAGAGCTTGTTGAAACCCACCAAAAGTGATTTTAAGCTGACGTATGGCAAGCCTAAGATATAAAGACTTGGTATATCTTTCAGAAGTAGATATTACAAAAATAGATAGCAGTATTATGCATTGTCTTATACCTGAAGCTCTCACGGCACCTTGTAAAGTGCCACGAGTAAATATTAAAAATCCACATAACAGTCAGTTTAAAAAAAAATTAAAAAAACCTCAGGCATCAAACACAATAACATAATCGCTATAAGTCAGCAACATGCCAGGCTCCCTGGAGAGAGCATTACGAAGGTTGGGAGCCACAACCAAAAAGACCCTTTCTTTAGTAGCCACCATCTCCATTTCAGTCAGATGGGGTATTCAGAGACGGAACGCAAATGATGACCTGAGTACCAGGCAAATCTATTGTTAGCATACACGCAGAAGACCTGGGCCACCAAGCCCCCCGTTAAGCCTCTGCCGGGTGTCTTCTGCCTCCGGTAGCCAACTGTAACACGATCCAGGCTCCTTGGAGTCTGGACACGTTATCTGCAGAGTTCATCCAGCATTAGCGTGATTTGCAGCAGCAGCAGCAACAAGAAGAAACTCAGAGAGAAGTCCTTGCATATTTACAAGCGTTTATTCTAAAGCATCTTGGAAGATAGACAAAACGTGTCCGTCTTCATCAGCAAAGCAAAAGCAAGAGAACTAACATTACAATAGTACAACAAACGGGAATATACATCATGTGACACATTCAACATCCTCTTCCAAGCCTGTTCCTGTTTAAGGTGGAACAGAATCTACTATGAAATCCTAACATCTATATGGGAACAGGTGCTCCATAAGGTAATAGGATCGCAAATCAAATATGGTTTTATAAGTCAATAACAACCCTTTGAATTTGGTGAGGAAACATACTGGAAGCTTTTTAGCCAGTCAAAGTAGACAATACTAGGCTAGATGGAAACATCATTTATGGGATTAATATCCTGCTATTTCCTAAGCATAAATGATCCAGTGAATCAGCATAAATTATCCAAGCATACATGTTACAACAGTTCCATTAAACAAAACCCTAATTTAGCAAAATCAGACTGAAATTAATACACATGTATCTTCTAAAAATATATTATTCATCAACTTTAAAAGGTCCTCCAAAAGGGGATATTTTTTCCCTGATGCTGAAAATTTGTCTATGTTGGCACCAGCGTACTGAGGCTACTGAGGCCACACATCCCCAGTGACAAGAGATCTCAAGAAGTACTGCCTCCAACTATGGAGTGATGCAACCGTATCCCGAAGACACTGAATTCCTGGACAAAGGAACCACCCATTCACAGCACTTCCATCTTGTTGGGATTCAGCTTCAGTTCATTGGCCACCCTGAAGCTCATTACGAAACCCAGAGACTGATTCAGCACCTGCAGAGCTTCACCTGAGAGTCTGATGTGGCATATGAGGCAGCTTCCTATGTTCCTACTAATATGTGGCACTGCCTGATTGCTGGGTCTCATTCCAGGTATAACCTGACAAAAATTAAACTATATCCAACATTTCAGGTGCACTCTTTCCACTTCTCATCTTGCTGAAATTTTGTTGCTCTCAAATGAAGACGGCTATGTTCTGAGCCAATCAACTTTATCCTATAATTGTTTAATCACAGAAAAGTCTTTTAATAACAAGGTGTGTTTTTAAATATGTCATACAGCCAGTTCCTCTTATCTGGATTAAAGTGCTGTGTTTGGCGGCATTAGTTGGAAGTATCACTTCTCCGAGCTCTTACAAAGTCACAGGAGCGATTTGCAGTGCCCTAGCTTTCAAATTAAGATTTTATTTCATTTATGAGGGTATAAGGACATGCAATTTAAAGGGGGGAAATGTCAGGTTAATTGCTTGAAAGCAAAGGTTTCATATTTTAATTAAGCTTTAAGTGGAGTTGCTTAATTGCTCTTTGATTTTTGCTTTCAGATATGACGATATGAAGCTGGTTAAAGAATATCTCTACTGATTAAGTAATAACAATAGCAACTTCACTGTGATTCTAGAGCCAAGGGAGTTTAATGATGTGCATTTCTTCCCCCCCCCCCCAGCCCTGTTTTAAAATAGCAAACTTTGAGTAACTGAAGATCGAGTTCAGTTTCACTGCTGTGCACAGCAGCAAAGTGCTTTTGGTGCCATTTCTATGGAGCCAGAAGCACCCCCAAGCTGCATATCCACCCCTTCAAGAGGAAGTGTAACCCCATCAAGAGTACACAACCTCCCATCCTCTGAGCCCACTAACAGTGCCTACCGGTAGATATTATCTGGGTTGAGCTTCAGTCTGCTGGCTCTCATCAGGTCCATTACCAGGGCAAGACAACAGTCCAACACATCTAAAGGTAAAGGAGCACTGGATGGTTAAGTCCAGTCAAAGCCAACTTTAGGGGGTGGCGCTCATCTCGCTTCAGGCCGAAGGAGCCGGTGTTTGTCCACAGACAGGTTTCCAGGTCATGTGGCCAGCATGACTAAACCGCTTCTGGCGCACAGAACACTGTGACGAGTGCCAGAGTGCACGGAAACACTGTTTACCTTCCCGCCGGAGTGGCACCTATTTATCTACTTGCACTGGTGGGCTTTCGAACTGCTAGGTTGGCAGGAGCTGGAACCGAGCAACAGGAGCTCACCCTGTCATGGGGAGTCGAACTGCCAACCTTCCAATCGGCAAGCCCAAGAGGCTCAGTGGTTTCGACCACAGCACCACCCACTACATCTACTGCCACTGGATGACTACTGGCAGGATACATGTGTTAACTAGGGATGCCAAGTTATTAGCAATCCAGAAACCACTGCTCCGTGTATGTTTCTTCATACATACCTTACATTGGTGTGACAATTGCCACCATTTCCCTCCCGTGATGCATACACATTAATAGAGACTTCCTCTCCTGGAATGTGGCTACAAGGAGATAAACCCGAGGCTTAGCTATGTCTCTCTCCAGCGGGCTCCTCTGTATCCCCATCTGGTCTGCTTCTAGGAGAGGTTAACTTGGACCGCTTTTGTCATATACAAAAATGTATTCTGATGGCTACCATCACCAGTATTGCTATGGTATGATTCCATCTGCCCCTGGGCCTTTAGGAAGTGCTAGTGTTACAAGGGACATGGGTGGTGCTGTGGTCTAAACCACTGAGCCTAGGGCTTGCCGATCGGAAGGTCGGCGATTCGAATCCCTGCCACGGAGTGAGCTCCCGTTGCTTGGTCCCAGCTCCTGCCAACCTAGCAATTCGAACGCATGTCAAAGTGCAAGTAGATAAATAGGTACCGCTCCAGCGGGAAGGTAAACGGCATTTCCGTGCGCTGCTCTGGCTCTCCAGAAGCGGCTTAGTCATGCTGGCCACATGACCCGGGAAAACTGTATGCGGACAAACGTCGGCTCCCTTGGCCAGTAAAGCGAGATGAGTGCCGCAACCCCAGAGTCATTTGCGACTGGACTTAACTGTCAGGGGTCCTTTACCTTTTTTTTAGTGTTACAAGAGAGAGGAAGACGGGTGAGACATGGCATGCACTGGAGATTTTTGATTATGCAAAGGATTGACCAAATGTGGGAAGAGTTGGCATGAGCTGCATGCATATGTTTTTATCATTGGTTGCCCACTTTGGTGCCTAGAAGCAGCATGGCAGAATGAAATGGGGAAATGAAACAATAAATTAAGCATGCACAGCAGCTTCCTTCCCAGGCCACTGTCCAGCACAGTCATTTTGGTCCACACTCTTATCTATTTAGATTATCGGCAAGCTAAGTGAGCTAATAAGCATCTGCCAGTGAGGTTTCGCCCTCATCAGAATCACAAGAGGTAATTTTGACCCCTGCAAACCTGGCAAAGCGTTTGATCAGGAGAAAACAGGGAATCAATAAAAAACACATCTCATCTACAGAATTAAAGTAGATTTACTCTCAATTCTCTGCGTCTGTGGACGGTGCTCTGTCCTGCTTTCCCTTCATTAATTTGGATTAATTTAATTTCTTCCTGAGCACTGCTGCCTTTTATCTGCTGCTCAACTTTAAGATCCTAGGAGGACCTCATGTGGTTTTAACAAAACAAGCCAGGTGGGGCTTCCATTCCAATGTAATGGATGATCTGGACCTTTAAAACCAATCTAACCTCATTTTTCCCTTACAGAAATCTAATACTGTACATAGATGATATTAGCTGAGTTAATTTTTAAGCTTTCTTGTGCACAATACTTCACTGGGAAACTGCATTTTGGTTCTTGTTTTGTTTCAAAAGGCGCATATACAGTAAGTCCTACTGAAGTCACTGGATAAGTGCATAGAACTGTATATTCTACATGCTTATCTCTCCCATTGAAACTAGTAAAATCTGTGCAACACATTCCTATGCATTTATTACTGGGAGTAAGCCCCATTGAACTTACTTCCAAGTACACACCTAAAGGGTTATAATCATAGAATCATAGAGTTGGAAGAGACCACAAGGGCCATCCAGTCCAACCCCCTGGCAAGCAGGAAACACCAAGCCTCTGCTTAAAGACCTCCAAAGAGGGGACTTCACCCCACTCCTTGGCAGCAAATTCCACTGCTGAACAGCTCTTACTGTCAGGAAGTTCTTCCTAATGTTTAGGTGGAATCTTCTTTTTTGTAGCTTGAATCCATTGCTCCGTGTCCGCTTCTCTGGAGCAGCAGAAAACAACCTTTCACCCTCTTCTATATGACATATTTTTATATATTTGAACATGGCTACCATATCACCCCTTAACCTTCTCTTCTCCAGGCTAAACATACCCAGCTCCCTAAGCTGTTCCTCATAAGGCATCGTTTCCAGGCCTTTAACCATTTTGGTTGCCCTCCTCTGGACATGTTCCAGCTTGTCAGTATCCTTCTTGAACTGTGGTGCCCAGAACTGGACACAGTACTCCAGGTGAGGTCTGACCAGAGCAGAATACAGTGGTACTGTTACTTCCCTTGATCTAGATGCTATACTCCTATTGATGCAGCCCAGAATTGCATTGGCTTTTTTGGCTGCTGCATCACACTGCTGACTCATGTCAAGTTTGTGGTCTACCAAGACTCCTAGATCCTTTTCACATGTACTGCTCTCACCCATCCTGTATTTGTGCCTTTCATTTTCTTTTTGCCCAAGTGTGGTACTTTACATTTCTCCCTGTTAAAATTCATCTTGTTTGCACTGTAAAGTACTCGGCTTTGGGTGGATTTTTTTGCATCAAGGCCATTCCCCCCCCCCAAATGGGACTTGCTCCCAATGTTTGTTGTTGCCCTAAAAGGATAATGAGCTATCCATCACTGGATGTCTTCAAGCAGAGGATTGACAGCTTTGGGCTGAGGATGCAATAGTTCTTGATTTTTTGCATCAAGCAGGGGGGGGGATTGGGCTAGATGACTCTATGGTGCTATAAAGGACATCCTGCCATATTTAAATTCAATTTGCATCTATTTCTCATATTTCAATAAAATGGATGGAGGGGCATATATTGGGATAAAGAATCCATAAAAATGTGTAGTTAGTGAAAATAACATTCACAAGTGCAATATTTTAGGGGAAATTACTTTGCAAAAATATGTATGTTAGGCAAATTTGCAAATAAGCATGTGTATATTAAGAGAAGCTTGCAAGGACTTCTTGGGGGTTTTTTATTTAAAAAACACACAAAGTGGTGTAGAACTCTGGAGAACTGAACACAAGACTGGGGAAAAATGAGAAACTGAGAGAAATCCAAATTGACAGATGATTCTGGGTCTCCAATGAGCTTTCTCCAGGTTTAGGGCTTATCCAGACTTTAGCACCATGTTTTCCCGGCACATGACCATATTTTAAAGCTCTGTATCTGAGGGTTTTTCGTCGTTGTTTATTTTCAGAATCAGAGCAAATGACAATCCAAGGAAAACCCAATGACCATTTCCTCTGATTCAGCGGTAAAGCGCAGGTTTTCTGGAAACAAAAAGTACATTCAGGCATATAGCGTTAAAGCCAGGACCAGCTCCTAGAAATGCAGCACAAAAAAAGAAGTCTAGATCAGGCACCCCCAAACTTCGGCCCTCCAGATGTTTTGGCCTACAACTCCCATGATCTCTAGCTAAGAGGACCAGTGGTCAGGGATGATGGGAATTGTAATCCAACACATCTGGAGGGCCGAAGTTTGGGAATGCCTGGACTCTAGATGAACCCTTAATCTCACTAGTGACCTTGGCAGGTTTCTGCTTTCAGACACAGAATGCCCCTGAATACTAGTTGCTGGAAACCACAGGAGAGGAGAGGGCTCTAGGGCTCAGGTCCTGCTTGCGGTTTTCCCAGCAGGCATCTGGTTAGCCACTCTGAGAACAGGATGCTGGACTAGATGGGCCTTTGTTCCGATCTGGCAGGGCTCGTTCCTATGTTCTTATGTTCCTTATGCACTAAAAGGCAATGGCTTACTCACTTAAACCATCCATGTATATTTTGCTTAATTTGTTTATTTGGTCAGATGAGGGCTTTTCTTATTTTACAACTTGGCTCCTTATGCTTCTCTGCCTATTACATATCGAATGATCTGCTTTGTTCCCCTTTGATTTTCCCCAAGCTGTCAAAAGACCTGAATGTCAGCGCTGCTTGCTGGCTGAAGTTCTCCAAGGGAAAGGATTCCAATTCAAGCATTAAAAAGGAAACAAACCCTTAAAACTGTTCCACAAATTAGAAGCTGGGATTTGCTCTGCTTCAGATCCCCACAAAAAAGTACCATGGAAACAGAATAAAGATGAATTTGACCCTCACCACTCTTGTTTTGTGTCTCTGATTTACATGGATCCTTGGAGTCATTTACAGTACGTATTATAATACAGAGACTATTCCAGAGAGTGAGCAGCCCCAAATTTGACATTGCCCTGTAATTGGAGCAGGGATTTAATTTTGCTTACAGTTATAAAACATAAAAGGTCTCTCAAAAGAAACAGAACAGTTCACAGTAAGCTCCACCTCTGCTTCTAACAAACAAGAGCACTTCTACTTATTCTTCAGGTTTGGGTTGTTTTTTATAATGTATACAGAAAAGAGAACTTCCTCCAGTCTTCTTGTTTCAAATGTTGCTGTTCCCTTCCAGCGTAATCAGAAGATAATCTCATACATGGGACAACATGAAACAATAAAAATGTCACTGCCACAATGAATAGTTTATTAAGGTTTGACGGATTGATTCAGTGACTTTTTGACATAATTCTAGTCTGTCAAACCATGGCTGTATTTGCACATAACACTAAGCAAACAAATAAATAAATTCCGGTTTATAATATACCAGGAAATGCATGAGCAGCAAGCATATTTACTGATGGTCAGGAACAGAAATCAATCAAGTGAATACATTTGGTATTCAGCTTTTTTTTTTAAGTATACAAACCGTACATAATCAATGACTTTTTTACAGTGTTTTGATGTTCACTTTATGCTGAAATGAATGTAAGTTATTTCAATATGTATGTAATTTATGTTAAGTAGAAGTGAGACAATGACATATTTGACCGAAACCAAATTGCAGTGAAATGGAAACAGTGCTGCCCTCATACATCCCTAGTTAAAGGTAAAGGGTAAAGGGACCCCTGACCATTAGGTCTAGTCGTGACCGACTCTGGGGTTGCAGCACTCATCTCACGTTATTGGCCGAGGGAGCCGGCATACAGCTTCCAGGTCATGTGGCCAGCATGACAAAGCCACTTCTGGCGAACCAGAGCAGAACACGAAAACACAGTTTACCTCCCCGCTGTAGCGGTACCTATTTATCTACTTCCACTTTGACGTGCTTTCGAACTGCTAGGTGGGCAGGAGCTGGGACCAAGCAGCAGGAGATCACCCATCATAGGTGTCACAGAGGGAGCGTTGTGACTACTCTAAAGTAACGACTCTCCAAACCGTTGCCTTTTCATGCTTTTATTGTGTGCAGGCTATTTACAGTGCTAGAGCTGTACAGGGTACATGTTCTTAGTCTGACCCAGAACCCTGGAATGGCGCTTCCCGCGTTTTCTTCCAACATAAGAGTCTGGGCACCCCAAATCTCCTTCCGCGCTTCCTCCTGCGTAATTCCGGAACCGGAGGGGAAATGGGTCTCCTTTCCATGTTTTCCTTCTCCCCCCTTTTCCCCGCTCTCTCTTCCTCTCTCACGTGCAACAGGGGCTCTGCTATCCTGCCAGAGCCCTGTCTCCTACTTCCTCCTTCCCCACTGGACTCTTCCCCCTCCCCGCTAGCTCCGCTGCTGGTGGAAGAACTGCTCCTCAAGATGGGAGGGGGGCTCTCTGTACTGTTTCCCCCTCACAATGGGGATTCGAACTGCCGACCTTCTGATTGGCAAGCCCTAGGCTCTGTGGTTTAACCCACAGCGCCACCTGCGTCCCTACCAGAGCGCCACTCGCATCCCTACATCCCTAGTTAGAGAGCCACAAACTCCTCAACTCTGTCTTAAGGGGTATGTGGATGTGGGTGGGTGTAGGCTAAACAAAAAGAACCAGCACTGACCCTTTTTTTTCTAGCAGCTATCTCTTGAGATGGACAGACTTCTGATTTTTCTGATCTACTTTGTTTTTTACTAGAATCCCGAGATTTACCAACCATAGCCAGCTATACAAGACCTGCATTTTGATTTTATATATATATATAAAAGAAAAGGGGTGTCTCTGAGCATATCCTGAACCAAAGAATTTGTTTTGATACCAGCACTGAATGGAACTCCCAGTCTTTTCACTCAAAGTCCACTCCTGGTTGGCTTTTCTTAATTAGGATGGGGAAAAGTAGCTTCATCGCTACTATTGTTAAAAAAATATTGCAAGTCAGAAACCCTACTGATCTACAGCAAACTACCCAGATATTTACTAATAGATCCAATCCACCTTCTGCCCTGTTCTACCCTAGCTCAGAAAGCAAAACTGGAAAAGACCAGGCTGCTGGTTTTGTTTTACTTTTCCTATTCACTTAGGATTCTAATAACAACATACTTTAGCTACAATGAGAACTATATTGCATGTTGTTTGGGCCCAAGCCACTATCTTTACAAACCTGTTATTATTTGAGCTTCATCGACAGTGCATTTTGAAACTGAGGTCATATAATTTAAGCAGATTTTATTGGGGTTTCAACTTCCCAATGAACAATTGACTCAGTTGCAAGGCAAGTTGTTGGTCCCTAACATTTTGAACTCTTCTGAAACTTCAAGGAAAGTTAAGGAATGATTTTATGCACTTTCCCCCTCAGTGTTCAGTCACAAACCTGAATATTCTATGCTTGGGTTGCCCTTAATGGATGTTTTACTTTTACACTTATAAAGTTTTCAAATTACACTTTCTCTTTCTGATCACTCAAAGGTGGATGGTAGGTGATGATCCCTGTTATTTTCCATCCCCATAAATTCTTTTAATTGGTTGCCAATGTTGCAGCTATACCACAGGCTCTCCTGTCAAATACTGTTAAAATGATCCCTTGTCTGGAGACGGTATTGGGCAAAAGGTCTTCCCTGCTATGCAGGGAAAATGCTAAGTAATCAATTTTCAATGAGATCAGATGTCAGATACAGAAGTGTGAATAAGACTGTCTGTTCAAGTGGACAAAAAGGATGTCAAACTAGTATAATATTGGTTCAACAAATCAGATGAGCTATTCAACACCCTAAGCAACATGGGCACAACTTGGGAAATGGCCTGAGAGACAACAGGCATGCAAAGATTATGGGTATGATTGAGCTAAAGTTAAGCATAATTAGTTACATGACACTGATTTTAATGAGAAAGTTAAGCATGTGCTTAATTCTCCATAGCTGAAATCAATGGGACCTCAGAGTACTTAACTTTGGCTCAATCATGCCTAAAATTGTTTTGCAGAAATCTTACAAATATGATTCTGGGAAACTCCTCACTCCATCAAAAATGTTACCCTGGTAACAGTCCTAATTTTGAGTGGAGGAAGAGTTGGATCTCACTACCCTGTTTTTAGTACCAATGTAGGACTTTTATTTCCAATCTCCATGAGGCTGTATGCTCAGGCACCCACATCAAGAGAGAGAGGGAGAACGATAACTATACACTAGCTATTCTCCTTCTGTACTTCTTCACTATGAGTTTCTTGTTCCAGCTATGCAAAGAGGCATTAGAACTCCAGAATAGTCAGGTGCCTTTGTTCCTGCCTAGTGATCCAAATTTGTCTGCTACAGATGGGTACGCAATCTAGATTACCTTAGCACATCCTGTACCAAGGAAAACCTGGAAATCTGTACTTTGGAACCATTATGCACATTTTTGCATGACTTACTCCACTTCTAATTATGGGATGGAAAGACCACTGAAGTGCCAACTACTGAGTCCTAGAGATCCTACATAGCACTGCCCACTTAGTTCTTACATTCCCAAGGTACCCTCCAACCACTCACAACTCTATTTTTGCAGGTATCTGAGCTAGAAACTTCTGTTCCCACACACCAAATTCCATAATTACCTAAATGGGAACAATACATGGTATGGCATGGCATAAGTGCAACTCCATCCCCTCCCCCAGAATGAAGGGGGACAGGTCTTCTTCAACATTTCCCCCCTTCATGTCCACTCAAATGTCACCAGAACAAGGAGCCCTGAAAAGAATCAAATTAGGGATGTTCTTTGTCCCCAGCTGATGACAGCTTGCTCTAGAAATATTTTTTGGGTACCAGCTTTGACCCACAAAGCTTGAGGTGGCTAAGATATTAAATCAAGTTCTTCTTAGCTCTGTTCTTGCACAGTTTCTGATTGATGGGGATCTCTCTTGACAATTCCACCAACACACCAAGAATGAACAAAAAAGGTTTATGGAGAGAGCATTCTCAGTACTTCCTCCTTGTACCACTGAATTCAGCTCAGTTGCTGAACTCTCATCATCCCTGACCATTGGCCTTTCTGGCTGGGGCTTATGGGAGTTGGAGTCCAACAGCATCAGGAGGGTACCATGTTAACCAGAATACCCCAGAGGTTTGTCAACCTCAAGCTTACTTTGAGAACAGCATCAGGCACTGTGTGCAGGATTTATTAAATTATTCAAAATATATAGTTTTTAAACAATTGTTGTTCCCCAACTCAAACATTTCATTTAGATGCAAAATATTAAAAAAATATGTGCTGATTTTTACTTGAGAATAAGCTATTTTTGTTAGGAAGAAAGTGGTGATCAATTTGGAAAAAATACTGGAGAGTGTCAATGTGTGTGCAAATCTTTGGTATCTTCCCTAGACTTCCCTAACACTTCAGCATTATAAATATACTGCACTCCTTTGGAAATCAACAACAAAGTATCTTGGTTCTTTTCTTATCCTGTTTTGTGCCAGTCCCGATCATTAGAAGCAAACAGACAAGAAAATATAAAAGGGGTGGGTGGGATATGAACTGCAATATAAACAATTTAAACAATTACATGAATAAAAGCACAGTCTGCTACAATAGGTAGGTCAATCTATAAAATATGAGAATAAAGGCATTGCAACAGATGCCAACCTTCAAAGTATGCTGTGAAAAGAATACTAAGTGCCAACTCATGGCTTAGATCAGTATTTGTAATTTTTGCAATGAGCAGAAGAAAAGAAGGGGATGTCTGGAAAAGGGAGTGGGGCTTTTTCTCTCCCCATCCCTTTTGTATTTAACACCTCAGTCCTAAACCTTTAGCAGTAAGCCCCACTGCAGTGAATAGGGCTTGCTTTTAATTGCATTGTAAAGCTGGACTGAACAGCCACAAATGCTTTTGCACAACCATTCAGCTCATATGAGAGGGAGTATATTCAGCAAATTGGGTTAGGGGAAGGTGAGAATTCAGGGTGGAGGGGCTTACCTTTAAATACCAAGTGGCTTGGCTTGGCTTGCCTTCTTCCATTCCTTGCCACCACTTCAAGTATGGGCGTGGTTGCTCTTTACAGCCTACTCACTTTCCTGGGACAGAATTTTGTAGTCATTTCGTAGACAGAATGCCATGACTCAGGAAGCTGCCTTAGACCAAGTCAGACCAACAAGTGTCTAGTTCAGTACAGTCTGCACCGAATGGCAGCAACTCTCCAAGGTTTTAGGCAGAGGTTCCTACTTGGAGATGCCAGGAATTGAACCAAGGACCTACATATAAAGTGGATGCTCTACCACAGAGCTACAGCCCTTCTCACATATTGTCATGTCCCAGGAATGCCATCAGACTGCTAAGAGCAACCAGGCTAGTGCCTAAAGCAGAAGCAAGGCAAAAACCGATAATACCACAAACACCTTTTCTGCTCCTTCATGTGCCTTGGTTGTGGGTTCCCAGTCATCAAGAGCTACCTGTGCATCATTTGTAAGGATGTGTTACCTGCCCAATGGGTGGTCAATCCTCAGGCAGTATAGTTTGCAGTAGGAAAAAGTCTCACCCTGATTTGTGTTTGTTTTCTCAAATACTAATTGTTGTACTTCTTGGTTTTGGCTTAACGTTATAGAACAAATTGAAAAGGGGATACCTACAAAGCACTGCTGCTAGAGTGATTCAGTGTCTAGCCCTGGTTGCATTTGATGTTTGGATGTTCTAGCCACCTTTTGTCTCCAAGAATGACTATGGAACGAGATTGTGGTTGAGATGGAAAGGTATGGTTAAACTGATTCCAGACTTCCGTAGCACATGAATAAATCAACTGACCACAGCCCAGTAACTACCTTGCTCTATTTGTGCTAAATACTAAAGTGTTGACAGAGGTTATAGATTATTTTGTTTGGGTCAATGAAAGTTGTGGATGGGTAAAGGGATGCGGGTGGCACTGTGGTTTAAACCACTGAGCCTAGGGCTTGCCGATCGGAAGGTAGGCGGTTCGAATCCCCACGACGGGGTGAGCTCCCATTGATTGGTCCCAGCTCCTGCCAACCTAGCAGTTCGAAATCACGTCAAAATGCAAGTAGATAAATAGGTACCACTCCAGCGGGAAGGTAAACGACGTTTCCATGCGTTGCTCTGGTTTCGCCAGAAGTGGCTTAGTCATGCTGGCCACATGACCTGGAAAAACTGTCTGAGGATAAATGTTGGCTCCCTTGGCCAGTAAAGCGAGATGAGCGCCACAACCCCAGAGTCATTCGCAACTGGACTTAACTGTCAGGGGTCCTTTACCTTTACCTTTAAAAGTACTTAATTACGGCAAGTTCTGGGGTTATTTCTAGTGTTTGCTTGGTTATTTTACATATTTCTCGTATGGTTGTCATCCAGAATAATTGAATTTTGGGGCACTCCCACCACATGTGGAAATATGTGCCTGTTGTGGTGCACCCTCTCCAGCATTTTGGTGAGGTTCCTGGGTGTATTAGCGCTAGTTTTCTTGGTGTTAGGTACCACCTGTAGGTGAGTTTCAGGGTGAGTTCTTTCCTTTTTATTGATATGGATTTAAAGGGGGGTTTAGACCACATTCTGGTCCATTGAGTGGGGTTAATCTCATAGCCTATGTCCTCTTCCCATTGTCTTTTGATTGTGTCTAGGGGATTGGTGGGATTTGTGGAGTAGTATTTTGTATATTGCAGATACCATCCCTTTGCCACGTCCCTTTGTCATTGGAGGAGATTTTCGAAGGTTGTCAGGGGCCTAGTTGCTGCTGATTTTACTGCTGGATTGTTTAAGAGGGCATGTAATTGGTGTTGTGCTAACCAGGGTATTTGGGTGTCTCCAGTTTATCCTGTATTTCTTGTGTTGACAAGGGTTTGTTATTTTTATAGAAGTCTATTAGGCGATATAAACCTTTGGTTTGCCAGTTTTTTATCTGGAGGTTTTGTGCTGCATGGTGGAATAATGGGTGGTAAGCCAGGGGGATTAGTGGGGATGGGGTTGGGGCTAGTTTGCCTATTTCTGTTTTCCATGCTTTGAACATGGTTTGTGTGTACCTATTAAGACAATAATGCCCAAGTACACTACAAAGAACTCATAACCCACTTACTCTCAGCAACCAGAAGCACCATAACCAGACACTGGAAAGACCTGTCAGGAGTAAGCATGGACCAATGGTACCAGATAGTATGGGAAACAGCCCTACTAGAAAAATTAACCAATAAGCTGAAACTGGCACGGGGACAAATAGAAGAAGACGAGTTCAACCCGGTATGACTCCCCTTTATCACATACATATCCCAACAAGACAATGACAAAAATCCACCAACAGCATAAAAATCAATATGGCTAACCTGACCCAAAACACCCACCCACCCCACTCACACACGAAACAAAGACCACCACAGCCAACCACAAAGGAACAACCATATCAGAGGCCAACCCCAACCCCAACAGGAATGCTTTGATGGTGTTTCCTTGGCAGGGGGTTGGACTGGATGGCCGTTGTGGTCTCTTCCAACTCTATGATTCTATGATTCTATCTCTCACCACCAAAGGAACATAAGCGAACAGCAGAGAACCAGTACAAGCGACGCTGACAAAAAACCTCACATACATTAAATAAAATAGAAACATCGTCACCTGACCCCGTCCCCACCCATCTTTCCCCCATCTACCTCTTTTCCCCTTTTCTTCCCAATGTCTCAACAAATGAAACTGATCTGTATAAATGTTATGAGAGACATTGCACATACTTTTGTAAATCGAGAAAATCTTTATTAAATAAATAAAAAGTACTTAATTACGGAATAGCAAATGTCATAAAAGGGGAGCAACAGCATCTCTGCTTAGACAAGGGAGCTGAGTGTCACATCCAATGCTATCCTTACAGAGATACGGTGTTTCTCCAAAAATAAGACACCGTCTTATATTTATTTTTCCTAAAAAAAAAACACGGTGGCTTATTTTTGGGGTATGGCTTATTTTCGGAGAAACATGGCAGCAAGGGGCTCATATGAAAATGGAGTCATTTTTTAAGCAACTCTGCAATTCTAAATTCAGGGATGACTCTGGCTAGTTTCTTAAACTTTCATTTTAAAAAAACAAAACACCTGTCTCTGCTCTCTTGTGTGTGTGTGTGCTTGCTTATATGTCATTTGTACACACTGAATTCATGCATCAATAGCCACTTTACAGCCATTTTTTTCCCAAAGGTGTGATACAAGGGGTGTTAATAATTTGATGTCAAAACTACAGCAGTTTCACTGATCAAGTAATTGGTGTGAATGATTGGCAGATAGTCAATAGAGTGCCTGCTGAAGAGTGTTAATACAATCTATCACCACAGTACTATTACTGCCAAAGACATTCACCTAGTACAGCATCCACAGTTGTATTATGCCTAATAACAAATATGTAATATTTCAGTTCTGTTCTGCCAGGTGACCTCAGCCCCCAGGTTGATAACAATGGGAAATTAATGGTTAGTTCAGTGGCGTAGTAATGGGGGGGGCGGGGGGCGTGCCGCCCCGGGTGGCAGGCTGGGCAGGGGGCAGCAGGCTTGACGGGGGTGACCACTTCCAACGGCTGCCACTGCTGCGAGCGCCCCTTGCCACCCACGTGGAGGCGACGCTGGGGTGCACTGCAGAAAGAGCTCCGGCGGCTTCCAAGCCCGGCTCCTCCACGGTGTCTCCTCCCTGCCGGAGGAGCTGCCCTCCACCGACAGCGCAGCCCTCGTCCGCCTCCACGATGGCCCTGAAGAAAGCCAGGAGGCGGGCGAGCAGGATGAGCCCCTGCGGAGCCAGCACAAACTGGCTGTGAGGAGAACCGCCTCGAGCGCGGTAAGGACGGGTGGAGGGAGGGCCAGAGAGAGAGAGTGGGAGGCCTGCCGGACGCCCCCTGCCGCTGCCTGCTGTGTCGCTGCAGCGCCGTGGCATATCCCTCCTGTGCACGCATGCGTCGTGCGTCATGACCTGTGCATCGTGCATCGTGGTCATGACGCATGTGTTGTGATGTGCGACGTATGCGTGCAATGGACACCCCGTCCCCCGGCAGGGTGCCTTCGGGTTTGCCGCCCCGGGCGGCCAAGTGGCTAGCTACACAGCTGGGTAAGTTAATGAAAAGTTAATTTCTGTACAATGCCTTTGAAGAAAATGGTTATCAGGCAGGACGACATGCACATATTACCCAGAGTATAGCCAACTGATCCAACACTTGTTATCCTAAAGACACATCTACAGATACACTTCACATAAAAGCTGTATGTGTTTGGCTCACCTAGCATACTCTGAAGTTAAAGAGCTCAACAGAGCAATGGGTGTGAATAAACGCAGGAATTTTCCATCTGTAGATCTGGCAAACTCTGACACACAAAGACAATCTTCCCTGCGCCTGGCTTTTTCTTACCCATTTCTTAATGATTAGCTGGAAGTTAAGGTTAGGTCCTGTTCCACCTTACTGTATTTCCATTTGTGCAAGGACTTGCCACTGAGGACATCCCACAGCAGAGGCAATTCACCACTTCCAATAGTGATTCAGTATATGAGTGCTTTACAGCAGGAATAGCCAATGTGGAGCTCTCCATCTGCTATTGAACCACAACCTGCATTATGTCTGACTATTGGCTATTCCGGCTGAGGCTGATGGTAGATCTACTCCAACAGCAACCAGAGGGTGCCATGTTGGGTAACCCCTGCTTTGCAGCAACTTTTCACATATTTTTGTCCAAATGATTCAAACATGCAGCTGATATTTTTCTGCCCTTTGGTAGGAGCAATTAGCTCTGCAACACTTGCTGAGTAGATACAGTCATCATTGGACATTTTTGCCAACAGTACTAGAAAACTTTTAACTGTATTTACTTGCAGGAACAAAATTTTAGCAGTTTAAAACAGGCTTTTTTGAAAGGTTAACTTCATTTATAATTGAGTGCATTCGATATTAATAAGTATAATAGTGCTGTATTTTCAACGTGGCACAGAGCTGCAGATTTTTTAATTATATATTAGCATGGTATTAAGCTGGTTTTATTTTCTGAGCACTGCGTCAATTGCTGTTGTTCCTTAAGAAGCATGATTATTCCCAAGATGATTATGCATTCAGATAAACAATCAATGACATTAATCAGAGAATGTTTTTAGTAGTGCCGAGTCAAAACAGGGGCATCAGGAACACTTTTGTACCATCCAAAAAAGATACTCCCTTTTGATGTTTGTTTGAGGGGATCAAAAGGTTGTAAAATGTCAGCAAAAGAGTTGAGCTTTCTTAGCATTTGTAAGGGTGGGGGGGGGGATATCACTGCATATTGCATATTCACTTCTGTGACAAGGAGTGCCACAGAAAGCAGAAGTATGCAGTGATTTTCCATATTTCATCAAATGTTTAAACTACAGGCTAATGCCTAGACCTGCCGAATATATACCTTCTCCTGGAAAAAAGGTACAGAAGTCCCACAGCACCACCTTCTGGGCCAAACCTTCTGGGAAGGACTGGAGGCACTGTAACATCTTGCCTCCTAGTCCCACCCATGCCAGATGACCAAGAAGGCTCAATGCTATTAAAAGTGGCAAAGAAGAACATGCTTCCCATATTCTCATGGCCCCTAGCTAAATCAAGGAACAAGTAACAAAGCCTTCATTCCAAACAGGATTGGCCAGTAGCTGTTATTGGAAAGTTGCTGAATTGGCCAGTGTGGTGCAATGGTTGGAATGTTGGCCTATGGTCATGAAATTCACTTGGTGATCTTGCCTCACAGGGTTGTTGTGAGGATAAAATGAGGAGGAAGAGAACCATGTATTTCACCTTGTGCTCCTTGGAGGTAAAATGCAATCAATAAATGAATGAATGAATGAATGAATAAATAAATAAATAAATAAATAAATAAATAAATAAAAGGTCGTGACCCCTCTCCTTGATAGGCGCTTTGCACCATGTAAGGTCTCAGGCATAATAGTTACTGTACTTTGCTTTGTATGGTCTCACCTTCTACCTGATCCTTTTTACCTGGAGATGCCTCGGTACCTTCTTGGTACCTTCTGAAGATAGGATTTGATGCCTATCTCAACAGACTTACATATTCTCATTTAAATTAGCTACTACTTTATATTAACGTCTGCTGTTTAATCCATTAGTTGCATTAGTTTTACAGCGTTACTGTATCCAGCGATTAACTGCAGCTCGGTTTCACTCCTGCCGAATCACAGCACCCTGATCACAGCTCCTGATGTTGGTTGCTGGATTCTAAAACCCTGTTTTGGATTCCCATGCCACAGGTGTGTGTGTGTGTGTGTGTGTGTGTGTGTGTGTGTGTGTGTGTGTTTTAACAGTCCAGATTGCATTTAATTGACATGAAAGACCTATTTGTTCTCATGCTGTGAATAATCAACTGAAAAACTCACTTTCATTAGCTTTATCAAACCATTGTTGGCGAACATCCTAAAGTTTCCATATAACATCTGCAAAAGTATTAAAACTAATTATGAAGCCATCTGGAACAAGAACAGAATATTTTTTCTTAATTTTTAAAGGGCCCTCCATGAATAACCGGCTTCATAATAAATGGAATGTCAAGCAAATGAGTATAATAACAACAGCAGAATCATTGAGGGAGGATGCAAGGAGATTTACATCAAGAAAGTCACAAATGCTCATTAAGAGAGAAACATCACAGAGACACTGCCATCCACTGCTACCTAAGGTCTACTTCGTGTGTTACCTGCAGTGGCAAAGTTGCTGCCACCTGTGGCTCCTCACTGCCCCCTTGTTCCCATGGAAGCCAGCGTTAGGTAGGGAGTGGGCCACAGTGAAGCAAACAGAAGCAGAAGGCAGCCGGAAGTGAATCCTGTGCTGGATCTGTCCAACATCATGACCCCTTCTGCACTATACATTTCAAACAGTATCATACCACCTTCAACAATCCTGAGTTTCCTCCAAAGAATCCTGGGATTTGTAAATAAGTGTGCCGAGCATTGTTGGGAGACCTCTGTTTGCAGAGCTTCAATTCCCAGAATTCCCTGGGGAAAGGGGCTGATAGTTAAACCACAGTGAGAACTGCAGCTGAGACCACACTATCACAAAGCAATGCATTAACCACTCCCTGGATCCACCCTGTTAAGTGTCGGAATGACGCTCTCTCAGAGATGGCAGACCCCAAGATCCCTGAGCAACTCCCGGGAGGCCCCCTCTGGAATGGCATGTCCCCTCACTTCAGACTGCCTATCTGTGACCCCCCTCCCCTCATGAGAAGAGCACACAAGTCTTCAGCAAGAAAAAACATCCGTAGATCTAAACTACATTTATTTACAGTCTATATACAGAGACTCCATAAGTCACATCTGTGTTCTCCAAGCTCAGGCAGAACAACAAGCACCGCACACAGCAGAAGTTTAAGTATATCAAATTACAATAACACTCTCAGAAGGAAGAGATAAGACAGTCTTCCGTTCTCAGACACTCGTGTGATTTAAACTAATCACACTAGCCAAGCTGAAGCAGCAGAGGCTACATAAAATCCTAACATTAAGCCCTCATTATTACAAGCGGGGCTGGCCCAATACATTTTAGCACCTGAGGCAACTCACAAAATGGCGCCTCTCCTCACTACCACCAGGGAAGAAGGCATAATCGACATAATCTACATTTCTTAATATAGAAATATAGAACAGGGCCGTCTTTCTTAATATAGAAATATAGAAGGCATGATCTGCATAATCTAGGCATGATCTACATCAGGAACAAGTGGGGAATAAAAATCTGCATCAGGAATAGGTTATGGGGTGAGGACAGGGCCGTCTTAAGCACCTTTGGCGCCCTGGCGCCATGGTGCGCTGGATCCCGCCGCTGCCACCCCCTGCCACCCCGTTTTCCAGCGCGGCAGCTGGGCGGCCGGGCTCAGCACGCAGCGCAGCTGCCAAGGGAGCTGCTGCGCGACGGGCGGGTGGGCTTAGCGTGCAGCGCAGCTGCCGTTGGTGCTGTTGCGTGGCGGGACGGCCAGCGGGCGGGCAGGCGGGCGCAGCTGCGTGGCGCCCCGCCCCCGGCGGGCCGGTGCCGTGGCACCCTGCGCCACCCAGCCTGGCCGTAGAGCCGGCCCTGGGTGAGGAATCAAAACAACCTTCCCTGATGGTTGAAGTGGGAATCAAAGGCCATCACTAGGTGTGGGGCTCACTTTGAATCATGCTGGGTGGGTTCAGACCCCAGGAGATCCCAGAGGGCAGCCCCTGCCATTTCCTCCGTAGGGGCGGGATGAAACCAGCAGTGCCTCCTATTCACGAAGACGCCTTGAGGAGGAAGCATTGGAGCCTGTCGCAGCCATCACTGCCATTGCAGCAGTAGCAGTGTTCAAGTCTGGGTGCCCTTTTGTTTTCAAAGTGTCTTGCAAAATTGTCACAGTGCTAGAGAGGACCCTTAGGAGCAATTGTGTCTTGCCTTTTCCTTTCATGGCTCAATAAGGAACTAGACTTAACTACTAGCTTTAGCTGCTTGAAACCCTCTGATTCTATCATAACAGGTCCTCCACCTCTGCAAGTGTGGGGAGGGACTGGTGCTGTAAGATCAAACTTCACCATATGACCGCTTGACTAAATTTATGGTGATGGAAGAACAACATCCGCTATGTCATTCCTTGGATCTTAGCTCTAGGCCAGCTCTTAAACTTTCTGCAAGTTGACTATGATTTCCAAGTCCCTGTTGCCACTAATTGAACAAGGGAAGAAACATGCCAGCCGTTGTTTGCCATAGGACCAATTTCAGATGCATAAATGATAGATGCAGCCAGAAAGGCATTATCATAATCATTCCCCCATATAAATGTTTCAGATGTTGGAGTTCAGGCCTGTTAGCTCATGGCGAGACACTCGCTGATAAGCTACTGACTAAATGCATTAATATGGATTCCCCCCCGTTGTAATGAACTGGTGCTCTCAAGGTGAAAAAGAGCATGAACACATGGAAGGAACCATGCAGTTCACTCCACAAAAGGAGAGCACTGAATTAGCAATGATACTTGGCCTGTGCACCCAGCGTGCCATTCTATGATAAATGCCTATGAGAGCCCAAACTGTCAGCTGTGTTCAGAGCTTGCTTCTGTTCCTGATATAGGAGACTACCCCTGCTATCAATAAGCAGCAGCTCTTTGCATTTCACGTAAGTACGGGGGGGGGGGGGTTATTTAAAAAAAGTGCTGGAGCAAAATGAAGCAGCGGTGTAGAAAACAGCAGGAACAAATCAGCATCTTTTGTCATATCACCATGGGCCAGGTCTGATGGATGTAACAGTACAGCATATTGATCTGAAACTCCTTTCCCCCTGCCCCAAACCAAGTGTTTGGTTAAAAATGTTTATTAGCAGCTGAGACCATCCATCCACCCTCTCTGCTTTTTTATTTCTGTTCCTTAGTAGTTCTTACTTAATTTTCATGGATAGAATCCAAGGAGCTGCTCAGAGTTAGACAA